>NC_137736.1:59979053-60631553 GCF_963264785.1 Psittacula echo
AGATATGAAGGCAGGGGCATATTGACTCGGTTTTTTCCTGTTGGCACAATGCATTTCTTACTGTGATGATTTTTCTGAGCATTGGAATACATCGAGTAAATTTTTTTCAGGCTTTGGTGTAAAGTAATTTCACAAGTACCTGTGTAACTAATCAGATTGAAGGTTCACGATGCCAGTTTCTCAGAAGTATGTCAGTGGCACTGAGTCTCGTTGCTAGCTCTAAAAAATATCCTTTAAATCTGGGATTTTCAAAGGAGCCAAGGGATTTAGTTGTCCGTAAGCCACTCAAATACGAGTGATGAGGACCAGACTCCCTTTGGCTATTTTGACAAATCCATTTCAAGTAACTACTCATTTTCACGTTTAATTTGAGTTCAAAGGAGTCAAAGTTATGATTCTCTCCCTCCTCCATGCTGACTGCTTTCGGCATCTGGCACCGAACACTGACCTTATGTCATTCGCACGTGCATGCATATATGCATATGAATACACATGCGAATACATACAGGGAAAATCACTAAAATGGGCCGGCATATGGCAAGAAGCCTTGCAGGCGCTTCAGACACATATGCTGGCACTTGCCACAGAATGAACGGGATAGAAATGAAAAACATGGCGAGACTTCTTTCTAAGTCTCCCTCCCTCTGCGCCTGTTAACATCCTTGTATTTCCTATATTTAGCAGAGGATGCACACACAACAACTTGGTCCAGTACAACCTTTCATCACCTGACAAGCTAAAATGCAGGGGGAACACTGTTCATGCAGCCAGAATCAAAACAATTTTGTGTCCAGGGCTAGTTCGAAGTAAAACTGGGTAGTCTTCCAGTTACTAATTATTATGTGATTCTGCTTGGTCAGACATGTTGATTTTAACTGTGAGTAGAGAAATCTGTTCATATATAAACAGCCCCATGTTTCAAAACTTCAGCCAAGTTTGAACTTATGGGTAAATAGATTTTCTTTTGGTCTTGGGGTAATAAGCAACCAATATTCAGTCTACAGGCATGAACTCTGAGAAAGAAGACGTAAGTAGAAGGAAAAATGTCAGGAACGCTCCTGTCAGAAAATTTATTCCAGATCTGCAATGTATGTAGTACTTTCCAGCAGTACTTTATTTAGGATTTTCAAAATACACTTCATTTTCAGCACATTTAAACTATATGTATGACATTACCGATATAAGCCAGGCAAATAAGACAGAACTTTTCAGTGCTTTGGAGGAGCTGCAGACCAGGAAAGGCCTCTGGGAAAACAAGCATTGCAACATTTGGGAAGTATAGCTCCATCATCTAGCAGCCATTCTGAATGGATTTTAGTCTGTTTTCTCTCTTTTGTCCTGTGGCAACATTTTTTTCAATATTAGATTCAGCATGAGAATACTTGTAGGTTAGCCTCATGTACACTGTCCTGTTTATAGCTCCAGGACGCTACAATGACTGTCCCAGTGTTTTTGAAATTTCTGGAAAGTTATCTGCTCCCAGATCTTTCTTTTTGTAAGGCAGTTCTATTATACCTATACAGCTCGAAATAGGTTTGTGGTTTGGTTTTGTTTTTAATGTTATATATCCCTGAAGTGAAGGTCATGAATAACCTGTGGTCTACACGGAGTTTGTGCAATGTCTAACTTTAAAACCATGCAAGCATGCATTTTAGTTTTCATCCGGATTAGAACTTTTACTTAAAACTTTAGTGGTTTTCATACAAATTCTGGAAATATATTTTAATTTCTTTTGAAGGGAAGTGATTTTCTGGGTTACATAAATGTAATGAAGCTATGGAACTCCTTTTCTCTAGAGAAAATTAATCCTTTGGCAGGTGTTAAGAAGGAGGAAATGTACAGTGAGATAATTCTATCTGGATGATTTAGTGATTATCAAGGGATGCAGCTAGAAAGGAAAGGAAAAAAACATAGAAAATGTATTTTTTTTGTATGTTAGATGAGCTTGCTAAACACTTCAGTACCAGGGAACAGGAAAGAGTGAAAAGCCCTTGGAGAGAATTTTATTCACAGAAGACCTCTGCTTTACTGAAGACTCATTGCAGTACTTACCAACTGATGGCTAGAGCTTGTGCCGGCTTTTCACACCTTTTGATCTACATCCTGAATATGTACAGGCCGACTGAGCCTTTTTTGTTTCTCTTAATAGGAGTATTGAAGCACAGTTTCATCAAGGAACCATAAATGTATATCATTAGTACTTCCTGGTGGCAGATTGTGTTTCTGTATGAGCAATGACAGTGGAAGCCAGAATAAACCTGTTTGAGATAAGGATTGAACAAAATAACAGCTGAAGGCTTGACAACCAAGATAAAGCATTCAATTATCTGTTATTTTTCTGGTGAAGTTTGGTGAAGAGTGTTCAAGATTTAAATCTAGATGTGGATGAAATAACATTAAGGTAGTTCAGTTCAAAAATGAGCACATTTATCCCAGGTAGAAAAAGAAAGGTCAAGAAATAATAACATTTCAAACTTCAAACTATGGCTTCTTTTTTACCAGTTCCTACAAATTTTTTCAGGTCTCAAATATTCTGCTACTGAAAAGGTCATTCATTTTCCAAGATAACTTCCTTAAGGAACTTCACTGTTTTATATAAGCATGCAGAAGCAGGCACCCCTGCATATGCATTTCAAATTTACATTCTGATTTTTTATGCACAGGTGAGTGATATGGGTGCTGTTCAGTAAGTGGCTAGGATACAAACCAGTAAGAAAGCTACTTTATACCTTGTGTTTTCCACTTATCCCTTTCATTCCACCTATCCTCTTCATCCTTGTCCATCCCCAGAAAGGATAACAGAGGCACATGAAATCTTCCAAGCTATGTAGTGTCTGTTAGTCCATCCTTGCCAAATCCTGGGACAAACACCCTATAACTCAGAGCACATAAGCATGATATGGCCATGGAATAGATCCCTGATGGACCCTTCCTGTCCCTCCCTGTCCACCTGGGATGAACCCACCCTTCTTGCTGCCTGGTGAACTTTGACTTTCGTGACCATATCTGTTCCCGACACTAGACTGGTTTAGGACTCCCTACCTTACAAATTTTGATACCATGGGCTCCTCTCAATTTAGCACAACTGTAAGTTGCTATCCACTGTACTTTGTCCAGACACCCTTTGGGTGAGATCCCCCAATCTGGGAACTCCACATTTCCCTCAGGAACTTGCTTAAATCTTATCTTTCTAATTCAGTTTTTATATGGTCAAAGATTCCAGAGATAAGAGAGAGAAAATTTTCTTCCATAAGTGTACGTAATTCCTGTTACTGCTTGCAGGAGTTAGATCTGTTTATGGGGTGAAGTATGTAACCTGTTGTATACTTTAATTTTCTCTCAGGTCACTCATCTCTTCCATCCTTGTATCAGAATAACTGGCAATACAAGACTAAGAAACATCTTAGCTGTCACACAAAGTAGATGTCAACAGTATCAGTATAAAAAAAAATTACATGTTTCAAATGCAGAGTTAGTGTGAAAAAGAGCACACAGTGGTGTGCTATGCATCATTTAAAACCAGATGCACTCTTCTGCCAAGCTTCTTGTCACTGGCATTGTTAGATGTGTGGTCTTTCCCCTTTTACTTTTTGCAGGGTTTAAACTTAAGTCTTTTTGGTTTTCCTTTTGGTTTTTGTTTTTGGGGGGTTTTGTTGTTTGGTTTTTGTTTTTTTTTTGAAACAAAGGTCACTTACTTAGCCACAGATAAATAAAAATTCAAGCATCCCCAGAAAAATCAATAAAGGTACTAAAAATCTAAGTTGATAATAAATTTTTGTTCCCCCTTCACATAGCTCATGAATGTCAGTATTTACTGGAACCACTGTAATATCAGATATTTCAGAAGAGTATTGATTTTGCCACTGAAGTGTGACTAAAGGGATAAATAAGCTGCTTTTGGGGTCAATCGATCCATTTATCTTTGCTGTTATTTTACAAAAAGTCAAAGCAGCATAAATTTTGATAAATAGATGTTATCATGAAAGAAATACTATGCATATGAACATTTTGAGAACAATGTGAAAATATCTACTCTGCCACCACTGAGCTGCAAATTAAGGATTATATTTATGCTGCTCTGAGTACTAACAAGGAGAACAAAATATGTCTTTTCACTATTGATGCACAACGTAGCGTTTACAATTCTGGATGTGTCTCAGTGAATTAGGATGAGTGTTACCATATATAAACTGGAATATTCCACAAGACAGGAAATATTCGTGATGGGAAAAGAAAAGGGAGGAGAACCTTTATTTGCAATGAATCTGAACCACAGTTCTACTGATGCTTTCTGCTATTTAAAAAATAAAACATTTGGCAACAGATGAGGTATTCAAGTTGATAAGTAATGAGAATGCTCTGAAGTGACTTTATGTAGCTTTAATTGTGAGGAGGATAATAGCTACTTCAAGAAGTCACAATGGTATTACAAAGATTACAGTGCAAAAGTCACGGAGAGCCTGCCACAATGTGATTATGATGTGAATTTAAGCTGTTAAGAGAATATTAAGACAAATATGAGGTTTGTGTAAGACATAAGAAAGTGCTGTCATTGTGAGAAATTATGAATCTAATTTGTAAAGCTATATATGTAAATCAACAGGAAAAATGCAATGACATCAAGGAAAAATGACAGAAAAGGTGTATAACCCTTTTTTATATGATACCTAGGTAATAGGTGGGTGTTATCCATCTGAATTAAGGTATTCAGAAACTTGACACCTCAGCTCACGGCTAGGCACTCTCCCTCTCTCACAGTCAATGGTAAGAAGCAGACTCTGAGAGCCGTTCATTTTCCAAGGTCTGTGCTTAAGAAACACTGGATGAATTGCCCTTTGGAGGTACTCATTTTCATCTTTTACTTATAAAAGGAGTCAAGGATAGACTTGGACATCCAAATTTTAGACACTGCAAGTGAAGGGAAGTGAATCCAATGCAACGTATCAGTTGTAAGAAAGACAGTGATAAGAAAGACATCCTAGACCCATCTAAAGTGAGAGATCAGTAGGTGTTCAAAAAGCAAAGCTGCTTTTCCTGTAGTCATCACAAAAACCAAACAAACAAACCAGCCCCCCAAAATAAACTGACAAAAACCAAGCAACCAACCACCAAAAAACCAAAACAGGGACAGTCGGAAGGTTTTCGACTGTGAGCAATTTGAAATGGTTGCATGGGTCTGAATGAAGATATCACTGATGAGATTGGAATGAATCTCTTCTTGTAATTTCTTTCTTTTTTTTTCTTAAAAGGTGGGTTCATGACTCCACAGGAGGCTCTAAGAAATACAGCGGAATGATATTGAGGAGACTACCACTCTTTTGCCAGTGGAAAAGCACAGGGCTGATCAAAACAATCAAGGTCTTGATTTTACCTCAAGCAGCATAATAAAATTTGCAAGGCAGTGAGTTCCTTGCCCTCCCTGAAGAACAAGCATTCTGAGAAGCGCTCCTCATCTAAGGTACTGCAGCTAAAGGGGTCAGACTGGGAGACAGGGAGCAGAAGAAATGAGGACAGTAAACTGTATGAAAACTTCACCAGAAACAGCCACAGAAGTCCACTGCAAGAGGCAGAGGTGCTTTCTTACGAAAGAAAAGAGGTGAGACACAGAGGTTTTGAAAGTCTGCAGGACTACAAAAGCACAGCTAGCTAAATAAAAACTGCTGATGGGAAAAAAGGATTATGTTAGGTAGTTAATGGAAAGAAACTGAAGGACATGAAGAAAAGGAGAGCTAACAAAAACTGACAAAACTTAATAAACAAGCAAGTTTCCTTTTGGTTTAGCGTGTAAACTTCTATTGAAAGAAATACACTGACAGTTCACGATTGTGCTTTTTAATGTCCATGAAACCATCCCTGATTTGACATCTCAATTGACATCTGAGAAGTACCACTGCAACCTGGTCTTGCAAGACAGACCTTATGGCCTCCCTGAGTCCTTCTAGCCCTACTGCCTAAAGGCAAAATAAGGTAGCCCTTACATATCCTACATCTTACATAGCTGTGCCACAGACAGGTCAGGGCAATGACAGCAGACATCCATGTTTCTTCTGATGACATCAGGCTCCATGACCCACCCAGCTCTTTAGATGACCCTCTAGATCCACTAGACATATACCATTTGCCTCAGAGACCTAAGAGAAGATCCTGGGAGTTGTTCACGAACAAATTCTGTATTTTAATTCTGGCTTTGAAAAGTGAGGGTAGAAACCCTAACTCACTGAATAGGCTTTTACAGTGACAGAGCCTTAATGAAAGCCAATGAGAACAGCTACTGCTTTTGGCTACCGAGGGGCAAGTCATCTGTTTGCAGGCAACCTCCCCTTGCAGAGCAGAGATGACTACCAGGCAACTGTCATGTACAGTTTTCCTGCAGAGACACAGCTACAGACCATCTCCTGCACATGAACTCAGCTTAAGAACTCAGGAGGGGTTGGACTAGATGACCTTTGAAGGTCCCTTTCAACTCAAACTATTCTATGATTCTATGATTCTATTTTTCAGTAATGAGGATCAGCCAGTTTTAGGGTCCTTCTCAGGCACTGATCATGACTGTTTCTGGTGAAATATGCTTCAATACAACTGTCCATGTGTCTGAACCTGGCCATGTATATAACTTCAGCTTACTCAATCGACCAGGTCCGGGTGTTAAAGAAACCCAACTACAGCCAATTACTACATATTCATCCTGTTTAGAGACTAGCAAAGAGCAACTTAACATCGGTCAGAAACACCTATAAGTATTTTATTTCATTCAGTCAGAAGAAAGAAAAGGAGACAGAAATATTGTGCACAGCATATGTGTGTTTTACTATCTGTCCTGCCAGTAACAGCTGCCAAGTGGTGATTTGTTTGCTTCAGCAAACCATTAATTTTCCAACCGTAACTGGAAACGAACAGTAGAGCTATAAGATTTTCCATGTTCCAGCAACAATATTCATGTATGATATACAAACATTTTTCAAGTATCAGGGTATATGTTCAGTACAGATATATTTGTGGTATAAATCTATTTCTTTCCAAATTTTTTAATGCCCATTGATTCATATATGACACAGTACATGCTTCGTATGGCCTGGGATGCTGTTTTGCCTCATGAAATTGATAACACAACTCTTCTCTCTCTGTGATGCCATTCTGTGAAGATCATGTGCTTGGGAAAGATGGCAAATAAGCCACACCTCTGAAAGGAAAAATCAGTCCCACAGCTGCTATATGAGATACGACTTCACTACTGCGCTTTGATATAAACCTGGCTTAACACCAACAGATTGTCAAATGCTTGTTGTTGCAAAGCTTTGAAGAAGCAGCATGTTTCTGAGCAAAAACATAAAGGACAGGGAAGACAACTGACTCAAAAGAGGATAGAAATTCTGCTGCCGGGGGAGAAAAGAGCCACTGCTGGGCACAGCTCTGCAGATGTGCCCTGGGACAGTGGCAGAGGGATGCAGGGTGTGGTAAGGGCACAGGCAGGGTCGAGGGAGGTTGCTCACTCCCAGCAATGAGAGGTAAACCTCCCTCCCCAGCAAGGCAGATAGCAAGTCTTTACTGACTCTCACAGAGGAAGGAGCAGGGGCAGTGAAGCTGCCTCGCCTGGGTTGTTTTGACGTATGCCATGCCCATCAGTTATTTTTAAATCATGTCATTTGACAAATCTACTGAATTCATTCACAATTTCTGATTTGTAAGTTGAGTTTCTCTGTTACTTCTAGGAATCGACGCAAATGGTAACACAATGATTTCTGGTTTACTTTACCTTTCAAAAACTCATGACTCTTCTTACTTATCTGTTCTATTTGCTGGCAACTGTGTTAAAAACTGAAATAAACAAACAAAATAATCAACTCGTTCACTTTCTTACAATTTAAGCAACATATTATTTGAGAGTTCAGGCATTAAAGACTCAGTCCTGAAAACATGCCCTTGGGATCAGTTGCTCTGAAATCATCTGCAAAGTTAGGCAGGTGTATAAATGTTCGACGGATCAGATCCTAGAAAAGGTTTATCTTTATTGTAATGGTGAGCAATAATCATAATGAATCTGTCTGGTATTCTATTATGTGTTAAAATACAGTATCTATTCAACAGCCATCAGAAAAGTAATCATATTTCAGTGTTTGTATTCTCTTCATTTGATAAATGTATTTGCTTTATACGTTTGCTTTATACAGTGGAAGAGTAAAGCAAGCCTGGTTAACATCATTTTTGGAAGCGTAAGGGAATTGTTCTTTGGGAGGTTTCACCCCTGCAAGTATTAAAGTATTATGAAAAGAAAAATGAACATATGGTTAAGCCAATTTAAATGCGCCTCCAATGAACAAATGAAGCCACTTAGCATCATCAGTTAAAAACCAAAAATCCCCAAATATTCTCTTTTAGCTTGGTCTGGCTATGTTACAATCATGAACACCACCTATATTGTCAGCTTGATTTCTGATATCACAAATAATAGAAGAATCAATTATTTCAGAAGGCTGCTGAATAACTCACATTGCTTGATCAAATAATCAAAGTAGGTCATCGAGGATCTGGCCCTGGCTACCAGCAGAACAGCACAAAGCAGAATTTTGCTCTTGTACACAGACTGCAAAACCCATGGCAAGCATCTGAGATCTCTAGCAAGGATGAAATCTGTCCTTAGACCCACTCAACTGGCCACACAGAGGTAGAATTTATTTAGTCTCTTTCTTTCTTTGACATAACTAGTGCTGTTTTTTTCAGTTAGTAGCATCATAAAGGCTGCTTAATTGCCTCATAATACCTCCAGAAACTGAAGACCTCTTCATTGCTCTTGGCCATTTAGATAAAGTCTCCCCGTTCCATCCAAAGAATCATGATATCAGCACAAATTCCAGATAAAACTTAACTGTTACTGATTCAGTTTCCTGGAAAAAACAGCACATTAAAGAAGCAGCAGATGTTACTCTGCTGAATGACAACTTGTGTTAAAACGTGAATATTCAGAGCACTATTTCCTCTCGGTCCCAAGCTGATTCTAGGAATCTGCTAAAAGGTCTTTAAACAGCAATGAAATTCAGTGCCATGACTTCAAGGATTACTATGCTTTGCACATGAACATTTGGGCAACAGACGCACAACAAACTCTGGCTGAACAAATCAGAGTTAAATATTTCAAGAGAAGAGTAAGAATAAAAGGAAACCAGCTCCCTCCTCAAACCCAAAACAGTCCAACAGAAGCCCAGCATGTAAAAATGATTTTGAAATGCATGCTTCTTCTGGAGCCAAGGTGGATATAACAAATAGCAGGAAATTAATCATCAAAAGCCAGTTTTGTTCAGTAAGGGCTGCAGTCCCTTATACCTGCAATTCATGCCCCCCTCCTTGCTAAAGGGGAATTATCTTCCTCCTGCAGAATGTCACTTGCAGGTGGTAAAGACTCACTTAAATTGAAGCATCCACACTCACATCATCATGATTCACATGAAAGTCACCAGAGAGAAAAGTGCACTGAGAATGTGTCACTCATTTGGCCTGTTTTAGCTGTCTGCCTTAAGTGAACTGAGACCGATGAGTCCCTTTTTCTCTCCTGTGACAGCGAGGAGAGTCTAGACAATTAGCTCAGATGTCAACATTGAAAATTTACACCTGATCAGATGAATCCCATCTTTACAAACCACAGTGGAAAAGGGGAAATGAGTTGGTTCTTTGTGTGGAAAGATTTGGGCAATAACTTCAAACAGGTAAGAAAATCAATCGCCAGCAAAACGTAGGACAAGCTGGCTTACTGACTTACTGGCCATCATTACTCCAAACCCCACCAAATCCGTACAACATTGCAAGGCACTCACATATTAAATAAATATTGTGAATAACTGTAGTTAAAAAACAGTATTAATACAAAACACTATTAAAATACATGTTTTAAGTGTATTTGCTAAGACTTTGATGGAAAGGAAAGTCTACTGATACCATTATGACTCAGCTTTGCACACAAAGGGAAGAGGCTACAGAAGCCTACACAGAAATTTACTTTGGCCAACAAAGGAAAAGCATCTCTATGCAAATCTAGGCTCAAAAGGTCTCCTGAGTATCACAGTTTGTCTTTTCTGGAGCATGTGTGTCCAAAACACAAGCTGCCCCCCTTGCCAACCATGCAGGTTCCTGACCTGGCACTGGATCTTCAGGTCCAGCTGCTTGTAAACCTGCAGCCTTCTAGGTGCATCTCTCTGCTGGTGGCAATACCTGATAAACTGCATTGCTGTGGAGCTGAGAAACTCTGCCTCTCCTCTAGCTAAGGCTCCTCTGTGTGTCTGGACTGTTTAGAAGATGGGCAGAGAAGAAAGGAAATTAACTTTATTGATGAATCTAAGTGTTCCAAATCATTTACATTAGTTGAGCAGATGCCACTGAAATGACAGCTCAGGCATTTAAGCTGTTCAAAGCACACCCTCTTCTCCTCTCCGTTCTGGAAGAGTGGCAGTTCATGAACTACTCATTAACCAGGTCAGCTGAACACTCTTTCCAACTGTGTGCAAGTCAATTTGAGTTAACGGGATAATAATCATACCTTAACCATGTTCACTGGCTTCATATTTTATTCAGGCTGGTATTCATAGAATCAGAATCATTTAGATTGGAAAAGACCCTTAAGACCACTGAGGCTAACCGTTACCCTAACACTTCCAAATCCACCACTAAACCATGTCCCTGAGTGCCACAGCTACATGTCTTTTAAATACCTCCAGGACTGGTGACTCCACCAACTCTCTGGGAAACCTGTTTCAATGCTTGACAACCCTTTTGGTGAAGAATTTTTTCCTAATAGCCAATCTAAACCTCCCCTGGTGCAACTTGAGGCCATTTGCTCTTGTTCTATCACTTGTTACTTGGGAGAAGAGACCAAGCCCCACCTCACTCCATCCTCCTTTCAGGCAGGTCCCCCCTGAGCCTTCTCTTCTTCAGACTGAGCACCCCCAGTTCCCTCAGCCGCCCTTCATGGGAGCTGTGCTCCAGAACCTTCACCAGCTTTGCTGCTGTCATGGTTTAAGCCCAGGCCGTAAATTAGAACTACGCAGTCTACTTCCCCCCCCCCCCACACCTTTCTTTCCCCCACTCCTGGAGGGATGGGGAGAAGAATCGAAAGAGTGCAGCTCCCACGGGTTGAGATAAGAACAGTCCAGTAACTAAGGTATAACACAAGTCACTACTGCTACCACCAATAACAATAATGATAAAGGAAATAACAAGGGAAGAGAATACAACACCTCACCACCTGCCGACCGATAACTCCCCCACCCAGCAGAGATCCAGCCCTTCTGGGACTCTCAGTTCTACATCCTGGGCATGACGTGCTGTGGTATGGAATACCTCTTTGTCTAGTTTGGGTCAGGTGTCCTGTCTCTGCTTCCTCCTGGCTTCCCCTCCTCCCTGGCAGAGCATAAGACTCACAAAGTCCTTGGTCAGAGTAAACACTCTGACCAGCAACTGAAAACATCGGCTTTATCAGTATTATTCCCAGGCCTAAAGTCAAAACTGCACCACCTACTAAGGAGAAAAAGTGACTGCTGCTGCTGAACCCAGGACAGTTGCTTTTCTTTGCACCTGCTCCAGCACCTCAATGTCTCTCTGCTAGTGAGGGTCCCAGAACTAACACAGTATTCGAGATGCATCCTCACCAGTGCTGAGTACAGGGGTATGATCACTTGCCCTGGCCCTGCTGGCCACACTATTGCTGATACAGGCCAGGATGCTGTTGTCCTTCTTGGCTGCCTGAGCACAAGCTGGCCCATGTTCAGTCACTGTTGATCAAAATCCCCAGGTCTTTTTCTGCTCAGCTGCTTTTCAGCCACTCTCCCCCAAACCTGTAGAGTTGCAAGATCTGCATGATCTTGTTGCGACCCAAGTGCAGGACCTGGCACTTTGCCTTGTGGAACCTCATATGATTGGCCTTGGCAGTTCGATCCAGTCCATCCAAAACCCTTTGCAGGGCCTTCTGACCCTCGAGCAGATCAACAGTCTCGCCTAACTTGGAGGTGCCTGCAAACATACTGATGGTGCACTCAATTCCCTTGTCCAGATCACTGATGAAGTTATTAAACAGAAATGGCCCCAATATTGAGCCCTCAGGAACACCACTTGTGACTGGCTTCCAACTGGATTTAACTCCATTCACTACCACTCTTATGAACATTACAACAAATGATACAGCTTGGAAATACTGAAAACTTAAGTAATACCCAGCGTCCTAACATAACATAGTAAGTTTTGGCTTAATGTGCATTGCAACTAATAACTGCGAACTTACAAAATGAATGGCAACATTCATTGAGCAGCATCACTAAAATAGTGATGCTCAATAACTTCTATTATTAATAGAAGTCATACACCAAGAGAGTGGATTAGAAGAGGCAAAAATTATTTCATTCCACCATCATAAATCTTAAGTGCAATCAATATTTTTGCTGTCCTAAATTGGTCTTTTGCCTACTTTTTTACAATTCGAGATATTAAACTAATTAGCCTGCATTGATTTCTACATTTGAAAATCAGGTTTCCTTCTTATTCTGTCTGACATGGTCTTTTTCCTTCACCTCTCTAAGGTCTAGAGTATCTTTTGCTTCTTTCTCTTCTTTTACCTGCTCTCTATTGGCTTTTTTATTTCATATTTCCAATTCCCCTAAAACAGGCTTTCAGGTATGTCTAATCTTTACTTATAAAAATTGCTGAATCAGAAGGTGTCAGTAATTTTTGATTTAGCTTTCCACATTCTATGGAACAAGTAGAACTATGTACTGACACTGCAGCTGAAATGCCAAAATGGTGGTATTTATGCCTCTAGAAGCCATGATTCCCTAATTCTGATAATATTATGCTGTATTTTTATAATACAGTTTGTCTTCATTAATGACAGTTATACAGTTTTGAATAATAATAGACATTTTTTAAAGACTATACTAATCTCTTATCTTCCCATTTGTTATTTCCTTGTCTTGCCTGTTACTATAATATAATAGTCATGCATTACGGACATAAAAGCTCTATTCTATCATGATAAGTGCACTTCAGACAGATTGTCCCCACCAACTATTGCCAAAAAATTAGACAGCACAAACATGTCCATGGCCATAAACCTCCTATGCCCCTGCTTCAGACACTGCTAAAAGTATGACTTTCCTTCTGAACCATGTGGGACCGGTGGAGCCAGGTGGTATATTGCCCATAGGCGCTTGCAGAAAGCAGTCCCACACAGACCAAGGAGAGCTGAGACCCTGAGGGCAACATGCTAGGACTTCAACATGGGCCAGATTCAACACAGATGCCATTTGCCATCTTTCCTTCATATATCACCTATGCCTGAATAAATACGGTCTGGTACCCTGATGCACATTTTATGTCCAAGGGGCTTTGAATGGGACACTTGTATAGGCGACATTTGGGCTCAGACGGTCAACAGTGATGCAAGCAAATGGGACAGATGTGGATTTAATGCAATCTGTGATTTGGTAACTGGAATTCAGGAGTTTGGTGTAGGCCTCCTGTATTCACAGGCATTTACCCATTCCCTGTCAATGCAATTTTCAGTTTGAAAATCTGGGTTTTCCTGGTGTCCGTCATATAATGTACAATGAGACACGGAAGTAAATCATCAGGTAGTAAGAAGGACAGTGAGCTCTTCATGGGCAGGAGCAGATCTTCACCTGTCAGCTGCATGACCCATCCTTCCATGAGCCCCAGGCAGAGCCACAGCATCTCTTGAGCAAGCATCTCCTCCTTTGCCTACCCTGTGCTCTGTAACCTCTGCCCTGCCTACATCTCCCAGAATATGCTCCCTCCTACCTGACTGCTATGCCTGCATAATTACATTGTGGGCTGCATAGAATAACCCTAACTCTTTGTATCTGTTTCCAGTCCTTCTATTTTTCTCCACTGTATCACAGCTAATTAGTTTTAATTTATTTTAATTTATATTAAAAAAACAGCCACTCTGGAAAGATCTGTTGAGGTTCAGATTAAATGCAAAATTTCAGTGTCCTTCACTTGCTTTTGACAAAGATGATTTTACAGCCCTTATGTCAGATGTTCTGGGCACTAACTGTACTTTAGTTTTACTAAGGTAAGTGAATTTGCAACAGTTCGTGTTGGTGTTGTTCTCCCTCCCACCCATAAAGTAACACATACCCAGTGACTGGATTTTATGTTCTTTTTTACTTTTATTGGGCTATATTAGATACAAAAAGACTCATTACTATGAAGTGCACAGACCAGAAAAAATATATTTTTAACTTTAAATCCAATTATATGATGATTTTCTGAGCGTACCATTAAGCCTATTAGCAGTAGGACAAAAAACATACAAATGCATAACATAACAAAGTGCAATAAACCAAAACAAAGCACTATAACTGGACAACTGGGTTGCTCTAGTCCCCTCTTCGTACCACCACCACCACAAGCACTTCTATGCCCCTTGCCCTGGGGAAATGGATGTCCTCCAGCTGGGAAAATGCTGGCTTGGTCTATAACGTGATATAGGTAGCACTCAGTATGGGCACCACAGTTGCATTGAAATGGCTCAGGCACCTTCCCATTCATGCTCTGGAGATGGGGCATACACTGCAGCCCAGGGCAAAGCCCTGCAATGGGCTTCCCAGACTGCTGTTTCTTGCCTGGCTAGGTACCACAGAACACATGACCTTCAGGAGCACCGATGCTTCCCTTAAGGCAGTGCCTCCATGGTGAGGATGCTCTGCTAAGGTGCCATCAGTCTGAAGAGCTGCTTTTTAAAGAGTCAAAAACCACAGTGGGTAGAGATTCAGAGCCACCTGCCCTCAGGGAAGTAGTGGTAACTGACAGACACTGCTAGTGGTGTCTATCTAGGAGGCAAATAACATGGACTTGTAAACCTTCCAGACCAAGGACTGAATGTAATATGGCCTTTTCCTTTCTCAGGTGAGTGCTGTCACCATTGAGCTGCTGCTGGAGATGGAGTGAGTAAAGGGAAAAGAGGCTAACGGAGCAAGCAAGGCAGCTTTGCCTTGGAGAAGATTACCAGGGTTCAAGCAAGTGAATTAGTAGTAGCTAGGTGCATTTATCTGCAACCCAGAGTTAGAGACAAAAGACCTGGGGAGGCGAACAGCCCAAAATTACAGCCCTGGCTGTAGGATTGCCAGCTGGCCAGCGTTGGTAGGGCTTCTGGACCCTACTCCCAGACACATGGGCCTCTCCATGCGATGTGCTGTCTAGACATAATATATTGCTATCAACTTGAATAGCCATGCTATAAATCAACAGTTACCAGAAATGTAAAGTGGAATGTATAAATAAAAAATGCTGTATTCTCCATATTATAGAGGAGTAAACTTTGATTAGTGGAAATGATTAGTCTATTATATTTAACTTGCCATTTATTAACTTAACAATATAACAACCTGGCATTATTAAATACTTAGGCTGAGAACCACTGTGACCTGTGGAAAAGTATTTGCCTGCAAAAGTGAAGATCAATAGTTCTACATTTAGCTAGAGTTTTATGTATTATGCCAAATACAGTTCATAAATGTCACTTCGTAACTTGGATTAGTACACATTATTAGCAAAGAGTCACACTCCTGGCTTGCCACACCATTACTAGTTGTTTCAGTAATGCTTCTGATTAATAGTTATGCTTAATGATCCTGTTAAAAATAGAATAAATAACTTTCTTGTTTAACAATTTAGATCCTTTACTTTTTCAGATACTTCCAATGAGGCAAAAATTTATAGTCCAAAGTTTTAAACTGTTGGAAACTAAGTGGAATGTAGGAATATACAACAATCAAAATCCATCAAGAAGCCAACTTTCTAGATATATAAAATCACAGAAGAATGTAAAAATGTGATAGACTGAAAATACAAATTTGATTGACCTCTAAAATATTAAAGATAATTTTCTATAATCTGTTGCTTGAAACATCACTTCCTGAAAAAATATGCTCATAGTGATATTTTACTATGCATTCAAGTTTCCTATTCTAACTACTTTCCTTAATTATTCTGAGGTTACAGACATTTTCAGTCTCTTATCCAGATAGGGTATTCACGGCAGTAGCATTTGCAAGTTAGGTATTGGAGATAGATCCAAACTTCAGACGCCATGTAGCATACTAAGCGCAGCTTAACAATTTTAGTTGGCATGGTATCACCAAAAGGTCAGCAGTGAAATCTGTATCCTAAAGTTTATGGCTGTCATTTTATAGATTTTGATTTAGGGTTAGTGCTCGCACTGCAATTAATAATCAGACTGTGATATTTAAACTACTGGTCTCAAATGCAGGCGCTCTTCCTCAGCAATTGGAGACCGTGACAAAACCAAGCAGAAGGTCACAGCTTGCTTCTCCGTGCAGATGTCATCCTCTCCCTACAGTCAGAGGCTGTAATCCTGCCAGTGTTTGCACTAGATGTGTGCAAACACAGACCTCTCCTGTCCTCCATCCACCTGCTGTGGTAAGGACCAGATGCACCATGGCCCAAGCCAGGTATTAGAAGGGGGGAGAGAAAGAGGAGCTAACTAGGGAAACCTTCGAAAGGTTATGTTCACGATGACAAATGTTGTGCAAAGGGTCATAAATGCACTTTCACGGAAACCCGCAGATAGGAAGGATGTTAGCCAGAGCTCCTTGGGATGGTGCATTCCCCATCATTTAACACCCATAATGGAAAAGCATCCTTGTATTTTTCATGACACTGTTATTCTTCTTAATAGGGATTAACAGCCTTTCGTGTTATTTCCTGCCTGGATTTCTCAAGAACTAACATCCCCACATCAGATACTATATTAGTCAATAATAAGAATAAATGACAGACTACATAGTTTCTTGGCTGACAAGGGTGCTGCATTATCCCACCACACAAAGAGTACAAAGAAATTTCTGGTTTTATTTATTGTTTGGGCTATTACATAAAAATATTACAGAAATAAAAACTCTGAAGAACTACTACGGTGTGGTATTGCTCCAATCATAATGTGCTAGTACACAATCAATTCTTATAGAAGCTTTTCTCTTTCAGAGTAAGTTTAGTTGTCCAAAGGGAATAAATAATTTACTGCTTGTTCAATCCAGTACTTCTATTGTTTTTTATAAAAACTATTTTGCATTTAGCATGGAAAGTGATTTGTTTACATTTTGACCTTTTCAAATCTGTTTACTCTTTAAGCACACAAAGGATACCCTTGGTCGAGTGAGCTCACCAAGATGATGCTGACAGCTTCACACATACATTTCATTTTCCTTATTTCTGAAGCCAGTATCAGCTATCTGGATTTATTTCTATGTAAATTTTCATTATTTCCTTATTTTCAGTGAAAACTTTACAGAGCTTATAAACATAGACATGTACTCTTAATACACCCAAATACAAGTCAGTGATTCAAACTGGTTCACAGCTGGCTAGAAACTACCCCACAATTGACCCGGTTGTCAGGAAACTCTGCAGACAAAGGCAGGAGCAGCTTGCCAACAATAAAGGTGACCGTGTCTAAAAGAGGACCACACAGTGCTGGCCAGCAGAGACACCTGTGTGGCGTTGCATTGACACTCCCCACACTCAACTCATGCACAGCTGCACAAAGGAGCATCCCATCACATTTCACAACCTAAGATTTCTTGGAGAGGAACAACCTTTAATACTTGAGTACCTCCATTTCTAAAGGAAGAGATTATGCTCTAGACATTTAGTCAATGCTTCCACCTAGCAGATTTTTCTCACATTTTCAAAGACAAAGTACTCTCAGTAGTTCTCCTAAGAAAAAATACAGTGTTTCAGCTGAAGACAGGCCTTGATTTATAATTAAGAAATAAAAAAAACCCTCAACTTGTACATGTTTTCTACATTGCCTTCCCAAATATTTGCATCTTTAAAGCATTTGAGGAATAATCTTAAAAAGATGAAAATTAAAATCAATGCATGAAGTAGCACAACACATGCCTGTATTAGTGGCTTCTTCAGCTGAGAAACCCACAATTCAATTTTTACTTTTAAATTGCCTTTTTCAACCCAGTTTATATGTGGGGGAAAAGTCACTATTTACTAGGAAAACGAACAGCGTTTAGAGGATCAGATTTCCAATTCAGTTTTTCAGTTTCACCTCCTCCCCAAACAGACAAATAACAGTGAATCTAAAAATTCCTGAGAGGAATTGCATGACCTGTATAGCCTTCCCTTAAAATCTTTTTCATGATAAAGTCACTCATTTACTGCCTTTGGTATCACACACATTCTGAACTGCATTTAAATCTCAGATGTCACAGTGTTTTAAAATAGTTACTTGGTCATAAAAGTAATGCATCATTTTGAAATGGGCAAAAGATGTACTAAACTCTCTTCTAAATATGCTATTGATGTTGCTGGTGGTGCAATTCCTTCTTAATTTCTGCTCCAGTGGTCACTGGTGACTCTGATGGTCAGAGGTGGTCTCTAGGTACATTTGCAGTATTTTCCCTGATGTAGTTTTCAGCTAAAAGTGTGACAAATACACAGTGACCTGTGAATGATTTTGAGGGTTGACACTCATCTGTTGACCCTTAAAGCTTCGAAATAACTACAGTAAAATATTTAAAGACGGGAATAAAAGATCACTTTCTCTAAAATACAATTTAATGAGTAGCGGGTATTAAAAAGCAACATGTGTGGCCATCCTGAAACACAGTGTTGTCACTCCAACTCTGGATTAAATGTAGCTAAAACCTACTGGTAGTACTGGAATTAATACAATACTAAATTTAGTTAATGGTTTCCCCATTACACTGCAAAATCCTTGCATCAGTAGCTGAAATTCCTGTTCAGTTTTATGGGCTGCCTATGAGACCACAGGTCCAGGTCATGCTGCTGGACAAAACCTCTGAACTATTGCCTGATTTGGATCTGGAGGTAGTGAACAGCAATAGAAATGGAGGTTTAATATATTTCATCACCTTAAGCAGCACGCTTTTAGTCTTTAAGAATAAAAACCTGGGCTTGCTTTCTGAACCAGGGAGAAATGACAGGAACATCATGCTTGGATCACACCACACAAAGGTTTATAGCTATTCATTCTGTTTCTGCATAGAAATTCAACAACTGATCTGTGAAGTCCTAGGCAGTCTGGGTCACATTCTCAAGACAAGAGATTGAAAATTTTAGGGTAGAAATATTTGAGTGCAGTGAAAAATTCAATTATGGTCTCCACAAAATTATTTATAAACTCACTAAATTTTTAAGTGAAAAAAAAAAAAATCAGGTCTACATATACAAGACTGTTGATAACAATCTGTTTACTATTATCTCCACTTTTAGCACACAGTATATATGAGAACTTGATTGATTGCAAGCAGGGATTTGAGCCTGGGTCATCACACTTCTTGTCACTGGTTCACTGCATGCTTAAGTAGGGTGCAAAAATTGAGTATCACCCATAGAAGTAACTGAGTGAGCCTGGCCCTGCTGTGCATGGCATGTGCTGAGCAGCTGCTCATCAAGAAGACATGAAAGCTATATTTAGATCCATCCTGGTCCAAGTAACAGCAAGGCTGAACTCCCACTCAGCAATGTGGAGATGGGACATACGCAATTTCTCCTGCTAAAGCTGTTCCACTTTTTTCACTGAACACTTAATATTCGAGAAGAAAGGGAGCAAGTAAATAGCTTCCTTGCTTGATGAGGAATACATTCAGGACACAGGATGCCTGGGCACTGTTCTCTATGCCCGGGCCAGTTTGCAACAAGAAAGTAGAACAGCGTCAAAAGACAGGGTGGAAAACCCTTTTCAGTCCTCTCTGTAATATCTGTTGAGGTCAGAACAGTCTATCAAAGGCTTTTAGGTAAAAGTACCTGTGCCATCTCTTCCTCATCTCATTTTATCTGTCTAATTTAACACTGCCTTTGCTTTCCGCACAAGTGTGTTCTATAGCAAAATTTTACCTTTGGGTTGGAGCAATATGCTTTGTTCCATTAGAAACAATTCCCCTAATTTTTTATTCTGATGAAAAAAATCTTCAATTTCAGCTAATCCTTAAACAATTTTTATTTAAATATTTATTATAATGTTTTCATTTGGCTCAAGAACTGAAGCAAAGCATACAGAACTTGATCAAGGCCCTGCCTTTTCTTGAAATTTTTCTGCTGCTGCTGACTGTGATGACAGTGGAACTGAGCATTCCGAGTTTTAAACAAAACAGATCAGTTAATGGTTAGTTCCTGAATTGATTTCCTTTAATTCACTACAACAACGGGCTAAAAGGACCTCGGGAGCATTGCAGCTTGTGTAGGGGTGGGAGAAAGGAAGGAATCGAGATACTCCGGAGAGGTCTGCTCATCACCAGCAGGAGTTAACACTCACTCCTCTGACAATCAAAAAATAATTGTAAGCTGTTATGCATATCCAAAAATGCCTGAGACCATGCTTGTAGGCACCAACATGCGCAGGATCCTCTTGTCTCCAGGAAAAGCATGCCTTCCAGGAGGTTGATGCCATCCCAGTATAGACCTCCCTGGATTTGATACTTATGTGCCCAGCTCTGGGTAGATACCAGCACTGTCAGTGATGCTTGACCTACCCCAGAAAAAGAAGCTGTCAGTGAGACACTTCCAGTGCATCTTCCTGGATGCTGGACTTTGCTTCTGCTTTTTTTCTTTTCCTTTGTTTTAAGTACTTCAGAAAAATAATCCACCTGACTGTTGTAAAATCCCAAATTCAGCTCTGAATTGATGCCATGAGTATGGCAGAAAGGGAACATTTGTGTTTGGGACTGAACAGAACTTTGAAAGATAGACTGAATAGAGTTACACAGAGATGCCAACATTAACTATATCCTCATAAATATTAAATGCCTTTTCTTAGGTGATGGAAATTTTCTGTTATGTCCAAGTGCAAAGGTAGGTGCTTACTCAGGAAACTTCTTATGACAAGACATCCAGTAAAACAAACCCATTGTTTAATGACAAGAAAATAATTTGGTGGTTTGGTAGTCATGGCATTCATCCAGGTGTGAAGACTCTTGGTTTTCACTTTCCTTTCCAACAAACAGTTAACAAATAGAGTGTGGGAAAGGATCAAAAGAAGAGGTTGCAGCACCTTGTCTTGCTTTTCCTATGTATATACACACATATGGATTGAGAATGGATTGCGAGCAGCCCTCAGGAGGAAAAATTGGGGATATTGGAAACTGAAAAATTCGATATGATGCTTTCTGAAGTTTTTAAGGAATATCTCAACACTTCTCCCACCAATTTCTGTTCTACTGGTGGTCATAGATGTAATTCCCAAGAATCACACATTGTCATGTGATGATCTCAATGTCAGTGCTTGATTTCTTTTCAACAGCACCCAGAATATGGAAAGATTCAGCTGGACCATCCCATGAGGATGATGGCTCACTAGAGCTTCCCATGAAACACTGTATGGATGCTACTTTATGACAATAATTCTACACTTTCAGAGAGGTCCCAGACATCTTTTTTTGTCATCAGATGCTGGCTGCAGCCTTATTGGATGTCCTGTCTGGTGCCCTATGAGCATTTCTATGTTTCCATTACTGGCTTGCTGTTGCAGCTCTTTAATCCACCCTGTCACTTTCTCCACTGTTATGGCTTTAAGAGTTTATTTGCTGCAGGCAACAGAGAGCTTGCACAACAGTGTGGCATGAAACGTAGTGCTAGGCTGCTAGTACCTACTGTTGGTGTGCTGCTCCAGTCCGGCAGAAAGCTTTGTGTGTGTTTATCTCTTCAGTTTGCCTTTTCAATATATTTTCTTGGCAATCTTGACAGCTGCTTCTGCTTTGCCGTTAAGACTGGGGGAGATGCTGAGAAGGCATGATATGTTTGAAGCCTGCTGACGCTGTACACTTCTGACATGCAAACTAAGGTCCATTATCCATAATAACTATTTCTCAACTTTCTCTCAGGCAAAGTCAACCTTATGGCCGTCAGTGATAGAAATTGCTGCTTTTTCATGTAAGGGATCCATTTCCTAGCCCTCAACCAGAGCACTCTGCATTCCTCAAAGCAGAAGGGGAGAAACAAGAAAAAGACAAGCTGTGGGGTTTTGTTTAACCTTGTTTCTTAGGGACACTGGCCTCCTTACAGTTGCCGTCCAGTAGACCAAGCACTAAGTAGCTCAAAGCAAGAGTCTCCCTTAGGGAACTAATGGAGTATTTACACAATGAGGCTGCTGACAGCCTGTCTGTATTAATACTGGTTAAAACAAAACTTGAGACACCCATAGAGCACAGGTTGGCATGAGCTGACAGTATTGGAAAACAAAGAGAAAGCGGAAAAAAGAAGAAATGCAGTTTAGAAAACATTGGCTTTGCTGAAACACTGCTAAATATTAATAAATATCAGTGCCCACGACAGGGTGAGAAAATGAACTTCTGAAGAATTACACTTGTTCAAAAACTAGCTTGGGACCATCTCATGAGCAAGGACACCTACATCACTAATGGAGTCTTAATGATTCAGCCATTGCCACTGCTAAAGGAAGAGTCTTTTGTACCTGTCAGCTGACATCAGCCATAACCCTCCTAAATGTCTCCACCAGAGACAGCTTTGCTGCAGTTGTGAGTATGCACGTCCAGGCTGCTGGAGGCCAGGAAACTGCTGGGGAAGCTGGGGGCACCAGCTCTCCTGTGTCCTTTCCTGGCCACAGGGCCAACCTCTCCCTGCCTTGTCAAAGCCCTTCTGCAGCAGGGAAGGAAATCTTCCTCCCTCCTGGTCACAGGTGGAATTAAATTGAGATGTTCACTTTAACCAGCACTCAAAAATATCTTCCTTTTCAATATTGTTAGCTTTAGAGTAAGAGGGCTGCATTTCAGAGAGGGCAGGTGCATAAGTGAATCGTAATTTTAAACAGCTCTTCTGTGACTATAGCAGTATCTCTGCTGTGCAGCCAGTCTCTTCTATGCAGGGAGGCCCTTCTACCAAGACACATTAGTTTGAGCAAACAGACTTTCTCTGGGCTTTGGTTTGGTTACCAAGACTAGAAGAGGGATCAGCTTCAACTGGATATATTTATCTATTTAGCTTCAAAAATGTTAAACTTAGATTGAACGTAGAAAAGATAGAGCCTTAAGAAGCTTTTGTTTCAAATAAATGAACAATGCTATCAAAAACATGAAGTACGTTCATTCCAAAGTATGATATTGCATTTCAATTCCCCTGTCAGTTGGGGATCCTTCATGATGAAAAGTTGCTTATAAATTTAAGGCAATACTCCATTATTTTTCTTTTTATCAAAAAGAAGGAAATATTTACATTTATTCTCTTTCACAAGGTTACAAGTAAAACCAATATACATAAATACTTTATGGGCTAAAGGGCTATAATGCTGCCATATCCTCATCTTTTATTCTGTATGGTTATTTTGGTTTGTTTTGTTGTTTTCTTTTCCCCAACTGCTGCAAGTCATTTCATGGTTTTTATGTTGCCTAGGTAATCTTAAAGGTTTAAAACTTTTTGGTTTGTGTTCTGCTTTAACACCGATCTCCTTGTAGTTTTACATTTGGGTCATATGTGTCATATGGAACGTGTCTTATCATTAGCTTGTTCACGCCAATTTCTGTACGCTTGCTAAATATAACTGTGTTGTGAAGACAACAAGATGACAGCAGAAATCTACATTCAGTTTTGCTCAATTTCAGATAAGAGGACACATCTCACAAAGGTACAGGATCAGTCTAGTTCCCTTAAAACTAATGACATGACCACCTTTGCTAGTCCCGCTCCTCTCACTGACACATGCTCATGCGAAGAATAAACCAACAACAATTTAATTGAGATTGGAAGTGTAAGTTTCCTTATTTATAATAAGGAATATTATTTTATAATAATTTCCTTATTATAATTTGTAAGTTTCCTTACAGCCTTGCTCATAATTCAGAACAAAATGTTACTTTAAAAAAAAATCAAAGTCCCTAAAAAATCTATATAACAGTACATCCAGGAAAAGTGTAATTAAGGACTTTGGCTTTGCAATGTTGTAGTGGCAGGCAAGCAAAATGTGCCCTGTGAAGTGTCAGCAGAACAACTTTGACATATGTCAGTGACCTGCCCTTTCTTGAAATAGTGTTTAGTTCTTAATGTCCAACTCTGGGTCACGTGAGAACTTGTCATCTCTGAGGTAACAATGGTTGTGTCTTGGCTGAAGAAGACCTGTTAATGCTTGGTTGTGCAACACCCTTTGCTTTGATTTTTAAACACCATCTAGTGCTTAGATTTCTAGTGGAAAATCAGGTATGTAGGCAGAAAGGAAGCCACAATATGCTCCACAAATCCCCCTGATAACTTGGAGATTGGGACTGCGACATGCCTTGAGGGACACAACTGCCCTATAGTTAGGACAGACAACAAATGAGGATGAAGTTAAAATAGGAGCTGAAATAACTGGTAAAAATTATAAGAGGCATGGGTGGACTTCCAGATGAAGACAGATGGAAAAGATTTGAATGGCTTAGCTGAGGGAAGAATGGGTCACAGATTATTGCAGCAAGAGTCAATTGTATGCTGCCATTTGCCTTTTCTTCCAATACTAACATAATGACACTGAAGACAGATTTAACTTTTTTTAGGTGAAATATAATTAAACTGTGGCATTCACTGTTACAAAGTAATGAGAAAAGCCTGGAGCTTAGAGGGTTATACAGGGACCGGACCTTTATATAGGTAACGAGAACACATTCCGTTACCTTAGTTGGCAAACACAGTTCTCTTAATGAGAAGCCTAAAGCTTCACATTTCAGCATATAAAGCAGCTAGGAGCCTCGAGACTGGGGAGGCAGCGCTTCCCCCAGGCAGGTTATTTTGCACCTCAGTGGCTTGCCTTGAGGCCAGAGGAAGGATGCTGGAGCAGAGAGACAGCTGGTCTTGCCTAGAATGGCAATTCCTACATTTCAGTGTCTAATATGTATAAAGTAACAGCTCAGTTACTTCATTCAAAACAAATTTGAGTGAGATCAGATGATAAAGCAAATCCAACCATAAAAAAGAGAGAAAGTATTATGTGCATGCAGTAAATTCTTGTATGGAAAGAAAATAAATAAAACTAGTTAAAGTAAATACAGCCCAGTAAAACTGAATAATGTCCAAAGTGCTCAGATATAATTCTCACAAATGAAGGTGTCTTCCTGTTCCGGCAGCCTGTGCCGAGGCACGCAGAGTATAATATTTTCTCCACCAGTAACAAGCAATTGTCACAAGACCGTGAGGCATTTTTCTGTTCTTTCTAAAATTCTTAAAGCAGCAGGTTTGGATTGGGGAAAAACACTCTTAGCCACACAAGACTGCTTCCCCAGCTGGTGCAGACTGCTGCAGAGCCTTTGACGTCAATGGAGCCGTTCCGATTTATACCAGCTGAGGATATTTCTGCTCAGTGAAAGCATTCAGTAAGATGGTGTGTCCCCCAACTAATTTTATTAATTCTTATAATTATGTTTATTCTCAAGGCTGATGCTAGTGCTTAAATGTGAGAAGAAATCACTGAAATTTAATTTTATAGCTCTGAGTAACCATTTGTTCGCATTCTCTGAGTTGTGAAATAGGTTTTACTCTGCTCCATAATCAGTTCATAGAAATCTGGAATAGAGCAGAACCATGTGTTGTTATATATATTTGCTAGTTTACCTTGCTTCTTCTTACTAATTTATAACTAAAAAACCCAAACCAAAACCCAATAAGCTTTATTTCTTCCCCCCTCCTTTAAAGGCAAAATTGCAAGTCACTCACACAGGCTGTAAGTTTAGTTCTTTGGGGATTTTACTTACTTTTTCTTTATAATTAAGAATATTTATTATTTTCTCTTTTTTACTAATGAATATACTTAACTGAAATTTGTGGATCATTTTACTGTTCAATTCTTCATCTTGAGACTAGAGAGGTCACATCCACATGAACCTTCAACACACTGCTGCTGTGCATGTCTGCTTGTGCATGTCTGCTGCTGTGCATGTCTGATTATGTCATAATAAATGACATAATCTAAACAATTAAATCTTGGAAAAGAACTTAGAACAAGGTGGTGAAATTATGTAACTCTGCCTCTTCTTAACTAGGGAAAAGCGATCCTTCCAAGCTTAACTTCCACCATATTCCCTCATAGTTCCCTTCCACCATTCCCTCTAACCACTCTCCCACAGAACACTGGATAAGAAAAGTAAAACCGCTTAATATAAAGAATATTGAAAATACTGGTCTGTGTCTTCTGACAGCAATCTGCAGCTCCTGCTCCTCAGCTCTCACTTGGAGTAAGCATAGCATTAGCTGTGAACAAATTACACTGCAGATTTGTAAATCCTGAGCTAAACGGCTGTATACAGATGAAGGTAAGCAGTAACAAAATTGAAAAGAAATACTTTACAGTGTTTTGAATACACAGTGCAACACCACCAACTATTTAGTCCCATAAATCAGATTTAAATAGAGCAATCAATGAGAAAGCCAAAACCAGGCAATGAAAGACCCAGGCCAAACTCAATGTCTCCCAAAAAGCCTAGGGTTTGCAAGAACCCTGTGTCTGTAATCTGACTAAATAGATCAAGGTGGGAGAATAACTCTTTGGCTGCTTGCTTGTCTTTCGAAGTTGACAGAAGTCACATTGACTGACAACCTTCCTGGAGTTTGAAAAGTAAACAGAAGACTTTTTGTTTCCCTCCTTCCTCAAAGAAGAGACTGTAAAAAGCAAGTGCTTGAGCAATTATTTTCCCAAGGTGCATACTATGGCCTTCAACCAGCTTCCAGCCACTCCAAGGTGAATCACTTCACGTCACCAGAGCTATTTCTTTTCATAGTGATGCAACACAAGTTCTCCATATTACTATAGCTTAAATTCACAAGAGCCTTGCAGCCGCTCATGACACACAAGGTGGCAAACGTATTCCCCTTGAGGAAGCTCTGGAAGTGAGAGACAGTTTATTAGGATTCCACTGCAGTTATGCTATGCAAAGAAGTTAAGATACATGGATAAAACTTGGGAAATCCCCCCTATACCAGGTTCTGTATGCTGATCCTCTGAATGCTGCATAATGTCAGATAGCTGGAAGACTGAAACACTTGGTCCCTAAAGCCCAGATCTTAGCTAGGAGCACTAATAGATGCTCTTGGCTCTAGTGAGCCATTCAAGAGACAGCATGGCATTCATTGGCACTGTGTGCTTCATATGGAGCATGAAGGGAGGGAGGGAGGGAGGAAGAGTGGAATCCCTGTCACAAGGATCTTTGGATGAAGACTGCACAGGAAGGATGAGAGGAAGACAAGGGAAGAAAGTCATAAAGACAGGTCCAGTGCTGAGGCTCTTCGCTCACTGCAAAAGTGGGGAAGGAGACACAAGAGCAAGAGGGTAGAGGGGACATCTGTGGGGCTTCCTGAAGTGACCATGAGCAGATGATCATGGACACCATGCTTGCAAAATCAGGACCCCAGCATCCAGTGCCTAACACTGCTGCTTGTCTTGTTAAGCATGTCTTTTTTATTTAGGCAGTTAGTAGAGAATAAAGCTGTTTTAGAGAAGATACTAGACATTTTCAGGCAGAAGTAATTATCCAAACCATGTCAAAAGTTGGTCTAGACTCAGTTACAGATGATCAAGGACAATGCAGTACTTCACAAGTTCAAAAGCTTTGATTAATATTTGCAGCTACTATGCAGCTACAACGCAATACATGTCTAGCCTTAGGGCTTTTGTGTTTCTTTAAAGCATTAGCCATTAATAGGCTAAGTTTACCACTGGGATATAGAGCACTGGCCCAGCAATGCAGCTCGAATGTATTTATTTTCCAGTCTATGGTTTTCAAGTACAGTGCATCATTTCTACAAGGCTTTAATGAGAGCCAAGAGGTGTACATTATAAGTAACAAATTCCTATTTCTAATGGAGCTTGGTTCAGATCAGATAGTGATTTATTAGCTTTTCTCAGCTTTTACTTGTATTTTGCTAGAGAGATCAGAAATTTAGATTTAGACCTAAAATTCACAAGACAGTATTAAGAGCCTTGTTTTCGAAGTTAGGATTTTTTAAATCTTAAATTTATGGATATTCCATCCTGCTTAAGGTCAATCATTCTAAGGCATAGTGAGTATCTGCCAGCCACTCTGAACTGCCTCATTAAAATGAAAGTATTTAGCTTCTAAAAGAAGAACAAAAACTCCACAATAAAACAATAAAAAAACCCACAACCATTTTTAAGAGCATATGTATTTAGTGAAAATGCAGAAGGAAAGCCAATTGTCTAAATAAGCAACTTTAAGCAAGATGTTTATTGTCAGTAATAACAGAAATAACAAGAACATATTATTTGTTGCCAGTCAGTGGAACAGGAACTGTCCTCTCCAGCATAAGACAAACATAGTGTCCGCCTATCTGTAACCTGTAAGCTGGATGTAAAGTATGACCAATTCTAAGACCCATGAAGCTTCATGAGTAAATCCAGCTTGCCAAGTCCCAACACAGCCAGCTGGCAAACATCCAGAAAAGTCTCTCTATTAGGATTATGATAAATGGCCTAACATGATCACCAGGTCATTTCAGAGATCAGCTCTTGTTCTGAATGGTACAGGACTGAAAGGCAGGAGAAAAATCAGAATAAAGAAGACAGAACCTAGAAAGAACTGCTTACTATTTGAGCAATTTACAAAGCAGATTATTTTCTGGAGGTAGAATTGACGAAATCTTGCCACAGATAACAAAAACTGTTATTTCTGACATGCAGAAGCACTATAAAAGAATAATTTTTTAAATAAAACACTTAACATCAAAATTTAGATATTAGAAATATAATGCCAAAATATTATCTGAATATTAAAGCTGTGGTAAAAACCTCCAACAATTTCCCTTCTTACCATCTAACTGAACTGAAAAAGAAAGAAAAATATTAAATTTAATAGAATACTAACAAATAGCATATGTTGTTGTGACAGAAATATCAATACACTATTCACTAGTGTAATTTATTTTATCCTTGCCCAATCCATTTTTTAGTGGTTGTTATGTTAGTAAGGCTAGTTTTTAAGATTTAATATTAACTGAAAAGTAGAGAGGGGCATTTTGAGCTTATTCCTCTTTCTACATCTCCTTGATAGAAGAGTCCATTTCTGCTTATTCGTGGCTCTCTTTTCTCACATAGACCTGTTTGTTGTAGCTGGAAAAATCTGAGGACAGTAAAAGCAGAGTGACTCAAGTTTACATGATCTGAAAAATTTTTCCTTCCTCTAATGGCAAAGACAGACATTAACTCATCCCTCTCTTTACATAGATTTATTATGTTCAATAATTGTCTGTTATTATTACTGTACATTGTAATTTATTTCTAATGAATCCCTCTTGGTTATGGTGAATCAAGTCTTGCATAATAAATTCTAATCTGTTAGTCATTATCTTTGTTAATATTTTACAGTCTACATTTATTACTAAGATTAAGAAATAGTTTGTACAGGGCTTGATATTTTTGCTATTTTTAAGTGCTATCTCTTCTAATTACTGATCTCTTCGAATTTGCCTTAGTCTTCTAAAGATTAGTATCAACCACACTGGAAACATCAATGTTTTCAGTCTTTTTTTAGTGTCTTCTGCTGAGAAACACGAATTACAGAATTCCCATGTATTTTTTAGAATGGGTGTTTTTTCATGTGCTGTATCAGCTCATCTGATAGATGTTGCATGGCTTCAAGCCTGAAAGCAGATGCATGGGACTGGAGCTGACAGGAGCAAAGTGGCTGCACACTGTCACATCTGGGCTTTCTTCAGTGATTTCTCTTTCTCTGTTCTGGAAGACAGATATTTCTTTGGGGGAAGTAGTAAATCTGCTCAAGCTGTAAAGCTGCTTCCTGTCTACTAGTTAGAAGGTTTTGGAGTGCACTCTCCATTCTGCTATTGGTAATACCTTTTACAGTTACAAATGTCTTGGCACAGAGGTAATAACTGGGGAGCTATTATCAGGTCTTGTAATCTCATTACAAAACAGCCATTGCTGGCTGGATGTGAGTTAGCCACGGAAGAATCCACACTCAGTGTTAAAACACTGAGGGATACAGTGCTCAGCTCCCATTTAATTAGATGCATGGTAAGAATTTGTTCAATGTCACGCTCATGAACAGTGAAGTGAGGGAAGGGCCATTTCAGTTGGCTGAATAATTCCTGAACAGCACTATGTGCCTGAAGAACCCCCTCAAGTGCTTCATTGCACATCCTTATGTGGTGGTGAGCATCTCTGAACAGACTGCTATGAGGGTTGCTTTTGGTAGAATGGACCAGCAGTGCCTTTGCCAAAGCTGTTTGTGCCTTCTGCAGTCTTTGTTCAGGCAAAGGGTTAAGGGTGGATAAGCAATGCTCACTTTCAGTCCCCCTAAAAATTCTTATTGGCATTTGGCAATTAGATTTGGCAATTAGAGCTGGTTGGTAAACTTCTGATGATAAGCAATGGAAAATGCTGATTTGTTCATGTTTTTAATGGGAACATATTGGGTTCAATTAAGTGTTTTTGGAAGGGTTACTTAGGGCACAATGGACTTGTAACAAAAAACTGTAAGCCCTTGCAGTAGATGAATAATGAGGTACTTATCTAAGGCCTCATTCTGCTTTATTGGGCAGAATCTGAACTTTTATATATTGGGCAAATACCTGGTCTGATCTGATAATGTGTACTAGAGAAAGCATTCTGCCCCAAGGAAGGCAAGGATCTCTCCATCACAGAAATCTTCAAAAAGTCTCAACATTATCATCCTGCTGCAGCATCTGTAGGACAGCATGACTGCTCCCTGCCCACTTCTGAGAGCGTTTTAATGGGTCCTGTAGTCCATCCACAATTTCTCCTGGATACATTTTTTGTGGCATTTGTCAATGCTTTTTATACTGCTGGAAATAATGTTTTATTTATATTTTCCTAATCTTTCAGGAGAGATTGTTTTCAGCAGTTTCCATTGCTCTATCTAATATACTGTGTAAAGCAGCTTTCCTTTCAGCAGTTCTGAAATGTTCTTTACTGTGTGGTCAGTATATAAACTTTTCTATTATTCCCAGTGTGTTCGTCATAACTGATACCAAATGAGCTTTATTAAACCAGTGTGAGAAGGATTCTATTGAATAGCAAACTCCGTAGCAGCATCTTCTGTGCTGGTGTGTGGAGTTTCTGTCCAGGTTTACACACTGCATTGCAAATGTTCACAGCAAAGTAGAATGAAGCAGGAATCACCAGCAGAGATAGCTAGGAAACACCAGATATTTTTCAACATGCAAAATATCCATCCCCAAAATCTGACTGGTTTACCATGGTTATAGCAATGAAGAGGAACTAATGAGTGAGATGACACAGGCCTCTTCCTCCATTGATGACTCTTACACTGATTTGTGTACCAAATTCACTGTGGTGAACTTAATCATCACCAAAGGGAACAGAAAACACCTGGCAGAGGGAAACTCACATTGCAGCCATTTAAGCTCCAAAACTCCTCCAGGTGAAGGAATTTTCTGTTCTATGAATGTATGATACCCAGGTTATGAAGCTCCAAGACTGATTAAGGCCTCTGGATGCTTCCATAACATAAATGTTTACTCAGAAAAAAACCAGTCACAGCTGCTGCACTAATGGAAAAAGATCAACCAAAGAAACTAGGAAAAACCAAACAAGAAGGAGAATAGATAATAATGTGTGCATAGCCAACAGGTTTTCCCTAACTCTAGAACCTTCTCTGGAACTTGAGAATCATCCATAAGGTCACAAGTCTCCCAAACTTGCTGGGAAACCATGCTTGGTCACCACAATTCAAATGGTGGTGTCTTCTTTTAAGGACAAAAAATTACAACAAACGATTCTGCACTTGTCATCAGTTCTTTGGTGCTATCTGCATTTCACAGGAAACCTGAGACACATATGAAGGGCACAAAGATTCAATGACAATTCATAAATTAAAAGGTATGCATTTTTGAAAGAACAAATTAAATACAAACTTCATATTCATGAAGGGAACATTGACAAGGAAACAAAACCCTATGGAGAAAGGGAGGGAGGAGGACAGAAGCACTACCCCATTCAGAAAAAGTGAAATAAAATATAAGACGCTAGAGCTGTATAACTTTTGAGACAGGGTATACACCTGGTCGAGAGTGGGAGTTAGGAGAGTGACTTCAGAGGAAGACAGAGGTTTCCTCCTACCTTTGAAGTGGGGAAGAAAGACAGAAAAGAAAAGGGAGAAAGATTAGGGAAAAGGAAAGAAAAATGAAGGAATAGAGATCAGAAATAAAGAGCAGCAAAATTCATTCCCAAGGAAAAGAGAAATAAAAGGGGAAGGAGGCGGAAAGCCAACAAAGAGGAGAAAGTGAAAATAAAGGAACAAGAGGGAAAAAGTCACTCATACATGTGCTTACTGAAAGCCATTGAAAATACAGTTCTAATGTTATGAGAAATACCTACCAGGAGACATCAGATATGTGTCTGTGTAGGAGAAAACTGGGAGATAGGCTTGCAGTTGTGAGATGAGCATGAGGGATATCATTGATAGCCATGGGAAAAGAGGACAGCACACACGTTGCTGTAGTCTTCTGAGATGAGTCTCACATTTCCCTCTCTGTGAGAATAATGCACTCACTGACTGCATACATGGACGTATGAAGAGTATGCAGATGTGTGCACACATGCACACACAAAGTATAGCATTTAGAAATGCTTGGATTGGTTCCAAGGTAGTTGAACAAAATGAGGCTAATAAAATATAATTAAACATTAATTACAGTAACTATCAAAAATAATTGACTTGTACAAAGCACAGCACTCCTATTAAAAAGGGACCTAAGGGTAATAAAAAACATATACTATTCTGTATAATAATTGCTATGAAGCCATTAAATTTATAGGCAACTGTTAAAATTCTTTTGTGACTATTTAAACGTGTGAGCACTGGACATATTTGGTTCAAAATTGTCTACTATAAGGCAGTCTTGTTATTAATAAGGAGTAAACATTACCATTCAAAAATCAAACCAAAGGTGCATTGGTGCTTGAAGTAAATTTGAAGTGAAGCTGACTGGAGCTGTCATAAAAATGCTGCTGCGTATGTCCCAATAAGTCATCCTTCTTTCGTCAGCTTTTCTTTCTGAAAATCTTTTGAGCATGAGAAAGCCAGAGCTGGCAGGTGAAAGCAGGAGAGTTGAGATCTTCAGCTGGTGTGAAGCTACATCACTTCACTTCCTTCCTCATGCTTTGCTGATTTTTAATAGTGAAGGAAAGAACGATCCTCAGAGCAGGCAGAACTGGGGGAGAGACACAGGCTGGTTGAATCAAGGTCACAGTAAGTGAAAGACAGCCCAAGCAGAGTATTTAATCAGCAAGTGGGGCTGAAGTGGATCAGTAGACTGAAATGGTTCATGCCAAGGACCTACCTACTTGCATCTCAGGGTGTTCGACCAAACTAGGGCTTAGTCTGCTCCTCAGAGTGCCCACTGGGATCTGGAGTGCATTAAGTGTATTTCTGGAATAAATTTTTGGTTTACTTTCATCTGAAAGAAATCTAGTTTGCACACTCTAACACTGCTCTGCTAAGTGAACCGAAGTCTAGTAAGTGGGGATGACCAAGAGATTGACTTCAGATGCAAGTCCTGATCCAAAATACAGCACTAATGTTGATGTACCTGAAAGACAGCTTTATGCTTTTTTATTTTAACTTTAACTTTTAAGGTGCAGGATAGGTGTTTCATTCCCTTGTGAAGAGCTCGTTCTTTCAGCTTGCCTTCAAGAAAAATAAAAGTTGAGCACTTACATGAAACACAGTCTTCTTGAGTTTGGGGCAGTGCTAATGACAGGGCACATCCAGAAAGAGCAGCAATAATGGTGAAGATTGCACGAGTCCATTTTGCAAAGACAAGTGACAACAACACACTGCAGACAGTATTTCTGTGTGTTTTCACTCTGGGAATCCCTATTCACCCTATACATTACCTTCTTTCCTTTGCTTTGGCTGCAGCCAAATGTACTAGTTATTTGGCTGTTCATTTCCCATCTTTCTCATTTAATCTCCTATATTCTATTTATTTGGAAAAGTTTTGTTCCAGTCCACATAGAATAAAAAAGTTGGAATGGAAGCAGATAAAATGCAGAGCACAAAATTTATTTTCCTGAGCCTACCCTTAATCAAGGAAATTATAAGTGTCGAAAACTTTAGAAAAAGGAAAAAGAGTACATTTCATATATTTCTTAGGCTCTACTTCTCTACTGCTAATGTGTTGCCAACAGCTTGATAAGTTAGTGGCTTCACTCATTTTGAGAAAATGTTGGCATTCTTACATAAAACGACTACTAAAAAGGAGTCAATTTTTTAAGGCAGATGAAATACATCATTGTGAGTTGGTGGAGATGCCATGACATGAAACATATTTGGCATATGGAGTCTTCACTTGTTCTACAAGAAAAAAATGTAGCAAAGTAAAGTCAGTTGAAATTGTGATGGAAAGACACTGACATCTAAGAAATTGTCATTACTATGAGATGTTATTGCTTTGTTCAATTTACTAATTGATGCAATCAATTGGCAATCAAACTTGCATCTACCAACCATCTCTGCTTTCAGGATATACAGTTCATTCATTTATTCATTCAAAGAAAAATGTGCCATCTCAAGAACCAGCTGAAGGGGCTAAAAGGTTCCTGGTTTTGATTGTGTCTCTTGACCTTAGTGCTAAATCCGATTATATTATATCATTAAAATGACAAGAAAGTAAAGTCTTATTTATTTCAGCCATTCTCCCCAGATTTTCCATGTCATACTATGCTTTCTGGGTATACATCAGGTTGGGCTGCTCCTATGCTATAAATATTTCTGTTACATAACCAATTAATCAACTAAAAAGTCAAAGAAAGCAACTATTTTTAGTATAATATTGCTAGTCATGCTTCTGGAGTGTTATTTTTTGCTTTAAATAAAAGGACTTCTCTATTCTGCAGTTCTTTCCCATCAATGTGTGGGACTCTGCCAAGTCAAGCAACATTTCTGTATAAAGAACACTGATTTAATGATCCAAAATTCCAAGCAAGCTTTATTGTCTCAGTGTTGCTACTTGAATGGCTCGCAAAGTTTTTGCAAAAAGATTTAAGCTATTCACATATAATACCTGTAGTTTTCAGCCTTTGACTCTTTCAGTCCAGAACGAATGAATCAATCAAAGAATTCTGAAGAATGATGATAATGTTAGGCACACCCCCCCATTTCTCATTGAGAAATGTTTTAAAAGCAAATTTTTACCAGCTTTTATTCTTACTGGATACAGACTTGGCTTTTTAAATGTTTTCTGCCAGCTAACCAGAGACAAGAACAATTTCAAAGAAGTTGCCTATAAAGCAAATCTTCAATTACTTCAATCTAGAATGACATAGTTTTGATTCAAATTGAGGCTTTAATTCTTAATTTTGAAAATAGTTTTCAACATTACAAATACAAACTCTATCCCCAAATCCTGTATTTAAATCAAATCAAGGTTGTGAATTATGAACTCAACAGCTGCAGGATCTAGAGTGTTTTCTTTGTTGATGGTGGGAAGACAGAGTGATAAAGCAAAATGAGTTTGAAATATCTGAAACGCAGAATAAAATATTTAATGTTAGATGGCTTAAGTTCGTGTAGTTCACCTAGTTTCAAAGCAGAACAGTCCTCTTGGATATATTACACTTCTACCTAAAAAAAAATATCTGGTGGGAGCTGCAATCTCTGGGCCAGTTATTGCTGTATCTAGTTGACCACTAGCGGTCACTAGTCTGGTGTTAGCTGAGGACCATGAGGTCCCCTCACCTTCTAACTCTCATTCGAGGTGAGCCTGAACACCGTAGATTCTGTATCATATCTGCGAGGGCACCTTGTTATCTTACATTTCAAATTACTTCAGGGATACCTGCATGGAAGTACATTTCACCCCACTGGATGTGAACCGGTGGATGTTCATAGCATGGAGCTGTGCATGGAGAGAAAAGCTAAGCCCTGGATGACACAACAGGTCCCCCCTGGTCCTCAGAGTGTGGAGTTCTGAATCCAGGATCTTTTGGGTTTACACCAAAAATATAAGGGTGCTTCATACCTCTGAGAGACAGATGCTAAGGGAAGGATGAGAGAGCTTCTTCTCCCCTTACAAAGGTGCACAGGACAGAACTCAACAAAACCAGCCCTACCTATGGGCAACATCTCCTCATTAATAATATCCACATGTATTGAAACACCACAACATGATTATTTTTTTTTTTTTCCAAATCATGTTGGTTTGTCCTCTAGGATATAGATAATTCTTGAGCAAAGGTCTATTTCTATAGAATGTTCTGGTCTGGAAGGTATTGCAGCCTTTCTCCCTTTAGCAAATGAGTCCCAGATTAAATGTGTACCTGTATCATTCCCAAGTGTTTATCTATCACTTGACTTTTGTTTTTTATTAAACATTATCATATACAACCAAATGAAGAGAATTTTCCTATGTTTATTTACATATAAGACTGGATTTAGATATAGGAGATTAAGTACACTGGGGAAAAAAGAACAATGGATGGTGATGGTGATGACAAGAGCAAAATAATTGTTTGCAGCCACAGCACAGTATTTGAAAAGCAGGAGTTCACCAAAGGTAGCTTGCAGTTTTAAAGGATCAAATGGCTCCTGTTAGGTTAAGGGTAACTTTTATACAAAGCAAGATGTGAGTGGCAATGGATTGTTCTATCTGACTGTCAAGATTTATTGAAGATAAAGGCAGCAAACGAAATCATTTTCAGGGGAAATCCACCTCAAGATCGGGGAAGTTCTTGCTGTGTCTGATGTGTTTTCTATATCAGAATCACAAGAAATGAGCCAGTCTTTGAAGAAGATAGCAGTCTGTACAATACCAAGGAAGACAAGCAGTGGGACACTATGATAGTCCTGTCAAAACCAGAATTTCCTGCTAATACAAATTCCATCTGGCAGACTGGGCATGTATGCCCCCTCATCCTGCCACAACCAACTGAAGCTGCAGCTCAAAGATTATCATGCCAGGCAATACTCAATTTTTTAATTAGTTTTATGGAAAAAACCAACAATCAGAAATTCTCTGTCTTTTGGTAGCAGTTGTGATTCTTTTCCCAGGAAACTAGAGACAAATATCACTTTCAGCTACGTTATATTCTTAAAAGAAGAAGTAAGGAAACTCCACAGAGTACAATGAAAATGTTTTCAAAATGCAAATAAGGAGTGACATGCAACAGAGAGGAAGGGGAAAGCTTTTTCCCAGGGAACATCTACACCATTATTGAACATAATCCCAACACATTTATAATAAACCCATTTCCTTGAATAATTCCTCTTCTTTTTGAATGACCCTGTGACAGATCACAGAAGTGCTATATTAACAGTTGACTCCTCTATGTGATTAACCTAATTGTATTATTGAAATAAGTTTAAAATGTGTATACGTCCCACAAAAACAGGGCAATAATAAAAATCTGGTAATGTGAGCAAAGCCTTGCAATCTGTCTTTCTTCAAATTTAAGCCTGCAGAATACAAGTTCTCCTCTTCAAAAAACCATGCAATGAACAAGGGAGGATTTTTTAATTCCATGATTAACAAGAAAATTATTTCTTCAAAACTAATATATGTGACGTTGCTGCTTATAGTGAGCCAAGATGAGTGCATGTTAAATTTCACCAGTGTGGTAAAAGTGATGTCAAGAAATAAGAAAAAATACCATCGTCATGTTCATTTAATGGATAAAACATGAAGTGAGCAGCAGCGGAGAGAAGCACCCTGGAGGTTGTTTGGTTTGTCACAACGTGCACATGCAGTAATCCCTGACAGTCCTTCTTAGTAAAGAGTTGCGTTTTTCTTTTTTTTCCCCTTGCTTTTTGCTAATGCAGGGCAAAGCTGTGGTGATTGCTGCTTACTAATGCATTAGACTTTTAACAGTGTAAACATGAAGGCAGTAATTCAGAGAACACTAAACTTGAAAGACGTAGCAGATGTGTAAAGTTAATTTGATTTACAGCATAATCAGGAGCAGAGTTCCCTTGCTTTCCCTTCCAATGTAAATCTAAGTCCAGAAAAATCAAATTTCTTCCTTCCCACAAACCCAAGCAGCTTCTACTCCCTTGTCTTATGTGTAAAAAGAGCCAAATTTGACTCAGACCTTAATGTTCTTCGTAGGAATAAGTAATTTTGTTTCTCAACTTGTCTACACTATACTGGCATTATCATTCTCTTCATTTGTTTACTTCAAGAGCATTTCAATACAGCAGGCATTTCCCAAACAAAAAGCAGACCTGGATTTGAGACTTAAAAATTGAAGGCAGAAAGACACGAAGAAGTGAGGTAGCAGGTAACACAATATAAGCACACTCTTGAAAAAAGCCAAAAATAATTTCATTCATGCTATAACCACAATCAGTCAGCTCCATTCCTCGTGTCAGATGACACCATTACAATAAATAGCTCTGATTCTACTTCTTTGATGATTGTTGGCCAGTTTCAAGCTTCATAGCTCAGGCATCCTCCTCCTTTGCTACATGAGGAGGTCTCCATTCTTCACCCGAAGCATTTCTTGGGGTGTCAGGAGGGCATAGTCACTGCACGTGATTTCTACATTCAGAGGGTTCTGTTTGGCCTCCACAGAGGTTCAGGGTCTGATGGGGTGAGTAGGATGTGGAGACTGGATAGAGAGGGGGAGAAATGCTTGAGGTGAGGCATGGAGGCAATCTCTTGTAGCAAAGGAAAAGGGGGCCTGAGCTATCCAGTTTGAATCTAGTGGACTGCTGTCAGGCAGGCCAAGCACTCACAGAGCTTCAAGATAAGGCCTAGCCTGAAGCATTTCTAAGCAGAAAATGTCAAAATCACTCAGTTCTTTCCCAGTATTCTGGAGAGACGGCACAGGTGGGATATATGGAGCTACTGTCCTTCCACCAAGGGGTGCCTCAAGCTCATTGCCCAGGAAGGGCCTTATCTTGTTGGATATGGATTGAACAAAAGAAGAGCTGATGTCACTGATCCTGGATAACATGAAGCCAATGTTGAGGGACAGCTGAAGCTCCTGAAATACAAAAATCACTGCATTTCTGATCTTCTGTAGAGCATGTACAGTATAGAAATAAATTGCCTGGCATTTCTGCTTTCCCCTTTCACTGACCCAATATGCCTTTCCTCAAGTAAATTACCTACCTGCATGAATTTAAGCTTCTGTGAATCAGATAGCAAGGTGTAGTGAGTATAGTCAAACACATCCCCTCAGGTATTTTTTCCAGGGTCAGCTTCCAAAACTTCTACAGGTAACACCTTGTGATCATTCTCAGTACAAAACCTCACCCATCTTCTACTGCACTTGACGCAAGAGGTACGCAGAAATAGAGATAAAAAAAAGAAAAATGTACATCTCCACATGTGCCTGCTCATAATTAGACAGGTATCAGAAGGGCTAAGCCTGGAGGATTTCATCACAGTCAGATGCATACAATATGGCATAGACCTCTCTCTATATGATAAAAACAATAGACAGTGAAGACACTAAATTAGAAGGCTGCAAAACAGAAAACGCAGATAGCTTTGTCTAATTCAGAAGTGTCATCTTGGAGGACAATGACTTCTCCAAGAGGACTGTGAGGAGGACAGCACTGGCACCACCACCCCAGAGAGACATGAAGCCTGTGTGGAGAGACAAGGGACTCAACTGAGATGCAAAAATAAAACAGTTCTGCATACATGCTCTTCATCCTCATCATGCTCATCAACCATGCCAAGTGCAAGGTCCTACACCTGGGTTGGAGCAATCCCAGGCATGGCTACAGGTTGGGCAGAGAAGAGATTCAGAGCAGCCCTGTGGAGAAGGACTTGGGGGTGTTGGTCGATGAGAAAATGAACATGAGCCGGCTTCAGTGTGCGCTCGCAGCCCAGAAACCAACCATATCCTGGGCTGCATCAAAAGAAGCGTGACCAGCAGGTCGAAGGAGGTGATCCTGCCTCTCTACTCTGCTCTCGAGAGACCTCACTTGGAGTATTGTGTGCAGTTCTGGTGTCCTCAACATAAAAAGGACATGGAACTGTTGGAACAAGTCCAGAGGAGGGCCACGAGGATGATCAGGGGACTGGAGCACCTCCCGTATGAAGACAGGCTGAGAAAGTTGGGGCTGTTCAGCCTGGAGAAGAGAAGGCTGCGTGGAGACCTCATAGCAGCCTTCCAGTATCTGAAGGGGGCCTACAGGGATGCTGGGGAGGGACTATTCATCAGGGACTGTAGTGACAGGACAAGGGGTAACGGGTTCAAACTTAAACAGGGGAAGTTTAGATTGGATATAAGGAAGAAGTTCTTTACTGAGAGGGTGATGAGGCACTGGAATGGGTTGCCCAGGGAGGTTGTGAATGCTCCATCCTTGGCAGTGTTCAAGGTCAGGTTGGATGAGGCCTTGGGTGGCATGGTTTAGTGTGGGGTGCCCCTGCCCATGGCAGGAGGGCTGGAACTAGATGATCTTAAGGTCTTTTCCAACCCTAACTATTCTATGATTTTACGGTTCTATGATCTTGCTCTATGCAACAGAGATGTGGACCTTTGAGAAAGTTGCTAAGCAAAGACTTCCAACTTCTGAAATGAACTGATTACAGGAAGTCAAGGAGATGGCATGAGAAATGAGACGATCACAGAGAGGTTCTGTGTGAAGAAGAGTCCCTGTCACGGGAATCAGGAGGAAGCATGAGCTGTTGGGCTTGCTGGGCAAATGAAGGACAAGCATTTGCAAAAGAGACCATGTCCTCTGGCAGGAAAGGTTTGGTCCGTTAAGTGGTGAGATGACATGGCAGAACATCTAGGCACTGCTCTTAAGACACCATGTGCCAAAGCTGGAGCCAGAGCTTTCCTAAATGAAATGCAGGAGCTCAGTGCAATGCTCATTAGGCTGTGACAGTGCTATCAACTTCAATGACAATCATCTGGGCCACCTACAAAACCCTTCATTGACCTGCTAGGCACCTACCACCCACTTCAGGAAGCTGTTAGGAGATCCTGGCCCCCAGGCAGGTAGGACTGGTGTGGCTGAGGCCCCTGCCCTCTACCTGGCTGTGGTGGGGTAACCCAGAAGGAGTCTGCTCCCCTTGCCTGCACTGCCTTGGTGGGCCATGGGACATTTGCCAGCCTGGGAGCCACATGCAAACTGCTCTGGGGCTCCATGCAGCTCAGGGGCTGCAATCAACTGACTGTGAGGTGACACAAAGATGGAAGGTGGGTCCAAAACCTGACAGCAGGTATATGCTGTATCAAGTCAGCTACAGAGAAACTGTCCCCAGTCACTTACACTCTCCAGCCTAGATGGCAACTGGTGAGACCAGCAGGGTTTGCTCTGCCAGGCAAAGGTGCTGCTGGGGATGGCTCACAGCAAAGTGAGACCACCCCTCCTGCAGCAGGAGGATGGCGAGGCTGGTATGTGCCCCCCTGTTCACATTGTTCCAAGAGGTGTTAACAGGCAACTCTGGCATATCTGAAGTTTCACCTTCTCAACACAGCTCCCAGGTGTGCACAGCCATCCCAAGCAACCGCAAGCTCTTTACATGTGCACACACACAAGGAGGCACAATTATCTGATTTCAGTGCAATAAGCGTTTTCCAGCCAGAAGAGAAATAAGATCTCCTGCACTGCTGTAGATGTGGCATTTCATTTATCAGTTTTTTTTCCAAACATAAGACTTGTCATATAAACAAAATGAGTGTGTGTGTGTCATTTTACTGCTTCTGGATGCCCGGTGAGAGAAACACAGCAGAATGCATGCTGTTTATCAAAGTCCTGATGGGAAGGAAGGTATTTTTGTTATACCCCCTAAATATCCTCCATTTCTGCTACTCAGTGACAGCAAGCATTGTCTGACAGAGACCAGAACATGCTGACTCTTTTCCCATTTCCAATATAGCCTTTTCTATAAAAATAAAGTAAAATAAAACCAAACCCCAAACCATGGGTGAGATTTTCAGGCTCACTCTTGCTGAATGTAACATCCCTCTGCTCACATTTGAGTCAGTGGGAAATGAGGACAGTGCTGAACTTTTTAAAATCCTTGCCATGTATTTACATTAGTCTTTTACAGGTTTACTTTAAATAATAACCGTATATAACACACACTGTATATATGCAAAGCACATTTGCCTTTCCTGGCACTGAACTTTACAGATAAATGATCCTCCAAAACACTTGCTTTTGTACACAGAGCAAATGTCTGATACATGGAGATTGTCTCCATTTCATGAAGAAAGGAAGTGGAAGAAAGGAACTGGGCAGAAACCACACTGTACTGTGGAAAAGGTGATGAGGAAATGAAACAGATGGTCTGAAGGGTATTGATGAATCTGGCTCATCTATAGCATGCAACGTTTCTGGAAAACACTAGTCAAAATAATATGCATTAGGACTCTCAGTGAAATTTTGTCTTTCAACCACGGGTATCTGACACAGACATAAGTTTCAGATGACATTAGTTCACTTAAGAGGATGCTGTTAGAAGTACATTCATATTTGATAATAACTATGGAGCCAGTTTTATACACAGCAGCTAGAAAGAGGCAACTTGAATTAATAATGTACATTTCAAGCCCCAGCTACAGCTCAGAGGCTATCTGAGGAGGGACCATGTTTTCAGAGTTCTGAAAAGGAGCACAACGAATCTTTGAACTGTCAAAACTTACTGCAAACTGGAAACTCGTGGTTTCACCCAGTTTCAACCAGATACACAAGTCTGGTACTTCAACTAGGTACACATAGTCTGACTTGAGATGGGGATTTCTGCTGTGCTTTTGAGGAATGCTTGGATATTTCCAGACCTTCTCCTGCCAGCGAATTTATATCACTCCTTAAAAAGCCAAGCTAATCATACCAATTGCAATGAACAGAACAAGTGCTGCCATGTAACAAGTCAATAAGCCACCCACAATTGCTTTGTTGCAACATATTCAGTATACCTGTATCATTATTCAGAAGCGGTAACAACTGTCATACCTGGCCTATCATTACCAAAGTACACTCTTACACACACTGCGAAAAAATTCACATCAACTCTATGTCTGCCCAGAAAATGACCCAAAGAAAGATGTTCAGTTTGCAACCCCCTCAAGTTTCTTGACATACCTTATATATTTTTCAAACGCTCTCAGGTTTCTTTGACCTTCAGATGCTGTATATTGATTGCTCAGTGAAGTTAAACCTGCTCCTTTCAGCATCCTCCACCTGTGCTCATCCCCTGGCAGAACTTCTATCATCTCTTGTCATTAGCTACATGGGCAACTCTTGAAAGTGAACCTTGTCCTCTGTTGTGCAGCTTATCTCTACATTAGTACTAACTGAATGCAAACACAGATAAAGGAGGGATTTTTATAGATGCCCTATTAACAGAAGCTACTTATTCATTGAGTGCAAGCTTTCTTAAAACAAGCTCTGAAAGGATAATTTCCCTCACCTCTCTCTGCTGAAGTGCTGCTAATACTGCTAATTCAAACTAGATGATTTTACCCTTGCTTGAATCCAGCACAAGTCTCATCTACTTTTGCAGGGGGATTAAACAGGTTTAAAATTATGTTTAAAAGGCTTTCTCACAACACTGCTCAGGGAAGGGTAAATTTTATCCGCTTTGGGGTTTTTTTTGGATCTTGTTTATGTGTATATTCATGGGTTTGGATCTTGTCAGGCTTGCTAGATAGCTTTTGACAATTTTGCAGCATTCAATGTTTTTTCAAAACATTACCTGGGGCAATATATCTTGCAAAACCAGATGCTTTCTCAATATTATTCTCTCTGTCTTAATTTAAATGCAGTTTTGATTGAGGTGGGTCTTATGAGTTATTAATTACAAATAAATATTTTGTTCCCTCCTTTGGAATTTTTTTTTTCTCTGAAACTAGATGCTTCTTTTGTTTTCTATTTATGAAACATTTTACAGAAAATGATTACTTCACGTATGGGTCTTCGGTGGCACATAGAGCTTCTGCAGATACTATTTTAATTAGGTTTCTTGGTTCTGTTTCATTTTTAAATGGCTGTGGCAGGGACCTTGTGTTGTGATCTGCTGAATGGGAAGGAATGTCTGCTGAGGATTCTTCCCTTCTAGAAGCAGTGTATTAATGAGACATTTTCTTAATGAGAGCCTTGCGTCAAGTCCTGTAATCAGAACACAAGAGACAGCCAAACCAGCAGAAACATTCATTAATTCCAGAAGCCACCATTTCTGCATTGCATTTAAATATTATTCCAAAAGGAATTTAACCTTAGCAGCGGTTTGGGGTGAAAGGATGTTTATGCATTACAGTTGAGAGATACAGTTAGTCAAATATATTGTGTCATATATGGATAGGGTTTCCTATCTATAAGGCTAATCTTTAGAAACAAAACCTCAAAACCTGTTAGATATAGGGATGCAGTGCCTTGGAGTAAAGAAGCAATTTAGTATAGGACTTCGTAATTGTTACCTGATTATTCTTCAGTTTGCCCTAACCAACACTGAGAAATTAACTGGTGCCTGACTTTATACAATAGATTGAAATAATTCTAATTTAACACTTGTGAACTCATTATTAAGTCTTTCCAAGCAGAAGAATAAGTGTGTTATTCAACACTTCTGACACAGTGGAGCAATATGATCACATCGTCTCCATCCAACATCTATGGGATGAGAAGCCTAAAACATTAATTAAACTAAAACCTTGTCATATACCTCATCATACTACTGTAGGTGGAAGATAAAATCCTCCAGGGAGATCGAGAGACTGATCTACTAACTATTAATGCAAGTTCTACTTTCTATGTTCACTAACCAATTGTATTAACACCCCTTATGGAATTAAAAGCAAGCAAAGAATAGACAATTTCAAGAGGTATACCTGGGGGTTTGGATCTACATATGCAAAGCACGAAAAGCAGAGTAACAGAAATATGTTCTACTAGTATTATAATCAGCATTGGATTAGGTTACTGTATACAAAGATTATATTTTTTAATAAGTGCTAGCAATAGGTAAAGCATATGCAATAGGTAAAGTAAAAATTCCAGTAATTTTCCCCAGTATGTCATGAATGGGAGAAGAAAATTTAATTTTTATCACCAGATTTCATGATTGTAATCTACTAGATTCTAATCCAAAATAATCACTGCAATAATTTCTTCCTTTTGCGAGCTCAGTTTTTCAAAATATTATTTCAGATAATACCGTTCACATTTGGCCTTATCTGATAAGTTGCTTCAGTTAAATCCCTTAAGCCACCTTTAAGCCATGAACAAAAGTGAGTAAATATAGTTTACTACTGTTTTCTGAACAGAGGGAAAGCCCTCGAAACACTGGTAAACTTGATGATCATTTTTACCAGTGACAGCAAGTGCTCTGGACTTGAGGCAACTACAAAGTGGTTTAGAAGAGCACACTTTTGAACCAAGTACAGTATTTCCCAAAGTTTATGGATATCCACATACAAATACTGTGGGTCAAATGCACTTAGTAACAAAAGCTTACTAAAGGACAGGGGTAGGTGCGTGTAAACCCACCAGTAAAATACGTTTCTCAGATACACAGGCAAGGTGAGCAAGTCAATCAGCTGCAGAACAAAGACTTATTTTCTGCAAACCAAGTACTCCCTGTCAGTCTCTCTTACGCTTCTCTGCAGCCATCAAGGTTCATTTGAACAATCTGATTTGTGCGTGAGGCATTACAGATCAAATTTGCCAGTGGTACAGAGTCACCTTTATTTATTGTTTACAGAACAGAATCACTACTGAAATGACCTAGAAGTTCCCCTTCTCTCACTCAAACAAAATGAATTTCTTGGGAATAATGGGCCTGATTCTCATTATCACTAAACTATACCTCTCCTTCTTCATCCTGACAGCGAATCTCTTTACAGGGAATGTAATGGATTTTAAATTGCAATTTCTACACTAATTTCAGGGCTCCTTTATAATGGAGATAAAAAGCAAGATAAAGGGGCCTTACCATAAATAAAAATAAGGCCATCTGTAGTTCATGTTGACCTATCTGTTTCTCACCTTTTTGGTTTTTGCAGTGCACCATGCTTAGGAAAATGATTTAATGGATTATTATTTTTAAAGTCTCAGCTAGGACTTTCAAAATGAGACCCTCAAACTATGTGGGGTCTGGTGGGTTTTGATTTCATCAGGCCCCTGAGCTCCTTTCCACTTCAGATGTGGCATGCCTTGGGCCAAGTTTCTTCAGTACAGAAAAGGAAGTCTCAGGCTGTGCTAGACCCACAAAATTGCCTATAGCTTACGAGTAACTAAAGCAACAGCAAAAGCTACCAAATTAACACAAAATCAGCAATCCCACAAACATTCCTCAGCATTTCCTCTTGGCATTTGTTGCTCTTTGCAAAAACCTCAGAAAGTTTAGTTTCACATCAGCAGTGGTCACTGGGCGCGATGACAAATTGACAGAAGAACGTCATATCAATGCCTATAGATGAGTACTTAGTTTCCCAATTTTAGAGAAAGCTCAGCTTAGCTTTCAAATGTTAATATCATTTAACTACTAGTGCTGCCAGTATCGATGTCAGTCCACCAAGATCACTGACATGGTCAGCAACATTTTCCTTGCATCTGCAGCTGGACTGCCAGTGAGAACAGAAATAACTGTCTGAGTGGGAATGTGGCTGGTCAGCAATGCGGTAGCTGGAGCATGTGCGTTTGTTTGTTTGCTTGTTTTAACTGCCCCTACCACTTTTTCCTGTTCTCCTTCTTCCTTTCCACCACTCGCTTAGCAATACGTAGAGTGCACCAATGGATGCAATTTGTGAGGCCAGAATGCTAGGACTTGATTTAGTTTATTTATTCCACAGGACACTGCTGACTGAAATAGAAGTTGTTAAGTTTTTTTCTTAAATAAGATTAAACATTGGTTTTCCCCTAAAGCTTAACATAGGACTTACTTAAGTGTGACCAAAGGCATACACTTCTTTCATGCAGCTTGTATCCCTCTTGTCTTCAACAGCTATAGGTTTAGGTCTCCTCTGCCAATGTGGCATTTAGGACTACTGTCCCCAAGAAGCAATGCTTCACCTTGGTAAGAGGAGGAGCCACTCTGATTCAGCTGGAGGAATCCAGAACTGATGACTTCTGCAGCCTGTATCTCCACATTAAAGCAAAAGGCAGGTACTTCCACTCAGTGTAACTCAAATACTCTCCTGATGCTCCTGGAAAGATGCCAGTGGCAAAGTTGAGGCCTTTTGTATTAGGTTGTTCTTTATACAAAACACCTATATTCTGGGTTTACGCTTTCTCAGAAAATGCTGAAGAAATTAACCACTTTCCAAGTCTTCTGTTAATTATTTATTTTCATTGTCACCTTTTCTTTAGGAAAAAAATCGATGCATTAGAGAAGTGAATGTCTCACCAGATACACACAATGCAAAATTCAAACACAGAGACTTATGACTATGGGAGGACATAGATGGGAAATAATCAAGTAAGAGTCTAGCAATGATACAAAGTTTAATTCTTCAAGATATCCTAGATTTCTGATGGGAATACTTCACAGATGAAAAAAACTTTTCAATTTAAATTAAATTAAATTTCCAATTAAGTCACATAGAGCTGTACTCCAGCAGGGAAACCTACTAAAAATCACATATTTCTTGGCCATGAATTAAACATTTAGTATAGTTCAGCCTACAGTGACCCAAGATAGGAAGGACAAAAAATACCTTTTGCTCCCTCCCCCTGCCCCGCTTTTAAACCATATGTTTTACAATGAAATGTTTTTGACATCAGTTTAAGAAAGACTTTCTTCATTATGCAGAGTTATATCTGTAAAGTTTACTTCAAAAAACAAATCTGATAGTCAAGCTAGTTTTGTCAGAGTTTGATACATTCATAAATATTTAAGATATTTTATGCAACACGCCCATCAAGTGACAGGCCAAAATAGCTCCTAAGACTTAACTATGAATTAAAAATGTGAAAATAATGGATTTTCTGGGTTGGTAGCTAAGTGAAAATTGTAAGGAAATCTGTTCTTCTTTGAGCTGAATATTTTTAGTTTGTTGTTTCTTCAAAAAGAAAAGAAGGAAGAGAAAATTAATTATACTACATCAATCAAAACAATTTATTTCATTTGAAACAAATGCTCTGATTTTATCCCTTGAAAAAGTAAGAAATGAAGGAAAAATTTGAAATGAGGGAATTCTTTTTTCATTGAAAACTTAAAATGTTTGACTTTGAAATTTTGAAATTAACTATTTCAACATTTACCTTTTTTTTTTTTTTCTCCAGAAAAAGCATTTAGTTCTGTTAATCTCTGCATCAACTGCTTTGGAGAATCTACTGTTCACAAATAGAAAATTAACACAGCTTTATCAAAAATATACCAAACTTTCAAAAAAAGAAATCTTGAAGCTATGAGAAATGTACTTTTGCCTTCAATGGATCCAGGATTTCTCCTCTTGTCTTTATCTATACAACAAAGATAATGCACTTTTTCTAGAAATGACTGAGAGCAAACCCCGTATTCTGAATTTTTAAGCTACATCAATGTAGATTTTATGCATTATGCACTTTTCTATGATCTGTTATTTTTTGAACTGTAGCTCCAGGAGTCATGTAGTTGTGCTAGTCATCTCAGAGGAAAAAAAAATCATGTTAACCAGGGGAAAAAAACCCCTACAAACATCTTGCAGTGGCAATGGAGCTTACAAGATAATTGACATTGTAAGAATTAGCACATCCCACACAGAGTGGGATGCTGGAGGTAAGTTCCAGGGTGTTTCTGTGTGCACCTCCATCAGGGACACAGGGCTGTCTCCTTTATCCTTAAATGTGTTGTGGGAACGTGGGTTGGAGAAGCAGGAGTACAGCAAACGGCCCACTTTCTCATCCCTAGCCCTGGGGGACTGTTACCAAGCTGCTACTCAGATCACCAGGGACCAGGCATGTTTTTCTCTCCAAATTCCTGGCAGAACACAATTTTTAACCATTTGGGTTTTGGGGTATTAAATAAAGCACACCTTTTTCTCTTATCTTGGCTGACAGCCAGTAAGTTACTGGACAGCAGGAGGTAACATGTCTTTAAATCTTTTCTCTGCATAAATGGGAAGACCACATTTCCCCTATTTTCACACCAAGTCGTCTAGGGGGATCAAAGATTTTGCTGTCTCAAGGGCTTTACAACCCCATGCATTGATCCAAATGCAGTATTAGACCATTGTTTTTAGATGGAATAAATTTGAAAACATTTGCCAACACAAAAGTAAATGCTTTTTTATGTAACAAGAAAAGGCATAGAAAGTTGGAATAGACGGCGTTCCCTTGAAGATGCCTTTAAGAAATTTTTGTCACTTTGAAGTGTGATTACTTGAAGTATTATTATAGTGTGATTTCACAGTGTAATTAGTATCACATGCACCTCTTCTATTAAAGTACCCTCTGAAACATATGCTGAAGTCATAAGTCATAATTCATTGTATTCCATTTTCAATTTACTGTGTCAGCAAAGTTTCAGTGACATAATGATACAGAGCAACATTTCTGTATATTTATTACTGTAATTACGATACTGAAGTGTGAAGACACCTTGCTAGAACCTATAACCTTTTGTAAATGGTTCTTTTTTAGAGAAAAAAAACCCCAAACATATAGTAAGTGAATAATATGCAATTCACAGCTACAGGCTCAGTGACTACTATTCAAAACTACAGTAATTATTTAGGTATGCAACATGCTTGGCACAGCAGCAATAGAAAAGAGACATGGAAAGCAAAAGTTTATTTGACTTACTGTAGACATCTATGTGTAAGCTGACTGCTTTATATTCACTTTCTGGTTGATGGAGAGGGTTACGTACTTTTAAAGATTTATCTTATTCTAAACAGACATTTAGGAAGGTCAGATTAACTGCACCTAAAAATAGCTTATTTATTTCAGCTGAGTTTAATGGGAGCCTTGAGTCACTAGTTCACATGACCACATCTGTATTAGAAACATCTAATGGTAGGTCCACCCAGAAGACAAAATGGTCGATAAAAAAGTCAGAGAAAAGACACATTGTAAGTGCAACTTCAGTGGAAAATCCAGACCTTCCTCACTTCTCCAGTAACTTCATTATGACTCTGACTGGCCAACCAACATTCCTTCTCTTGAAAACAAGCACATGACATGGAAACATGATACAGACAAGAAGCCCTCAAAATCCTTTTTATATTTCAGTAGCAATAGCACTTGGGATTCCTGGCAGGAGACAAAGTACTTTTCTGAAGGAAGTCATGCTTAAAGGAAAATACAGGCAACCAAAGAGATTCATGGCTGTGTTCTCACATTCAGGTTAATGGGAACAATATATGCAGCTCACAAGGCTAAAACTGGCCATGCACAGGCATCTCAGAAAACTCAGAGAAGTATAACCAACTAGGAATTTGTAAATAGTAAGAAGTTCCATTTATTCCTGTGACAATACCCAGCAGTCACCCACCACAAAGGCGGTTGCACTAGCAGCAGAGAGGCAGTGGTACCCCAAGGTGAGCCCTACTGCAGTACACTTTACTCATACCTGGAAAAAGCACTGTAACTTACTGCCTATCCACTATGTGTTTATACTATTACACTTGCTCACCAGAATCCACTGTACAATCCTCTTTTTATGCCCTCCTTTATTTTTTTTCCCTCCTTCTTTTTTTCTTCTTTTTAAGTAAACAACTACTTGTGGGCAGGATTTCCTGACAGCTTTTCCATCCTACCCATGCCCATACATTAATTCCCCATATGACCATACCTATTATATTTAAGAATATTCTTCCTGAGAAACAATCCACCAGTCAACTAATTTTATATTTACAAATTTATTACTTCAGATAGCTTAACTTTGCGATAACCTTCCTTTATAAGCAAGGTAAAGTTTACCTGAACCCCTCCATTTTCTCATGGTCTCGCACTTCTTTCAGTTTAATGGAAGATTTAAAGGTCAAAAGTGAAAGAGGAAAAGTTGAATTGTAGAAGATAAAAGGAGAATCCTCTTAAGTGAAGAGTTCTACAATCCACTGAACTCTTTCTGTTTGTGGAAGCAAAAGCAATTTGTTTGTCTCAATAATGTCAAATTTTGCACATTCTTTCAAGGCCTATACCTACTTTGACTACATTCTGGGGACAAGTCTGAATTGGTTTCAGTGATTCAAGATGAGGCATCAAAAAGTTAACTGAAAAAGGAGCAGGGCAGAAATGTGCTTAAATTTAGTGTTGCCTAGATAAAAAAATAAAAAAAAAAACAAGGCATAAAATATTGGTGTGGAAACAATCCAGTGTGAAACAGACTTAGTCAGTGATTGTGGACTGCAAATGTTTCATTCAGTAGGCTCTTAGCATAGAAGTTTTAGTATCAATAACTTATGTCTCCTTTTTGTTCTGTTTTCATTTGCACTGCAATTCTTGGCCAATTTTTCATTATGCTATGAAACATTCTTGGTCGTTTTCTGTGTTGATTTGCAACAGCATTGCCTCATTAACAAATTACTGTAAGAGATCATGTATTCAGAAAGCAGGTTTTTTATCATCCTTTTATAATCTTCCCACTCTTTCTCTTTCTTCCTATTATCAAAATATTGAGGAAATAGAGTATTAAACTGTCTGGCATTTACAAACTTCAGTAATCTACTGGACTCGTATATGGAAACGTAATTGAGGAAGGAAAAATAAGCTTCCAAAGTGTTTATCAATACATTATATTAATGCCATCTGTCCAACAGCTACGATGTCAGACTTTTTTTTCCTACTTTATTAAGGCATAGTTCGTTTACATGAGCTGCTGCTTAAGACACTTGCTGGAACACTTAACTGCTCTCTCATTTGTTTGGTAGTTTTATAGGCCTCTTGTGCTGGAGCAGAGGTACAACAGCTTGCAATGCAGGAAAAGAAAAGATAAAACTACCCCGCTGTGCAGATTTAGTCAATTTTCACTGGCTCTCGCACAGAAAACAAATTGCAACCCCTCACAAAGAATTCTCTCTCTGCACTGGCAGCCCTGACAAATGCAGACAAAAATGAGTAAATCAGGCAACTTCACATCAGGAGGAAAAAAATGGCTACTGCTCCAACAGCTGCTATCATAATTAAGAACAGATTTCATCACTAAACTCTTGCTGGTTGTGTCTATAGCAAAACAAATACACAGATGTGGCACATTTGCATACTGAAAAATGTGTGCCATGTAACTGAAACAAATTTGCATTTTCAGCTCTTAAATATTCACTTTTTAATATGAAACAATGGGGGTAGTTTGCATGCTAATCCTCTGCCTTCACTCATCAAACTCATTCAGTCAGTATATGAAATATAATGCAACACTAATACCTAATAAGTCCACATTTCAGTCGCGTAATCCAATACCAAAATTTATCATTGTGTCCAATAAAATACAATTTCCAATCACTTTCCGAACTGTCCTCTAGCACTTGTATTTGTAAATGACATGTTTTAAAAAGAAGATAAAATGTGAGAGTGACTTCTTTTAATCATGACATGCGCTAAATTTATTGCTGCTTCATTTATCCGCATATTTTAAAAGGTCACCTAGCATCATCTAGTAGAGAAGAAATGCAACCCTTTTAAAGTAAAAAGAGCATAACATCATGCCCTGTGAAAGCAGGGTGGGATTACCAATGCAATAGTCACTAAACCCTCACAACTGCAACATGTCCGTCAGAAGTTGCATGGAGTATCTTGAGACCTCTCTCACAGCAGAGAATGATTCTCTAGCTTCTCTTCTCCTCACTCCAAAGATACATCCTTCTGAGCTACAGCTATTTCAAAGCTAAATAACCTAGCTGGTTTTATGCAAACTCTCATAGCAGCATTCTGGAATTGTTGCCTGTCTGTAAGTCTGTGATAATTAAAGAAAGAACGTGATTATCAAGGTCCAGAGACTGTTTAAAGAACAAATCTGCAGATCTGCTGATAATCTGAGGAACGGTTTCACTTTAGATGTATTTTAAGCCATTCAGTCATGCCACTATGCTTTCCCTAGTGAATACATTTGTTCAATTTAAATCCCTCTGTAGAATTAATTTGTTTATTTTAAGTATTGTGCAGAACTAGATGATTAAGTTGGAGCACAGCTATTTTTTCAGACAGATGCATGTCTGATCACACAACCATGAACACAGCTCTTACTGCAGGTACTCAAACCTCCATGTCCTCAGTCCTTCTCTTGTGGTATTCATTTCAGAAACTGATACGCTGGTTACAGGCGGTGGGATTTAAGGTCTGCTTATTTTAGTGATATGCACCTTTACATGGAGGGGCTGGGACTTGTAAAGTGTTCCTGTAGATACTTGCATGCCCATCTTCTCATGCTTACGAAAGAAGGTTATTGCTTGAGAACTGGTTTCTAGACAGTGGACACCTTTATAAGGCAAGTAATTAATGCCACTGCATCATCAGTGCTATTTCACAGAAGTATGTAACTATCTGCAAATGGTAAATGTCAGGATTTTAACAGCAAACCAGTGTGCAAAAAATTCAAATGAAATAACCACTAATAATGAGGAGGCTCCACAGCCAGGAAAGCAGAGTGGTGATGATACACATGCTTTTTTTTCCATGTAAGGTTTGTCTGTGCTTTGCAGTAGGGGCCTCCAGATAATAAAAGATATTGACTTTAACCTTCTAGCTGCCTCTACCATGCTCATCCAGTGTGGCAACACTGACTAAGCAATTTGTGTAGCTCCAAGGATAGCAGCAGACCACTTTCTGTTGCTGTTCTCCGGAAATACAGACAGCTGGTCATACCTTCCATAGGCAGCAGGAGATACCCTCCAGAAGGTATCAGTAACAGAAGTGGAGCCCAGGCTTCCTGAACCTAACTAGCATCGCAACTCAGTGTGCTCTTGCACTACACTGATCCTGCACCAGTTAGTCTTTTTCTTTCTTATTTTACTTGCCTGTTCAGTAAGGTACATGAGAAGTGCCACATTGTCCAGGTAATGTTATGTCTGAAGACATCTATAACACCATTAATGGTGTGCAAGGTACTAGACCTTACACATTGATAATCTGTCACTTCAAATAAGTGGGCATCAGACTTGATGCACAGGTGCACATGAAGGTGATTCTGTACCTGTAGCTTTGCAAGTGTAGACAAAGGAGGCCAAACTAGGACTTCTGCAATCAAGGCTGAATCTGTTCCACAAGCAAAATTCTTCAGCATTTTAAAATTAGGCCTGTGTTTGAACCATGAAATACCTTTGCAATGAAACTTGTTGGCCTGATGTCCTGAGAAACACGGTTTTGCAGATCTGTGCATAACTTTATTATTTGTTCTTTCATAACAATATTTTCATCTTGAAGAATGGTTCTTTAAAGCCAGTTCTTAAAGAGGTGCAAAATACTTTAGACACAGTGAAGGGCCTTTCACATCTTAATGGCAATGAATTCGTAAAAACAAACTCCAAGATTTTGGGGAGTAAACAATATCAAAAGGACCCGCTATATGCATCAGCTATGATTTTGCATGTCTGTCAGCTGTAGATGTGCAGTGTCAGTAACAAAGGAGAAACAACAAGAAGCCTATTTTTGTGCACATCTGGATTCTGTTTTGGTTATCAAGTTCTTATTCCTGTTTGTCTGGCAGATGTTGTGTGTACATTTTTAAGATGAGTTTGCAGGAGTTTCTAAGGGAGCTCAGGTTTCTTTTTTTTCCAACTAGTCGGTGGCCCATCTTATCATAAAAGTAATATCAGTCAACTCTTCAAGCCTTTTGCAGTTGTTCCCTTATTTTTTTTTTTAGGCAGTAGAAGTAGCAATCAATAAAAAGTGTAGAATAGGCTATATAACCAGTGAATTTGCTTTCCTTTATGTATTTAAAATTATTAATTTCTTAGCAACAAGTAAAGTAATCTCTGCAAAGCTATCTCCCCACAGTGCTTAAGCACAGTATTTTCCATTATATTAAAGCAAACATGTTATGTATTTATGTATTTATGTATTTAAAATTATTAATTTCTTAGCAACAAGTAAAGTAATCTCTGCAAAGCTATCTCCCCACAGTGCTTAAGCACAGTATTTTCCATTATATTAAAGCAAACAGGACACTGGAAAAATTGGTGCGTTGTTTTTAATATGTGAAATCAGATAACTAAGCTCAGCTCAAGGGTGCTAGTATGAGTATTCTCTGGTGTATGCTGCATCAACAGCAGTCGGGGAATTGTTTTGTTTTTGAAGGACACAAGCTTTGGGAGTTGGGCTATGTACAGTCTAGATACATTATTCCAGTGCCGACCTTGCATGAAAGTCAATGAAAGCTTAGTTCAAACGTAGCTTTACTCAACTTACTTGTAAACTAAAATCTTCATGTTCTTAAAAAATATTAATATCTCTAAACTAATCATCAGTCCAAAGTTTGTTTTGTCCTTATGCAAAGAATTAAAGACCAGGGTGGAGGTATGGTCTAGTCAAATCTGGACATTTTTGTCAAGCCTCATAATTTACAAGCATTTTGAAATCTGAAACAAATATTTGATTGCAAGTTATTGGATTGGAGGTAGCCTTCAGTCGCCAGGTATTGTTGTTATAATGGAAAAATGGTAGCATTAGTTTAATGTATTGTAATAGCACAGGGTAATGATCCTTAGCTCAGTAGTACTGAAATACCTTGACAACAGCAGTTGAAGTCAATGGGAGCATTGCAAGTGCAGATAAAAGTGCAGTCTGCAGACCATTAGGCATAATTTCATCACGTCTTTATTGGAATAAAAATTGCACTTAAGCTTCTGCTGTTGTGTTGGCAATTTAGAAATGCTGTATCTGTGTACATGAATTTTACAGAGACTCTCTGCTAAACCGGAGATTAAACTACTGTTAGGGTGCATGGACACTGGGAATTTACTTGGGTGACTTCTATGCATCTAATAAGAGACAAGCAAGTAAAGTAAAGAGATAAATATCCAGTGTTGGTGGCATGAGGCCAATTTATAACTGTAGAGGTTTTTTCTTTATTTGTCCGCTATATGTACAAACGCAACACACGAACATTCTGAGCTAGTCTAGATACTGCCTTTTCAATCTCAGCACTGCCATGCTGACAGAGCAGAGACATTCATAGAAATCTGCCCATCCTTGAACAACTCCACAAGTCTACTTACTAGTGGAGAAACGAAGTTTACATGCAAACAGCGCTCTTACAAACCATGCCTCTAAGGGTACACTATGTGCTTACCCATGTGCTCTGTGTTTCTGCACAAGTTTAAAAACAGATACAGCTCTGCTAAGAAAAGTCCCAGAGTCTCCAAGCTGGTCACGTGATAGTTTACCACTGCCTAGACTTCAAAGGGAGCATGACACCAGCTTATTAACAGCAGAGGTTGCAAGCACCCCTGGGAATTCCCAGCTGGGCACTAGGATGAATCCCAGCTTATCTCTGAGGGCAGCCTGTGGCAGCTGACAGACTTCCCTTGTCATTCTTGCTGCAGAAACCAGTGTACATGGTTGTGGGCTGATGTAGCCCCCGACCCAGCGCTTGGACTCCAAAAGTAACAAAACTTTGAAGCTCATCATCCCCTTCCTGGTGTTTTATTGGAATTGCTTACTGTACTGGAGGTAAAACAAGTCAGAAAAAAACTTTAAGTAATTTGCCATTTTTCTGAAGCCTAGGTGGAAATAATGGCTGCTAATTTATTAGCTGAGTTTTGTGAGAGGCAGCAAAGAGAACATTGCTCTAAAAAGTCTTAACAAAAAAATAAGGCTTCAAAGAAAAAATCCTTAACAAAATGATTACATTACCAAAAGCCAAGAAGGCAAAGGAAATTCCTCTAGAAAATAGCTTCATGCCAATGTCAGAAGTCATGACAAGCCAGGAATAAAAGAAAATGAGAGAGTAAAAGGAAAAAGCTTAGCTTTTTGTCTCTCTAGGTCTCTGGAGGATGGAGAAGATAATTGTCAACATCTCTATCATCTGGACACAGCTATTTCAACTATGCAAAAAAGAGAGGGCCCGGTGACCCCAGACTGAAATTAGCACAAGGCCATTATGCATGTCCCCATTACTCAGTGGAACTACTTTCCGTTTTTATCTTTCAGTAACATGCTCAGTTTTTTTAACACCTTGCGCCTTGAATCTCAGCCAAACAATGCGAGCAGCCAGGAGTCACTGCAGCCTGCTCAGCAATGGCACCTGTAGCACTGCCAGCCCCTGCCAACCTGCTGTAGGAAGCCTTCCATGAGCATTTACAATTTCCAAGTCTGACATTAGCTCTGGAACAGTTACATGCTTTGTGCAATGGGTAAATTTTATTTATGGGGGAAAAAAAAAACCAACCTACACTGCACCTCTTCCTGGCTGATCTTGCCAAAGTCAAAATAAATCCCCCAACAAAGGGTTGTCCAAGCTCCTGAGCTGGCTGCAGAGCACTACTGCAATTCTCTTGTCCCGTATGTGAGGAGAAAAACAACAAAATGCTATCAGAGGGCTGCCAGCTCCATGCGCTGAAAGTCAAAAGTAGACTTGATTACATAGTGAGGCATCAGTTTGTTCTCACATTCACAATATGTCATACCAGTGGGGAAAAAAATGGCAATTAGCGTGAGCTCCACATCATTTGGTTTAGCACAGCTTACTCAACCCAAATGCCTTCATTTATTTCCTCCCTCTGTAATGCCTCCGGCTCACACTCCTCCTCGCAGGAGGTTTCCCTCCTGTCTTACTCTGCACAGCTGCTGTATTCCTTTCCACCAATCTCATACACACATCCAAGCCATCCAAAGGGATTCCTCAAATGTCCTGCCCCTCTCTGGGATAAAAGTGTCCTTTTGGCTCCAAAGAGTGTCCTTCATTATCATTAAAAGGAAAAGCAGTGAGCCCTAACTATCTTCTGCCCTTTTGGAGCTCTTTTATCACCCTACCCTCTCCAGCAAGAGGAGTACCAAATGAATGTTTCCCATATAGCTGGGCTACGCTTTCAGCTTTACCTCATCTTCTCATCATCTCCCTCTTCCTCCTGAGTGTGGTCTTTGCTCACCCTATTAAGACTTCCATCTCCCAAACACCATCTATGTCTTTCCATTTGGGTACTTTTCTCAGCATTGTCCCTATCTCTATTCTTCAGGTGAGATAGGTTAATTTACTTTCCAGGATTCTGTTAACCTTTCCTCTGCCTTTCCAGGGCTGATAGGCTCTATCACAGGATAGCTCTCGCTGTGTGCTTGGACAGCGCTTTGCATAATGAATCCTGACCTCAAGAGTTTCAAAAGCATTATCAGGAATTTAAGCTTCTTGTCAAACCCAACAGGAAACCATCCTGCTGTACATTTGCTGAAGAATATATGGGTAAGGAAGAATACACAGACCTGTCCTCACAGCTCTTGGCACCATCCTGCAGTTTCCCTCTATATCCTGTCCATTTAACCCTCAGTTGCAGTCCTGCATCTTAAAAGCCTACCGAAATCAAGACGGTCTAATTTTTAATCTGAGAGTATCACAGTTTAATCAATAATTTTTTGTGTGCCTACTACTTGTTACTTAATCTATGAAATCCAGATTATAAAACCTGTTGGTGTAAAGATAAGCAGTTTATTTAATATCCAATTAAATGTGGTCACCGGAGAAATCACAGCTTATGCAACTTTATCAGAAAAAGATTAATCTATTTCAGGCTTAACCCAAAATGTCATAAAAGAACTCATGAATTTAGATAGGAATCCACTTATTATCCGAAGACATTTTCCTATTGAGTAAGAACAGCCTAAATTGCTGCCTATATTTATACTTGGTTCAATCAAATTTCTATACTCAGTAGCTGTCATTGATTTTTAGGACAATTATCAAATAAAAATGATGAACAAACTGAAGGAACATTATAGAGTCTTTTTCAACTCCACAGTAATCATTAGAAAGTGCACAGTCTGATCATTGATAACAGTTTAATGGCTCACAGGGTGACATTATCACGTTTAAAAGGTAGTCACACCTGGAAGGCAGAAGATTTTGTTTATTTTAGCATTCAAACTTGTCATTTTAAAGTTAATTGTATTTTGCTTGGTCTTGCAAGTCACACAGGCTGCACTGAAGTTACTTTGTTAATATTACGCGATCATGCCCCAAACCATGATTTTAAAATAAGGAGGCAAATAGTTGAATTTATTTATTTAAATTAAGCAGACTTTCTTGCCTGTCTAGAAACTGATACTCTTCAGTTCATTAGCTGAATTTCCCACAGGGCCTGCAAAGGCGCGTTTCAATTTTATACTGTTTGATTTGTCTAGTTGATTTATTTTTTAAAATATTCTTTCTTAAAATTATTGAATAATCACTGTTTGTTTTCATTTTTCCACATTAATTACTATCTTTAATAAGTTGTGCATTTCTCAGATAGTACATAAAACTTGTTTAAGAAAAAAAGTGTACAGGTGTTATCAGTAGAAGCACCAGAGCAGCTACGTTTGATTTCTGTCTGCCAGGCCAACCTAAGGCACAGGGTTCAAGTGCAGTGACTAAAAATCAGTATTACTCAGTGATGTGTAATGGCCTACTTAAAATGAGTTCAGTGATCCAGCCCCATTTCACCTTGTGCAAAAATTCTTATCTGTAGTCAGTGCATAAAGTGTGTCATTTAAAAAAGCTGCAAGAGTATAATTCACACCTGGTTGCAACACATTTGCTGAACTGTATCTCCCCCTCTAAGCTGTAAATTCTTCCGCAGTGTTTTACAAATATGGAGCTCATTTTCAAAGTTTGGCATGGATGTCAACATTTACAAATTTTGCCAAAAATTTGGAGGATCATTTACGTGGATGATATCTTCCTGTCACTGAATGGCAAACCTGAGCTTCACAGAAGAAGTAGCGGATGTCCATTAGTTCGACTAGCCCATGCTCTGAATACACAAAAAAATCAGTGTAAGGAAAACAGTAGCTTTATTTTGGGAGCCAAGCTCATAGATGAGAAGATAGGAACGGGAAATGTGATCCAGTCCATTTAAAGAGAAATAAATTAGACTTGCATTTGGGTCTATTTTAGGACAGATGAGATTCCAGCCTGGGCACCGCACCCAGGCTGTGAGAAGCTGAGAAGGTGGGAATTGCTCCCACACCAGTACACTGCACACCCCAGTGGCCCCTGATGCCAGAACAGTTCTTGCAGGCTGCAGAGCGCTGCCCCTGCCCCTGCCCCTGCCCCTACCCCTGCCTGGCTGTGACACTGACCTGCATGGAGCCTCTGGTCCTCCCTGCCAGAGCTCACTAAGCTACAAAGGCTTTACTCAATGGAGCTCTGCCATGAAGCAGTAGCAGCAGGATTCACTCCTCTGTGGACCTTCAAAGATTTGTGGCAGGTACTTTTTAGTTGAACTTCCTCTGTGTCAGCTCTTCAGCCGGTGCTCTTTATATAGCAGCAATTAGCATATCTGAGAAATCCCCATTCGGATGTTTTATGGTCCCCTCTCTGTGTATTGAGATAGTTCTGTAAGTTATGTGCAGGGATATGCCATAATTCCTAATGTGCAACTGCCAGGAAATCACTCAAGTAGATTTATGGACTGAAAAGTTGGTAAGGAAACTAATTCTGAACAGCTAGAAACTTCAGTTATGAGAGACTAAAAATGACTCAAGCACCTCACACTGGTCAAGAAGCTCCTTTGATGCTTTAAAGATACGTGCTGAAGTTAATAGATTGATGCAGCATAGCATTTCTGAATTCAAATACCACCTTCTATCACCGACTGTTATTCTGTATTACTACTGCTGACTTTCTCAAAAATAATAGCGATATCAAAAGACAACCACAAATATTAGATCTCCCTTTCTGGAACAAAACAAAGATCGAAGAAAAAAGACTGTCTTCCCTCAAGCAATATCTTCTTGACCAAAGGAAGTTCATAGAATGTAGAAAAATATTCATCCCTGTCAAACCCTCATCTTGCTACCACTGAATGCAATGGCAAAACTCCTATTAATTTCTAGTGGAGCATGTGCAGTGTGTAACTCAGGTGGAAGTGGTAAACCACAAGTGACATAATCACTCAGGAACTGTCTCTGCCTCAAGTGACCTAGATGATAGGAAGAAATACAACAGGAAACATTAATTCTGGGTTTAGCAAGAAGCCTTTACTTATGCTTCAGTGTTAACTTCCATTTCCAGCACAAAGTTATGGTCCCCTCTGCTACATGGCAAGCTGCAGCAGAGACAACAGAACACAGAACTGGGGACTCAGTCTCTTCAGTTTTGTTCTCTGCTTTGACACTGATTTGCCCTGGCTGTGTTTCCTCTGAGTCTGTGGCCAGCCGTGACTGTATTCAGCCTTAGTCTGGGGATGGGATAAGGTGCATGATCTGGCTGCACCATCCTGTCCTCTGCCCCAACCTCCTACATAATTTTCCAGCTGGTTGCTTAGCCACGACTACCGGCAAATGGGGCTGAGGGGAGCACGCCTAGTCTGTGATGTAGCTGTTGGTGGCATCTTTGAGAGAGGTGTCTCCATCTGCCTGCACCTCAGCTAACTCTAACTATGTAACCAGATTTAACATATTCTTTTCTGAGCTGTCATTAATGCTTATGAAGAGCTTTGAAACTCCTGAATGGAAGAGATTACAGTAGTAAAAGACACAGTGGCTTTGGTTTATTGATAAGAATGCATTATTCTATGATTCTATGATTATCAGAAGCTATAAACCCTCTAGTGAGAGGCTGGGGGAGAGGCCTGCTGTATTTCAGAAGATATCAGCTCTGTTAGAGGCAGAAGCTCCACACATCCTGTGTGAGTGTGAGGTTTCACCTCTTCCACCTCCCACAGAAGCTATGCGTACACCCAAGCTCAGCTTTGTGCATACTGCCATACTGTTTATGGGAGAGATGGATAATGTGTTTTCCTCCCAGATCAGTGACATCACATCTGTGAAGATGGCTATGGCCACTGTTGTTGTCCTTGTGGGAGAACAAAACTTCTTCATTTCTTTGTCAGAGGTATTGTCTGGTCATCGATCCATTTCTATCTAGGAGTAGGATCTACACGAGACGGAATGGTGCTCCCAAGGCTTCCTCATGGGAACACACTGGAGCAAAAACCCTTAAGTTTTGGGACCTGCTCAGCCATCTCTAAACTCCTGAAAGATCTTGCCTAGCAGACTTTACCATAAATTACGACTGCTGCTTATGGTATTTTTCAAACTGTCCATCTCACGTTGCATGGTCCTCTCATGAGAACAGTAATTTAGACCGTGACTAACCCCTCCTTTTCGATGGGTTTCTCAAAGCATAATTTCATTTTTTTTCTTGTTAGGCTCCCACGTAATTCCTTTCTCAGACTCCTCCACTGTTACGGTGACAAGCTCATTCTTATGGCCTCTCCACCTATGTATAACTTTTCCTGCACACTAAACATTCACAGTTTGGTGCAAGAAGGACATTAATTATCTGCTTATGGTATTTTTCAAACTGTCCTTTTCACATTGCACTTGGTCATCTATCCCATGCCTTTTTTCTAGACAGCATACTTCCACTCTGGATCGATACTTCCACACAATCAGAAATTATAAGCTAATACGTTTTCTTGTATCAGATGTCCCTGAGATTTTTGGAGATTTTTTGGATTGGAGAAGGCCTCTTATAAAATAGTGCATAACTGCCAAATCACAGCTATTCTATATATATATTATTATCAGTTTTAACTGCATTTGTAGTCAACAATCTCTCAGCTGTCTTCCGCTTTTCTACTTCGGGTCTAGAAGTTGTAACAGTCACATAAAGCTATACCTGCCTCTTCATCTGAATGCAGTTGTACAAGTAGATTTAAATAAATGCAAAATTTTATTAACAATAGATTAATGTTCTGGTATGTGAATATTAATAATCTCTAGCATGTGCAAGAAAAAAACCCTACCATCTTCAACATCTCATTTCAAGCTGGTTACAAAGCAGAGTGAGTGTTTCGAATTCCATCTCACCTTAAACATGTGTTAGTGATAAGAGTCAACAAGAAATACTCTTGGTTTTCCTCTCTTTCTAGCTACACAAGTTTTCCTTACAGCCAGTAAGCCTCTGCAGTAAATGTAGAGGAATATGAACAGCAATTTTTGGGTCCGAAACAAAAAGCTGGATCTCAATATTCCTGACCCTATGGCTCACTGGCCTGAATGCTTTTTGTGTATTTATCTTCTGAGTAAAATGTAGTGTTAAGTCATCTCACACTGAGCCTTCATTGCTCAGAGAAACATGCTGGAGGGGAGGGAAGAGAGTGGGGCATGTATGAGGGAATTTGGAAAAGTAAATGCTTATCCTAAATCATGTAAGAAGCAACCTCAGCCTTTCTGGCATGCTGGTTATAACTCAAAAAGTAAAAAAGGTATCATATTTCAGAACACGGGATTGTTACATACAAAATATAATTAAGAGATTTGGAGCTACATGAACATGTAATGTACACATTTCTTTACAGATGCATTTTTCTCCAGACAGACCGGTGCCTGCTTTAATTTGGAAGCTATCCATTTTCATACAAAGTTAACCAAGAGTGACAGGAAATCAGACGCCTCCGTTATTTATCTTTTCTGAACTTAAAAAAAAAAAAAGGGAAAAATAAAAAAAAAAAAATATTAAAAAAAAAAAAGCCTTCTGTTAATTACTTTTCTAGGAAGCTATTTTGTGATACCACAGGGATAGATCTTCCATATTCAAAAGTGCTACGGAAATGACAACTTTACGATGTGCAGGGTGAATAAAGTATGTTACATGTAGATATTTAAGGGTATATTTGTCTTCATTTACTGTAAGTGAATATGTGACCAACAATAAAGAATATAACTGCTTCTGGCCTGGCTGGACGCATTTACAACAATTACTGGAGGTCTGACCTCTTTAACCTTTTACATCAAGTGACACATGTACTTTATTTATTTAGCTGGAATTAACAGTGATCTGTGAAGCTCGTTGTATTTTCCTTTGGTTTCCTTGCTCATCAGTCATAACTGACCCCCATGAGTATGTTCCATGGTGACAGTTTCATGTCACTCTGATTCATGAGAGACCGGGGAAACTACAGAATAAAGCAGTAAAATATTTTTCATGGATATTAAAAAAAAAATAAATATCCCAAACCATCTTTACATCCTACATGATCCCTTGTAGATTGCTGTGAAGACAAAGAGCAGACAGAAATGCTGTACCCTGCTATAATTATTGGAAAGGAGTATGTGAGTTGGCGTTAATAAGTGCTCTGCAGGAGCAACAAGGGCTTGGACTCCACACCTGACTGCACACTGATACAACGCTCTAGTGTTATGCAATATATGGTCTGAGAGACAGAATGTGTCTAAGTATTTCACTGGTAATCTGAATTCCACAGCAAGCCCACCCTTGTTCTCTGTCTGGACCCTAACCCTTTCTAAGCACCCCTTTGTTTAAGGAGACATGAAGCAGATGGAGAGGTGCTCAGCTGAAACCTCACTCTGAGGACACTTCTTGTGCTTGCAGGAGTGCTGTGCCACAGAGCAGCTTCTGAAGCCACATGCAGAAAAGGACGGCTTTCTCCAGCTGCAGAATACCCTTACAGGCCTGGGAGCAATCCATGTTAATGGGGCCAAAGGTGGAAAAGTGATAGCGATGCCATGTATCTTCTGAGGCGCATTTCACAAAGGAGGTCTATTAGACTACTTTGTTTCTGGTAGGGAGGATTTTTATTACATGCAGTTATCATCATCATAAGAGCTACTACGGATTCAAAAAAATCAGACAAAATGTGCAATTAAAACCTGCTTTTTGTAGTTCTAGAAATCTCATTTCCTTCATCAATAACTTTAGTGCTTACCAAAAGGAACTGAAGAAGCAATTATACAAGATTGTGGACATTTTTATGCATGCACGTTTGTATTAACTCCAGAGCTGATTGATTCATAAAGCAAACCATCCACTCCAGCGTGGGGGTGGGTGGGGGGAAAAGGCAAGAGGAATACACTTTTCTCAAAGTGAACCATATTCTTACAACCATTGACATCTCCTTACCCCAGAAGTGGTTATGATTCAAACTTCAGAAAAGATGGAGAAACCAGTCTTATAAAGGTAGGACCTGAGTTAAGAGAGACTATGAAAAACTGTTCAAAATATTTTTTTCAATAGTTAGAAAAGAACAAAGGAGAAAATTTGCAAAAAGGCAGGTGCATATATCAAAGAAGTCCCTTGACAATCATAAGTCTAAGTACAGTTTCAAGAGATTTTTCTCTGATGATAGTCATCCTACCAGGGCAAAACAATGAGGAGCAAGGGTTTCATTATAGCAACAAACACATAGCATATAGCATATGGCAATCAGTCCATATAGAAAACTTTAGGCTTTATGTAAATTAATTCTTTATTTTCCAAAACCTATAGATACCTTTAGCTAGTGCTTTACCAGAAAAAGAGTTTGATATTTAATTCAAAAGGGAAAAGAAACTTGTTTCACTGAGCAGAAAAACAGTAAAACTAGAGAGCTCTAAAAGTCAAGTAAAGGTGTCTAAGCAGTATTTTCCTTCTACAAGAGCTGCCATGCAAGAATAAGCAGAGAGATTAGGCCCACTGTGTTCAATGGAACTGCTTGAACATACAGTCACAGTGTGCCTTGGCAACTGCAGAATGTGAGAAAGGCAGAGGCTTGTGTCACAATGTGCAAACTATACCAAAAATCCATCTTTGTGCATTGTGGTCTCTGCTATATTTGTTAAAAGCAGTTCAAGCACCACTCTACTTAATACACTCTTTCTTTGCAGGCTGAGTTTGTTGAACTCTCCTACATAAAACCAGGCAGTAATGCACAGCCCTCCCACAGACACACTCGAAGGTTCTGAATAACCCATGACTAGCAGGGATCTTTGCACCACACTGCTCTTGTTGTCCAGTTCTTCCTGTTTAACGTGGGAAAACATCCTTTATTTGTGGGGAAGGTCAGTGGTACCATTACAGGGATCAATTGAGCTGTGTCTTCTTGTTAATGCAGCTTGCTAGCTCATTCCCAGGAACATCTGGGAAAGAAAACATCTACAACTGGCTCACACTTACAGCACTTACAGTACTTACAGTACTCACAGTACTCAGGCGCTGTGATTGCTAACTGGCTTCTCAAGCACTGCAGTTCTTCAATAAAGCTGATAAATGATAAAGGAGTATCAATGCACTTAATTCTGTGCTTACATCTCCAGCCTCTTTGGGCACGTCCTAGAACAGTGCCAGAAGAAATCTGGACCTTTTTGTTAATGCATTCAAACTCTCCCTTCCTTTTTATCTAAAAGCATCTTCAGCTGCTCTTCTATTCTCATTTCTGCCTTTTTGGGATAGAACTGAACACCCTGGAAAGGAGAGAATTAAAATCTGGATGCAAGTGTTAGTCCTGCAACAGTTCAACAGGCTCTGTTGTAGCAATGGAAAGGTGGCATCATGCTTCTGAGGAACAGCACTTGGCTCAGATTTCCTCTAAACCACTTTCCTTCCTCATGAGACACTGCGTCCCCTCTATTTTCCTGTAGATTCAGCATGCACTGAGCATGACCATCTTCCCAGTTTAGTTTACACTGGAGCTTTGGTTGTCAAATGAGATGTAGCTGCACTTGTTTTTTTACATATGAATTTCCACCTTCAATTTTAAACTGGAATGGAACTACTTATACATGCTTACACACCAAAGCTCTCCCTAAAAGAGTCTGGTTTTAAACAAATTACTGACACTAAGTCAGTAATGGGAGTTGTTTGTTTTGGGGTTTTTTTTTCAGAGGAAGTAAAGAAAAGGAGTGAAGAGTTGTGGGTTTTTTTTTGCTTTCCATTAATATATGGGATAGAAATGATAAGTGAAAAAAGTTAGCAGATTTAAAGAATGCTTGCTAGTGCTTGTGCCAGATGCTGATAGCTATAAATAGCCACTCGAACAAGAATGACTGCAGGGAATATCTTATCCAGGCAAACAGGAATTTGTCGAGTAAGACCAGGGCAAAAAAGGAAAAAAAAAAAAAAATCAACATTTTACGTTACTTCTGCTGCAGAGGATGTTGTGTAAGTACTCCATGAAGTGGAATAAGAACATGTCCTCATGATGACCTTATGTAAATGTCACCTAAATGTGTTACCAAATTTAACAGAACCAAATCTATCCTTTTTACCATTAGATTGCTAGTCATTCGTGAATACAACCTCAATTTCCTTGCTCCATAACCCTTAGAGAAGTAAGCAAAGGACAATACATAAGGCTACTTCAATGTGATAATAAAGCAGCATGCAGCCTATGAGATGAAATTCTAAAACAGAACTCAGATATAAAAACCATGATTTGCCATCTTACATTTTCCTTATTGGCTCACTCAACAAAATTTTTGAAAAGAAAAGCACTTGACTTTCCTGCCACTTTTCCTTTATACCATGGTATCAAACTTCTCCTCCCTTATATCCACTACAGCGGGGTTTTACCTACAGCAATATAATTCCTAAGTAGTTCAAAATGTGAAACAGCAGTACTTGAGATGGCAAGCTATCATTTCTAAAGAGCAATATGACAAGTTTGGAAGAACCAGGAGGTTAGATATGGATTCTGATTAACACTGATGAACCTGGTTCCTAAGAGTTAAATTCCCAAATGAGTAACCACTACCTTTCCACACACAGGTCTGTGCAAGTTATTCTCATTCAAACAATTAAAAAAAAAAGTAAGCTTCAGTTTGTGTCAAGACATTGAAGGCTTTCAAAAACTGATTAAAAACATTAAATGAGGTATTGAACTACATTAAAAATCGACCTTCTTCATGTATTGAAATGTAATGGTCTATAATTTGTACTCAAGTGATTTTCTTTCCAGTGAATAATAACTGTACCTCAGCCAACTTTGTGCCCTGTTCCTCTGAAAACCTCAAGGGAGGTACAGAAGAGGATTTTGTATCCCACTGAAGAGACACACACTTTGTGTGACACCTGCTTCTTCAATTTTTACAGGAAGCTGAACTTTGCTTCATTGTGCATTTATTTTTCCACTGATGGTTCCTTCAAACTGATAAACACAAATGAAAGCACATCAATATTAGCTATACTGGTGGACTCTGGAAACTCCTATAACCTAAATGCAAGTGCATAGAATCAGAGGACTCAGCTTGAATGCATTAGTAGGTGGACTTGCAAATCAGGAGATTTATAACAATATACACTTGTTTCCTGGTTTTCTCTGTGGAACTTGAAGTTGCCTATAGTCACATGATGTTCAAAATAAAACTGAAACACACAGAGAAGTGCTCATCGTTTCATGTGCCTCAAATCTGATGGAGTTGGGGAAATGGTCATTTCTCACTGCTGTCAGCTGGGGCTGACTGGCTGGCTGTCAGCTCTTCAGGGAAGGACCTGGGGATCCTGGTAGACAGCAAGCTGACCCTGAGCCAGCAACACCTCACAGTGCTGTCGACACTAACCCCCAGAGACACTAACTTCCCTACCTAACCCATTTCAGCCACACACCTTTTATTTCAGCAGACATAAAGCTTCAATCCACCACCTGCACTCCAGATACCCTATACCCAAGCTCTCTGTCCCTCTCCTGCTTCTCATATTCTCCTGGCTGCTGTTAGGCAGCTTTTCTGCCATTCTCATTCTTATTTCCATACAGCTTCCCAGACACTGTTGTCAGCCTGCTTTCCTTCATAATCATTCTGTATGGCATCTCTACTCTTCCCACAGCCACTATGTATACAAGGTTGTTCTTGGCCATCACCTTTAGCCCCACTCTGAACAAGAGAGGCCCCATTTGCTTGCAAACGTTCACAGTACCATACAGCTTTTCTGCTGAGAGCAATGTAAAACTTCTGTCCTTAATAGGCAACAGTGAGCATTTGATGCAAAGGAGAAGTTTGAGAGCAGAAAATTAAAAAAAACCCACATGGAAATTCTTACAAAACTGTACTTAGAGATGCATGATACAAATAACAAGAATGGAAAAACATTTTGAAATAAAAAGAAGTATGATTGAAAATTAAAGGGAGGGTGGATTAAGCAACATTGACTGAGAAAACTTTCAGTCTTGGTCAATATTTATCCCTGTAGCACTACCAGTGGGTTACCAGTTTCATCTTCTGTCACTGGAGATGGAAAATGTTAGAACAAAGGAAATGTCAGGATGAAGGAAAAAAAAGCTGGGCACTTTATCACCAGGACTCTCAGTCCTCCAGCATGAGATCTAAACATTGTCTTTCATTAGCTCCAGTTTCAAACCCAAACATCCATAGTACCTACTATTTTTCTTCTGAGTAATTTGTCCATCTTTTTTTTTTTTCATTGTTTGGCTCTTTTTTAATTTACCAGAAAATAGTTTTAGTCCACCTCCTTCAACTTCAGTTAAATGTTTATATTACGTTATCAAATACTGTTTCATTAATACTTCATCCCATAAAATCTGTAAGAAGCTGGTAAACCCCTCAGTAGCTACTCTGCAGTCCACTCTCTCCTACCACAGCCTACATTGCCATCAGTATCTAAGCAAGCTGGTTTAATGAAATCTCAAAAACATTTGCACTACATGTCTAGAAACTGTAGTATAAATTTAGCCGTATGCATTGGCATGGATTACATACAACAAATGAAAGTTTTCTTTCCTGAGGTAGGCAAATTTGGAATGCAAATGGTAAATCCTGAATTTCAGACAAACAAATGATTGCCTATCAAAACTCCTTCCCAAACTAGTCCTTAGAGTACTGCATACATGTAAAGGTGGAAAATCTGAAAGATCCCGACAATTGCCACAGGCATCTTTAGTTGTAATGATACTTCCCACTTGCAGATAGAACCACAAGAAAGAGGTAATAATAGCTAAATGGATATTAGCATCTGCCATTACCTGATCTATCTGCACAATTACAGCAGTTTGTGAATGCTAAATTGCTTATCAAATCTGGCTTAAGAGCCTAAAACAACCCCTTTTCAGGAACAACATGTCACCTATGTGTTGTTTGGAACTGATGGAACTTTTCCATAGAGAAAAACCACATGGGTATAACACCTAAAATTGCTAAGAGAATTAATTGCTTCCAGAGAGATTTTCTTCCCAAGCTCAACCAAAGGAGGAATACAACACTCAACTCCATTTCTGAAAAACAGACATTAAGAGGCCACAGAACTCCACCAAAATTGGATTTTTCCTCTCCTTTAACATTGCCAGAAACAAAAATGTTAAGACAAAAGACATCTCAAGACACATCACAGTTGTCAAATCAGAGTAAACAATCATTGTCTCTGCTCTGAGAAAGTTGCAGTGATTCAGCCGAATAGAGTCATTTAGTCCTATTATTACTACAAATTAGGTCATGGGAGCACTACTGATTTGCACAAGGAGATGATGTGACTAACTTTGCATTGGCAAACAGGCTTCTGAATGCACCCCAGAAAAAATTAAAAATCACCTTTTATTCTGCCAAAACCAACCATTTCCTCCCCATCTAAAAGGATCAAACAGGAAATCAAAGACCATGTAAGTGATAAAGCAAGGTGTTCCACTGGCATAAATGAAATGTGAAGTAAATTAACATAAAGTAAGTCCAAACAGAAATCTTTCATATCTACTGCTGATAACAGAAATGTTATCTAGAGGCTTTTTCAGACATGTTCTCATACTTGTAGCATGACTGAGTTTCTGCAGATGGTGGTTCTTCAGAAGCAAACTTCAATCTTTTCAGAAATTTGTTTGAAACAGAAACAGGTACTATGAACTAAAAGCAGAGTCACATTGCTATATTCTCATCTACTCCACAAATTTCATATTAAGCAATTTATTTAGATTGCAAAACTACTTTGGCATCATGAGGGTGGCAGAACTACTTCTGATCACAAGCATTTCATTTAATCATTGCCAAAGAGAAAGAAGTTAAAGAAATATGAACAGATAGAATTAATACACCTGCTTAGCAACAAAACAAAAAGGGAATTAAAAATATCCAGACTTTATATGTAGACACTCAGGAAAAACTCAGTGAAATAATATATGCTATTAGATATAGAAAATGTGCTATTGAAGGAGGTTTTGTGATCCTGAAGACAGTGGGCATTTCATTGCTGAGATACCTTTATAGTACCGTGAGGCTGCTATTTGCATTAAGCTATGTCAATGTTTAAAAAAGAAATTCAACATGCAAACCAATATGTTAAAAATGTGTAAAGAGACAGATGCAATTTGCAGTTGTAAAGCACTGTCCGTCCATCCAAAGAGGTAAGTCACAGAAAGCATAAAACCACTTACCCCTTCCTGCTTAGGAATGTTGAACTTTGCTATCTTTGACTTGGTCCTGGCTGAATCAGGCTTGTTAGAAGGCACTCCCCTATATGACTTGGTAGTCTCTGCTTGTAACTTCAGCTTTGGAGACTCATCAGGAGCCTGATCTTGACCGTCCATTGGCCTTACATAAGCTGTTGGTTTCTGCTGAACCAGACTGGGCTTTGAAGCAAGAGAGGGTGGGAAGTTTTGGACGCAGTGGCCGCCACCATGCTTTGCTGGCCTTTCTTGCGCTTGAGCTCCTCCTTCTGAGCTACAATTGAGCTTTGCTGGCTGCTGCAACCTGTTGACGTTGTCTCCTAGTGTGGCCTTCAGTGAGCTTTGCTGGGAAGCATTGGAGGAGGAGGAAGAGGAAGTGGGACTCGATGCATAGCGTTTTAGTTTATCCAGACTGGATTTTGGGTTTGCAAGTTTGAAGTCACCCTTGTGTGACTCCAGTGACCGGTGCCCATGCTTGCTTGCTCTCTGCTGGCCACCTGAAGGGGCACTGTGCGCAGCCTTCTGCCAACCCATTGTGGTGCTTTTGCTTTGCTGGGCAGATAGGACTGCTGGTGTGGAAGAAGTAGTGCTGGAAATGGGAGGAGGAGGCGGCAGTCTCGAGTCTGCAATAAGATGTTCATCAGGCTTGGGGAGAGACATCTGAGGAATCCCAGATTTTGGAACCCCAACAAGGTGGCTCTGGTTTGATCGGTCAGTTAACAAGTCTTTCATTTCATCATAGTTGCCCAGTGTATTCTGGATGCGATTTGAGAGCTCATCCCCCTTGTTAGTCTGCAAAACAAAAAGTGAGTGTTCTGCAACAGTCAACGTAAGAAAACCAAAATTCCCTTTTTGCTTTTACTCAAATCCTCACTGAAGTAGCACTGCCTTATTCAGCAGCGGTGTTGAGGGATGAAATCGAAAATCCTTCTTGTCTCTGAAGACACTTGTCAACATCTTAAATCTACTCTGAACTGGAAAAGCTATAAAGGGCCTTAGAGTATATAAAAAAAAGAAATCTATCACTGATATCATGCAGTAGTTAAAGTATATTACCTGGAAACTAGAAAATTTATTATTGCAACTACATAGAATGGTTTGGCTTAAATCTGACCACAATAAAACTTTTCCTACTACCCAGTGCAAGCTGTCCTTCAGCCATGAATGAAAACACTGCATTGCCAATTTCCTTCTCTGCCTGCTGAAGTTTTCACATGGCATCTGGGAAAGCACACAACATCCAGTGTAAGTACTGAATGAACTTACCAGTCTAAGCCAACCAAATACTCTGAGGTGATTTGAAGACAGCCCATGGGACAATGGGAAAACTACAGATGATTATGTCCCTTCTTTGAAAATACTCTGTCAAGATGTCTCCAGGGTACTCTCCTTTTTTAAAAAAAGAGGTGAACAGAATTCCCCAAATTCTTCACATTGCTCAGCGCTTTCTATGTGGAGCAGGGGGAATATAGCCACCCTCCCGTCCCTTTAAGAATAATCATTATCTTTAAAATCATCCGTCCTGAATGAAAAGGCAAAAGCTCCACAAAGAAATAAAACAAGTACATAAAACATACTGGAAAAGATTGAAAACTCTTGCTCTAAAAAGCCACTGTAAGCAAAAGGGTGTATCATTAGTATTTATGCAGCAGAGATTTTTCTGAACCCTGCCAAGATTCAGGTGTGTGATGTCTTTCGCTTTATGTTTTCAGAGGAAGACAATAAAGAGAGCCAGTGGTGTTCTCCTTTCTCTCTTCCAGACATGGGGTCTGGAAAGGAAAACTCCTATTGGCTTCAGAAGACAAAGCTTTAATCTTAAGACTTGCTGTTTTAGAGGAAAACAAAAAGAAGGAAAAAGAAGGGAGTAAAGGGAGTGGAGAAGACTCCCTTAAAGTTATAGGAAGAATATGAAAGATGCAGCAGCAACATCAATTACTCTGGAAAATTGGTATATTTTGGGGGGGTTTAAGCCTTCAAATAAAATTGAGTCACTCAAACAAAAACACAAGGCAAACTCCTCTAGTTCAGAATCTTCTCTTTTTAGGGATTCGTATAAAAGAACCCAAATTGAATCCAAATGAAAATGCCCCATCAGTGAGTGCAACGATTGCCACATGCTACCTTTCAGAGGACTACAGGTGAAGCATTCCTAAGTCAAACAATAGAAGCAGACCTGTCTTGCTTGAAACTTGTCCACCCTAAATTTCAAGGACGCTACCTTGTAAGGACATATAACACATTGCAGCTAGCTTTCTGATATGCATTTGTTACAATGCTAACAGAGTTAAATATATGTCAATAATGTATATTGAAGGGAAGTAGAAAGAGAAAAGCTCAGAAGTGTTGCACCCGCAACACTGCTTTGCAAACTTGGAATAAGATGGCTTAACCACTACAGCCTGATCTTCTTTCTGCGTATACAGCTGTTGTTTTCACAAGGACAATAACTTGCTATGAAAAGAAATACTAAACATTAATTCACAGGCAGCAAATGGTTTTAAAAAAGGGTGTTCCTTCACTTCACAGGAATCACATTGATTTCCTGAAGAAGAAACCATTAAAAATGCTTCAAAAGTGGGAAGCATCACATACATCTGAAAACAAAGAAGGTGGGAGATAAACTCATGTGTCTCCTGGGATCAATGAAATGGTTCCTATGCTTGGGCATCTCCTTAACTAGCAGACTTATTTTCCAGAAGGCACAGAAAAATTTCATTTCATCCAGTGGATCTATTCTATGATTCTGGTGGATCCTCAACCTCATGTCGATAACTTGTAGAGAGATCTTTTTCCAGTTTCCCTCTGTGGAGGGAGATCTGCCTTGGGCACCCAGTTTGATTCAGCAAGCATGTGTATGAGGTTTCTTTCCCTGCTGGAAGCATGGTGACAAGAACTACAAAATTGAATGGTGCCCCCTACAAGTCTCCTACAGCACAGACAGTTTGTAGGGCAGCTCTCCACCCAGGTCCATGAACATAAAAGAATTTATGTGCAAGTTTTCCCCCTAGGAAGTCCAACTTCTCTAGCAGAAGGCCCATTCTTTCTGAAGGCTGCTATTTGGAAGGGGAGGAAATAAAAGCCTAATGGCAGATTATCTGTAGACTACCACCAGCTCAGAAAAGTCAGCATATTCTCTTCTATATAGTTGTGATGTGAAGCTTACACAGAGATACCTCATACTGACAGATCTCAGATAACCACAAGCAGCAAACTGATCTGGTACCATGGCACATGCTGACGACCAGTTGTTGTTTATTCCTTCTGGATACACTGGGGACAACTTGAGGTGCGAAGATTTTGTGTTGAGTTGATCTCATCCAGAAGAGTTCACCTACCTCCTCATGGGAACAAGACAGAATCTGAGGTAACTAGTTATACACTTCAGATGTAACAGTTTGTCCTATTATTTGCTCTGAAATATCGCTGGCCTTATTTGATCATTCATTTAAGGAAAACATGATCACAAAATGAGTGAGTAAGAAAAGCATTTTGTGCAAACATTTCTAACTTACAGTGCTCTGATATTCTTCTGCAATGCAAGATGAATCCATGCATTTGAAGACTGAAAGATCCAACGCTTCTAAAAATAAACCTGATGGTAGCATGGAAGGCCATCAGATTTTTTTTCTTCCTTAAAAATACTGATACGGTTAATGAGGCAAGATATTCTGTCCAGAAAATATCCAGACCTAATTCCCTACTTTTCCACCCCCTTTAAAAGACATTTTAAGTGAAAGATACTAGATTTCCTGTAATCCTTCATAAAGGGTTGCTATGGATACTTTGAACAGGATATGGGGCAATCCAAAGAGTCAGGATTTTTCAGAAAATCTGATGTTACAGGAGTAGTGATACATGTCAAGGTGAGAGAGGACATCAGATTTAAGAGATTTCCAGTATGCCTTCGATTATCAGATATGGCCTTCAGCGTGCAAATCCTTTGGCTTTACCTCCCTTTCTCAAGTTGCGCAGAGGAACACTGAATTTAATCAGGTCTTGCAGTGAATGTCTGCTGTAACTTCATTCCCTTCTGGAAAAACCCAAAACCTGAACATGATCTTTAAAGACAGTAAGAGTGTGTTTCAGTTTTGCTTTTGCAGAAAGGTTTCCTCTTTTGCAGTTAGCCTCTTTTCATGGTAAATCAAAATGTCCACATCACAGCTCTGTACCCCCGCACTGAAGGTTCATAAATGTTTAGATAAGTTCAGACTGCCCAACGGTCCACTGCCAGTGTAGACATGACATTCAATATCCACTTCGCTCCTAGAGACGGTAATGATTTTTCATCCACTCCTATTAAAGCTGATGGAATTATACTGTGGTTGCATAGAAATGCCTTCAGACACCATTGCTCAGAAACTACCGACATGTCTATGATACATGCAGTCTGTGCCACGACAGTCAGTACACTGGCACGCAGGTAATAATCAAAGTTTACAAAATATTGCAACTAAAGCACTCTTAAAAGTGATTTGAGTTTCAGTATTACCAATTGAGGTACCACAGCCATGACGGTATCAGGGACCCAGAAAAATGACAGGCCCTTTTTTGAGAGGTCTGTTTGATTGGACCTACCAAATGGAAAACTATTAAGTCCCCATTGCAGCAGAGTCCTCACAAAATGACAAGATCCATCTGACTTAAGCTTTTCAGGCTTTTTTCCACTGGTTAGCCCTAAACGAGTCTCAAAGTAGATTTTTTCAAGTCAAGGCTTGAAGAGTTCAAGACATTTGCCATGGTTTCTAAATGCCTTTGTAATGAATCTGAAATTTGGGCAGCTGGAGGTCAGCTTCATGGCATACAGAGCTGTCTTCCATTAAGGGATATGGTTTGAAAGTGGTTGATCTTTCTTTTTTATTAGAGACTAGAAAAAAACAGCAACCTAGAAGAACAGCAAGCTAAAGGATGACCCTGGAGCACAGGCAGAAACTCAGAAGCGTGGAAGTCTGGTGTAGAAGCCAAGTGCCAAATCCCAAATAGGACTCCTGAAAAGAGGCACTAAAGCACTCAAAACATCGAAGACAAGTGATGTTGCATGGAGGGAAGGGTTTCACAACATGGTGGTTTTAACAGTAACTTGGACATTTCTGGAAGGACACAGCTCAGGATACATGATGATGCTTTGATGCATGCAGGCAAAGGCACTGTGTTAGCTGGGGAGGGGAGCAGCCCCCATAGGATACCTTTTCACAAAGGCTTGGTTGAAAATGGTGAACGCCGAGATATTTCACTGTCTTAACCCTGGCCAGAGCATAATGCTTACTGTATTGCTGACCTTCACACAGAACTTAAGCACACTTGTTTTCAAAGTGTTGCAAAACCAGGGCACCATCACCTTCACCTCCTAGTTTTAATTCCATCTCAAATATTGTTAGGATATTTATAGTTCATTTCATTCTCGTGTGCTGCTGAACATTCTAAGGTGTTTATATATATATCTGTATACACACCCACACAAAATCCGGTTCTCAATGAACCATAAACATTCTCTGTGAATTTTGTGAGGTTAGCACTTGTGGGAGAGTGCTGAAACCTGGACAATGCCTTCTGCAGGCTGCATGTTTGTACTGTGGAATAAATGAATAAAGAAAGAGCCACCCAGCTGGGAAGCATCTACCTTGTATGGTTCACTGAAGAGGGAGTAACTCGTGTTAAATGCTCCATCCTCCTGCTGGGCCTCCTGATTTCTCCTTTCCCATTCTTTCCTTCGCAGCACATTTCTATCTGGCTCATAGACACTGCAGCAAAAGAGAGGAATAGCTTTTTAAGAGTTAAAAATTATTGGGCAACATATAAAACAGCATGAATTTAAAAGTGAAGAACTCTGGTTTGAAGACAGATGGCAAAAAGAAGTAAGAACATGAATCAGATGAATGCCAGTCCAAGCAGGCTGGGGAGGCTCAGGTCTCTGGGAATGCTGGTACTTTCTTCACATAGAGAATAGATAATTAAATTCTTACAGAAGAATAAGAAAGAAATCACAGGGCAGGATCTAGTCTGTGCAGAAATGTGACAAAGGAAAAGTCTAAGCAACTTTGAGAAAGACTGAAGGTACTCTTAAGGCAGATGGTAATTACAGCTATGAGTAAATAGAAATTATGAACATATTTCCACTTATGACATATCCTCTGAGTGTTGTATGAGAATGCTCCTTTTTTCACATGGATGTGTTTCTGTAGTGATTCTTTCATTAACTAGCTCCCTAAAGAGCTGTTAAAACTACATGCTGTAGTGGTTTCCACAGTTAGGCTGCTTCTTCTGATCTCTGTTAATCAGCCAAGTCGTGAAACTACTACTGAAACAATTCCTCTTTCTGATGGATTTGACACTATCACAATGTCAGAACATGAATAAATGAATACTGGCATGATAGTGTATGTATGGATGGTACAGTGTAGCTGGAGAAAGAATAAAATCACTGCTTTACACAGTGGTATTAATTTTCAGAAATTAACTAGCTTGCCTCCAATATAGACATCCAGAATAAATAAAAAAAAGCCTATTTTTTTTCCCCTAGAATTCTAGTTTAATGCATGACAACCTAAACCAGAGAATCCTTTCCATGAATTTACACAGCGCAACACAGGTTTGCACATTTCAGTCTGTTATATTTTATTCTCCTCACAAAGGAAACCAATGTATCTAATCAGGTCTACGTGTTATTTCAGGACAGTATGACGAGTTCACTGATTGCCTATTTTGCTTAGCTTAGCTAATGTCTTTCTTCTGGCACTGTAAATCTGTAAAGTAGAAATATATATTAATGTCATGTAAGTGCACCATGTGCTAATAAGAAAAAGGTTCTCTTGCTAACCAGCTTCTCAGATAGTAAAACATATGTTGCATCAGCTACCCATGTGACGTTACCTAGTATGCCTCAGGCAAGGCAGTCAAAAGGCCAACAGCTATCTGATTCTAATTCAAGACTTGAGAAAGCTGAAGATACATAAGATATGTTAGACGCTATTAGTATTTAAAAACAATGCCTTAACAGTCACCAAAAGAACACAAAACCTTGTTTACTTGTTTGTGCTGCTAACTCAAACCGGACTGTGGAGCATCCTTCTGATAAGTGGGAGGACATCTAAAGGCAGATGCCAGATACCAAGCAGGGCCTTTAAACATGGGGGTTTATTGTGAAACACAGGGCTTCAGTACAGCACGTTGGAGGCCGCTTCCAACAACCAGTCTGTTTATTCCAATTACAGGCTGAGTTTTTTGGGGGTTTATCCCATCTTGTTATTCACATGTTATGCATGTTATTTACACCAACACCTGTCTTTGAAAAATGGTGTAATGAGAAGGCAATGGAAGGGGTGGAGTTTTGGCCGTGGCAAATGCCTTTCTCCAGGAAGAGGATAGAAAAGACCTCTCCGTAGGGTCCCAGTGAGTGGAGATCATCTGCTGCACACACTGCAGAGGCCAGAGGAAGAGCAGTTGTCATTTACTGCTAAGAGAGCAATGGTCTTCAGCTAGTACATCATGCTACCTGAGCGTACTCCCATCAGTTAGGTCAGGGTAAAAGACTTCCTAACATCAATCTCCGTGTCTCCAGTAGACTTTCTGCCATGCTGAATAGCCATTGTTTGGTCAGGGTTTTCGGGGGTTGCCATGTTTCCTTATCTGAAATCTCTTGACTCTTTGGGATGCTTTAAATTTGGACTCTGCAAACAAAGAGAAATGCAGCCTGCAGACAAAGAGAAATGGGCAGCTCCCCTGAGATTAATTATAATGATTTCTACTTGGTTTCTAGGAAGTAAACAAGAGCAACATCCTTCACCAGACCTCATACAAACTTGAAAATGCACTGGTGTGATACTTCTAAAGTGGAAGAACATTTTAATCCCTTTATGTATTTGGTAGAGACATATTTGATGAAGACATATAAGTCATCAGATCTCTGAACCCCCTTCCCAAATGAGAAGTTCACTGTTGGTAATGCAATGCACAACCTGCAATAATTCAGAATGATTATGCAAATGGAAAAAACGTGTGACGATCTCTAATATGCCATCTCTAAGCAGTAAGTTAGAAAGAGCTACAAGTCGAGAGTTGTATTCCTGTGGTAACACCAGATGGCAAAATCTCTCACATTTGTAAGGCTGCTCCCTATTTGCATGAACATTGCAACAATCACATCTCCTTGAACGTATGTCACCAAATGTATTTATTTATTTTGGTTCAAGGAGAATACTGCCAACTGCTATAATTGTCTTTATTGCAAACACTGCAGTTAATGGAAAATGATTATTTTTAATAGCTTTCTTCTTTCTTTTTTTTTTTAATTTGTAAATTAAAACAATCCCAAAAGTGTATGTACCTTTTTAATCACTTACAGTGTGTGTCTTTTCCATAGCTAAGACATCAAGAACAAGTTCATGAAAACCTCAAGATTTTTTTCCTCACTGGTTTATGTGGGGAGTGCACATGTGGGTGACGTATTCATATATGGTATACGCACATTCACACATCCGTTTATTAATGATAAGTTTCCTTAGTATGAGTGTAAATGTTGAAGCAGTTTTGCAAGACTTAGAAACCAAAGAACATGCAAGAATTCATCTCTCAAAAATCAGTGTCATTTATATTTGTTTCATACAGGTCAGACTCCAAAAAGATTAAATAGTTTTTCAATAGTATATTTTTATTTTTAGGATGCAGCATCTGTTTCAAATTCATGCTTAAAGAACATGAACTGAAGCATGAGTAACAAGTCAAACACTTGCAAAAGTTATATATGAATAAAAGTTGTATTATAAAAATTACACTATCTTGAATTTAGCACACTGCTTTAAAACCACACTCTGATTTATTTCACCCCTAAGATCTGCCAAGAGACATACTGGACATACCAATGAATAATGTCACAGGCTCAAAGCTCTTTCAGCACGCCATCACTACCACTCAGTCACAGCAGCCCTACTTTCTCTGCTTCTTTTAGGATATTTTGAATAATTTTACTTTCAGACATTTTACAGATCAGAATACCACTGGATTGCCAAAGTTTTCAGAGTAGATACGCTTATTAAATTTCAGTCTGTTGTAGCGTCTCTTGGAAGATTACCTTGATGGGTACACAGTCTTTAGCCATGTGCTAGATATGTGTAAGTCCCCATGAGACAAGCTTGAAGAAGTGCATTAGATTCAGCTGGCATGGAGTTCATTTTCTTCAGAGTAGCTGGTTTGAGGCTATGTTTTGGATTTGTGCTGGAAACAGTGTTGACACAGGGACGGTTTTGTTATATGCTGAGCAGTGGCTTACACAGAGTCAAGGCCTTCTCTGCTCCTCACACCACACCACCAGTGAGTAGGCTGGGGACGCATAAGCAGCTGGGAGACGACATAGCTGGGACAGCTGACCCCAACTGACCAGAGCAATATCCCATACCATATGGCATTATGCTAGGCATATAAAGTTGCATGAAGAAGGAAGAAGGTGACGTTTGGAGGTATGGTATGTGTCTTCCCAAGTAACTGTTACTCGTGACAGAGCCCTGCTGTCCTGGAGACTGCTGAAACCTGCCTGCAATGGGAAGAAGTGAATGAATTCCTTGTTTTTCTTTGCTTATATGTGTGGCTTTTGCTTTACCTGTTAATCTGTCTTTATCTCAACTCATGAGTTTTCACATTTTTATTCTTTCAATTCTCTCTCCTAGCCCACCAGGGGAAGGAAGCGAGCGAGCAGCTGTGTGAGGTTTAGTTGCTGGTTAAGGTTAAAGCACAGGAGGACAAGAGCCTAGGCATGCTGGTTCCTGATGAGAGGGTGGCTGCAGCACCAGCCTCCCCACAGTACTGACAGAAATGCATATAGCTTTCTTCGCATTACTCCTGACACCAAAAGGAACGGTTTCCTTCAGTCCTTAATTAGAAATAGACACAGACGGCTCAGGGGACAGCATAGGAGCAGAGCAATAACCTTACCTGAAAAATCTGGGACTGGATTTAATCTCCTACAAAGTCCAAAGAGTTTTGGTGTCTTGGGCTAGGCTGAAAGCAATCATATAAAAAGCCTGAAGTGTTGAAAAGTCTCCTTTTCTTACTTGTTTGTGGTTTGTTTTTTTTTAAAGCACACTCTTTCTGACTCAATTTACTCTCCGCACACATCACTATTTGGAACAACTCAAATAAAAAGGTCTAATCTTCACGATGAACTGCTTCGAGACAATGCACCAACCTATTCTCCTGTCCTTCAGTTTTCAGAGAACACCCAAGTGTGATATTCAGAGGAAGGTGTCCTTTTCTCCAAACTAAAGCACTGCATCTTCACTGAGGAATTACATGCCTTCACAGATGTATGGTGTGCATTAATGATGATGCTTGACCTTTTCAGAAACCACAAAATTGCCACATCACTAAGGGGAGACTCAGGAAATATATCATTATTTTGCTACAAGATCACCATTCCTGTAACATCTTTGAGTCTGTATGAGGCACAGTAGGTAAATTGAGGATTAGATCGTTGGTGCTCCTCTGGCATTGCATCAACATATTTTCTTGCAAAGGAAGAGGATAACGACGCTGGCTGCCCTGCCAGCATGACAGAGGAAAGTATTACTGCGTGTATACACACATCTGGTGACAATTACTGAACTGATTATAGTCTGCAGTAACCTGCAATCTCACCTATGCCTTTCCAGACCTTCCAATATCATTTTCCAGTCCGAAGATTTAGTTCATTATTTTCTGAATTGTGAAGGCTTTGCAACACCACCCCCCGCTCACACACCCCTTCCTTCCACTCACACATGTCAATATTGTGATACAGATTTAGAAGGAGTAGCTTGTTTATTTGCAGTTAATGTTTTTGACCCAGGAGGCTGATCTCCTTCACCCCAGCAGCTATGCTCCCACAAAACATTCAGAACCTGACGTCTAGACATATTAATAACAAGAGCGGAGCTGACACTTCATGCTAACATGCCACAGTATCTTAAATTGGCAAAACCACAGTTCTCGTGGGCTTCTGGCAGAGCTTTGCTTGGGAAGACCTAGATCCCATTTGCAAGGGCTGAGCTACTTTCCCAGATTTTGTCATCCTCCCTATTTGTGCCCAGACTGGCCATTCTTCTTCCATAATCAGATTAAGAGACTCCACACAAAACTGTTAGACCGCAACTCCCACTCCCAGTGTCATGGAAATGATACCATCCCCAAGCTGCCAGGTGCAGCTCTTGAATATCTCCTGGGACTGTACAGAGCTGATCACGTTCTAAAAAACCAACCAACCAAACAAGAAAAAAACCCTCAAAATACAACCCACACCATAGGCGACTAAAAGATACATGCGTTTCAAGAATAAAACTAGACCTGTGAACAAGTTTTCTGTGAGGACACATATATCTTTGAAATTAAATTTTAGCAACTGGTCATTTTTGAATCATGAACAAAGTAGTTGGAACTGCTCCGAAACTGTGAAAAACAGGCAATATTTCAAGAAAATAAATTTGAAAATGGTTTACTGATTATTCTCAACATTTCCCCACAAAGTGTAATCTGGCACAGAACTCGATATACTAAATTCCAGGCTGAAGTGAGGCCATTTTCTTAAATATTTAATGGTCTAATTCTCCCCTGAATTACCACATTTATGACAAAGTAGCTAAATAGAGTAACTCAAGGGGAAAACTTACATAACACAATAAAAAAACAGTCCAACCCTGATGCAGGACAGTGATTATGAAACTGAAATCAGAATAGAAATTGGATTTTGAATTTAAATGCGCTGTCATTCCTGTATTCTGCAATAATTTAAAACACAAAAGGACTAACCAGCCTGGGACCTTGTAAAACCAATAGCCCCACATATTTTTAAAATAGAGTCTTAATTTTGACAACTTAATTACAACAATTCAGGTCATTTTGCTTGCTGAATTGCTGTGTTTAACATAGAAGTGCTATCATTTAATGTCTGTTTTCTAGCTCACTGTGTCCATGGTTTTTGCTGGCCAATTTCTTAGTATGAGTTCCATTTCCAGCTAAGTATAAATGATGCCTGTTTGGGATCTCATTACTAATGGGTTATGGAGAGCTCTTAGACATGGCAACCTTACATTTTTGAGCATTAAATATTTTCCCTAACGACATTTGAACTATTAGTTCGATTTTAACAAACGGGTTGCCTTTGATGAACAAGTGGCATAATCGGTAAAATACCTTCCCAGGTTGCAACCAATTTTTTTGGACTCTTTATCTAGCTTAAACAGCAGAAGTTAATTTGAGGATTTTTACAGTATTTTTTCCCATTTACAAACAGGAATGCCGTGGGGTAAAGCAATTACTCTGATTTACTGTTTTCACTTTGATTGAACATAAAGATGTAGCAGGGTCTCAAAAAAGCAGTAACTTAACAAACTGTGCTCCTATCCACAGACAGATAAAGTACCTACTTTGCTATTTCAAAGAGTTTACCTCCAGGCAGCAGCACAGAGCAAACATCAATCAATGACATGTGTCTAAGATGAGATTGATGTTTACTCTCACAGCTTTTCATCTTACATCCAATAAATTATTTTTCCTTCACCAAAACGCCTGGTTAAATTTCATTTTTCACTTTGCAGTATCAGTTTTAAAACTTTAGCTTCCAGCAATTTCAAAGCTAGGATTCATTGACGCTTCAGCTTTTACAGCCTGTTTATGATTTGTATTAGCCATGAAACACTAACGTCCAAACATGAATATGATCGGGAGAGCTGAGCTGGGCCGGCCGCTTGCGCAGTGGCAGCTGTGGGCTGGAAGGTGTGAGATTGCTTTAATTATCTGCCTGGAAATTCTGAGTCAAAAATGGGGAGCTATATTTTCAGGGGCAGATATATTGCATCCACCAAACAAATGCATATATAGATATGTACATACATACATATATATGCATATGTATACACGCATATATACACACACATATCCTATCTGCAAAATCAGCATCCGAGCACTCAAGGCAGGTCTTCTGAGGGCTCACAATGGGCAACTGGAAGGAAGCAAGGAAAAACTAATTGTGGGTGCAGTTATTATATTATACGCACTCACACCTGACATTCACAGAATATGAATGCTTTGCATGCAACCTGACTGAATTTTAAACATGTTTTGAAATACTGAGAAAACCTAGGGCTGCAATTGAGACTGGGATCTAGGTTGTTGAGTCAGAGCTGTAAACATCACAACAAAGGAACATTACAAAAAAATCCAATTTAGTTCAACACCTGCTTGTACAAGAGCACCTCTTCCAGCCCAGTGACAGATAAAACATGCACGTTTTCACATTTTTCTCCCTCAGTGAAGTTTTGCTTTATGAGAGAAATTGAGACATAATTCAAAATTTGTTGGTTGGTTTGTTTCAGGAAAAATAACTTCATTATATCATAAAAGCCTACTAGTCCATACCTACAGTATATGTAGATATCAAAAATTTGACCATTCAGTATTAATGGGTAATCTTATAATCAATGCCTTAGTATTTTTTTTTTTTTTGCTATTAAGTGCTGGTGCTTTCTTTTTATAATCCTAAAATTGCTAGCAAAAATACCAAAGATGGATGAAGATCTAATAATGATAATAAGCCAAGCTAGAAGCTCAACAATACTATTACTTTTAATTTTGTGCTGCTTTAACAATGTATTGTTTGAAAGTATCTTCACAAGTTAAAAATTCACCACTATTTATAATCTTACACCTGGAATAAGTATTTCTTTTTCTTCACAATCCAAAACAGTATTTAAAACCTTCAGAAATGAAATGGAGATCTTAGCTGTCAAGAAACAGATAATGTAGATGCGACAGAGGAAATCATTCCTTTTGTATCCTCATCCATATTTTTCAGGGGGAAAGAAAAAGAAATCAAGACTGAAGAGCACAAACCAGCCAAAGCATAGTGAAGCCCTTTCATTTGATTTTGTTAATGTTACTTTTATGTTGTAATTCAAAAAATACAACAGCTGAGGAGATCAATTTAGGAATCTTTTTTTCTGCCTAACTGAACATTGCTAAATTCCCCAGGCTGTTATACAAGGCTTTACCTAACTCGGCAATGTCTATATCTGACCGAGTTTCTCCTTACGTTGCTTCCCTGCCAGAGATACCAGACACAACGCCTCACTTGTCTGTTTTTCTCTACAATGATTTCTGCTTTCCATGGCATCCTTCTGCATGGGAAACTGTTCCAGTTATCATCTGCCAAGCCAGTGTGTTTTTTTTTCCTTGAAACTTCTTCTTTAGGCTCCTTATAGTCATAATTAGTCAAAAAATGATAGCATTTTTTATGAACAAACATCCAGCTCATCTCTGTAGAGGAACTGCACATATAATAGGCAAATAATTCATATAGTCCTGGGGTATACCCTGCAGAGTTTACAGACCAAATGTTGCAATAAACTGAATTTACTCCTATTGCTGCATTATTTATAGAGATATTCTGAACATTGTAAAATCTGACCTTTTAAAAATCTATTTGACATCTTGCAGCAAGTGTTTAATACTTTATTCAAAATGTTTGTTGAGCTTCTTACTGATGAGTTTGCTGAAAACTGGAATTCAGTCGATAGATTTCCAGTGCTAGTTTGAGTAGTAAAACAATTTAAAACAAGTAGCCTGAAAATTGTGAAAAAGTGTGTTTTGCCTCTATGACATCTTTCTTGAAAAATAATGTCTTTTTCAGGAAAAAAAACCCCAACAACCCAACAAAACAAAACCAAAACAAAAAACACCAAACCCCAAAATACTTCCTTGCTTCCATTTTTCTCTAGCAACTTAAATAGCCAATTCTTTCCATGAGGCTCTCGACAGTGATCCATTTACCCACAGCTAATTGCAGGACTGAGAAGTACACTGAGGTATACTTCACATAGCATACAGAAATTGAAAGCTCTGTAACTGGTAGGAAAATGTTATCATGCAATTCATCCTGGTGCAACTTGACTTAAACTAGGAAAAGCAAAGATTGTAATGAATCATTAAGGTCAGACCTAAGAGCAATTTGCCCTAGAGATAACAGTTTCTATTAGAAAACATTCCTGCCACAGTAGCGAAAGTAACAAAACTGTACAGACTTCCATGGATGACAAAGACAAGTAGTTTTAATTTGTTGAATGATTTTGGTACAACTAAGAATCCCTACGAATTGTGAATGAAAGACACACCGAGATTCAGTACCTAAATGTAAGGGTTGTGAAAATTCTTGCCTACATTTATATCCTGTGCACTTGATTTTAGATCAACATTCAAAATTATGTGATGTCCAAAGGGCACCAAAATACAGCCCTGAAGTACAGGACACAGGCCTGCAGCCTTATGTAGTATTGTACTTTCACGGAATGCCAAAGTACAGTATTTCATCATGAATGTGTCAGCGGTTAATAACCATCAAATCTATGACTCATGAAAACGTCTATACATATTTTATTAACAAAGCAACATTTCCAATCTACTCGTACAATAATGGATAATGACCGAAGGTTCATTAGGGTTAATCAAGAAAATGATGTAAATTTTATATTGTATTATGTTTCACTTGGCTTAAAATGGATCTTGGGTGACAATCTTTTTTATGTGTTTAATCATGATTTACAGCATTATAGAAACCACACAACAGCCCCACTGTGAAAAAAATTATTAACAAGTCAGTGCATAAGTCATCAGATTTTACTTATTCACAGGAAAAGATTTCTTGGGATATTCAGCATACAGTCACTGAGTTTGCTTTCTGTAGAAAGACATGAAATAGAATCGATATGTTTTGAGATGCCCTGTTTTAATTTATCTTTCTTTCACATTTTATAGATAGATGGAGACCTCGCTATAGCATTTTATATATTATAGGGAAACTATCACCACACACAGGTAAGGTTGAACAGAGTTTTAAACAGATGTATGTTAGCATGTCTACATGATAAAAACAAATTCAGAGCAACCTAAGTAGTTAAACGCTATGACAACAGATTAAAAAACCAAAACAACCTAGCCACTGTAAATGCCCAAATAATCAATTTACTAAAATCTGTGCTTTTGTTTATATGAACAGCTGAAATGCAGCATACTATACAAGGAAATCATGATTGTTCTTAGCAATAGTTTGTTTGCATCACATTCTGTAAGCATAAAATAATATTATTATGGGGAATTATGAGGTTCCATCTTCATTCTGCACAACTGAGCTAGAACAATAGCAAGTTGAATGAGATATATATATTTACATATAAATATATATTTTTTTACATAAAACTATATATATGCCTAAATCTAATCTATCTACCTACCTAGCACCTACATAAACACCTTGAGTTCACAGAACAAAAAGGAGCATTGTAAGAAGTCTGCGTTCAAGAACCTATGAAAGTTGTGGCTCATATATAACTTTAAGCTTCAGATGGTGAAAAAATGCTTATGTAGGGGATGTTTCACTCTAATTACACAAGAAACTACTACCAGCTATACATATTTCATTGTACCATACAGGTAGCTAGCTTCTCTAAAAGCCATTAAACTACAGCAAAATGAAAATTTTTCCTCAGTTCTTTTTTCTGAAAACGGAGAACTAGACCCAAGGTTTGTGCTTGACCAAATAACAATATACTTGGCACCTGCACAAGAAAAGTGCACTGTACACAAACCATATGACCACAGTTTCTTATTCATTACATCTTGCTTGCCCTGTGTGGCTCTGTCATATTTTGATGTGTAGCCTCAAGGGATATGCAATCCAAATTAGGAAGAGAAGTTAACCAAAACCAGCAAAACCATGCATACCAGCATAAAACAGTAATATATGTTCATACACGAATAAAAGCACATACATGTTAAAATGATGAAAAAGTTAAAACTTTTATACCCCATGACTGGTGTAATTCATGTAAACTTCCCACACATGCTAGTCTCAATTCCTTCTGCCTACAAAGATGACTACATCATAACTCATGCTGCTCACTGTCAGAGCTGTACCGAGAAGCACCCATGTGTTCTCTTCCTCAAGTGACATGCAATGGAAAGTGAGGTATTTTGTCTCTCTGCATAGGAAAAAACCCCAAACATTTGAAACAACTATATCTTCTTGTTGTTGTTGTTTTTTGTGCCTCTCTTGACACTCTGCTTCTGCTTAAGAAGAGCGGTGGTGACACAGCCGTGCCACAAATCCAAACCAAATGTACCATGTCAGGAATACAAACCCCGAAACATAACAAAGTGCACAATAAGCTCCTGTAGTTTAACTTGCAGAAACAGCTTTACTGTTTGAGTGCTTCACTTTAAAGTAGGTTAAAAATTCTTGAAATATTTCCAAACCTGAAGGAAATGATACAAAAGATTACCCAGAACCTTTAATGGTTGTGATAGATGCAGAAGCCATTCCAGAGATGCCTGTGCAGAGACTGTGCCAGACTGTGCTAGATGCTGTCTGCTGAAGGGGATCAGTCTGGTTTCTGTCTGAAGTGGGAAAGTCCAGTTCAACCTGATGAAGCTGGATACATTGTCCCCTCACTCTTTAGCAGTTGCCTCAGCCAGATTACCTTTTCTCAGCAAATTTTAGCTTTAGCAACAACAAAAGCTTATGAGAGAAACGTATTCTTTTTACTGTATACTTTATTTGAAGTCTGAGTTCATAAATGCGTATTCTGTCACAGTAAATAAAGATATCATTTACCTGTATAGTGTAAGGTGTGTAATTATTCAGTGTTTCATTCTGACAGAGGTAAGAGGTATCTAAATTCTATATATTGTAATAGCATGAGGAGGGATCTAAATTGTCCGTATTATTCTAAAAGCACAGTTCTGGGAGATGTCAATAACATTTCTACTTAACTCTTCCACAGCCAAAATCTGCTTTTATTATGCTAGGAAGCTTAGAAATCTCTGGGTCATTCTTCCCTCAAATTTTTTTAATGCTTCAATAGGCTGGACTTCAGTTTGACCTTCTCTCATTCCAACATTCAAGAACATCAAATTTACGTGTCTTCCAAGGAAGGCCACTGAAGCTGTTTTCTCGGGGACAACTCAGGAGGACTAAATTCCTTCTCTGACAGGTTGTGCATAAAAAAAAACGCCAGAATTTCATTTTTTCCTGTTTCCCTAAGATAGTAAAATATAACCAAAAGGAGTTAAACACACATGGAAAAAAACCAAACAAACAAACAAAACAAACAAACAAAAAAACCCCAACAAAATCCTCTGATTTTCCAGTTCAGAAAAGCCAACAAATGGTGATGGAAATTTTCTGCAATGGAACTTAAAAAACAAATCCATGCAGAGGAACCCATTGTATCGGCAGATTATCAGCCTATGATCCCAGAGTCATTTGGGGATGGGACAGGATTGGAATGGTTAGGATTTTGAAGACAAGGCAAGCTCTGCCCTTACAACTATCCATGAAGTTCAGTGAAACTCATGTTCACATTGCTAAAAATCCAGCACTCACAAGAACGCTAACCGTGCAGTTTGGATTTAGCTTCTCACATACTCCCAGGCTCTCTAGTCTTAAAAGTGTTGACAATCAAAACCCCCACAGTAGATACCCACATTCTTGTTAAGATGTAACATTTGCACCTCATGGAAGGTTTTTAACATTTTAAAGACACAGGGTGACTCTGGAAGATCTAACAGCACATTTTTTTCCCATCAAAAGCTGGCACATCTCTGCATGTCGGAGAGGTGGTGTTCCTGAAGTGGGCTGCAAGACAAGTGAAAGGTGGCGTTACTCCATCGGTGTTACTTGCTGGCAGAAACCTGAAATAATGCTGAACAGAAAGGTGAAAGAGCTGCTTTCTGTTCCCTCCCAACCCTGCTGGATGGGCCTACTGTGGGGAAAAATTACATGGATGAGGGTGGGAGAGAGCACGAAACTAGACTGCTGACGGTGAACTTGATTTTTATTTGAATCCAAACAAAGCACAGTATAGTTCACACTTGGTAACTGGAATACCCCAGTGCAAAAAATAAACAGAAGCTGTTATTAGCAAGAGAATATTTTGCTGCTAGCATGCCGTGCTAACCAGAAAACTGCTACTACATTTAGCCTTTCTTAAAACTTCCTAAGCAGCAATAGTGATAAAGCTTTTCAGTAAAAAAGGAGATGGTAGAGAATTATTTCCTTCCAGGTAATGGAAAGCAAAAGGCTTATGTAAACGTATTCCACTGAGATTTTTTTGGTTGGGTTTTGGTTTGGTTTGGTTTCATTTGTTTGGGTTTTTTAATACAAATAAAAGAAAACAAGCTCAGTGAATTAGTTCAGATTTAAATTTGGGACTGTTTCTTGGAAAATTGTGAAATAATTTTAATACCCATGTTCTATTTTGCTGTGAACCAAACTAGTATCTTAGTAACTCAATGACAAAGGTTTGTCAAAGATTTCTGAGCTTTTACAAAATCCTGAAGAACAATTTGCTATTACTGATGTAGTAATACCAAGCCTACCTAATTTGATACTAATGACATACCATAAGGAAAAAAAAAAAACCCACAAAAAACAAAACCCAAAAACATTATTAAAATCTCACAAAAGAAACCATGAAAGGAATAATGTACTAAATTAAAAGGAATTGATTACTTGGGTAGATACAGGTATCAAGCTGAAGATAATATTATTTAAACTTATTAATTTCAAATTAATCTGTTCTTTAACAATTTAAAAGCCTAGGTTTACCATCTTGTGACGTATCTCATTCTATATACACAAAGAAGAAGAGACATATTGCTTGATGTGTCTCCCCAGGGCCAAATGAAACAAAACAGAAATTCCATAACTTCATCTCCCTTAATGAACCTACTCTGCTCAAATGCATGTGAAAGTGTATGACCCTAAAAAAGTTATCTGATTGTCTGAAGCCAAAGAGGAAAGCACTTTCTAAAGTCAACAGCCTCCCACTTCCAATATGGAAACCACCATATTGCATAGCCTAGTGATGAAAGCTTGTAAGGGGGAGCAATCTCTCCGTGATGCAGCTTCAAAGCCACACAGAACTTACAGCTGAAATACAACAGGCGTGTAAAGCTACATCAGTTTTTGGGAGGAGGTGTAAGACAGCAGGCTCCCTGAACCTGATATGACCCAGCAAGTATCCTGCAGTGGAAGAACCAGCTGAATGATTCATGGTCTCATTTGGGTCCCATTTCAGCAACCCAAGCTACAAACCACAACCCAACACAAAACATCTCCTATCCTCCAGGTCCTACTTCCGTTCTGTTTCTGTTGTCTCTGTATCTTCCGTAACAAACTTCATCCCAAACTGACTGGCAGCTGGGCACTGAGAAGATGCACACATTGGCCTGGGGAATCTCTGGTATAGGAAAGAGGTGGTGTAGCCCAGAGGAGAAGAGATGGATGGATAAAGGAGTGAGGCATGAAAAAGGACAAATTGAGTTTGTCTGGTTTAAAAAAGAGAAGACTGGGAGACATGTGATAATGATCTTCCCACCTATAAAAACTTGTTGCAGAGCAGACAGTGATGAATTGTGCTCTCTGTCTGCTAGGTCACACAACTTAATTTGCAGCAGAGCAGATTTAGATATGATTTTAGAAATGCTATCTAGCTTAAAAAGGAAGGGCTGGAAGAGACTGGCTCCACAGCCTCCTTCATAGCTGTTTTATTTCAGAACAGGTTGGTTGATCCTCCCCCTGATCCTGTCCCCACCAGCAGACAGCTACTGTTAAGTTTGTTCCCTCCCAGCAAGGTTTAATGCACAAAATAAATAAGAAAAGGATATCTTTATCCACCAAACTAAACAACGCTTTTCCCTTCTTCCAGATGAGCAACAGAGCCTCCAGAAACTATTGGATGGGATGCGCCTCCTCCATGAGTACCTGCCTGTTAGCACATACCGAAGACAAGTTCTGCCCTACAATGAAGATACCTTTCTGAGAGGAACATGCATCAAATACTGATTACTTCTTGGTGAGGGAACTATGGAAGTTCCTATGCAGCTGCTCTACTATCTTGAGGGACTCACATGAACTATAAAGGTTAGACTCCTACCTATCAGGCTGCCCTAGGCATGCTTCTCCTGCCTCAGAGCCAACAGATGGAATAAGGGCTATATGCAGCGGAGCATTTGGAATAGATTTTTGGCTGTTATTTTTTTAATATATGAGCTAAAGGACAGAGAATTTTTTTCCTTTCTTCAGTCACTGAATTTAGAAACTGATCTGTAAGATGTGACAGAGCAGGAATGTCTTTTCCACCATCTCCAAATCCAGTGTGCTTAGCTGCTACAGAGACATGCGGGGCATGAAAAGGGACATGTGAAAGAAAAACAAACCCCAAAACCAAACAAATAGAGCTTTTCTAAAATATCTTGCACTGGTGATCAAGAGCTCAAAACAATCTCTAACATTAAAAATTCCAGAAGGGGTGCTACTCATGGCAGCTTAAATTTGCTATTAGAGATTTATTTTTGATCCCTCAAACTCTGTGGTGCACAAAAAGACCTGATCTGAGTCCTCTTTTACAACAGGAAAGGCAAGGAGTGAGAAAGATCATTTTGTGATGAAACATCACAACTGTGGCCTCAGTCACCAAACTCAGACTCCTGATATCTTCAGGGGATGTAAGTGGCACAACTCTAGACGTCAAGGCTGCTATTTGAATTTATTCTGCATAAGACTGGACAAAGAACTTAATTATGCCCAACTGTATATATATAAGGCCAAACACTAAGCATCAGCCATACAGAGCCAACTCAAGAAGATTCTCATCAGTATGGACTTTGGAGATGTCCAGGATATGTGGTTGAAAACAATGGTTGGCAAGAAGCTAACTGCCTCAAAAGCTGAGCTTTGGAGTTAAGTTCTGAGGACTGTACACTAAATGGAATACTTTTCCACTTTCTCTCAGGATTTACAACTATGAGGTGAATACAGTCTAACAAATTAACTTTTGGAATACAAAGTCGTGATATTTGAATTCTCTTACCGTGTGCTGCAATTTTTGACACATCAGAAGACGTCATACAAAAAATAAACAATGCTGATTTTCTTTCAATAAGCAAACTGAAAAAAAACTACAACTCCCTTTGACCCCTCCAAGGAAACCTTTTTTTACTCTTACAGGTTTAGAAAAAAATGAATAAAGAGGAAAACAAAATGTCTCTATAGTGCAGATTTATTATAATCTATTTTGGGATCTGACGAGACATTTTCTATAATGTGAAAATCGTTGTATCTTTCGTCACAAATTAATTTAAACATTTTTTTTTTTTTTTTTTTACACTGGTTTGAATGTTTTTGTTCATGGCATTCTATTAGGTCCATAATAAAAAGAAAATACTATTGGCAATATTTACTGTAGAGACAACATCAATGCTAAGCACTTAGTAGTACATTATGTTTATCTGAGGATGTATTTGGGGGGATCAAAGTATTTTATTGTACAATAGATAGTATTCTGTTTGTACTTGCATTCCACCAAACTGAAACCATTCACAATGGGTTTTTTTCTAAGCATACATAACCAAGAACACTGACTGGGGTGATATTGTTATGTATTCCTGCATATCACTTCCAAAAAGAATGTCTTTGGGTAAATATCTTCACTTTTTCTTTTTCTTTGCCTTTCCTTTGTTGGTGCCCTTATATGACATGCTATTGAAAAATGAACCACATTTGCTTCATTTACTGTTTAACAAAAATAAAGCATGAAAAATGTTACAAGCTATAAATAAAATCATCCAGTATTTGTATTGCACTAATTTGTCAGGGGTTGAATAAATGTTAATTATACAGCTTTTTAAAAATCAGACTTGTTAATGTCATTTTTAATTTAGATTGTTACATTGTAAATGTTTTCTATTGTGTTAATTTACACCTGTTATTACAGCCTCGATTATTAGGTTTACACTGGAACAGCTTCTTTGTGCCACTGAAATTTGCTTAAAACAGCAGAAACAATTACTAATTAGGAGGGCATGTTTACTTTAATTATATTTATTTCCAAGTCTAGTTTTATATGTAGCGCACTATGAAAGTGTATGATTCAATTAGCCAAACCCATTTATCTTAGGCTATTCCTCAAATGAGCATTGCTTAGAAAGACAGCAAATTCTTTCAGCACTACTTTGCCTCATAAATTTCATAGGTGACACTAATAAATACATATGGTGACTGGGTATCACTTTCTATGTGACCTCACTGCTTTCTCCTATTTTTGCTAATGCTTACTCAGTAATTGCAGATTGCCAGAATGGCATTTTATTTGAACAATGAGCCCAACTGTTTTAATCAAAGATTTTAAACCAGTGACATGGAGAGCTGTCTTTAGCATTCATAAAATCAGAATCAACACAAAATAAGCATTCAGCTCATTCAGTTATCCGCACAATATGAATCTACCTCTGATACTCATCCACTGATATCTAGAGCTAGTCTTATGTATTACACAGTGCTTTATAAATTTGCAAATCAAGTACAACTTACACTTCTTAGGAACAAAAAGTTAATGTCTTTATCCTTTACAAGTATGACTCTTTGAGTAGCTTTTCCAGTGAAAGTTGTATTATCTATCCATTCTCACAGATTAAAAAGAAGAACCATAAAAAAACTTCACAAATTACTTCCCTGAAGCTCATTCCTAGTATTATGTTCAAAACCTGAAGTGAGGATTAAAAACAACAAACACAAAAACCCAGAAAAGTTATGTTTCTAATTGATAGTTGCTGCTCCTAATCTACGGAAATTAAATTGGCAGGTAGCACAACATACTGTTGCTTTCAAATAACATAATTTCAGTATTTATACAAAATTCTGTACTCTGAAAAATAAATCTGAAGATAAAATTGTACAAGTCAGGGGGAAACCCTAATGAGTTCTACATCTCAAGGTGCTCTGCATCATTCAGCCATCAAGGTTAATGAATTTATACTATCATACTGTCACCGCATGGGCATAGCAGTTGTGTGACACACCAAAAGTGCAGCTGATGCTGTCAAAGTGGCTACAACAGGGCTACAGCTTCCCAAACATTAGCAAACGTTGCCTGTGGAATCATGAGCTCAGCATATCAGCAATCCTATCTATTGTGATCAAATACATGAATTTAGATCACCACACTTCTCACTGCTTGGGCCGCATTTTATACTTTCCACCAGGAAGGAAATTCATTCCTGGTTAAATTCCTCTTTAACACATGGAGTGTAACAAGAATGATGAAAATCTAAACTTCTAATAAGAATTAAGCCAGTATCTTGTGTGGCCAAAGATCACAGACCTACCTTCTCCTAATCTACTGCAACGCAGAAAAGAAAACAGCGTATAAATAGAAAGCCTGATGTAATTCAGGAAAAGCTGCTATTAAAAAGTCAGCATTTAAAAAAAGCTAACAGAGACATATCTCAGCTGAGGCAATTATTTTCTAGGTTAAGAGGAGAGAAATACTGCTGCAATTGAAGATTTGTCTTCATAGGGGTTCTTAGGAAAGTCAAAGGCAAATCAACTGAGGGAATGAAGTCAGTTCCCAGTCAGATGAACATATATTAAGGCAGCTTATCCTTCCTTCAAGAGGAAAAGGGATCAACTGTACTGATGCAAGATCACTGTGAGGATGCACCAAGAATGCTCATGTAGGGGTTTAACACTCTTCAAGGTATACAGACTGACTTTACACATTTAGTGCCTCCCCTCTTCTGGCATTGCCTTCATCCACCCTGCATGGCTGCTGATAACGAAGGCTGACTTAATGGACCCCATCTCTGACCTTTCATTAATAGCACCTTCTCTTTTATTTACCTGTGAGGTGCGGGGAAAGGGAGGTTATATGAAATGCACTGGCAATTTCTAATAGCTAACTATCTTTAATAATGAAGTGTAGGATAACAAATCAAGTCTGAGTCATAACTAATTAAAAGAAATGGGAATTGAAAATGAATACAATTAGTCAAAATTTCTGAACAATGCCTTTATTATAAAGTCAATAATTTAAAGGGAGAAATTAGTGTTTTGTAGCATAATCAAGCCCGTACACAAGCAACTTCTGGCCTTTCCTCAAGCGTCTTGGCTTTGATTATCTCTGCTTTCTGAAAACTTTGATTACTATACATGTTGAGGGTTATTTTCCAAATAAAAAACTGATGAGATGGACTTAATTATCTTTGCTGAGACATTGTAAGGAAAAGTTGACCATGGTATGTTGTTACTGACTCTGTAATCAAGCTACTCTCTTTGCAACAGCGGGGAAGAGGCATGATCAATTAGAACTGAAATAATGCTGTTTGCATTATTTTGTTGAAGACAGAAATACACGGAATCATGGAATAGTTTTGATTGGAAGGGACCTTAAAGATCACCTAGCTCCAAACCCCATGCCATGGGCAGGGACACCTTCCACTAGACCAGGTTGCTCAAAACCCCATCAAGCCTGGCCTTGTAATGTTGGCCATACCTGTACCTGCATGGTCATTACATTATATACAGCAATGAATCTGAGTGCTAGGGTATACATGCAAAGCAGATGTGAGTCTTCTAAAAAGGGGCCTGTAGGTGTTAAATTCAGCAGGCTTCAGAAGAATCTTAGTTCATAAAAGAATTTTATTTTTTTATTTTTTATTATTTTTATTTATTTTTATTTATTTTTTTAAATATTGATTCATTCTAATATTTTCCCTCTGAAATAAACCTTGTTGTAACCATGGCCTGGCTTTTTTTACGCTTGCTCACTATGGATTCCCTGAAAGGGGTTTTCTTACGTGCAACAATGGACTAAGAGCAATGATATTTCTTTCCCAAGCAAATATTCATCCTGGTCTAATTATTTTTGCTCCATCACAACATATTTTGACACAAAAATAATCATAGAAAAGCCTGGTATTGTCTTCAATGCTTGCAATGCTGGCCCAGATCAGAGGTTTTTGATTGCTTTTAGCCCACATCCACCAGGTAATTTTACTCAGGCTCAGTTAATGGGAAGCAGCACATCAGTTCCAGCTCTGCCCGGCCAGCCAGGCACTGTGCTTTGCTGGTACAGCTGGGAAACAGCTGAATATAGTCCACTGCATTTATGCTTTTCTTCTCCCCCTCCTCTTGCCCCTAAAAATATGAAGATTGAGATGTGATTGCCTTTTCCAAAAGAGGAAACGAATGATCCAAAGGTATTGCATTCACTGGAAACCCACCACTGCAAACAGCCAGATAAAATATGATAGAGTCATATGTTCTTTATTACTCCTAGTAGAAAGTAGTAATATTTTAACCCAGCGTCCCAGGCACAAGAAGTGAAAGGGAAATGCACTCATCCTCAATTCAAGGCTGATGGATAAGCGACAACTCCATTAAGCCGTGCCTGTGATCTGACACTCTGAAAGGTGCGGCTGCGGCCCAGGGAGCCTGCCTTGTGCTTGCTCCTGCTGCTGTTGTGCAAAAGGCTTCAATTAGGACTGACCTCAGCATGGGAATATTTCTCCCTGGGAGGAAAAGGAGGTATCACAAACCTAAAGCCCTTCTCTCTCCAAGATTGGGGTGAAACTGTGTCATGCTGGATTCACCTCCCCACAGGGATCCTGAAAGCCAAAAGAAATGGCAAGCTAAAAAAAAGAATGGGGAGGGGGGGAAATCTCTGAAAAATGGATGCATTCAAAAGTTCCCTACACAAACAGGTTTTTTTGCTAAAACTATTACATTATCTTCTGAAATAAATCAAGAATACAGACCTGAGTGTTACTGTAGTGATGAAGAAGCTACTGAAACATAGCATTCAGACCACCCTAGTCCAGTGGACTTTATTCCTGATTGAGTCAGAAAACAAGACAAAACATTCTTGCACACAGTTGGAAGCCACTTTAAAATAGATACATGTGCCCATCTTTAAACCATTAACAAATCTCTTTACCATAGGATTCTGGCTAGCACGGTAAACTGGGCAAGCACCATGGACTCAAATGATCAATAATGCATGAATTCCTCCAAATCAAAGGTAAGGCAAGCAAAAATGACAAACAGAAGGAGAAAGCATCTTAAAAAAATTACCAGAGATCTAGTTTTGGATTTAAAGGCAACACCAAGCCTGCCAACTTCTCAAAGAGGCTGCCAAGAAGCCAGATGCCATAACTGGAAGGATATTATCCGGAGTTTTACATCTGAGTATCATGAGTGCCTTTGAAAAAGGACAAAAAAAAGGATCCTGGCAAAAGCTCAACTGTTTAATTTCTATCCCCACCCTAAATATTTATTTAAAAGTTAAATTGAAACCATTGCAAAAATTAAAGACAGGATGTGTAAATACAAAGTTAAGTATTTACAATGACCCACAAGGGCGAGCTAGCCCTACCAAAGTACTGGAAAATTCTCCGGGAACATGAATTAAATACCCGAGGTCATCCCAAACTCCCTGTTTGAGCTGAGCTTCAGAAAGCACACAGAGTCCCTAAGGAAGGACTTGTGATGATTGAGTTTATAGAAGTGGTGCCTGCCCTGCAGCTAGGGTGGGCACGGAGGTCTCTATGCAGCTCATCCCCCACCAAGTACAGCAGGTACAAGGCTCATCCCCGTCACCCGACCTGCTGCATTGTGGGTCCTACATGTGCCCCAGTGCAAGAAAACTCAGCCCATTACAGCAGCTGTCACACAAGAATGATGCCTTTGTTTCAGCTATACTGGAGGCGTGCTTAATCATATCATGGAGAAGATGCTGACCACACTTGAGACAAAAGCCAGCTTTAGATCATCAGAACAGTTTAGATGGTCTAAAGCTTTATCTATTCTCACACCTGAAGAAATCAACGCAATGAGGTAGGTAAACAGCCTGCAAGTAGCAAGTTGCAAAAAAAGGGAGCTGAAGAATCCTACCAGTGGTCAGAATGAAGGTTTATTACCTCTGTTCTGCAGCAGCATCCTGTAGAGTGGGAGGTAGCACTGACAAACTGGATCCAGCCTTTTTAATAAGAAAGAAAGTAACCATAATATTTGGATTTTTTGAGTAAAAGAATATCTACAGAGTAGATATCTCTATTGAACCTGACATGCCCAAACTGATTTAATTTCACGTGGCCCCATTTTTTGAATGCATAAGCACACGCATTTAAAATACTTGAATAATTCCATTTAAATGACTGGAACTCCTCCTGTGCATCACTTTAAACACTTGCAGCACAGGGTCCTCTTAGGTCACAGTCTTGCACTGTTTATGCAGAAAAAATTTGTAACCAGATTGATTTGTATATCCTGCCATCACACGGCACTGAGCATTTGTATCCCTTGATGTTAACTGGCATCTGTCAAGAACTCTCCTATAAAAAAATTATTCAGTTGCACACGTTTGTAATATGCAACTGCATATATTACTTGGGTAAAGGAAAGGTAGTTATTTTGATTTCTGCCATAAAATACAGCATAAGTACAAACTATAAACTGCAGAACACAAAAAAATGTAATGACTTTTTCAAATACTGGCCAAGTAAGCAGTATTTTAAGAGACAAGAAACAAAAATTCAGGTCAAAACTGCAAATGGAAGTGACCAAGCCTGCACTGGACTCGAAGGACCACAAGATCCACCCCCAAGACTGTGACAGGTCGACATCCCATCTTATTAAACACACCTGCTCAGTCTCTCCTTCTGGAATTTCTACAGGCTCATTAGGATTCGTTAGGGCTTTTGGGGTTTATTTTTAAGAGAACACCAGGCAGCATGAAAAAAATAAATGAAACACTGAATTAACCTAAATCCCCCTTTTAGCTAGTTCAGGTCTTGTTTATAACGTGCATGCATCACTTTGCATTTACCATGAGGCCCCTCAATTAGTTCCTGGACAAGTTAACCTTCTATCTCCCAGCAAATATAATTCATGCTCATTTTATACAACACAGCATTCTGCTGGCTATTATCCATCATTTACAAGTGTTATTTGTCTATAAAAATGACACTAAAAAGTTGAAAAATGATTCTGCTCTGCCTGCTTCTGGATGTGTTTTAACAAATGATACCAATGCAAAAGGCTCTAAGTCATGTAAGAAGCAATTAGTCAAAGAAGCCATAAATATTTTTTAAAAAGGATATAAATGATTGCTTGCCAGATAGTAAAAGCTCTAAAGGTTGCTACATAATAAAAGACTGAACCTACACATACATATCTGAGTAACTTTACTCCTGTGTGCAATCCCATTAGGATGTAGAAGGTTACTCAAGCAAGTAACACTAGCCAGGTGAGTAAGTGTTTGGTCTAAAATAGTTAAAATAGTATTCTTCATTATTTATTGTTAATGAAGTTAATCAAATTCAGCGCTACTTACTCATGCATGCATTAAATAGAAACCTGAACATGACATGCATATTTATGGAACAGAGATTGAAAGATCATTATCTGTAGGGAAGAAAATCCAGCAAAGAAAAGGATGTGTAAAATGTGTCTGTTATCTTATTAGAACATAAACTGTTTTGCTTAAAACATAAATATTTATTTTCATTAATTCAATTAACCTAAATAATAGCTTCCACACGTGACAATTACACCTAATGTACGAATTTCATGATTTCTGGTAAAGATGTATGCCACAGTCATAGCTATCATCAAACAGCTGGTCTAATTCTATGGAAGTCAGTGGAGCTCTACCTATTTATACCAGTGTGTGTCTGGTAGCTCCCCACTAATTGCATCCCCTACATTGTACTGAAATATAATATACTGCACGCCACCAGAAACCCCAAAGAATCTAATTGTTTTATTTATTTTTCAGTTAACAAATAAGGTGAGCATTCCTCACTTTCATCTTAAAATTCCGGAATTGCAACTAAAAGGGTTGTTTTTTTTTTTAGGTTTAGATGCCTGTATACAGGTTTAGAGACCAGACAGATGTGTTTGGTAAACCCAGAGAGAAAAAGAAGGATGAAAAAAATTTGAAAGTGCAACTATTAAATATTCATGCCACTGGCATTCTGTACCTTCAGTGAATTTCTTGCTCTATATATGGAATGAAACCCATGGTTAAGCACATGACTCCACTAGCTATCAGTTCTGAAAGAGTTCATTATAATGAGAGAAGGAAAAGGCTTTCTAGGTTGCTAAATATACAGCAAAATATTTTGAGAAAATAGAGAAGGAAGGCATAATTCTGCATGTTCCTTGGCCTTTAAAAGATAACAGATTAAATTTCTTTAGAAACTATCTTATTGTTCAAATACCTACAGAAAAAAAGTGCATTACCTTGAATCATATTTTAATGTTCTATGCTGAGTTTATTAGCTCCTTTTTATTGCCCAGTTTAAATATTCTAATTGGTGCACAGCACACTTGCAGTCACTAGATATCCATTAGATTTTAATGGGTTTGAAATGGTCTACAGTGTTATGGGGTTGACGGACCTACTGCAGTGCCATTTACAATGATGCAACATAAGTGGGGCATAAAACCACAACAGTTAATGCCACTATAACACTAAAAAAACCCCTCTTCCTCCAGTTCCTCCAGCATGCATCCTTACAGATGGTTTTGCACAGGCAAAGGCCAGTTTCAACAAGTGCTGATGACCAAAATGAGGTCTACAAGAGTGTGTAGGTTGCAGGATAGGGGAGGAGCAGGTCTAGAGCACAACACAGGTGCTGTGCAGTGTGTGTGCTGGGACTTGCTTCCACTCTATGAGCTGTATGGCCACCATGACCGCTTCCTATATGGAGCACTTAGAGAACATATACCACAAGTGTTCCCTCTGCAGTGCATGTGAGCCTTTGTGCACACCCACTACTGAGCTAACCTGCTCTTGGTCATGCCACACCGTGCACTCTCCACAAGAACGGTTTGGCTCCTTCCACATCCAGCCAAAAACATATAGAATCACAGAATAGTTAGGGTTGGAAAGGACCTTAAGATCATCTAGTTCCAACTCCCCTACCATGGGCAGGGACACCACACTAAACCATGTCACCCAAGGCTTCATCCAACCTGGACTTGAACACCACCAGGGATGGAGCATTCACAACTTCCCTGGGCAACCCCTTCCAGTGCCTCACCACCCTCACAGTAAAGAATTTCTTCCTTATATCCAATCTAAACTTCCCCTGTTTAAGTTTGAACCCGTTACCCCTTCTCCTATCACTACAGTCCCTAATGAAGTCCCTCCCTAGCATCCTTATAAGCCCCCTTGAGATACTGAAAGGCTGCTATGAGGTCTGTACGCAGTCTTTTCTTCTCCAGGCTGAGCAGCATGAAACAATTTAATATTTGTGCCTAACACACTGCAAACCTTGCTCAGGAAGGTGGATCTTTTCCATAAAAACTGTCCCTGCAATGCCACCAAGGCCATTTGGATACCATTTGGGGATACAATTTCTGGCCGTTTCGGGAGAACAAGAAATTTATGACTATGAGAAGCATGAAAGGAAGAATGAGATAGTCTGATACACCTATTCAAGGAAAAGCTGAGATCTGGGAAGCCATGTTTCTGTGAATGAGAACGGCCCTCCCACTGAAACTCTGTAGCTGTGTAAATGCCAGCCCTAAAAGAAAAAAATAATAATTCCGAGTTCCACATGATAGTTTTTAATTTAATTCATTTCCATGGGAGAGGTTTAAAACATCCCATGTTTTATGATACTTAGGAAATATTAATAAAAACCTACAGAAATCTGGAGCTCTTTCTGTTACTACGTAAATAATTCCCCTGCCTCTACTCCTGGGGAAGTGCAAAGGCCACGTGAAGATTCATTTCCTATTTCCCTCTCCCCCTCCCCAGCTTTCCAGGGCACTTCAATGTGCAGGAATAGTCATGTTCTTCAGCAGACTCCTTTATTGAGTCAAAATAACTGATTCCTCACATTTAATTGCAGAATCCTCCTTTTATCCTCTAATTATGGAGTGGTGTCTGTCAAAATTAAAGCAGCCTGCTTGTAAATATTTTCAGGCACAAAGGAAGAAGCAAAGCCAGAAGGGAGGGAAATATATCCCAGATCTTCTGCATTCTTTAGTTACAAGTGACGAGACCATTTTTATTTGGGTGGTTTTACACAATAAATTTTCAAGAATAGTTGCTTAAGTACATCTAAAGGTTAAACCTTCAAGCAGCTAATCTGTATGTAAGAACAAGTAACTGTCAAATACTTAACCTTCTACAGATTAAAACTGTCTGCCTAACAGATGTGAAATCATCATTGTTGTAATTGTTATAAGTAGGTATCTGAGCATTTTCTGGAGATAAATCTCTTTTATTTTTGAGCAGTAATTTTATGCCTCAGGTCACTTGCGTGTTCATGGCTGTGATAAAACCACTGCTTTCCATGGGCAGTTATATGCCAGGACTTTATAACTGCTGTACTGGTTTCCAGAACCAAAGTTATTGGTTGCAACAGGCAGTTTTAAATTATTATAAAATGAACTTGTAGAATGACTGGAAATGTTTTATTTTTCAGTTGCTGTAAGTGGTTGTAGAAGTGAATTTTCACAATAGTATGGCCAGGGCATGGGAGGAGAAAATGCTTCAATTTCTAATAAGCTGTAAATGTTACTATAAAATATTGCTCTTTGGTGTTTGATAGAAGTACACTCAATTTATTAGAATATGCCTAAACTACCATTATGGTAAGTTTATCAGTTACAAGTATTAAGGATATATGAGAAAAATGTTCTTATTATGGTATGTGAACATGGAAATAGTATTTTTTCCATGTGCTACTTATATATAACAGGGCAAACGAGCTTGAAACCCTCCAGATACCACTAAGCAGCTACATGCTCCTACATGGCTCTATGTTTAGGCCAACATGCTGTAACTAACCAGGCATTTTCCTCCTCAATCACAGAGAAATGTAATCATTAGATTATCCAGCAGATGAGTCAGCTTATAAATCCAGTATGTTGCATTCAGACATGTGGGGTTTGCGGGTATAGATTTTGGTTTGGCCCTCATCATGATGGCTGAATAAACACTGGGAAAGTGGGCCTGTCTCAGACTGAGATCCAGGCTTCACCCTCCTTTCCCCTTTAACTTTTTGTAGTTTTATATCATTTTAGCTGTGAATACCATGGGTCAGGATTCTTCTGGTGCGAGATGCTGCACCAGGTCCAGTGCAAGCACAGCAACCACCCTTCACCGACTGCAGCTACTTCCTCCACTGCCTATCCTGAAAGACCTCATTTACTCCAGGAGGAAATTTCCTGCATGTGTTTTGGGCTCCACACCGGACACTCAACCTGCACTTTTTTTTTGTTTGTTTTGGTTTGGTTTTGGTGGGTGTTTTTTTTTTGGGGGGGGAGAATTGGGTTTTTTTCTTGTTTTTCTGGGGGTTTTTTTATTTCTTTTCAACCCCAGTCTGTTGCACAGGTTGGTGTGTATTGTGTGGTCACTGGGGCTTCCTTGGGAAGCAAAGCGTCAAACGGTGGCACCCTCCCCACAATCTACTCCCTATTCCCCGGCTGTTACTTTGAACCTGCTAACCAATTTCAACCGTATCTGACAGAGGTTTCAAAAAAGTCCAACTGAAAATCAGCAGCTGTTTACGCAGTGCTAATAACTCAGTCCTTTATGCATGCCAGTGGATGGCAGCCAGCTGTCCATCAGCATGCGAGCACCAATAAGTTCAGGCATAGGTCTGAAACCACCCCAGCTGTTGGCGTTTTCTCCCCAGGTCAGTGAAGAAGAGCATGAGGGAGATGCAATCACCTGCAAAGAGTTTATACAGTGGGGCTGCTGGGTTACAAGACACAGAACTGTGATCTACTTTTGGTAATTCCGAAAAGGCTGAGGGAAGCCTTTTTCTCCTACCTAGATGACCAATATAATAATAATAGTAATAATAATAATAATAACAATAATAATAAAAATAAATAATATAATAATAGAACAACTGAGTTTTAATGATTGTCAGCTAGATCCTGTAAGTATTCAAAGCCCAGTCACTGAAGATGGAAAATGAGGTTTGAAAAGCAACACAAATGCCAATAACAAATGCACGCTCTCTTGCAAAGTACTCTGCAAATGACCCCTCGCACCTTGACTTGTCTGAAAGGGAGATGCAAAAGTCAGTGCATCTCCACCACCTGTATGAGAGGTCATTTCCAGGGCACAACAAAGCGATATGCACCGACCTGCACTCTGCATCGATGCGGTTTCCATACAAGTTTATTTGTGAGCTGAACTTAAGCAGAGAATGCCAGCTTTGCCATATTGTAAAGTGGATTTGTCACGTGGATTTATCCATATTTTGTCCATTAAGTCACCCTTGGGAACGAGCACTAGTTAGAACTATCTGATAGATGTGAAGGGTTTTTATACAGACAAGGGGAAAAAAAAAAAAAAAAAAGGAATGCAGTGATTCCAGGAGACTGGAGGGAAAAAAGGAGGTATTATTAGCAGATTGAAAGGCATCTGAAATATAAATTATTTGAAAGCACATCACTTTATATATCCTGTTAATTACATGGTTAATATTATGGAATCTGACAACTCCCTATGGACACCAGGACTATTGATGAGTTCCATTTTATTTTAGAAATTTCTCTCTTCTTGTGCAGAATTACCTCTTTAACCTCTTTCAGTCCAATAAATTCACATCAAAATGTGACCAGGAGTGACAACCTTGGGAGAGGACTAACCTCTCCCTCTATCATGCCATTTTAGCCTCAGTCTCAATTTGGTGCAGCACTCCCATAGCTATTAGCTCAGCTCTTCTCCTGCCTCCTGAGTAGATGAAGCAGTATGTCTAATTAATTTACAATCCTTAAGTACAAAGATAGCTATCAGCAAAACTACATTAAACTCAAACTACCAATAAGATAATTGTAAAATCATAATTTTCTGGGATGTTTTCACTAAATACCATCTCAGCTTAGTAGCTGAATGTTTTCAAAAGTCAAGCCTTACAGCTACATGGAAGTCAAATTTTTAATACATTACAGTATATCTAGCTCCACAGGAAAGAAAAAAATAAAAATGACAGATGCTCCTTAATACAATGAAATGCAATTTAAAGCCGAGTCAATAAGATACTAACCTCTTATCCTCAAATGAGGGTTACGTTATACATCATGGGTTAGAAGTTAAAAATGAAGAGAATGGTTCTTGTCACCCATAATTCAAAGACTGTTGTCAAAAGCTTTCTGTTCATAGAAATTCTATTGGTTTTATTCAGCTGGCAAAAACTGTGCAGTATTCTAAGTAGCTCAGACAGATAGCTTTTTTAGCTATACTGTTCAGAGCCAAATTTTCCTGAACAGCATAAGGACTTGATTTTGCTAATGTATACATGTTGCACTGTACCCAGTTCCAGAAATAACCGGCGTCCGTGAATGCAGGCAGGGGTCTAGGGGGGATACATGCTAACAGCCAGATTCTCTATTTTGCTTTGTCCTCAGAAAGACCAGCCATAACCAGCAAAAAACAGATTGCTGCAGTAAGAAACCCTCTGACAATACTAAGCTCTGCTGCTGCCCAACTCCCTGCCTGCTTCTCACTGATGAGAAAATACTGAATATTGGGGGTGCGAGGTGAGGGGCACACTGCAACACAGCAGCAACAAGCAAGGTTCTTACTGAGCTCCAGTCAACCCTCATAAAACTCTCATTTTTGCCAGGGTAAATAGCTGAGAGACATACGCGGCAACTAACCTTCTATGGGCAACCATCCTCTCATCCCTGTCTTGAGCATGAGGAGAATAGAGATGAGGTGTAAAATCTGAATCCCCCTTCACTCCCCCATTTTCTCTGGTTGTCAGATGAGTGATGCTTACCAGCATCCTGAGGGTGTGGGGAGCCTTCTTATTTTCTCCTTCCCCTGAATAAATCCCTTGCTGTAACCATGCTATTCCTGCATGGTCAGGGACAGCAGAAGACGAGCTGAGCTCACTTGCTGTGAAGAGCTGTCAGCATCTCCCTTAAGGAGGGCAGGTTGCCAGCCTCTTAGAGCCAGCTATGTGGTGGCCTGGCCTTAAGCAACCTCATTTCCCACTATCACATTCCCACTCTCTGTCACATATGGGAAACCCTGTACACCACATCCTCCTTTTTCCCTACGGCCATACCTGATCAGCACAACCTATTCCTAGATTTGGTCCTAGTCCTTTGTGTTTGATGGAGCTTATGGAAAAGAGAGAGAGGGAGCAGAAAGCTGGACCAGAGACTTTGCTGTGATAGCCCAGAGGTGGTTGCAGAGGAACAGATGAAGCCTTAGGTGTGAAATCTCATACTGTTTGCTCACTGTTGCTGGTGTGAGTGGCCCTGAGGAACAAGCGACTGCAACAGGAACAGATAGAGATGTTCTTGCTGACAGGAACAGAACAGGATGCCTATTTGTCCCTATCTTCTTTGTGGAAGGAAATCATCTGCTACAGCAAACGCCAAAAGCTGTGCATCATGCTCATGTCTGCACCAAGTTGGGCAGTATGACAGAAGTTGCCAATTACAGATAAAGGATATCTGCAAAATCTGGATAGAAGCCAATAATTTTGACTGATCTACCATATAGTAGTACTTCTCATTCTTACAAAAAATGCCTAGAATTTGGTACGGGCATTACAATAGCTGTATTTTAAACTATGCAAGCAAATTCAGTTAAATAACTGCACATATGTGTGTAATTTTCCACATACCAATGCCAGCACCCTGCAGACTGTACAGCAGGCTACTCGATTTACATCCTCATGTATTTTACTTGCTCACATATAGGCAAGCCCATAGTTACTGATATTCTTTTAGAAATACGACCTGCTGTCTACTGGGAATTATTATATGTCTCACCAGAAAATGCTGAATAGAGGATAGTTCCTGCATGAGAGCATGAGGACATGCATGCCTTTTCCCTTATGAGCTGCACATGCCTCTTCCCCAGGCACATACCTGGCAGGTGCAATCCAGACCTTCATTTGTCACCCAGACACCAGTAATGGGCTCTGTAGAAATGCTCTAACTAGATTAGATTAGATGAGAATTATCTTCTGTCTTTTTAGAGCATCTTGGCATTAACGACAAAACTGGGTATATTTTCTGGGCAAACGTGCTTTCTCTGCAAAAATAAGAGGTAGGACAAATGTTCCTGTGTCCTCTGATATAACGTTTACCAGTCCTCACTAGAGTGAAGCAGCTGGCTTTAGTTTATCTGGTGGGATAACATTTAACTTAATGTAATTTCATTAAGACTTAAACCTTCTTCTAAAAGACTTGTGTACAGGAAAAAGCTGCATAACTGGGTGCAGAGTTAGGCCCCCAGATCCCAAAATGGATCTCACAGTTCTGCATTGGGTGCCAAAGCTCCCCATACTGAGGATGGGGAGAAGCCTGCACTCAACAGCCAGCTTCTCAACGCCCAGAGGCTGTGCTGGGAGCCAAACCCTACGCCTGCCAAAGGAGAATGTCAAAGAGAACTTACACTTTTTGCTGTGTTTCTTCTCCACTGTGAAAGCAGGATTCAGAGCCTGAGTTCCACCCATATGCCCTCTTGGGCATTTAGGTCAGATAACAGGGGCACATTTCTCTGAAAAGAAAACCAAAGGACACAGCCAAGCACACTGTTTTGCTATCCCAGTGGTTAAAACACCAGCATAAGAAAATTGGAATCCCAGATCCAAGTATCTCCTCATTATGGGTTTCACGTCCATAGATTCAGTCTCAAGGAACATGCACTACTTATCAGGCCAAAGGCTCTTCTGGGCAACAAGCCCTTCACCACCCTTCCTGGATCTTGATCCCTGTATGGATCTGGGAATGGAGGGATCATGGAACCAGGAGTAAAGTGGCTGAAACATTCAGCTGGAAAAATGTAGTCCTGACTTCCTTGGGTGGTGTCATCCCAACCTGTATAATATGTGACATGCAAGCAGTACAGACAGCATATGGCCAAAGCACAAACTTGGACTTCTCCTCGCCCTTATGTACTGGGTTAACAAGTCTGCTAATCCCCAAATTGCCTCTAGGCATACGCATTAGGAAAGCTGGAGATAAGTCTAAATGTGCTAAAACAACAAGATCTCATGGGGCCTAGTTGGGTTGTGTGGGGTTTATTCATGGGGTTTGCTATCTTGCCTAAACTGTGCATATAAACCACTATGTCACACCTTGCTTAAGAGCTGTAAAGACTGAAGTAAGGATCTGCTTTGGTGGCACACCACCAGCTAAATTAATCTCCTGGCATAAACTTGCACTGCTTGGTTCAATGAACAAAACCAAAATCCAGATTCCAAATAGCTCAGAGGAATTTTGGCTGGTGTGGTAACTGATAGGCATATTAAATGACAGATATAATGAAAGTGATTTTTAGTGGTTGAGATAGATAGGCAGCTAGTACATTAGTATCACATTCAGCTTCCAACCTAGATATGTCTCCAGCCTGCTAACAAGCATCCTTTGTGGATTACTTGCTTGTGTTTGACCTTCCAGAACTGCTTGCTTTTTCTTTTCACTGGAAACCTAAGATTTTTCTGTGATCCTTCAGTTTGTACTCCCCATAAGCAATAAAACTATGTCTCTTGCCTTACCTGACTAAATTTCTCAGTGATCACACACCTTAGATTACAGACTTCAGGTTTAGATGCATCACTGTATGAATTATGCTGTACAATGAGCAATCTACTGACTTTCACGTTTAGGAAGCACAGTCTCACAAATAAGTCTGGTTCCACCTCTCTCCTTTTAAGCCTGTCAGGTGCCCAGGACCACAAGGAAAAGGTTCATCTGCCTCACATCCTCTGGGAAGCTTAAAGCAGGTGTACACAGCACAGTGGGACAGATATCCTCAAGCTAACAGAGACCAAAGTGGGGCTTTACATTTAGCACCATGCAGCCCTATAGGCTTTGGTCTAGGAGAAGCATAGCAATATTCACATGATGCTGAGCACAACACAGTTGGGGTTTCCTTCTGAAAAAAACAAGGGACAAAGCTGATGTTGTTCAACTCAGATGTTGTTCCCTATGAACACTGCTGAACTGCTTAGGGACATACTGACGCAATGCTTAGTACAAATGGTGTCAAATATCACAGAGCGTTACTTGAGGTAAATACAACTCCAGTATTAATAATAATAATATCATTTGTTTTTATCATCACCCAGTGTATTTTTGTAGTCTTCCAATGCATCTGGCCCATATCAACTGCATGGTAATTTGAATGTTGTCAGTAAAATTATGCAAAATTAATTTTGACACCCTTTCTCTGAAGTGTCTGTTCTGTTCTTCTATGTCCTTGGAATAAAATGTTTTGATACCAGTGATTTTCTTCAGAGAAAACAGCTCCCCAAGCTCCTGTTGCTACCTTTCTAGCTGCAGTACCGCTGAATGTGTCATATCCAGGCTCTATCTCACCCTCTAATTTCTGCTTAACAAGTGCACAGTTATCTTCAAAGATCCTCTTTTATGTCTTGCCATTATTAAGAGGTCAGTGCCAGTTCACTTGAGTAAAAATATGACTGGTGCTAATTTTCTGGTGTTAAAACCATGTGTCACACACTGAGAAAGGCATCAGGTGTACTTTTTTACCTATCAGGAAAAGAATGATATCACATATACTAATGACTTGACCTGAACATGTTCCATATTTGGCTGCGTTACTTTTGTTTGATTGCTGAAGGCTGAATGTTTGCAAGTAGATCATATTCATGAATGTGTCATGCCTCACTAAGTCATTGTGCCAGAGACTCATTAAAGATCTACTCAAAGCTTCCTTACTAATTTATATTTCTTTTATGAGTTGATGTGATTTGAGAAATCTCTTTTGCAAAAGGAAAGCTGTCTATTGTTTGGACTCTAAAAGGAAATGTAGGTGTTTAATTGGTGGATGTGGTTTTCATTATACTTTTCATCACCACCACAAACCCTCTTCATAAATTGTGACAAGTCTGTTGGCAGCCTGCTGTATCAGACTGGAGGTAGCTGACTTGATAAGCATGTCGCCCAGTCAAAGAAAAACATGAATTCCCTCCAACTTTGCTCAGATTTGCTAATTAGCTGAAAGGCAGTGTCCTGAATTGGCACAGAAAACCAATGTGAGAAAGTCCTAGGGAGATGCAAGACTATAACTCAACAGGGTCTAGTAGTGTCTTAAATGCTTTGTGGTTTATTGAAATCAAGCTAGCATCTTTGCTCTGAATATACTCCTTATTTAAACACAAGTACAGCAATTTACAATCCAGTGAAGTCCCCAGCTTCATTTCTATGCAGCCCGTATCATGATGGTAAAGAAGGCTCATTTGCCAGAGAAAGTAAAGAAGGAGATGTTTTCATTTTTATAAAATCAGTCACCTGCTCTTACAGAGCTGAGGTCCTTACCCTCTCAAACAAAAGCAGAGGTGGGGGTAAAGGAAGCACTGATGCAGTCAGTTTTGTGATTCTTTGCTGCCATTTCTCAATAGGCCTTGCTCCTGATTTATAAAACCATAAAAATATCAAACTCTTGTGTATACACCTACTTAAAATAGCCAAGTGGCAAGGAAGAATTTCCAATAAGCAATTTGCATGTGGCCACCCTGTTTTCCACCACGTGAAGATATTTTGTGCCAAGCCAGTTGACCTATCAGGCAGAGGCCAACCATTGGCCTATTTTAGTATCTCCACTGTGACCTGAAGTTCACCACTTGTGAACACCTTCAGAGGAGGGAGGACAATATGCAATCATAGTGTGGGACTATCAGGCTCAAATCAATCCCTGCCTAAGACACCCTGACTTACATCACTTGCAGGAAGGTCCTCATGCATTCACAGCTCTTAAACTAAAGCTGTCTTACAAAAGTAAATGTTTTAATGGAAACTGAGAGGGTACTCCGGATGCTAATGACCAGAAGAGCATTCACCTGACGCGCACAAAACTTTCATGCAAATAAATTAGAGAATAGATCTGAACTTGTAAGAATTTGAGGTGTAATTCACAAAAAGAACGCCTAAGCTGACAGAAAGAGCACTTTTATGGGTGTGGGTTTGTTTATAATTTCAGGGTGGTATCGTGGCTTGAATGAGTATGGGCACACTGAAAAGTAATGCTTAAGATTTAATATCCCATATGTGCCACCCCCTTGCACATGCCCTGGAAATGCTGATATGAAAAGAGGAAGTCAGCAGTTTTGCAAGGACTCCCAGGCAAGCCAGTCATGGTGCAAGCCTGACATCCAGAAGACCTGGAAAATGGCCAGTCTGTGCACAACATGTCCATCCTGTAAGCCTACATTCAGGTGCATCAGATTTATTATGCATGTGCAGATCATCTGATTTATTGCCATGGTTTATTACCAGGTGCAGCAAGGCCAGCACCATGCTCAGAAAATGTTGGATTTACTGCACGTTCATGGGACATCTGTGAGTGCACGCAATCACCTTTTCTCCTGAGACTTCCTTGGAGGAAATATGGGAACCATACTCAAACTTCTGGATTCACTTTGGTTCTGTACTTGTCTGCAGGCAGAGAGAGACTTCTGGGATAAAGTAAATAGACTACTTTTGCATACTCCTAGAGTGTATTTGTGAGAAAACTTGTTTATACTTTTCAATCCTCCAGAGGGAACTGTGAGCAGATAAGGGTGAACTAGCAGCATTTCAATAGAGCTAGCCTGTTTCTCTAACAAAAACAAGATAAGTTAGCACCTAATGAGTTATGATGACTTCAGCTTTAACAGATGACTTTTCTTCTGCCAAACAAATTACAGTATAAGCACCACTGAAATTTTATTAGCTGGTTTTGCATGTGAATATGAGTTGAGGAAAGGAAAACACCTGAGTTACATATTTGTTCAAAAAATCAGAATTCCATTTGCTTTAAGTCTTTCAATGAGAAGTATGTTTCCAAGGTATTTCTGAAAGTGAGAATTAGGGTATATTTGACTGGCATCCATGTGTGGGGTCCAAGACTTGCTCTGATCAGAAGAAGCAGTACTGGAGTAGTACTCCACAGCAGTACTATAACAGGTATATTTAATTAGTTCCCATTGGTGCCACACATATTCTTATGAGGTGCTGGAGTGCCTTGAAGAATACCCAATAGTTACCAGAATTTCAGCACACTGAACCCCAAGGAATCCTTCTCATTGTGGAAGGGCTCACAGGCAAGAGAGAGGTTACCTGCATCTCCAGGTCTGGCCCCAGGGAGCACTCCCACACCCCTGAGACACTTCTTCAGGTACCATCCCTCCTGACCCTACCCAGAGCAGGGGTAGCTTCATTCACTCAGCCGGTGGCTTTCTGCCTCCAGAACAATGTCCTGTGCCTCCAACACACAAGTGCCTGGCTTCCCTGATGTTCCAGTCACTGAACCTGTTACCTTCAACCCAATTCTGTAGCAGTTTTTTAGGAAACTCTGCAGGTTCCAGTATCATGTGCATGAAGGTGGCATTTCTTTGTGTCAGGTTATCGAGAGTGCTCAGTTGCACTCAATGCCTTTGATCTTGTTTGACCCCAGGCTCCAACTCTCCCACGAATAGCTCCCGGGCACTGAAACACCACCCTACATCAGGGAACCTGCAGAACTTTAACATGTTGGGATTATGGTAGCTCTAAACTACCATGCATTACTGACCGAGACTCAGCTTCCCCGTCTACTGAGATCTTTGGCCAAGGGCATTGTTCTGCTGCTACACATAACTCAGTTTGCACAACTGGACTTCAGAGGTGAGAGCCAGCTGTAGCTGAGATGTTGCAGCAAAAAGATTTCCCAGGCACTTGACTATAGGCCCCTTTTCTTTACAGCTCTTCACTGATTCCTGCTTCTGTCACTATAAAAGCCACTTGTGGATTGCCCCTATCATTATGAAAAGTCATTATGGAAAGTTATTACAAAAAGCCTGAGTATAGTCTTCTCTTGACTCATTAGGGCAATTCATTCCCCAAGTTCCCAACCAACACCTTCACGGTATCCTTGTGCTGTTATTCATGCTTGGGAGGATTTTGTGCATAAACACTCACAAAATCACTTCATTGTTCTTTCTGAGGTTCTTAAAAAGAAAGTTTTGGGGTTTCCCACCATGCTCATGCATTTGGCAGCACTGTCAGGCTGGTGGCTTGCTGTGATCACTGTTTATTCGGATAATTAAAATGATCTGTCTTTACTTTCTGACCAGTTTTGCCTATATCCATCATTTTCTTTTCTTTCACTTTGCCTAGAAAGTTTTTGGTCCAATGACTAGCTCTTTGTCCTGTGTCTGAACAGTACCTAGTGCAGCAAATCTGGGTCCCTATCTACAGATGCAAAGTCCAATGGTAATGCACCTGAATAACAGCAACATGCAGAACAGTAAAATAACATGGCTGCCACCCTTTCCTAGAGTCATTGCAGAGCCCTAGCCATTCTAGTCCATCACTGGTTATGGACCATAGTCCATTGATAGACTATGGTTATGATGGGAACGTGGAAAGTTTCACTGCTGTTTCTATTGAGGTAGAGTTCGGATGATTCCCCTTCTGGGAAACTCTCATTGTAGCTTAATTTGAAATCATCCATGCTTGAGAATTAACTGAAACTTTCATTATTTGACTATTTTCCTTCCTCTTTTAAACCCGTATGATAATTTACTCCCTTTTATTTTTTTTTGTTTCACTATACATTACTTTGCTGTGTGCGAGCGTGTCACAGAACTCATTTTTCTAGTTACTTTGACAAACCTGACATCTTGCAGCTGTTACACATCTTGTTTCAATTACATCTCTAGATAAAAAGAATTCTTAAAGCCTGAAGGCTGCAGATGGCTTCCTGGTGAGGGGTTAACTCCAGCTTTGTATTAAAGCCTTTTGGGAGTCCCTTCTCTTGGGCTGTTCTCTTCAGTCTCCTTCTCTTATGCCCTTCTAATTTTGCTAGCTCACTTACTATAACCTCCATTCCTCTCTGGGCACAGGAGAACTGGTGCACTTGTCCATCCCTGCCTCCTTCCCACCCAAAGGTGTCTGGTGGGGGGGGAAGGGAGCGAAGTATCTGTCACTTGAACCTTATCTCCACATATCATGCACGTTGCTTACGGCAGTGCGCAGCTGAATGAGCACAAATCAGTGGAGTGACAACTTGGACCTTCACTAATCCCTAATAAATTCTGGACTGTCCCACAGACTTGGGAAGCTCTTGACAACTGGTGATGCTCTCAGCATCTGGCAAACCACTTGTGTCTAATTTAGTACCCTGAGGTATTTACACTGTGCTTAATGGTTACAGAAGAGATTGATCACTCCATTCTTGGTATCTATCCAAAAACGGTATATAAAACCCTTTGATCTTGCTAAGGAAGCAAAACATGTCTAACCATCAGTTATGTAAAGGTGGTTGTTATTAATTTGAATACTGCATAGAGAGGAAAAGAACAGAAGTACCATATAATGAGATATATTAAGACTACAAAAGAACTAAGTGAAGCCGTTATGTTATGAATCATGATTTTATTGTTTAGCAGTCAGCTCTTGATGTAATTCAGATAATAATGAATGGGCTAATTTCTTCCACCTTTATTCTGGCAAAACTTCCATTGACTTCAAAGAGAAAGTTGTCCAAGTCAGGACTAGAGACTGCAGCATCTATCCCATTATTTTCAAATGCTTTTCTGAATATAAAGTGTTCCTTTATAATGGGCTATCACCAATAACAGCAACGTTTACATAATATAAACCTCTTACATAAGTGTCTTTTGTGTTCAAAGAAGACTTTCTATTCTTATTGCAAACTGCCATGTTAAAAGTTCTTCCACAAACCCTAATATTTATTATAGGAACATAAGTACAAGAACATACAGACTTTCTTAGTGCATCATTTTGATCATTTCTCCTTCTGCTCAATATATTTTTAATTTCATTTTACCATATTTTTTTTTTCCTCAGGAGAATGTGTTATTTATTATTAGCAAAGAGATGATTTATCATTGCAAATATTTCTCTTTATCATAGAAAACAGAGTGCCAAAAATGGGGAAATGTGCTAAGTCTTGTTATATTTTAACAGATGCCAGGAGTATTTGAGGAAACAAATGAATAAATAGTCCTACATGACTGTTTGTCTCACTCTACAGTTCTATTTGTAAATTAACACTCTATAAAACATTCTGAGTTGGTATTTTTAAGTAATTTTTAAAGTAATGGCTCGAAACTTGAAAAATGTTCTTAAGTATAATACTTTCTGTTTGATCGGGGGAGGACTCTTCAGGTTTTGGACCAAACCAGATTTTTTTTCACTCATTATAAAGTATGCACGTCCATCTGGAACTTGTTTTGATATTGTGAATCTTCATGCCTCAGAAAAGCACACAGAACAATGGATAGGCACTGCTTGATTGTTTTAAAAGGAAATTAATTAATTATGAAACAGCTGCAATAGTCTAAATTACTTAATTCCCCTTTCGGTGAAAATGAATTTACAGGCATTTGCAAAGCATACAAAAATAAAGAGAGAGACAAGAAAGTCTGTAAGAAGGGAAGTCATGTAGAATTGTCTATGATCTGTATTTCAAGAAAGTAAATAATTAATAGCTCCAAGGAAGCATATTAGAGATTACTTTCTATTATACAGTCACATTGAGCAGTAACATGATGCTTTAAATCTCAACAACACAGTACAGAACTCAGTAGAGTTTACCTTTCCAGATAATCATTTTTTCAGCTGAAAACAGCGATTTTTTCACATTACAACCAGACTGCGACTTGAAAGAAGCTTCTCAGTCATTTAGTCAAGACAGATGAGCAATGAGTGTTAGAAAAGCTACCAAGGCATCGAAAGATCTACAGTCAAGGCCATTAAAGAATAGCTAATCTGTTCTAGTTCTAGTTCTCCGCTAATGGGTTTCCTTAAATGTGCTTTACATCAGCTGTAATTAGTTCAAGATATTGCTGCTTATATACTTCTAAGAATAACAAAAAAAAAAAAAAAGGTTGCATTTCTACCACATAGTATGTAATCATGTTCATGCACCCTTGCACGCAAGCTAACAAGTTCTTGTGCAGGGCAAAGCCTTGAAGAGTGTCATAAAGAGACACTTTCCTTGGATCTAACAAAAGCCACTGCAGGTCCAGCACCAAGAGCATTTATCTATGCTTTCCTTTGTCGGGGTTACCTCAACACCATTTTAACCCAGATGTTGCAGAATCAATCGTACTAAATGGCCAGGGAAACATTAAGCTGCATGTATTGGAAATACATACATTTTTGCTACCAATGCTATGGGTTTGGAACAGATTTTCATAGTCAGTGGCAGTGACAAAAACAACCAAACCTCTTGCCACATCTATGATAGAATATGACTGTGTTTTGAAGGGATTCACTCCTTAGAAGAAGGTCCTTTAATCTGAGAGGGCAGCAGTGTCTTGGAGAAATGTAAGGACCTGTGGCCCTTTAGACTTATCTGCATGGTGAAAGGCTAGCTGCAGTCATGCTGGTATACCCAAACACGCAAGGCAATATGGTGATACTAATTCAGATCATTTGGGATCATGGTGGTTTTCTTTCAGGGAGCCTGAGTAAATGGACAAGTACACAATCACCTTTTGTACTAAGACATTCCTAACAGTCAGGCCTAACCACAAACAAAGCACATTGTAACATTAATTAAAAAACCAATTGCTCTTTAAACTGGCAACATTTAGCTAACTGAAGGTCATCATCCTGCAGAAAATGTTTCACTCTCCTTGCCAAACACAAATGAAGAAATGCACACTTAGCTTTTATTGTTACTTTGCCCTCTAAAGACAGTTGATGACATGACAGATCCTCTCCCTGACTACTTCAGAAACAAAAAATGTATAAGAGTGTCTTCTATGGGATGCAAATCAATATAATTGTCTCCAGAGTATCTCCGACAAAATGTGTTCATTTCTGGACTGAGGTTCAACCATCTACTGCACTTGCTGTTCTAAGACAAAGGAGCACAAAACCACCAAAATTATATCATTCCCTCTTAAAATTGTCAGACCTGAGAGATGAACCCCCCGGTCAATCTGAAGTGGTCAGTGACAGAAAGAACTTTCTCTTCGTGCATCACTAGAAGGTAGACACAAAACCTAAACCCACACAGAGAAGGTTTAGGGTATCTGCCAACACCCATACATCAGAACCTCCTTCCCAAAGCCTCCACAGTGAACAAAGCAAAGCAAGCAAGAATAGAAGCAGGGAGGTGTATGAGAGACCACTGCTGGAATGGCTTTTGAATCTGAACCCTGCCAATGCATAGTACGCCAACGCTTCTTCCTCCTGATCCATCTGTCATATTTACATTTTTCATACCACCACAGGTCATCATAATGCCCTGGCACTATCATGGCAATGCATGGACTAGGAAGGCCACCAGTTTCTCCCTAATGGATTTCACAAGTGATGCATACAATAAGAAATGATCACAGCTCAAAGCAATCAAAACATACTCAGAGTAAGAAGACATCACTTTCATCCTCTATTTGTCCACTCCTACCATTCAGTCAAACCATGCTGAGCCACAAAGGACTCTTTCTTAGCTCCAAAGCATGCGAAAACAACTACACGGAAAGACTGGGTTACATTAAGAAGTTGTGTGGCTTTGTCAGATACAACCCTCTTGTTTTTAGTTTTAAGTACTTACAGTTGTGGATCATCTTTATTGAGAAACAAAACATAGCAACAAAAAGCTTCTTAGCAAAGATTTCTGGTCCCTTCTGCATAATTTTAAGTGTTTCCTGACTGCTGAGACCACCACTGCTGCATTGGAACTAATTTATTTTTTAAAAAATACACAAAGGGTCTCTGAGGATAAGTTTAAATTGCATTCTTACTGTCCTATTTCCCAAGATACATCTATATCCAGGTCCTTGGTACACGCATGCAGGTTAAAATCTTCCTAAGAGGATAAAACTCAGACAACTGAAGTCATTAACATTACTTTTTGTTTGCTTAAAGTATCAGGAAAGCTGAGATACCAAGTTGTAAGACAGGAACACAAGTTACACATTTTTACCTTTGATACGACATAGAAAATGTTTAGCATGGAACATTAATAATTGCTACCATGTTCATTTAACTGTTGCTACAGTTCGTTCACTCTTTGTCCTAAATATGAATTTGTAGTTACCCATAAATTATCCAGAAATTACATAGATTATTACCCAATATTAAACTACAAGTGTCCATTTTCAGTCTCCCAGGGCCTTAGGCATCACCAGCAAGCATAACCAGTGTCTTAACATTGATTTTAAGAGACAGAAGACCAGCGAGTAGCCCTGCTGGTAATGATGTGAAGGTAGGGGGTTTGGCCAGAGCAGGGGCCAGCAGTCTAGCCCCTAGCACCAGCACTGAAATGGTAATTCCCAGTCCCCAGCAGGGAAGAGGTAGTTTTGATCCAAACCAAGGAAGCTTGGTTACAGTTTTCCCTTTTCCTACTTTCAGTTTTTAAAAAAGAATTTGTGGTTTTCCACTGGAATTAGCCTTACAGCTAACCAGCCCAAACATAAAAAGAAACTTTACATGGTTTTCCTAGAAAATACCATCTTTTTGAAATCTCATTTTGGGAGGATGTCACTTCAAAGTTACAACTTGATCAGTTAGACCAGACACTACCTCACCCAGAATTTAACCTCCCTGTTTTCTAGCTGCATGTAATATCATTTTTTCTTCATTTCTATTGATTTTACTTTATTACTCCTGTTGTTAATAAAGTTACAGCCAGACGTTAAGGTACCTCTGAACATACGCTGTGAATAATTGCTGGAACTCTTTTTATCCACGCTTTGTTGTTTCCTAGTCATAAATAAGATGCAAATGGATTAATTTGTTATATGAGGTTAAAAACCTTGCAATTAAACAGTTGCTTTCTCTAATGAGAGTGTGTGGAGTTGAGTGTGATGTTATTGCTAATATATGGATGAAAAGATGTTCCCACAGTCAGTATTATTTTTTTTCTTAATGGCCCACATTTCTCTTCCAGTAGTTTTAAGAAACCTGGTATTTTCCTCAAAATACACACATAGAATAGGAAATGCCACATGCACCTCATGCCCTCTTCTGAATCCATCTCCAATAACCTAGCAAGGTTTCTGCCTCAACTTCTGGTGGAAAACATCCCCAGAGGAGCACAAATCTACAAGCTGAGTGTTAGGAGGAAAGCCCAAAGTGCTCTTCTCTGGCATCACACAATTGGGCACAAGTGCTCAACCAGTCCACAGGAAGAGAAATTAAAGCATATTCACTGTCCTACTAGTATATCAAAATTTTGTTTATCAGACCAAAACAAAGCAGAAGTTTAAAAAATAATTATTCATTAAGAAAAAGTGCCTGAGTACTGCACATCTGAGGTGAGGGGCCAGCTCCTCAGCCGATACAAACTGGCAAAGCCTCCAGACTCTGTGGAGACTTGAACCAAATGAGGAGGATGTGGTACATTACATCCAGAAAATGAGCACTGACATGGCACGGCAGATGTATTTTTTAAATATTGTTATTCAGCTGATGTTTATAAAGTATTATGACCATGAAAATCTTGCTTTTATTATTTATAATGTTTAGCACATACAGTTTGTTCAGTGCTGCAAGAAAAAAACCTCAAACAATAAAAGTAATTTCTGACCCAAAGGGCTTCCAGCCTAAAAACCAGGCATTAAGAAGAGAGAACATGCTGTGAAAGTGGGAAAAGGGAACAAGCTATAGTTATTGCACATGTTATTGTTTGCTCATAACTTATAATCATCACAGATAGAGCAAATTTTCAGATGGGATCTCAACAAGAGAAAAGTGGTAACTGTGAGTTGACACTGGGAGGAAGGCAGAACAGGAAAGAAATACCGTAAAGATAGAAATAAGGAGACAAATAGGGTTTTAAGCATTAATGGTAGAAAGAGGCCAAGAGACAAAAGAAAAGAAATAAGGGACAACATAGTCCAAGACACAGACTGCAGCAGAGTTGTAAAGGAAATGGGAGATAAAAGAAGACACTAAGTTATTTTTTTGTGAGAGGAAGGTAGCATTGCTGTGTTTTGTCTGTGAAAAGGGTAAGCTGGTCCAGACGCTTGCCCTGCTGGGAGAATGGTGGGTGCGAGCCCGCTCCCTGCAAAGTAGCTTCTTAGAGTTATCTGAAAATTAGCATCTTGATATTCTGCTTTGACTGAGGAAACATCTGCAGAATTAGCTTTCTAAAATTATATTCAGTAAACACTACGCAACATGAGGAAAAAATCTTGACTTGGACAAATATAAAATGTAGTGACTAAAAGCTAGACAACCTGAGATCAAGAAGTTACAAGAGGTTCATTTATAAGACTGCTGGATGTCTGGCCACTTTTTGTTAGTAGCAACTTCCAAACAAAACTCTCATTGACTTCAAATGGAGCAGGAACAGACCCAAAGATAGCAAATGAACTAATAATTCAATACATGGTCTGTAAAACACGCTGGGCCACCTTTCACTGTGGCATTTGATATTGATCTCAACTTGGAAGCTATACAGCTATACATTTTTTACATGGTTATCCAACCCCTACAAAACTGATGCTAACTCGAAAAATGCAGAAGTATTAGGCAAGTACCAAATAAAACAATAGCTACTTGGCTTCCTTTACCTAAACAACATGGGTTTGTTTTGGTTAACAAACATCTTACACTCAAAATTATTTTCTTGTTTGGTACAACACAGTAAGTGCTTTAATCAATCTGCTAATTGTTTTTAATGAATGGGGGAAAACTCAGCCTACTCATGTACCTAACATGAGCATGTGAGGAGAGCCTCACTAAGTGGTCTTCACCAGGCCTATCACTAAGCCTAAGCCTAAGCAGAGTTAAGACCCTGTCTGAATTTTGATCTAGATTTGTGAAATAAGGCAAATAACATGAGTGCCTCCAGTGCAGAACTAGTCCTGGCACTCCAATTAAGTCTTTTGGTCTGTTCATTTGCTGCTTTCTGTCATGTAGAATATGTTTTCTGCTATATGAGAGGCATATAAAACATTTCTAACTGAGGTTTTCCATCTTTTTTTGTCTGGTGCAAACAAATGCAAACCTATAAGGCACTGGAGAATCCACATCTTGAGTCTAAAGAAGCAAAACTACACATATAGCATACAAATAAATGCATGGAGAAAGAAAAACAGGAGATGAGGCTGTGGTTCAAAGTCGTTAGTGCCATGTGTTTGGGATAACTGTCTTAGTCAGCGGTAACAACACCTTGAGTTAAGTTGGGCTGATCATCCCAAAGTGTTCCAGAAAAAGCTTACCAAATGGGCATGAGTTCTGTTTATGCCACAGACTGGTATGTTTTCTTAAAATTCCTGTTTGAGTTTGTACTCAGCTTTCACCATTTGAATTATAGTAGTTTTCTGGGAAGCAGAAGTGTTATTGGCATCAATACAACCTGGAAAAACTACTGTTCAGTAGAAAACAGCCAACAATATTCTCCCACTGCAGTTTACTAGTTAAATACTGTCCTAAGGCCATGACACAATGTATTACTACATTTTCTATGCTACAGCAAAATAAAAGACATAGCATCTATTAATTGGAGGGTAAATTCATTAATAGGATAAAAGTAACAATCAATGAGAATTGATTAACATGCTGCTGTTTATCTGGGAACCCCTTCTGATTTTCCAAGAACATACCAAATTAAAAAAAAGAAAAAGAAAAAAAAAAAAAGCACTTTAGAATATCACATTAATATTTAATTATTGCACTTTTAAGCAAAAGGGTCACCAAATACCTCGAAAAGTGGATTTTCAGTCAGAAATTAAGTGTGCAAACTGCCATTATGACTACATTCAAAAGAATAAAGGACAACATTCATTCTCACTGCAGAGAAAATTAAGTTTCTTTAAGTGTTGCTCTTTGCCATGAAGTGCTTTCTATCTATGTGGTGTATTTTATTTCCCTTTTTGGCAACAACTGCACTCCTTTGAAGGTATCCTGACAAGCCTTCGGAGCTTGAAGTTGAAGTACCAGCTTTGTTTTGGTCAGTTTAGCACAGTATTCGGATAGGGTTTCTTGAGAACATCCATAACCTGCCCATCAGTGAACGGGCAGGGTGGTGGGAGGGCAGTGGGAGACATGAGCCCTGCAAAAGATGGGACACAGACCCAGGGCCCTTTGCCACAGCTGAGGCACGATTGGCCTTCACAGGAGACTTTGGAAGCTTTCACTGTGAGAAACTAAGTTTTTATTTAATACTGCTCATACAACTTTTAAATTAAAATGACTATTCCGAGCCTTTTGCCAAAACAGCTGCTTCATGATAAACCTCCAGCCTGTGATCTCAGATACTCTATGCCAAAGCTGATCAGCCCAACATAGTGCCCCAAAAGGATGCAAACTCTCAACAGGAAACACCTGCAAAACCCCTGCTCCCTCTAAGCTCTGCTTAAAGTAGGTGTGATCCCCTCTGTAGGCACTGCTATGCACATCTGTGGGCTCAACCCCCACGCAGGGATGACTGTTTAGCAGCAAACACCAGCCTGTCACGATGCATTGGCTTTTAACACGTTATTTGAAGCCCTTCTGTTGAACCTGCCTTCTAAACTGCAACAACTATAAAGGAAAACAAACAAGAGCAACAAAACCACAAGATTGCTTGTAAGGCAAATACAGATACTTTTAAACAGGTAATTCAGCTGGGAAATGGTTGATGTCTTTCTGGACCTGTACAGGAGCATTATGACAACAGCGATCATTTGCAAGTGGCTCCACAATAGTGGAAAAGCATGCTAAAAAGGTTATGAAAAGGAGCAATCACCAGACACAGCCCAAAGCCCCAGCTTTCCAGAGTTACCTTGTTAGCTTTTCAAATTCAATATTAACTCCAATAGCCAGTCTGCAGAACTGACTAATGAACAGCATGCTTTTGCTGGAAAAAGAAAATTCCCCCAAAGTTTGTCTTCATTCAAAAAGAAAGGGAAAAGCATACAAATGTGTGAAAGTATTATTTCCCCCACTCTTGTTTAATAGAAAAACCATGTAATTTAATGGTAAAACCATGCATATGGACTGAAAACTTAAAATCAGGCCAGAAAGAAACGTTATGGTTTGGTTATAAACTGAATATTGGTATTTATAATTGAAACGAGGACATAACCTTAACTTGAGTCACAGACAGAAACACTGTAATTAAAAAGTTTTATGGGGTAGTAACTAATTTTCCATTAGATGTGCTCTTTAAAGTTCCCACAGCAATATAAAAGTTTTATTAGGCTGGATGTTATCAATGTATGCATTACTAAGCACCCCTATTATGCACTGCAAGCTGTTCTAATCATCCTGAGGTCTTGTGTAAGAAGAGGGATGCACTGGTCCGGCTTATTTTGTTACACCTGCCACCGAAGAGATAAGCCGGCGCTGTCGAACGCGCACCCTGCTGACAGAAGCTATAGATCACCTCACACGGTCAAAAAAAAAATAATTAAAAAATTAATACCGCTGACTGACTTCAGGCAAAAGTCTTCTGAACTCCCCAAACTATCGGTCTCACCGGCCGGACACAAGCTGCCATCGCAGCCCGGGCTAATGGCAGCACAGCACCCGCAGCTGAGCGCACCCCAGCCCCGACGGGGCGAGCACCCTGCTGGGGAAGGATCACAGCGGGGATCCGCCGAGATCGCGTCTCAGCGCGGTGTCGCACCGACGGTCCCGGCGCTGCCCAAGGAGCACACCGCGTAGCCCCTGTGGTCACCGCCACGCAGCGTATGTGTGGCCCCTGGCGGACCCCGGCCGGCTCCAACGGGGTCATGCCGCCCCGGGGCCGGGCAGGGCCGATGGTGGGGGGGCGGCTTGCCTCCCGCAGTCAACTCCGGGACTTGGCAGAGGCAGCGGCTTCGGGGAGGGTGTGCGGGGGAAGGGCACCGCTTCCCACCTCCAGCCGCTAATGACATTTCTAGAAATTGTTTCCTCTCCTCCCTGGCAGCCCCGCACCCGCCGCCGGGGCGGGCAGGGACGGGGGTGCGCAGGGGGAGGTCAAGGGCATGCAATGAGGCAATGAGGAGGGGAAACGGGGGCAGGAGAGAAAAGCAGAGAGGGGTGTCGGGGAGGGTAATAAAGGCGGCCCGGGAGGGAGTTGCGGCGCTGCGAGAAGGGGCGAGACCGGGGTGTGAAAGGGGCGTGCAGAAGGGATGGGGGATGAGCTACGGGAGTGCAGCCCGGGTGAGCACAGGGGACAATTGAGGGGGGGGGGAGAGATGTGAATGCAGGAGACACCCCCCCCCCCCCAACTAAACACCACATCCAACTCCCTGACCCACCCTTGGCAGCCATGGGAAGGGGGGGGCACACTTCCCTCTGCCCCTCCTGGGAGACCAAGTAGCAGAAGAGACATCTCCCGGGGTAATTGCACCCTCTCTTGTTAATGCACCCGCCGCCCCAGTTATTGCACCCTCGACCCACTGCACTCCCCTTATTGCACACCCACTATTAGCCCCCACCCCAATTTATCGCATCCCACCAGGTAAGTGCACACAAACCCCAATTATTGCACTCACCCCAATTACTGCATATTCCCCAGTTATTGCACCCTCTTCAGTTATTGCACACCCCCCGTTTATAGCACCCCCTGCAGATTCTGCCCCCCTCCCCGATTGCTTCCCGAGCCAGGGGGGTGGACCAGAGGCACCACTCACCACAGAGAGTCCAGGTCCCATTCCTGAAGGAGAGCTAAGTCGAAGCTGTCCATGGTGAGCGATGTCAGCGTCGCCGCGCTGCAACCGCACGGCGTCCGGGGCGCATCTTAACTGCACCGCGGGCAAGGCGAGAGCGCGGAGCACCCCCTTCGCACACGCGCGGCCGGAGACGGGCCCCCGCCGCCACCTTCCGACCGCTTCCCCCTTAAAAATAAAGCAAACCCAAAAAAACCCGCTCGTTTGCAAGCGGCTCGGCTCAGCTCGGCCGCCGCCGCTGCCGCGCTTCGCTCCCGCCCCGCTCCCCCGCGCCTCCTCCCTCCCCCTTGCGCGCCGGGAGTGCAGCCGAGGCAGCGCCCGCCCCGCGCACGCTGCGCCCGCGCAGCGTCCGCGCAGCACCCGCGCAGGGCCCGCTCGGTGCGGGGGTGGGGACGCGCTGGAGGAGAGGGACGGGACTTGGGGGGACTTGGTGGGAACTTGCACCCTGAGAGGCTTGCCCGGACGAAGTTGGGTTTGGGGTTCTCCCCCCCGCCTCCTTCTTCCTCTTCCTCCACGAGTGCTCGCTGCCCTTCGGCCCCAAGGATGCCCCTGGGTAGCACCTCACGCGTCGTAAAAACAGCGGGATGCTCGGCAGAGAAACTCTGAGGAGACACTGGGGGAGGTCTGTGGTGGGACAGGCCACTGCTCTGGTCCCAGGGGAGCCCCGGGTGCCAACATGAGCCCTTGCTGCCGTCCCGCACTTGGGGGTCTGTGACTGGGTCAAATGTGGATCTGCACCAAGCTGCACCTGCACAAATCACAGCTCCGATGGGCTCCATCTACATCCATCCATCTACACACAGGGCTACCTAGACCTGCACAGCTGATTAAAGGTCCCTGGGTTGCCCATGAAGCCTTTAAAAATGTGTGATCTCTGGCTAAAAATAAAAGTACCAATCGTCAGTGCTTGCCACCCGAAGAGAGTGAGACGGCTTTTGCGATGTCCAGCCTGCGTGAAGCACTGTCTGTTCGATACCTGGCTGGCCAGGGGCGGCAGGCTCTCCTGATTTGTGCTTGCTGAAGCACATTAAGAGAGGTTAACACATATTAAATACTTTCCAGAATATCAGGGCTTTTCAGCTAAGCAGTGAATAGCTGCCAGAGAAGTGCCATGTCATTGCAGACGGGGAGAAAAAAAGTCCAAAATTGTGATGGAAAGAGAGGGCTATTGACATGACAGTGCCAATGTGAATTTCCGCAGCACGATCCCACGCTGGAAGATCCTTGCTCTGGGGAGACCAGCTCAAGCCGGCTTGAGGCTGACTGGTGGTACCCCAATGAGCATGCAGCCCTGGCACAGGTTCAAGTATTTACTCAGGCTTCTCGGCTGGTGTTGTGACTGTATTTTACTCATTCCCGAGTTAGCTCAATTTAATTTAGGGTTGGTAACGCCGCGCAAGCTGCAGCCACAACTTTGGCTGCAGGGTAGGCACGCTCCAAGGGAAAGGTTTGAAATCCGGTACGTCTGCATGCAAGCTTTCGGCAAGTCAAAATCCCGAGCCACTCCAGAGCTGCTTGTGTTCCTTTGCACAGCCAAGGTGGTGCTGCCTCCTACTGCCAGAAGTCCCGCCACCCTCTGGATGTGGCACACCTTCAGCCCGGAGGGACTCACGGGGGGCAGCTGCGGCCAGCTCTTTCTTCTCACTTTCCCCAGTGTGATGGAGAAGGACGTGCCCCAGGCTGGGAAGGCTTGAGGCAATCTCTAGCCAGAGGGAATGAAGATGATAATGAAAATGAAAAATAAAAAATAAAAATAAAAATATATAAATCAAGCCGGTTCAGATGCCAGGCTTGGTCTGGTATTAATGGACACATAAATACACCTGAAAACAGCCTTTTGTGTCCGCTGGGGTGAAGCTTAGCACGGCTGAAGGCTGAGCCTGCAAAGCAGGTAACATTCTCAATATATATATTACTAAAGTGTGAAAGGCAGCATCTTTACACTGACCTTTTTTAAGCCACGGCCTGTGCTGCCTCACTCTTCTTATTTTAAGGGAGATTTCACAACCTACATTGCAGTATGGCCCTGGATCATTCCCTGCATCCCAGCTTACCTGGTGATTTGCAGAAGTGCTTAAATCACCCTTGTAATGGTACATACAGCAGGGGAGGCTTGGGCTTTCTTTAGGGACTAAATTTAGGGCTGTCTTTAGGGACTGTAGGTCAGTGCTGGAGCTGACCATAGATAGTTCTGTAACTCATGAGCTGGACTGCTGTGCTTACAAGTGGCAGCTCACAAATGCGTGGAAACTTGGAAGTGAAATTCAGTGGGCTATATTCATCATCCAAACTGAGATCAACTGAAAAAGTAAACAGCATGAACAGCAGTGAGTGAATGAAATTTCAAACAGTAATACATAATGATAGTGACATAGGCAGTATGTTTTATGTTTTTAATATGTTTTAACACACAAGATTATTTTATTTTATTTTTACATTTCTTGCATGTATATTATTATTGTGGTGTTCTTTTCTTTCCTATCATGGCCATGATTCTCTTCTCATGCGGAGCAGAGAACATCAAGACTAATTGCATTGAAATTAATGTCAATTGAAAATCTCAAACTGCTCTGGTTAGGTGCCAAGTGCTGGAAGTTTCCCCTTCTTCCCTCCGGCCTTAATGATGTTTTTGAAACTCCTTGTTAGTGAGACCTCACTTACAGGTTAAAATTCCACCCCGATTTTGCTTCCCCTGTGATGTGCCCAGATGGGTAGGCTTGTGGTTTTGCTGTGCTCCTCTGCTGACTCCTTGGCATAGGACCATGTTTGGTCCCTGTGGCTGGAGCATCCTCTGTGTTACACAGTCTCACTCACTCATATCCTTTCCACTTGTCAGCCATCGAATTGTAACCTCACCTGCTGCTTTCTTACCTAAAAACGTCCCATCTATCACCGAGCGTGCTATGAGCATAACCGTAATGCGCAGTAAATTAACTCAGACTGTTTAAAATAAGTTCAGGCCCGTGCCTGAAGGAACTCCTTCCATGCTGCCTGTTGCAACCCACGGCTTCCCCGTAGCCACTGGTTCTCGCCTTGCTGTGTGAGTTGTCAACATATTTTCAGCTCCTGTAGGTAGTGAAGTGTGCCTTTTTAGGAAAGTATGGCATAATATAAATAAAAATATGCCGTGTGCTACATAATCCTGTTCAGCGTATATATATTTTTAATGATTCATGTAGGCATTACTTGCCCCCTCATTGTGCTCTTTCCTTTGTTAACAGCTCTTCATTAAGAGTAAGCAAGCAACTGTGCCCAGTCAAGCAGACTTTCTAAGAAGAGCTGAAGGCCTAGAAACAATATGTAATTGAAATCCATTATATAAAGAATGCATGTAACAAGAAAGCTGAACAGCATCTTAAAAGTTGACATTTCCCACTTCCCAGACTCTGTCTTGAGTGTGGCATAGCAACTGGCTGAGGAAGAGTAAAGATAATTTTAATGCAACATAAAATAAGGGGGAGGTGAGAAATACTACATTCTTAGTCAACATCCTCTACACAAAATATCACCATAGTATCTCTTTGGTATAACCCACCTTTAAAACATGTACCCAAGGAGAAACGAATTCCCAGCTAATTTTTAACACCTCAGCAAAATACTTTCAAAGAACAGGAGAGGAGCTCTGGAGGTGACCAGTGTAGGGAATTCCTTAGCATCAGTACAGTGTGTCTCAGGAATGTGATTTTCTGCATCTTACCCCACTTCTGACACACCAATGCTGAGGATGTGGGACACGGTCAGACCCTGGGTTTTCAGGTGTGGCTTTTAGCAGTTTCAGGGGGCAGCCACACGGCTGTGTATATACGCAGCGTGGTCCAGGATTAGATTGTGCGTGTTGCACCTTGAGGTTTTGGGGACAAAACGGAGGCTGCTACATGTCACCAGCTTTCTCCTCAATGAGTGGTTACATAAAGCCCAGACGCAAATACCTTTCACAGGATGAAAAAGCTAAGTAGTATTATTTAGTCTTGCTTCAACGATCCATCACCATACTGAGCAGTACCTACTTCAGCTGGGCACTGGCTCTGCAGGGACAAGGGATCCTAAATTAGAGTTGGTGTTGCACAAGCAGCCCCTGAGTGCTTTAAGATGTGTTTTGTTTGTCCAGGGGTCTCTGAAGTAGTCTACTGAATATAACAGGTTTGGTATTTAAATTCAAATTTAAATAAATTTAAATTTAAAAACCTTCTCCACTATGATTTAAATTTAAAAAACCTGCTCCATATAATTAGGTACTTATAGGCTTAAGTGTGAAGGGTTTTAAATGTAGGGTTTCCTCATAACCTCATAGTTTACAGCAAGGCAAACCCACTGGATTATCTAGTCTAGCTACCTGTATATAACAGGCTACCTGGTTCCACTTTTTTCCTATATTGAGCTCAGTAACATGCTGTTTGAGCAGTTGCATAGCGTAGAGTTTAGTACTCATAACATAGTAAAAATGTACTTTTCTAAGAAATTTTACTCTCTAAATAGCTTTACTTTCCCCCTGTATCTATATGTCTTCAACCTGATAATGTTTCATTAAGTCAGTGCTAAGTTCCAGCACAATGGCTGGTGTTGCTTCAGCAGAGAGCAAAATGAGCTCTGAATTGGGTTTCCTTATTCATTTAAATTTGCAATCTGCTTTGAAATGTCTTACAATGAAAGTTTCATTTATGTCTGCCTAACCTTAACTCTGACTCAGCATGTGTAAATGCTCCTTGATTCTATGCTCTTATACACCCCTTTATTGCATTATTGCATGCTATATTCGTTAGGTGGTTCTTCTCTAGTCACTACACAAGATGCCAAAAATATTGTGAATGATTTCTCTCCTGCAAATATCATCACAGTCTATTTATACACTGTAGCTTCTGAGATTTGATAAGACCAGAGCGTAATATGGCATGGATACAGATGCTGTCAAAGTTAAGTTAACACAACATATTTCATTGCTCTCCCACTTAACATGCATAACACACAAATGGTTGCAAACTATCACTCTTTTAAAGAAGCAAAATATATGGATTTAATTTTTAATGATTTAACTTGGCAATTAATCCAAATTATTATTAACAATAGTTAAAACAGAGAACTATAATGGATTCTCTGGATAATGAAAATATTTATTATTTTAATAAGTTTCATGGCTGGAAGTCTAAGTCAAGTCTTAGCCTACTGGCCACATATTGCTCTCAATTCACACATAGGACCCCCACGGAGTTAGGTAGATGGCTGTGTTCCCGAACGAAGAAATATAAATAGCTGCTTCCGAGTATTGATGACAACATCTATCATGTCAGCTGCAGAATTGATCCATCTTGAATTATGAGCCAGGCTGAAGGAATTATGCCAATTAAAGAGACACAGTGGGTTTTTTTTCCTCTTCTTGTTCCCTTTCCTATAATTTTTCCCCACACAAAAGGCTCTGAGACCTATTTATATTATGAAAGTCCTTTTGTCACCTGAGACCCAAAGAAAGATTCAAAAAGAAAATGTAATTGCTGAACAGAAGTGCTATGAGGGCTGTTTCAGGCTCAGGGGAGGGGAAGGTCAAGTTTTTAACCTGGAAACAAAAGGACTGAACCCAACTCTATGAGTGGGCTTTCCCTGGGGTCCGGATTGAACAAAGCCCTTTTGCTGGATGGTGGCTTTCTCAGCAATGGGGAGGGCACGACCCGCTGGCGATGAGCATGGCAGGTACATGCTATCCTCCAAAGCAGAGCCAAGTGAGAGGTCTGCAGGTTGGGGTCAGGCATGGGAGGCAGAAAAGAGGGTGTCCCCAGTGACAGCTCTCCATTGCCTATGCCTGCCAGTCACCCCCGAACAGATGTTAGGGGTCATCTCACAAAGTGGCCAAGGGAGCAGTGCATGGAGACCCAAGCTGGTCACGGCTGCCAGTAGCACATGATGCTCCTTGGATCTGAAAGAGAAAGGCTTTAACCTGTCCTTCATCTTTCCTGCAAAGATGTCTGAATTTGTGAGCAGTGTCAGATTTGGTTAAGCAATTACTATATATTTCCCTTCATCTTATGTTCCTGACTTGTAAACGGCTTTAATAAATGCTATAATTATAATTTCCACTGCCTGCACCAGTTTTAAGGTTGCATCCTTTCAGAGCATCACTGAAGCAGCTGCTCCCTGAAGAAAACCTCCGCATGACCTAGGTTGCTGCCTTGCTGCCTTTGTTGAGCAGGCAGAGACAAGCTGGAAACAAAGGCAGTGGTACACAGTGCAATCCGTGCCTCTGGCACAGCGTGGAGGCAGGCAGGGATTGTGCTGTGCATGTTCCTTACCTCAAGCTGCTGCTTGCAGTGCATGGAAAATCCCCAAGTAAGGCCATCGCAGGAAAATTGTGATACTATATATATATATATATATATATATGTTTGGGGGTAATTATATTTACAAAGCAAAACAAGGAGAGACAGGTGGTCCTTGCTGAACAACCACAGGGCCTTCCATGTGCTTTCCAAGGGTCTCCAGTGCTGTTGTGAGCTGGAGTTAGGTATCATCAGCCAAGATCTGCTATAAGGCATGGAGTGGGATTTTGGGATTGAGGGTATGGCCAACTTGACATTCCTGTCCTGTTGTGGTCCTCAGGTCATCTCCTTTGACATCTGAAACAGATGTCTGCTTGCTGTCACTCAAACTGGGCATGGAAGTTGCTACCACTATCCAGTTTGAATACAAGCCCCCAGCACCTGCTCTTCTCCAAACCCGAGGAAAGGTGCTCAGCTTGGGAGGGAGGACTTGCCATGGGTACAAGTCAGTCTATCACCACAGTACTGAAGTGTTTCCTCTGCCTTCCTCCAGCTGCTGTGGGCTATTGCTGGTCCCTGGGCTTGCAGTGTCACTGTTTGGGTCCAGGGTGGCCCATCTAACCTTCCCTTGCTATTTTGATGCATGATGAACTGCGTGCTCAGCAATGCCCCAGCAAACATCTCTCAGCTGAAGCCCTTGTTTCTGGGCTACTGGGAGTGTCATTCAGCCAAATGTTTTGTTTCATGAGGGGAAAAGAAGGCCTTTTGGAAAGGCAGTAAGGTGTTTAAAGCAATATTTCTAGATGTCTTAGTGGGGTTTTTTTATGTACAAAAGATTGTGTATCCAAGTTAAAGGGCACGGACCTTAGAGAAATTCAAAGGATCCTTTGAAAAGAGGTTAAATATATTTAAAATTTATGAGTGTGCACCCATGCAAATTGGAAAAGGAAATTAAACTGTATGTGCAGAAAAGGAAAAATAAATCTACTTACATATGATGTAATTTAGAAAGTCAACTGTACCTTTGAATGATGTCTGGACGAAAGGATAAGGTAATGCTGAGAAAGGTTTAATAACTGGGCTTAAAAAGCCGCATGGGGCCATAGGGAAAAGGGTTTGCAATATACATGTATACTCATTATGAAGAGTTTCCAGTACAATAAAAACTGTATCTAGCTGGCTTTCGGCTAAGATACACAGAAAGAACAAGTTCAGTGTTTTCAACATCATCATTGTTTTATGTACAACTAGATTTGTGCTTCATATAACTAATTTGAAAACCTACACACTGCTATTTTTTCCGAAGTCTGGTTAGTATTTGTGGATCTCTATTTCTTATGCAGTGCAAAATAAAATTCTAGTCAAAATAACTGAACAAGGGGGAAAAATGATGGGAGAAAAATGTAAAGCAGAAGGAAACAATTTGTGTGGGCATTTGAGGGAGACATAAAGCACTGCCCAGCTTAAAGAAAGCAACAAGAATAATTCATAATGTTTTACTTTGAACTGAAGGTGGAAGCTGTCTGTGTTTCAAGTGTGGCATAGGGTGTTATGATCCATGTGCCATGTTAAAAGAGCCAGTGATCTCAGCTCAGTTCCTTGTGAGGAGTTACTCACTGAGCAGTGCTGAACAATTGGGTCCCTGGGTAATAATTTTATTGGAGAGGCCAAGAAGGGAACGGCCATGGAATTAATATTGCTGCACTGTGCTGTTCCGCTTTTGAGGGCAAGAGAGGACTTTGCTTTATAATGCTGACAGTGCAAATCCCTTAATGAGCACAAAATTCACTTAACAAAATTCTAACTCCCTCAGATTTCTGACGTAGCTTGTAGCACATTGGCTTTACCTTGGAGTTTTCTGTGTTTCGCTGGTCTACAGCATCAACCTGAGCATCCATAAAGCCCGTGTTCTTTTTTATTCACTCTACCTGTTTATTCCTTACTATTTACCCTTTTATTAAGAGCTTCCACTTGGTTAAGACTTGTTCAAGTATAAGCTCAACAGGAAGCATTTTCCTTTATACTGTAATAACTCTATATTGTTGCCTAGAGGGTGACAGAAAGTAACTTAAGATTCATAAAAATATAACTGTCTGAGCCAAGTAGATAGAATTATGGTAAGCATTAACCAAAGCGTATTTTTCTGTCCTATAGGGTGAAATCAGAACATCTTAATGTTTTCTTTCTTGGGTCACATAATTCTGTAAAAGAACACCAAGAGAAATGCCAGACTGCTTCTGCTTGATTGTTACGTTCTGTACCAGCCTTTCGAACATGTTTGCAAATAAAATTACTTTATTTTATTATGTGTCATTTTACATTTTGCCCATGCATCACCCCACTGAGACCATTTGGTTTAAGACACTTTTTTTTTAAGCTATAAGCAACTGGAATTTTAAACTCATTTAAACTGTAATTCAGGATGCTTCTAGTATCCCCTTTTCAAGTTTAACCACTAAGTGAGTACAGCCTTAGAAAAAAAGAATAATAACGCATCTTACCTTTATTCATTTTTTATCCAAATAATATTAAAATATCCAAACCTCTAAAAGGTACACTGCTGAGGAAATTTTAACCCTATTGGAAGCAGCATGGTGGTTTCTGAACACAACTTATTTGGTTTGATTTCTTTTATGTTGGATGAGGGAAGTGTAGAGATGCTAACTTTCCCTGCTGAGCCAAGGGGGGTGAAATAGCCCATACATCTCTCACTCTTCTACAGTGAGGTGGCTGAGTTCCATCCTCCACAGCACAGTGCTCCTTGCTCCTGAAAGAAGGGGTCAGCGTTTTGCATCTGAAATCCAGTAAAGCCATATGTTCTGTGTCAGCAGCAAGACCAGCTCCATTAGCATCAGCAATAAGCTTTTTGATAATGTCCTACCACGTTGCAGAAGAGCTACCTGTGTAGAGCAGCTGTCTCGAGCAAAGAGGAAGTAAAATTATAGTAGTAGCAGGATAAATGCCACAGGCAAAGTCATGAAGGTGATATTTGTTAGAGGTTGCGGGTTGAGAAAGAAACCTTGCAACTGAGAGACTGAAAGAAATAAAGGATGAGATTCTCTGTTATAGCATTTTCATTATTTCATTTCAATATTTAGTTAAATTAGCAAGCCTTAAATAAGATGAAATCAGGTAGACTTGTGTTGAGTAGACAGGATAGAGTTGAAAAGTCTAAGCCTTTTTTCGCATCTCTAGACTTGAGGATTCTGATGTTTTATTTGTTCTGGTTGCCTGATAATAGCTTAATATTTTTATTTCGATATTTACTTTAATTCTTAAAAAGCCAAGAGGTGGAGATATGTTGACAGACTTGAAAAGGAAGCTATTATTAATTAAAATTATTTTAAGTCTAAGATTAAAATAGTGATCCTGCATATAAATTTGCTTCAATGAGCTGGACCCACAGTAATGTTAAATCACTGCATAAATTAGGAAATGTAGCAGACACACTGGTTAGGGACTAGATAGTGTCACCATTTTAGATGGTGCAGATTCTGTTTTCCCTGTACCTTTCTTACGTTCAATGTGCACATGCAGCTTAGATGTCATTAGGCAATTGTCCATTTTGGTACAAATCAACCTTTTTCTCTTAAAAGGGATGGTCCAAAGTCCACAAAAAATCAGTGGAAATTTCCCAACTAGTTTGAGTGCAAATTGGGCCAGCTGCAGAAAGAAACAGTATGGAAATCTGGGAGGCAGTGGTTATCTCTGTTGTTTGCTGGTAGAGCTAGAAGAGAAATCTTGCAAAATACCATGCAGCCTGCTGTTTGTTACGTCTAACCAGTGCATGCATTCACTATCACTAAGCCTCTGAACAAATCTAACTTAATCTGAAAAATCAAGCAAGGAGGAAAAAAAGCTGCTAAAACAGCAAGACATGCATGAAGTTTTGGTGGGTTTATATCAGTTGTCTGTAATCACAGTGAATACTGACAATCTTGTGTTCTCAAATATGTAATACTGACCACCATCAATTCAGCTTATGAAAAACCATGCTGTCATGGTCTATAGAAGACCACTTCTATAGAAGAAGTGGTGTATAACAACTACATCCTGTTCTCTTCTTGTCTATGATAAAATGCTGTCTGTGCTCAGGTGAAGTGACTGTTCCTCTCCTCTCTCCCCCATAAATGAATATTATATCTGAGGCTGAGCTTGTCTGTGGGAGGGAAAACTGGGGGGCGGAGGGGGTCAGAAGGGAATATGCGGAGTAGGATCCTGGATCTTACTTCTGCACACTCAGCAGTTTAGAAGTTCAGACACAGAAATCCAGAGGCAACATGAAGTCTGCCAGACCCTGTAGAGTCAGGCTGCCAAAACCTGAAGCTCACAGGGCTACTGCAGTGTCAGCTTCTTAAAGAGCAAATGGAGAAGAGAAAGCTATCATTGTACCTGGTGTGACATCCCTCATGACTATCTTCCTCAGTAGAAGTGGTCTGTATTCCCACATGATCTCCAGAGCAAGCTATAAAATAATCTGAATTGGAAAAATCTGAATGAGATGGCAGAGCAGCAGAAAGCACTGACAACTGTACTGTAGCAGAGCTGTCGGCAGAGGCTTCACCTGCTGTTGCAGGATTGCCTTTTTCTCCAGCACCACATGTAGATACACAGGCAAGATTAAAAAAACAGGCAAAAACATTACATACAGAAAATGTTGATGTTTGAAGAAGTTAACATTGAGTAGCACAAGGATTGTCTCAGTTCATGTAGGAGCACACATGAAGTAGTTCAACTGAGTTTGGATGAATGCACTTCTTGTACAGACAAGGGCTGATGACGGCACAGAAATGTCTATAGACATTACAGATGCATAGCTATCATTTTATATGCAACCATTATATTAACTCTTCTACCAGAGAGGCAGCCTTTTCTAGCTTGAGTCTTCCCTTCCCAGCCACCTGTGGAGGAAGCACAGCCATCCCATAATGGGCAGGTGCAAGATGGCAGCAAGATTCTCCACATTCATGACCACAAACTCACGATGCAAGATGAGCGCAAAAGACCTTGCTGCAACTCTCCTTCTTTTCTGTGGAGGAGAGCTGGGACAAGGGAATCAGTGGTATCTCTAAGCCTCTCTGGGACTGGCTGTCATTTTGTAAGCAGGGGCATATATCCCCCAAACTGTTTATTTTTGTGACTGCAAAGAAGAGGATTTGCCCCAAATGCCTTCTTATTTATTTCTCTCCTAACTATTTTATTATGCCTAATTTGTTATCCTTAGAGGGTGCCTGTTACTGTGTGCAAATTCTTTTTAAATTATTATACTGACACAGAAATAAAAGATGCCTGATTTACATTGTAATCTTCGGTAAAAGGGATGTTTGTATTTTTGAAAGTGTTATGATTTCAGTTGCTTCTCAGTGGGGTTTTTTGGCTTATGATGTTGCATTGCAACGTACAGAAAGGAAGGGGAGTTCAAGCATTCATTAGAGATCCAATGAGATCCCAAATCCTAGTCCCTGCCTAGGACACCACAGTCATCAGTACAGACAGCAAAACATTAAAAAGCTCTTAAGTAAATAATGACTGCAATGATGATAGAGTTGGGAAAAGGAGTAAATTTTCAGTTCACTAGGGTTAATAGTGATAGGCTCTGTTTTCTAAACAAAGATTACCACCCATTCTCTGGAGCACACGTACACTTAATACACAACTGAAACATTAAAGCTGAGATAAGGAGGCAGATAATATTCACAGCTGGAAGCTCCATACAATGCAGCATTTACAGAGGAGCTCCCACCATCCTGTTTAAACCCTGTGCTTTGGCACTAACTCATTTAAACCAAGAAAGGGAATCAGCCCACCTCCACTGTGTAAGTCAACGTCAGCCCACTTCACACCGCAGAGCTCTAGCTCTGAGGATGTTATCACCTCTCCTGGAACAAACCCAGCTAATGGCTGCTCAGAAAAGCACATTTATTTCTTTTAGCTCTCACAGTCCTTGATGTGTAGCAGTTTTTATCTCAGGGCGATATTTAAAATGCATCTTTTCCAGGTGAGGTTGCCTATGTGAATCTGGAAAGGAAGGCATCATGCCCTGCCCAATGCTGTGTGCTGCCAAGGTCAGTATTTGGAGTGAAGACCTGTATTCTTCTTTGTGACATTCAATGTCACTTTGTGCACTGGGCCCTTTTGTCATTTTAGTGAAGAAGAAAATTACTTGGAGAAATGAAACTCATTTAGAAACACCTTTTTTTCCCATGGGATCAACTCTTTTGCCTGGCAGAAAATGTGTCCTCTCCCTACACATGAAAACAGCAATGCGAAAGAGCAAGGGCCAAAATTGAGCCAAAGATTAATTTAAGATCAAACGAAAATGCAAATGGTAAAATTTCATTAGTATTCTTCAACTGCACAGTGACCCTCCTATGCCTCTCCTGCTGTACATGAGAACATGAGTATCAGATACCCAGGGTAGGAATCCTATTTCTCCAAAAGGACATGCATTAAATGCAAAACCAGCAGCAGTTTCCTTTTCAGTACAAAATAAAAAAAAAAAGCTTTTTTTGTCTTTCATATAGGTATCTATAAACCTTTGTCCCTCCTACCTATAAGCTATCCTTATCTATAATCTATGTTCCTCTTTTAGCCTTCAGAATCATGTCACAAATGATTTTCCTGGCTATCTGACTGTCATTCTCTTTAACACAGTCTGTGGTTCACTAGTTGATGATAGCTTAAGCGGAATTTAATTGGTAACATATTGTCAGTCGAATTAGAGGCCATATGATACGGATTTAAACCTTGGTAATTTTTGCATAAAGAACAATCTGTCAACAAATCACAGCAAGGAAAACAGCCATAAATCAGTTTGTCATGTTTATTCGTGATTGCAGAAGTTTTGTGGTCATGTTTGACTAGAGCTTCTCTTTCCCAGCTGCAGGAAAATGTTTCTCTAGATGCAGGTTACTTTGTAGGTGTGCAGATTTTATGCTTCTTGTGCACAGGGATGTACATAAACACATACGGGGATGTATGCAATTACAGAGCACTGGAGATAACAACCTAGAATGCTCCTTCAGTCCTGTCTTCCTAAATAGATCAAACTGCAGCATCACATGTAGATGTGCTATAGGGTCACATCCACATACATTTAACCATATAAGCTGAGGCTACATTCAAAGGATGATGTTACATTTTCTTTCTGCCTCTATATTTCTGCTGACTGATTTTGCATCATTATGCTTCTCCTGATAGATTCACCTTTTTTTTTTTTTTCCTCTGAAGATTCATAATAAAAATTTCCTGGCTTGAAGCTGGGACGTTGACACAGTCCTGTTTTTCTGTAATTGTACAGTTCTGAAACCCTTTTTCCAACTCTGACAATATCCATGCCTCTAGAGCGTTCCCCTAGCATGGATTGTATTGCAAGTATCAAGCTGGCTTCATTACACAAAGCAGAGCTAGCTTTATTTTGCAATACGGATGAAGCACAGAGGATGGGTTGACCTATAGGTGCTCAAGGAGAGGGGCTATTCTGCCTCATCCTGGACACTGCAGAACCACTGCAAGTGGACACATCTTCTAGGAAGACCTTTTCAGGGGTGTCAGAAAGGGTCCCTGTAAATCACCTACCAGAGACTCCTCATTTCTGGATAGATACACACTATCAGGTATACATACACACCCCATTGCCCTCCCCCACTGTACATCTACTGGCTCCAGTCATCCTCTTACACTAGCCTACATATACTAAGCAGAAGCTGTCCTTTACCATATGTGTGCACAGGGGTATCGCCTTTGGTTTGTGTCTTATGGTCAAGAATACACAAACTAAGAGAAGGTAGGGCACCAACTGAACAAATATCCAGTTGGCATCATTATGAAAAAGATGGGAAATCACAAAAAAGTGCCCCATGAATATTTTATTTAAAAGGATGCCTTATGTATTGCGATTACCCTTGGGTGACAGAGACTGACAGAGCATGTCTATCATTCACGATAGAAATTGCAGGATGATCTGCAGCACTGTTCATAAGCATGATATAAGGTACTGAGCTGTTACAGCAGCATAATGTTCCTATGCAGTAACAAATATACTACGCAGAGACATGCACATAATTAAAACGACGCTCGCTGGCTTGCTAGCACCGTTTGCCAAAGAATAAGTTGCATGCTAGTGGATTTGCATACAAATGAGATACTGTCAGAACAATAATGGGACTTTGATAAGACCACATACTCATGTCATTAAGTCACTTCAGTAGCTGAGGAATATTTAGTTAGCATTAAATGAGGATAAAAGTTGATCGTTTCCCCTTCCCCCCAGATTAAAACAAAAGGCAACAAGGTACATCCAGTTAAAAATACTAGGACATTTTTAAATTAAAAAGCTACTGCTGTTAATGCCATCTTTTAAAAGTTTTGTGATGCGTTGTGGAATTGAAATTGTAATTTCAACACAGAAACAAAATCTGCTTATTATAGAGAGGTACTGTCACTGAGACTCCATGTCACCTGCCTGCTTGGTAAGTGCAGCTGTAATGTGGGCTGTGGGGTGTTGTGTTTTTTTTAATAAATAGAAATTTTAGATGGAGACATTTGCATTTATGCTTATATTTAGTTATATACATAAATGCAATTAAATCAGCATAAATTAAATACCTCCTGGAATTTTCTAGTGAACCAAGAGCTTCTAAATCCTCCTATTTTTTTGCTGTACTCAGAGACCTCTTCAAAATGTCTGAACTTTGGACTTGATCCAGCCATGTTGAAATCAATGGGAATTTTTCCATTGACTTCAGTGAGAACAGGTCCTTTGGGAACAGTCTGAACTGAGATGTAATGCTCTACTTAGCTGGTAAAAAAAAAACAAACCCAAACCTCTTGGAAGACCATCTTATGGCAATCTGGAGATCTGTACGTCCTATCTGTTTTGGAAACAAACAGGCTTACAGTAATTTTGATGGTTTTGCCTGTAAATTATCAGAGGAAAAGTTAAACACTGAAGTAAGAAGTTTTCAAAGCAGAAATTAAGACTTAAAATAGTCTTTTGCTGGTGGTGGGAGACCTGCTAACCCTGTATAGCAGGAAACGGTCTTGCAAATTTGTTAACTTCTCTTCTAACTTGAAAAATGGTGCAGGAGTCACTCAGAGGAGGGTAAAAATTAATATTAATGATTTCATTTTGACAGGAATGAACTCATTACCATGCACATTTCCAACGTTTTTCAACAGTTAATTTTAGCTGCTGAAAAAGACCTCTCTTGCTAACAGAAAATATGGTAATTTCACATTAAAAACTCTGTATTAAGAAGTCTTTCTTTGCCAAAGTTACAAGCGCTTGACAGGGTTTTATAAACCACACTGAGCATCTCACAAACTTTCAATCACATATTATTAGAGGAGTAAAAAATCCAGAATAAAAATCAGTTGCTGCATTCAATTTTTGTAATGTGTAATTTTTTTTTAGTTTCTGCTATTATGACAAAACTGCTGAGACATATGGAAGAAATGCATTGGCCCATAGGACTCTAGATATTTTTTTTAAGAAAGAAAATACAACATTGTGCTATAATAACTGCCACTTCCATTGATAGAAGGTATACTGTATTGTTTACAGAAGTTATGAAAAATAAAAAGTAGCTGGTGTAAGATGAACTCACATTAAGATGAATGTGTTCATTTAATCTCTGGCATGTTGAGTTTTGGGCACCGCTTTTACGGCTTGCCAGCGAAACCTATATTTGAATGCTGGTGGGCTCAAGGAGCCTGAGAAGATCTGAGTGATGAGAGTAGTTCTCCCTTTTTTGTTCAAGAAGACAAACTCACCTGATGATTTTGAAGATTTTGAAACAGTGCCACTAACAAATTGGTTATTTTAATCGTCCAAAGGAGTTTCCAACCCTGTCAAAGGCACAGCATGAAGCCTTTCCCAGTTTGCTCTGCTTCCACCAGAGCAGTTGGAAGGGATGGAGCAACACACCAAACAGTGGGATTTGCTCCTCCATCCCCAGTTGCTCCCTCTCCCCAGCCCTGCTGCCAATCCCCTTGACTTTCACCTTCTCAAGTAATAGAATCATAGAATATCTCAAGTTGAAAGGGACCCATAAGGATCATCAACTCCAACTCTCTGCTGCTTAGAGACTACCTAAAACTAAACCGTACGACTAAGAGTGGCAATCCAGACACTCCTTGGACTCTTACAGGTTTGGTGCTGTTGTGACTTCCGTGGGGAGCCCGTTCAAATGACTGACCTCCCTCTCCATGAAGAACCCTTTCCTAATGTCTAGTCCAAACATCCGCTGATACAGATTCATTCCATTTCCCCTGCCCTGGTTTTATCACTGGTCTTGAGAGAGAAGAGATCAGCAGCTCCTCCTCTGCTGCCCTCCTTGAGGAAGTTCTGTACTGCGATTAGGTCACCCCTCAGCCTTCTCTTCTCCAAGCTGAACAAAACAAGTAACCTCAGACATTCCTAAGTCCTGCCCTCAAGACCTTGGTCACTCTCTTCTGGACACACTCTAATAGCTGATGTCCTTCTTGTATTGAGGCACCCAAAGAAATTGCTGTTTGCAAACGAAGGCCAACTTTCCAGCCTCTGTTCTCTTGCTAGTTAACATTCTATGGAATTTCATTACACTGGAAATTTAGGCAAATTCTTTTTTAAATGAGCAATAACAGCTCTATCTTATGTTGCAACATCTTCAAGACCAGCCAGACATAATGGGCACATTCTGTATGACTGACTGAACCACCACTGCAGAAGAACAAAGCCTGAAACGTATATGCCAATATTTAAAAAAATCAGGAGCAAGTGAAAAGAAAAAGTGATTTGTAAGTAGATATTCAGCTTTTGGTTTACCATAGGTATTCCAAAGATTCTTTTTGAACCATAACCAATTACAAGTCATAATTTAACACTTAAATATCTAAATGTTTGTTCTTTCTACAGAAAATAAGAAAGATACATGGACTACACAGCCCTGTTGACACTGAACTTTGAACTTATTTAGGGTCTTCTTGAAAATTGCCTCCAAGTTGTACAGCGCAAGCTTTGCTGTAATCACTATAGTAAGTAGTAACAACCGCAACCACAATTCATGGTTTTAAACTACCTAGAAATTAATTTACTTTAAAATGTTGGAAAAGTAACACATTTTTAAATGCTAAAAACCCTACAGAAACGGCTTTGTATTTTTATAATTTTGATAAAATCTATATTTTCTGCTTTGAGGAATGCACAAAGGCTGTGCTGTGTAACTATCCACTGGCAGAGCCTGGGAAGCAATGCAGGAGCCCTTTTGGTGCCACGTATGAGATGTGTACTGATAAAACAAGGCAAATAACTCTCACCCCATGCTGTCAAACCCACAAAATACACAGCCCACAAAACAAAGGAGATTGCCTTTATTTCCTTTCCATTCTAATCATCTTCAGGGCTATTTGTAACAATAGTAGGCATAACACTGCCAAGCATAAAAGTGATTTCCAAGTTGGAGTTCCTTTCAGAAAATGGATTAGTTCAATTTTCCAGATGTCAGACAGGTGTGCAGTTAAGTATACACTGGAATTCAGTTTTGGTGATTAACACTCATAATGACTATTTGGCTATGACAATCAGATCCTTATTTTCAAAACCTACCATTTATTTTTCTAGTACATTTACTTCACTTACAGCCACCAGCCAAATCCAAGATCAGCTAGAAGAAAATTAAGAACCAATTTATTACGCTTGCACTGTTTGTACAACATTCATCATCACTAGAAGAAAGCAGCTGCAAAAAGGAAGGGTAAAGAGGTTTTATGCCAAGACAGAAAGAAATGAAGATGTGTCATTCAATTCCATGTGGTTTGTTGGGAAAACAATGAAAGAAAATGCATTCAAGATTTCCCTGTATCATTTATATCCCTTGGCCAATTGCTTTGCAGAAGCATTCATTTCCAAAGCAATCTTATCCCCAACTCCAAAAAACTTCTCCATTCTCCCCAAAACCCCAGCAACTGCAAGTGGCTTGGACTTGAAATTATACAGGTCAATATCTTTGAAAGGTTGCTGTTGCAAGGAAAAGCAAAAGCAGTAAATGATGTTTCTGTATTAGCTTCTCTGACAGGGCAACCCTCGCTCATGTTAGCTTCTCACACTACATTTTAAATGGGCTGAAACTGGGAAGAGGAATTACATGTCAAGGCGAAATGTAGGGAGACCTGGTCACAGCACTAAAAGCTTTGCTCCTGTACCTGGATTCAGCTGAAGGGTTTCAATTCTGGGCATCTCCATATAACTTCTTAATATGGACAGAGTTACTAGGAAGTCATAACACTTCAAGAAATTAATTCATCTATATGAGCTACAAAGCAAATAATTTGGAAAAGCAGTTCTGTGTGGCTTTGATGTAGCAATAGGCTTGGTTTCAAAGGAGCTGCTGGTGTGCTTGAAGTCATGTAAATACTCTATGTCATATGTGGGAGAGTCTAATGCTGTGGTTTAATCTGTTGCATTGCTAATATTGATCCCAGAAGTATTGTTCACTGATTGCTGGTTAATTTGCTGCTTTTAATAAACCAATAAATTGCTTCGATCCTGATTTGGTTTTCACTGCAGCAGGTACAATCTATCTCTAGCCATTGTGGATAGGCAACAAGGTTGTGACCACTCTCTGCAGCCAGAGAAAAGAAGTGTGCTACATTTGCTGATCAGAATTTCCAATATCATAAAGCATATCTGCATCCTAACAGTGAAGTCAGGGTGTAAAACTTACGTCTTATAAAGTGGACACAAGGAGAGACCAGAAGATCAATTTGTTTTGGTAAGCATCGCAAATTGACCAACAGAGGTCAATTTGGCTTGGTAAGCATTGCAAGTATTTTTCCAGTCTTATTGAGAATACGGAGATCCTGCTGAGTCTGTCACAGTTTTAAATCTGCTTCCAGTTCCAGGCAAGCGAGACTTCCTTGGGCACTTTTCTGCATGCTTCTCTCTTTCACAAACACACCTACACAACATCTTGCTTCAACAGCCTTTTCTGAGCTTTCAGAGCACTGTTCTATTTCGTGGATGCCAAAATACCTTAACTTGACCCAGTCTCTCAGTTGGTTCTTTTAAAATCGCCTTACTGACATTTTAACAAGGACCTTTGTATCAAGACCATGTAAAGACTGCTGGATGTGGTTGTTCCACTTGGCAATTTTTGTGCCCAGATATTGCAGTGTCATCCATTTTGTTTCTTCAATTAACACAGTTAAGACTTACACCTGGCAAAATACCAGACTGAGTTTAAAGAAAAAAAGTGAAATTTCCTTTTCCAACTGAAGGTAGACTTTAGAAAATAACATCTTCAGCTATTTTTCACTCATTTTGATTAATTTTGAGGATAGTGTCAGATGAAACATGTGCTAGTTCTTTTCTGAGTCAGGCTCCATGATAGTGAATTAGTGTAGGTGGAACCAATAATAACTTCAAGGAACACTGTGAAAGCAACATATAAAGGTCTCTCAGCACCTTTGAAATCGTGTTATGGGTTAGATCTCCTTCATTATCATTGCTTGATCAAGTAACATGAGCAGAACCAGGCCTAGAAAGGCCTCCTTTGCCACAGCACCGGCCCATCTTAACCTCATCTCAAAGTATTGCCTCCTTGCAGACACTTGGTGGCCCAGATCCCAGTTTCTGGCCCAAATCAGCCAAATTGACCCAGAGGTACCAGAACAATCCCAGTGCTAAAAACCACAGGGCTCATACAAAAAGGGTATCCCTCTATTGAACATGAGTTATCACTGAAAAAGGTTGGCAAAGGTCTCTGGGATCTTCAGAGAGCCTGAAAACTTGCCTACTTTTCCAGCCATGTTGAGTGGTGCAGCAAAAGGCAGCAGCTCTCCCTAGGACCTTTTCTTGCATGATACCTGATGAGTACTACACCTACAGCATCACCAGCAAAATCACCAAACAAATTCAGTTGGTTTCCAAACAAAATGCTTTGTTGAATTGAGCTTGCCCCCAGTAATGCACAGGAAAACCCAGTACATATAAGGGGAAGAAGGTGAGTAGGAAAGACAGAAAGGGAAAGCAAAATTATGAAATAAATTTGTTTAGCATGTAAATATCACAGCAATGAATATAACCTAGATAGGAGAAGCCCGTGGGGGTTTACACGCATTTTAAGGTGTGAACCCACTTAAGTGATTAACTGGAACACATCCCCAAAATTTACTTATCATTTTAACAAAAGAAAACAATGCTAAATACAGAGGTTTTTTAATGAAGTCATACAATTAACAGAAGAGTATATTCATAAGCTCACTGTGCAAATTGAGCCAACTGTAATCCTAAAGCAGAATGGTGAAGCCAGTGTTAATTAGCCAGAGAAGGGAGTCATCGAGCCAAATCTAGATCTCAAAGAGCTACAATAGAGTTCCATGAACAAAAAAGAAAAATAATGATGTAAGTTTTGCTAAGTTCTGAAGTGCATTCTTATGAAACTGAAGTATTTGCAGATGATTAATCTATGAGTTAGCAGTATACAGAAAGAGACAATGAAAATCTAACTGCTCTGTGCTACACCTGCCTACTATTTGGTAAATATCTTCCAAAGTTATAGGAAATGTTTTAGAGTTTCCAGTTGCAACTAAGCCATTAACTGGTGCATACATATATATATTTAAATATGAGTTGAATGGGAACATATAGGGCAGACTATATATGTATGTATATATATACACAAATATATACATACACATTTATATATAATACATATGTATGTACCATATACATATATACATATGATTCCCTTTCTAAAGTAAGTGAACAATAGCGCAATTCTACTTGATAGGCCAGTTATTCAAAATCAGGCATGTTTTTTCCAATGTTACTTATGGTTTGGAACAGTCTTCTTTAGGTACAAATCTGATTTTCAAAACATTGATTTATACATCAACTATTAAAACAAAACAAACAACAAAACACTGAACCATGATCAAATGAGTATGCCGGTATTGGTGTTGCCATTCACAGTTGTTTTGCATTAGAGAGTTTAATAGCTTTTCCCCCCACTTTTCCATCAGGGAATCTGTTTTTATAAGATCACACATTCATTCAAAAACATAGTTCAGACACACTGGCTGGCTGACCCAACACGTCATTCTCTTTTTAAAAAAGTGTTTTCATCTCTGTTTCTGTAGCTTGGATCTAGGTTTTTATCACTTTGCTCCCTTCACCCTGGTGGTTTATTCAACCTGACAAAGCTTCAGGTTTTGGGGTTTTTTTGTTTGTTTTATTTAGTGCATCTGAGAAATCCCTCTTAGAATGTGTCAATTTTAATATTTGCTTACTCCACCAATGCACAAAAGAGTATATCAGGGTCTCCCTTTGGGGAAGCAGCAAATGGAGTTGTTGATGCCGTACCGCACAGTGCTTGCAACAACATCTGGGTAGCTGGATTCAGGGCTGATAAATCTACCTGCCCCTTCAGACTACTTGTTTCTCTCTCTCTTCTTCATCCTCCTCATAGTCGTCTTCTTTCCGGCAAGATCTGGTGCTGTTAACGAGCTGGAACTTGTTATGACCTCATAGGAAGGTGTATGGACCAGTAGATGTTCGCAAGGTTTGGGAAACTCTCTGAAATTCTTTTCCACCAGTCTCCAAAGGGAATGAAGTTTGCACCGGAAAAGCCTCAAAAATTAATAAAAATAAATAATTGGGCGGTGCAGTGCATTTATTTTTACTACTTGCCCCTACTAATTTGATTAGACTTGAAATTGGTCTTTATTTCTTAATTTTCTCTTAGTTCATGAAGACTGATTTTTAGTGCTAACATGCCATTTCGTGTGTGTGGAATGGAGGGAGTCACAGGAACTTCACACCTGAGAACATATAGGCTTGTCCAGCTCAAGATGGATTTCCAAAAGCCAAAGGACTTTAAATTTTCCAATAAGCACTCAAAAATTTCCTCAAACATAGACAGGGGGAACAAGACTTAGCACCCAAGGAGAGGATACATTAAGCAGGGCTGGGTTTTTTCCGCTTGAAATTCTGAGTGAAAGGCACTGTAGAAATGCAAAGTGCTTCAGTCACAGCTGTTGTCAGAGCCGGTAAGATCACCTGCTTTTTTTCTTTGAGGCAAAACACATAGCCATGATTTGTTTTTTCCATGTGGCTCCTACAAAGACTGTTGTCATATTTATACATAGAGCAGACATGAAGATTTTATTATTAGAGTTTGTCTTTATAAATTGGCTGTGTAATCAGATGACAATTTAGTACCTAGTTGTAATGTTACTTGGTCTGTATTACTGATTATTGCCATAAAGATAAAAATTAAGGAAATTCCTGAAAGTTTTATTTTTGAGGAATATATTTGATATTCCACTCATGACTTTTCCATTCTATTAATGTGCAAGCTTCCATCAGTCACTTGAGTTATCTGGTAGTTGGTTTAATACTTATGAAAGTGTTTCTGTTGCAGAAATCTACATGATCTATAGTTTTCAGAGATTCTTTAGTGGAGAGGATTTCAGGGTATTTACTGTTTATTATTTTCCCCTTTAACTCATCAAATTAAAATAACAAAATTGACCAACATCACCTCAGAGGTGATTTTTAAGTTTTTTTAAGAATTCCAATTTTTAGTGAAAACATTAACAAAAACATATACAAAAATAAAGGTATATGCAAATCAAATATGAGGCCTTGCAAGCGATTACTAGCTGGTATAATGTTATCACCATCTGCAGAGACACCTGCAATTCTTAGAAATTATTTCAACTGACATTGCAGGGCACATGGGTTATAAGGGACACTGCAGTCAATGGGAAAGGGATTGTGCGCACACACATGCAGTTGTGCGTGTGCATCTATATACACACACGTACTATGGGGATATGGAAATATATTTATATAAATACTTATATACTACCCTTGCTTGTAAGCTGTGTTTTTTAAGAATTTAGTATGAAACTATTAGAAGATAAAAGTTTCATGTTGTCATCAGAAATTCTATGATGTGTATAAAATTAACATTTACGAGATTTTAGGCTGGTTGTAAAATTTTCTGTTGCTGAAACCTAACTTATGTCGAAGTAATTAATTTTGCTCAACTGGATTTTATAAAAATGTTTTTTTGATTGCAGCAGTATGAGATATTTGATGCAATTTAACTGTCGGTTTCTGAGGGGGGGTTTACTGTCTGAGACAGAGTTGCCTATTCTTGAGCAAGCAAACTATTATACAATGTTATGTTTTGTGCTACTGTGTAATGAAATGCGATAATTGATATAAATCTTTACCACTCTGACTATCATACAGTACAATATAAAATAAATTACCAGAGAAGAACAGCATTTTTCTAATGCTAGATGCTTATATAAAGCATTTTGCATTGTTGCATTTTAAGGAAGTGACAATTATTCTCTTCATATTCACTTGATTCATGAATAGTGCAATTTTCAAGCACTTGTATTTGGTTAACAGTGCTCAGAGAAAAAGCCCCATAACAAATAATCAAGTGGCTATAAACCAGATCCTTCCATGCTGACAGACTAATTAATCTGATCAGTCTTGAACACCAGTGTTTGTCATGTGAGCAGTCAGCATTCACCGGCAGCCATCTACAGCGGTTCCTTATAAACTCTCCTCAGTTGCCTTAGGGTTTCATGCTGCTCTTTCCAAAGCCAAAAGCAAAATCTTTACTGAGCCTGACTTTTAGAAAATCAAGTAACATTGGCTCAGTAACTGCCACTTTCCCACAAAAGCAAATACAAAACACTAAGCTAGAAATCTGCTCCTCAAAAGCTGAATAACTGAGTTCCTGCGGACAACTGCATGTGATTTTGTCTGGCCACCCAAGAGTAGTTTCGGAGCTGGAGGAGGAACCTCACCCCCTCTTGACTGCCTTGGCACACAGTAAATGAGCTGTGCAGAGCCTTGCAGCCTTCTGTGGCCTTGCCCAGCTCTGTTATGGGTACAAATAGGTAGCTGCAAACTGGACTGCTATGTGCATAGATGTTAAGTGATCATGATGGTCAGAAAACCGCAGCAAAACCTGCTAGTCACAAAAGGACAAATACTGTAAATGCAGCTGATATAGGGTTTTTCAGAATTTCCATTTTTCTCTAGTTCACGAACAATCTGTCTCAAAACTCATGCTGCAGGTCACAGCAACAGGCTGGTAAATTTTTGCCATTTGAACAAAACATCATGCACTAAGGCATGGGAAGCTTGTTTTAAATCCCGTCATCCTGAGAACACATCCCGAGCAAATTTCCAACAATACGCTACTAGGAATAATATGAAAAACATAAAATGAAGTTATAATTATTGCATTTATTTATTTATTTTCAATAAATTCTCATTAGATTTCAGATCACATTATGAGAAGTAAATGCTGCTTCAGAAAAGCAACAATCTACAGCATCAGATATTCTCTGGTGGATCTTTCAGACCCAAACCTGCTTAGCTTTTAAGATTAGACAAGATCAAGCCTACTTAGACAAGGAAGGCCATCTGTTTTCAAGGATCCAGCTGCTATCCTTTCAAACACAACTCACTGCGGACTCCTGTAATTTATTAATCCCAGGATAAAAGTCTCAGTCTGCAGTACCATTATTTGAGTTCTTTACACCATTAGCTTGAACATTTTATCAACCGCTGTGCAGGTAACAGTCAAAAAGCTAAGGAGATTTGTCAACCCTCATAATTAATATCTCCCTTCTTTTAAGTTATGAAGACTCCAGTTTAGCACAGACTTAAGCACTTTCTGTGTGGGGGCAATTTGGAGAAGATTAAAGACTGGCACGTGTTAATGATCTTTTCGGTACCTGGGACCTGTGCTGAAGATGTTGCCTGTGCAAATTTGGTTTTGAGATTGGTCCATACATGCACACACATAGATGCACGAGCATGGACACATATGGTGCAATTTTGTTATTATTAAATTTTTCATTTCTTCTTCAGATAGGGGAAAGCTGAAGACTCAACTCAACCCAGGTGAAACTGTTTTGAGGGGTTTTTTTAAACTGAACAAATCTGGAGTTATTTCAGCCCCCAGAATTTATGTGCTGGGTTTAAAAGTGAAAAAGGCTTTTTCTCAGTCAGACAACTTCGAATTGGCAAAGTGGCTGGATGGAAGTTAATAAAACTTCCCTTTCATCTACAAAATGATCATGTCTGGTCCCAGGTGGAGCGTGATAAATCAGTGCAAAAGCTGCTTTTCTCAGAAAGTTGTAAGTGACTGAAAATAAGGGCATTAAGTGCCATCCATGTTAGTTGCAGTTTCAGAATGTTACTGTGTAATCCACCTGCTAAAAGCATATTTAACAAGATAAAATAAATAGGCCTTTTTATATATACACAAGCACATATCTGACATATTCAGAACTGTTAGTCCTTATAGTGTACTTTCCTGAGAAGCTCTGAAGGAGTCTGTCATCCAGGTTTCTCACATTAGCATTAAGTGTCTCCTAAGACCACCATGAAGAAGTACAGAGTTACCACACCTTTTTGCCTGAGCAGAGCCAGTGGTTGTACTCTGCAATGCTCTCTGCCTAGAAAACAGCAGGAGGAAAGGGTGGGCTGGGGGCTTCCATTTTCAGGTTTTTCATTTCTGATCTTCCCAGATGTCTTTTTGAAGAAACAAAAAGTGAACATTCAATGGTGCATTGTCTTATATACTTCCTGTCTAGTTCCTTCAGCCTTCCTGGCCTGTATGTGGGTGAAGCACTCTATCTCGTGTAGCTGCTGTCACTGTCCTATTCTTGGTTATTCCCTCTCATCCAACCCTTTCCTCCTCCCCCGACTCCTTTTTACCATGGCCAGGAACTCACAGCATATTGAGCATCTTCAGGCTGAGGAAGTCAGGACACTCTAGTGTCTACAAATGTGGTGACATGGCTGGATCTTTAATTAGCTGCAGGAGTTAGCTCCACCTTTGCAGAGGGCTGAACAAAGTGCTTTTAGATCATTTAAGCTGCTGCCAGCAAGTGCTCTGTTCTCTGAAATAATAGTATGTCATGCAGCATTGCAAACTGTAAAGGTTAAAAATCTTATATTTTTATTAGACTTCATTAAGGACCTTACCTACTTGTTTGGGAGCTTTCTGAGCTATATATTCAACTTACTTGTGAAATAGTAAGTGCTAGAATCCTTTCCCATTGATTCTCTCTTTGTCTGGCACGTGGGATTTTGCAAGAGTCCATGATTGTGGTAGCTAACGTGTTGGGTGAACTCAAAATACTGAAGAACTGACTGTAAAAATAAAGTTAAAATCTGTAGTTAAGGATCCTTCCAAGCCAATATCAAAATAATGTAATTTCTGCTTGGGTCACATTGCTTCATATCTAGTGTAACACAAGGCAACATGCCAGAATTGCCATAAGTTACGTTGTAAATCCCTGTTAGCAGCAGGGAAGCAGCCTCCACACTTTTATACGTCATTTTCTGACATCAAATGTTCTAAAAGGTTTTCAGGCAAACTCATTGAGGCTCAACAGATGTACATCTGTTGTGAAATAGAAGCTTACAAACCATACGGTATCATTTTTTTTATTCTAATAATTGTAGTTGCTTACAGTTGTCTGTTTAACTGGTTATCAAAATGTACTAAGAAGAAACCAATCCCCGAAAACATTCAAACTAAAACCTGATTCACTTTAATACCAAAGGTTAATTTTAAGGGCTCCAGAAACTGTCTGTGATTGAAGTGACACAAACATGGCTGTTGCCTAAGTGCTTGGACATGTGGGAATGCCTGGCCCAGAGATGTTTGAACCACCCCTGAACACTAACCAGATAGTCATATATGACTATCCACTGAAATATTCATGTGAGAGCATGGAGAAACACAACCAGAGAGCACCTATGGGTGGGCTGCCTACTCTTGGGAGGGTTTGGTAATACCCAGACTGGACTAAAGGATGCTTCCAACTTAGGGAGAAAACAGCTGCAGTGGAAGGACACCTGAAGATGACTGCACCGCTATAAGCCAGCTGACTTGGTAGACAAGAGATGCTGCTTGCAAAATGATGGTGCAGGAAGGCCATAACATATACTAGGAGGAGCACCAGCAACGGCCATGACTTTCATCTGGGAGATCAGTATGAAATTCGCATCCAGCTGGCAGCCCGGCATGGAGAGCAGAGAGGCTGCGAGCTCCATCTTGTTTCAGCAGCGCTGGCCTGAGTGGAGTGTGAGTAGACATGGTTCAGGATTTTCCTGCAGCAGTGGGACTGAAATCCAGCAGGAGGTATCACCTTCCCGTGTCTTATTCTAAGCTGTTATTCTGACCTTCCCCATATAGTTAATGGAATAAAAAAGAACCAGACACAAAAAAAGGCTGTGATTCATGTCATCTAACACAGGCATTTAAGCAAGGAGAATCAGCTGCTTCTTCACCTGCTCTTTGCTCCCCACAGTGATGGGAGCCTGGGAAGACCCCAAAGAGTCATTTTTGGTCCAAGCCTGAGCCTGCTCACCCTGCAAGCAGGCAGTTTCACACACTAGGGCAGCATCACAGCAACGTTCTGTCTCAAAACATGTACAATGCTTCTGTGACTCTTTCAACACAGAATTCTTAGCTTGAAAAATAACTACTAAAGCTGTAGATTTTAATCAAGTTGCAATGATTTAATCAGGGTTGCAATGCTTTGCTCACAGTCCATGAGGATTTACTCCGACAGTTACTGATGGTTAGTTAGTGACTGCATATGTAGCCCCAGTGTTGACATTTCCTGGCTTTCCACTGATTGATTTCACCATCCACCTCTCCATTTAGTACCACAACTTCCCTTTAAAACCATCTGGAAAGCAAGTGATGCCAGAGAGGGAAGGGAAGCTCGTCTCTGTCAGAGACATCCGACAGAGATGATCTCCAGATCCTCAGCACAGAGGGTAGGTTTTGAGGATTACAGAAGAGCCTTATGGCTGTATGAGGACTAACCAAGCTTTCCCAGGTCCTTTTCCAAGGACTGCTGGACGATACCACTGTGAGAAAATAGATTGCAATCTGTCAATAACTGCATCGAAATCTTCTCTCCAAAATGGCTCCAACAGGTGCAGTTTTATAGAACTGATCTTCAATTGGTGCAAAAGCAATAATTTTTCTGGTGCCCAGGACACCTTAATAGTACTTATATATTTACCAATCTGGTGTCCTGTACATATAATTCAGAAGGTGTAGGTCAATATAGCTCCACTGGCTTGTCAAAGCAGTATTGATTCACTCTACGTAAGCATCTGATTCAGGAGCTGCAAGAGCAGATGTACAATCAAGAAGTCTTCCCATGTAGGTGATTTCTGCTACACCTTAATAGAAGTGCTAAAAAAGCACTAGGAAGGCTTATTTGTTTTGTCATTTGGTGATTATTTTGCCTGGTAATTGTAAACATCCTGTCTGATAAGAATTAACTTACGCTTTGGCAAATACTGGTGCTTTCCTTCACATTCCCCCCACCCCAATGAAGGTAGTCTGACTTTGATATTGCTTAAAACAGTCATAGGCTTTGTTCTTCAGAAATGCTAAAGTATTTCTAATTCTGAGTTTTATAATACTACAATATGGAGAGACAGATTGTATCTTAATAACATCTATATTATGATAAAGAACCAGCTACATGACAGGAAAACGAACATTTCAGTTCATCTACAATTCTCCATCACATCAAAAGATACTACATGTGAGAATGATATGCTAAAACTTCCCATTATGCAGTTTCAAAACACATATATTTATTCAAAAAGAATTGGTATTGTTAAGAGTAACCTCAGTGACTGCTCTAGATAATGTTTCACAGCCCAAACTGATACTTTAATTACAGTGTAATAAGATACTAATCTTACATATTGTGTATCTTGTATTTCTGTGAGCAAAATGCTGTACGTAAAGAGCTGTTCCTGATAGAATAATTGCAAATACTAACACAAACACTATCCCCCCCAGCTATGTTGTGACACCTAAACTGTTGTTAGTATTTAATGCAACTAGCGATGAACTAGGATAAACTCAACAAGAACTCTATTTCCAGAAACAGGTAACAATTTCTGTGAAGGAGCAGAGAATCATGCTGAACCAGTCCTCACCCCAAAGAGAGAATTAGTCATTTATTCTATATAGAACAACATAATAATCAAAGTCCTCTGCGTCTTCCAGTAATAGAAGATGTGAGAAAACAGAGAATAAACCGTATGCATGGGAGCTTTCACTTAATAAGCACATTGGTAACCACATACTCGTATTTTAAAAAGCCCTCTCTCTCAAATACGCACTTTCATTCATATAGGTGAAATATATAGTCATATGCATTTATGATGGGCCCAATCCTGCCTACCTTGCTCATTTTGAGAAGCATCTTACCCTGCAGTAGTCCTACCGAAATCAAGCAGAGATGATGCTCTTCAATCCGAGTATGGGTGGCAGATTCCACCTATATATAGCACATCTCTATTTATCTCCATTTTAAGTCGTTAATTTAGCTCTGTATCACGGAATTAAATATAAATTATCTGCTAGCACAAAAGCAACTTGGGAGCAATTACAGTCCCCTATCTCCCCCCACTCCAAATACGCTAAATATCAATTTGTAATATGTAAATCCTAGGGTTCTTTTTACACTAGCCAAGTCAAATTCTTAATACCAGACAAGAAGAAAATCATAGCTTAACATACACCAGTAGATGTAATAAATAATGAACAGCACTAACAGCTTAACATCATAAGGAAACAGATGGAAAACTTCCCTCCAGAGATCATTGCATCTAGTATTAGAGAATGAGTTTCTGGACGTGCACAGGGTGAACAGTTCAAGTCTGAATTACAATGAGGTTGGCAACACTTTTTTATTATAAATGTAGGAATTTCATGTCTTCCTTTTAGAAAGTACTGCTATTATAGCATTCATCTGTTTCACTGAAGACATGAAAAGCAAATGGCAAAATCTTAAGCTGCTAAAGCGTGCACAACACAATCAAATCAAGATCTCGCTCTGGGAGTACCTTGGCTGGGTTTGCAGAATACAGAAGGGCTACAATGCCATCATCTGTCCAGGAAATGAAACAGAACCCAATGTGGAAGCCAAATCTTTACTAGCAATGTTTGTCTACACTACTGAAAAGCCCTGTTAAGGCAATAGCTATTGAGTCAATGACTATTATATGTTTAAAGAATTATAACAAAGCAACGTCCAATCTGTTTCCCTGATAACAGAGGTGTTTTCAACATCAAGTGGCTTGGTTGTATCTTCAAAATACCTTTCAGACTGTGAATACAAGAAATGGAGTTTTCTCTGGAAAGTGAAACACATCTGTTAAGTTTGAATAAACCATACTGGAGACCTGAACAAATTATCACATTTTGTACACACTTGTTTGCTTCTTTTTTGGGGCGCAGGAATATAACATAACACAACACAACACACAATATCATCAGAAGCAGCCCAGCTAAAGCACGATATCATGCTTGAATCCTTCAGCTACATTGCACTCAATAGGCATTTGAGCGCATGTCATGGCTTCTCTAACTTTTTAATAAGAATTAGAAATCCATGCACATGTCTGTACTGCATGTATTACAAGAGATCCTGCCTCTCTCATCTGCCATCAGAAAGGTCTCCAAGTATGGTGCAAAACTCCACATCTAGATAGACCCTCTTTCAAGTGCCTGTTGTAGCAGCATCCATGTATGCATGTATGCAACTATTCATGTATGCCATGTATGCAACTACACTTCATATAGAGTTTTGTGCAAATAATAATAAATTAAGCTTTTCAAGAAGAAGGATTTTTTCTCTCTGCTTCCTTCCTCCATCCTCTTCATACCTACCTCACCCATTTTATGGACTACAATAGAAGCACAAAAGCTAAACTCTCTGTTCAGGGTCTCAAAATCCATTTCAGCAGAGCATGCCCAAGCCAGCCGACCTCCTGTCTGCTCTGTCAGCTATTAGATAACATTGCCTCTAACATCAGATGGATGCAGAGACTACTGCTTTCTATTATGGCTAAAGATATATAAACATAATTGAAACTTGTATTGATTTTAAAATCAAAGCTTCAAGATGACTAAAACTCTAGGGCAATTGTAGGGTCAGCCAGAACACCTTTGGTAATAGGGTGAGGAGCGGAAGCTGATATTCTCCTGACAAACCCATGAAGCTTATAAATGTCTAGCACTCATTACGTTATACTCATGCCAGCCAATAATTTCGGGTTGCTGTTCCAAGACACAAATTACTTCCAAATGCTGGACTATACAGAAATAAATGGAAGAAGTCCAACATCAGAATGTAAGAGACACCGAAGAGTTATTTCAATAATAAGACTACTCAATAATTTTATATTGCACAGTTGGGTACTGAATCCAAGTGAATAACTCTCCTCTACAGCACCTACAGTCCATTGCAAACTGAGAGAGTGATGTACTCACAGAGTGACTATAAAAAGAAAGAAATAAGAAGTGGAAAAACAGCTTTCCAAAATAATAATTTTTTAAAAACCCACAATCCAAACATCTTCTGGGATGCTGAGACAGCTGAAAATTCCTCGTGTGTGTGCATGCCTGAACAGCATCTAAAGCGATGCAAGGCTGCAGGACTGCAGAACAAGTAAGTCACTTGCACAGTTTAGCATTCCCCTTTTGCCCCATCATGGGAGGCAGTGTTGGCAGCAACGAGCTGCAGGTATAGGCTCAGGGCAGGAGGCTGCAAATGACATCAAACCTGCTGTGATCCCCCACAGCCCACTGCCTCTCCAGCTCGTCGCTGGACAAGTGGACACATCAGGGATAGGGGGGAGAAGTGGCTGAAAATGGAGATTTGCAACCAGAGTTGAAAAGAAATGCCCAGCAAAAGAATTTACCCAATTTCTCCTTCCCCTCTCACTGGCAAAACCAGGACTAGCAAGCCCTCCTCGTTCAGGCTTTCATTCTTCCTCTGCATCATATGTTCCCCCATCTCCTCCTGCTGAAGGAGTGGCCTGGCCAAGTGTAGCTCCAGCTGGGGATAGCACTCAGTCCACCTTGGTGGCTGAGAAGCTTGGAGACACATCTGCTGTTTCTCGCTGAGGGAATGAGAGGTTTATACCACAAGTTTCACCTAAAACTAAATGCAGTCAGTGAGCTTTCTATAAAGTTCAAGGTCAAGTTCAAGACCTTGCCTAATAAGGTCACTGATTAGCATCTTCTTAAAGTCCTGCCTTGCCTTTGGCCTTCACCAGGTTAAACTAGCACCTTTTCTGTGTTCATCACCTAAGGCCCCAGAGTGATTCCATCAGAGTTTACCATTCACAGCATGCCAGGTTTTCCAGTCATGAGCTGACTTTGAAACACATAGAATTTCTTTCCAGTTTTCTCTAGTATGACCAGTTTTTGCCACACAAATCCTATGTGGCAGTGCTGCTGACAACTAAGATGATAACCAAATAAGCTAACATGAGGAAAAAAAAAAAGAAAAGTGGAATACGATGTGAAGTGGCATGCCAGCCTGATGCTGGATGCACAGATTCCCTTCTTCCTCGCCCATCCCCTGCATTTGCCTTCATTTGGCACCCTCTCTACCCCCTCTCCTTGCTTTTACACAGCACTTCCTCACACCCTTGGTAGCTTTGAATTAGAGTAAAAACAGAGACATTTTTTCAGAGACTTTTCCTTTCCCTTTCTCCTTACAGTTGCTTTATTTTGTTTCTCCTGTGAATTCAGAGGCCAGCTGAATTTTTTAAGTGCAGGTCTGGGGACTTTGCAAGAGATCCACAAGAAAGCGATGCTCGGGAACTTGTCCAGAAACCTTGCTTGGCACGAGGAGAAAAACTTCTCTCGGTGCATTTGAGGCTTTTCATGGAAACCACATATTTTGCGTCTGTGGCTTGCTCATGACCTTTCTCTTTTCCTTAGGCTATGACACATTACCTGACAGTGGCTGGATTTATCATTTATTAACTTAGACCCCTTCAAAAGTGAGGTGCTTTCTATACAACTTTGGGAAACCCTGGAAGATGAGGAACAGAAATGACCAGAGAGAATTCTAGGGAAAGTTTTGAAGGCTGAAACAAAACCCTGCATTTGTTACAGGAGGGATCTTGATCCTAAGCAGAGACTTGTATCACCTGACTTACTAAGAAAGCAAGCTTTAAACCACTCACCAGGTGGATTTACACTCTCCAGGATACATTACAACAGTCAAACACGTGCATGCTCTTAGGTTGTGGCTACAGGGACTGAAAAGCCAGGGCAAGGGCAGAAGTCGGAGGTTGTGCTCATGTGAGCAGTTTCTTTGTGTGAGAGCACTGGGGTTAGTTGAGTCATTATTGTGCAAAAAGATGTCAAGAAATGTGGAAAGTTGAAAAAAGCAAAAAAGGAGCCAGTGGCACTAACACATTTTTTTTTTTTTAAAGAAGACCAGATTCAAAGAAATTGAGACACTGATCTGCTAGACTTCACTGCAAAGGCAGGGAGTGGAAGAGTTCAGGTTGTGCAGCATCATCTCATGGCTCTTTCAGACAGTTTTGGGCATACCTGGATATCTGAAGGAATTTGATGTCAGCAAAAGGAATTCTCACCCTTCTTACTTCTTCCTATTAAAACTAACAAGGTTGTATACCCATTGTTTTGTATTTCACTTATTTGAATACTGACAAATTAAACACAGCTGAAAACGGTTTTGCACAACTTTAGAGATAAGACACAGCAGATATTTGGAAAAGGGTGACCTTACTTCATTTGGAGTGATGGGTGTTTATCCAGAGCAGGATTCTGACCCACTTTCCTGATGGAGCAGCACAGGCACAGGCCTGATTTTTTATGTTCTCAGTCAATTGAACTCGAATAAACTCAATCAATTACAAATTCAAATCAATTGAAAGTATATAGCAGCCATTAAGTCACAAATATTCCACACTCTTATTAATAAAAATAACTACTCTTTACTATTATTATCATTATAATTAAATATTTATATTACCATAGGGCTCAGAGGGAATAGTCAGGATCAACTCGCTATAGCACTAGGCTCTTCACAAATGCATGAGATGTAAATACTAGTTCATATATGTATTTACCAGTCATGTTGCTTCTCACCTTGCCATCCCAACCACCCTTGCTCTTTACATCCAGCCGATTAACACTGTAAGAAACGCCCAGCCAGAGAGGGTTAAGCAACTCCCCAGAATCAATACCCAACTCCTCTCGTTTTCTCCAGCACCCCCTCATCAGCACCCCGAATGTCATTGCTTTCCAATCACTCCTCTGCCATTGCAGTCTGCCATGCTCCCGCAACACCCCACCCTCCACGTCTTGCAGAAGGTTCTGCAACCATATGCTGTGGTTGATTTATTAGTCCAAATTTCCCGAGGGAGCACGTCGTACCCATCTGATGCCCCTGTATTTGAGCTCTGAGTCACAGGTAGTGGAGCAATGTGTGAAAAAAAAATCATCACATATTCTGTCGGCAAAGCACCTCCCATGGTGCATGCAGCTTAAGTTGCTTCCATGCACCACTTATCCCACTACGTCTATAGAATAAATTATGCCCCAGAAATTTGCTGTCAATGGCCTCTTTCAGATAGTAGCAATGAGTAAGATAAAATCTGTCACTTTATGTCAAGTCACACTCATTGAGTACAGATTTAGTAATAGTAATACTTATCTTTTATGTAGCACTTTACATTTTCCAGTTGCTGCACAGAGATTAATTAATCAGTTCGACGTATATAAGCCAGGCCTGAAGCACATATTGGAGGACTGACAGATGCCTGCACTGCTGTGAAAGCACAAAGGCGACTGCCTGACCCGTGCAGGTGCAGGTGTGTTTGGTTGGAGTTAGACACTGGCACGAGAACTCTGATTTGCTTGGATTTAAGCAGGACGACGGGAGCTCCAAGGTTTGCTCACCTTCACTCTACCCACTGGAAAAAGTAAATGTAAGTAAATATCAGCCATTCTGCCACATAACCTGCAAACCCTCTCCTGCAATTAGAGTAGTTACTGTCCCTGAAGCTGAGAAATACAAAACAAAGGCAGATGGGTGAATTACTGCTTTTCATTAATGCTCGCTGCCTGTGACACCCCATTGAAAGCTCCCTTTGCCATGGCTTAAAGGTCCTCCCATCTGTGCCCTCCCAACCTTTGCTGGGCTTCTTCCAAAACCTCTCTTTGTGGTGGAGAGGACAGCGATGTTTCTCATCGTAAAGTGAGAGAAGGCCCCTGCCACACAGCCATGCTATCGACGGACAGCACTCGTCCAGCCTGGCTGCCCGGTTGCTGTTACTGCTGCTGGTGGAGCGCTTCAGACATACTTTCTGAATTAAGCCAAGCCTGGATAATTGGGAGTTGGAACCAACTCAAACATGAGCCTGCAGACGAGGGATTGTGTTGTTCACTGAATTACTCATTGACAGTGAAGAAAAGCATTTGTGGTAGAGTGCTGCTGCCCTCCAGACAGGAGGTTGGCCAGCAGAGCAGCTCACAGTTTCATGAGAGCATCAGTTTTCATCTCAGACTTTTCTGTGCATCTCTTCTTGCCCCAGACTATGCCCGAGGTGGCTCAAAGGCAGCCTGGTGACTTGTGCTGAAGATGTGCCCTGTGCGACATCTTAGCTTGCATAAATGAAGAAAACCCCAAAACAATCATCCCGTACAAGAAACCACTGACATTTTTATACTTGGGGACTTTCTTTTTTGACATCCGCTTTCCTGATGTCTTCAGAAAATGTAAGAAAGCATTAATATGCGCATGCGGGATTACTCCTACCCTTATGCCTGTCATATATTTGCTATGTGGAGAAAAATCGTACACCAAGCTCATCGTGTGTAAGATGAGCTACAGATGAGCTACAACTGAAGTGTTCATTAAACTGCAACACAGGCCTTGAAAGCAGCAGTTGAATTACAAGTCAAAAGAGTTTTAAAATTAATAAATGCAGGGTTCTTTTTTTATTTAGTTTCTGAGTCCATAAGTCATAATTTCAGGGTATCTACACTCAAAGGATTAGCAGTCCAACTGTTATTTGAAGTGGAGGACATTCTCCCATCATGTAAAGACTCCAGCAACTGGGATTCTTTATTGAAGCCTCAGCCAGAAACTTTTTAAAAGAGCTGGCAACACTGCTATGAGACGTTGTTTTCCATTTTTTGACACTGCATGTTTACATTTTTGTTCATGTAAGTTTTCCTGTATTTAATTACAGAGGCACTTCTGTCATCCACAGGCACTTTCCCAGCTTGCATTTACTGTCACCAAAAACCCCCCTGTGATAGAAGCCACAGAGCTGCCCCAGGTTCTTAGTGGTTCCCAGTGATACTGCTGGTAGAAACGGCTGATTTTGCACTGAAACCGACGTTTAGGCACTTTTCGGTGCTCCAAGCACCATGAGGTGTATTGTTGTCTCCACCTCCTTAGGCTGCCACTCAAGAGATGTGTCTTCTCCTCCATGATGGAGCTCAGACAGACCTGCTGTGCAACTCAGAGATGTAAGCCACCAAGCTGGCAAAATTCTTCTGTTTTGGTGTGCCTGAATTCTCCCTCGTCTTTGAGCAAGAAGATGAGTGTATGCTGCTGCAATGTTAAAAATTAAAAGCTAAGCAGCCAAAAGCCACCAAAAGGAAAACACTAGTTTGTAAACATGATGTAAAGTCATCCTTGTTATGCCTCGAGTCTCTCTTTGTGTTTGCTTAACCCTTGCAAGGTGTGGTTTAACACTGAGACCCAGACCCGATCTATGACCTGATCCATAGATCAGGCAGTTGCCTGAGCTTCCCAGGGAGGGAAACACTGGGGTCTGTGTCTGAGCACAGCCCTGTGGCTCTCAGGAGAGCACCTGAGGCATTGCTTTGCTCTGTGAAGGTGAGCAGCTCTTGAAGCCCCAGAAGATTGTGGAAGTCCTGAGTGCTTCACCCATGTATGCTGTCGGATGCTTAGCTTCTGATGTCTTGGAAGAGGCACAAAGGGCCTGATCCAGAACAAGAAGCATTTGCAGGAGCCGGTCTATAATATTGCCAAAACTACCAGATAGCCAGCTTTAATTTTTCATCATGTACCTAATTCCTTATTGTATCTGGGCATTCAGAGCAAAAGAAATCCTTTTTTCTGAGCTTGCTTTAATCACAGCTGCTGCTGTGGATGGAAGATTACAGCGTGCATGCAGGCCTGTGACGTGACATTTTTCCAGAGTCAGAGCTCCAAATCAAAACCCTTTAGGTTATATTCAGAAATGGCCATGTTGTGTCTGTTATTTCATGAACAAAAAAACTCAACCAAACCTCCAAAAACCAGAGGGTCACTTCTAAAAATACCTCTGTTTCAACTATATCTAGCAGAAACAAATGCTTCTGCCTTCCTTTTCCCCCCATGATGAATGCTCTCCCTCAAGACTGCAAGTTAGATTTTGTAAAGTCCTTATTATCACACTTCACTACATATCAGGATGAATGAGAAGAGCTGTGCAAACACTGCAGATATCTTTTCTTTATTACAGCTGCAGCCACTCCCCAGAGACATTATTAATGTCCACGGCTCTCATAGAGAGGCGGCGTATGCTGGCATCTGATTACTATTCAGATCAGCAGCCTCTCTCTGTCTGTGAACCAACACATTAGTAGGTACATAAAGGGCTCTTGCTGTGGGCTGGACAAGATCCTAGGGCCTCCGTCATGAAAAGATAATGGCAGCGTGATTACCAAAATTTTGTGGAAATTGTGCTAAGCCAAAGCAAAACAAAACCCAAGGTAGGGGATGCATTATTCCTAGGCAATTTATTATTTATCACTGCTGAGCAAACCCCTTTGTTCTTGCGTATGGCAGTTACTCTCCATTTATAGCTCACTTGGGTGTATAATTCAGAAAGAAGATATACGATGCTTTTTAAGAATGTAGGGGTAAGCCTCGCTTCCTGGACCAAGCCCAAGCTTGACAAGAGGTAGTTATGTGAGAAATGAAGGTTAAAAAAGAAAACAACCCACAAAGTCTACAGCCCCTGCTGCCTTGGGGTTTCTGCAGAGAGAAACCTGATGCATGGAGTCAACAGCCAGAAGTATTTCATGAATCAGAGAAGGCTCCCGTGCTGCCAAAAGCAGAGCTGCCCACCAGAGGTTTTGAATTACTCACTGGATTGTGGCAGGAGCAATTAAAGAGCCACAAAAGGCAGCACCCGTGCACAGGACCTGGGTGAGAGCTATGGGCCTGCCTTGCCTGTGGGCTCAGAGCCCTATGTGCTGGAGGATGAGCACCCGTGTCGTGCCATCTGCCTGAATCCACAATAAATGAATTTGGTAAGTCAAACCCGATAATATTCTACTCCCAGGTCTATATTTTTTAGTGTGAAGAAGGAAGCACTCCCATTAAATTTCCATTCAGCCTGGAAAACTACTAAATATCTATCCTCTTATGATATACCTGTATCCTTGGCACAGATGTGTATAGCAGAAGAAAGCAAAAAGATGTTTAACTAAAAAGACCAGAGCAAGGAGATTTGATTAACACAGGAAAACCAGTGTTCACACAAGAAGATCAGGAAGAGACAGCTGCTTGAGGAAACACAAGAAAAACATAAATGGTCTGCTAACTTGTTTCCAACCACATCACAGGTAGACACTGGCCCTCACAAGCTCAAACCTCCAAAATAAGCTACTTCAAGTAGATACTACAAGAGAAAAGCAGTGCATGGCTCTGTATACGCATCCCACAGGCACTCAGAAGGTGCTCTTGAAAACACAAAAAGGCACCAAAATTGCCAGCTAGTGACAGAGAACACATGGAGCAACCCAGAAAATTGATTTTTCAGAGAAATCTATCTATAAGCATGAGAGATGCAGAACTATGATGCATGTGAGTGTGCACCTGTGGTTCTCACAGGAGGCAGGAGAAGCCCATATTCAGACGTCTGCAAGAATGTATTTCAAAATTAAACCAGGCATTGAAACTGGAGCAGAGAGGACGAAATATTCCATCCTCTCTACTGACTGATGCCATGTGTTCATTGTTTAATATCTCTCTGTAACAGGCCCTTAGTCTGCTGAAGAGCTGTAGTATCTTCTCTTTTCTAGAGCCTCCACAATAAGTACTAACCATGAATATCAACCTGGACCTGCTTTGCCTCATTAATGCACAAAGGAGGAAGTCAGCCTCTGGAATTTGTTGATGGAATAGCATCTTTGCCCAGCATTGTGCATCCTGACACCAAGGCTTTGCATAGTGTAAAAAGCTCCCTAGCTTAACAGAAGCATTACCTTTCCCCTCACTGCCTAGGTCCACAACCTGGAAAGCACTGCCAGCTGCAGTGCTAGTGGAGCTTACCTGATGTGCTGCCAAGGTACCTGCTTTATAAAAGTGCCATCACCTGGGGCTGCCACCTCCTGAGCCCCATGCAGACATGGACTTACTTGCTCCCCTGCTTCCGTCCCGGAGAGGATTCTGTGGCGCAGTGCTGGGTAGGTTTCCTTCTTGACATTATGCAGCAAGAGGCACCATTTTGCCCCCTTAAAATGAAGCTGGAGGCTGCAATGAGCTGTGTCAATGACTTGATTGTCTGTAATGTCGCAGATGGTCAGGGCAGAGATATAGGCAGCAGCTGCTTCAGAGATGGGACTCTCGACTTCCGTAGAAGACGCAACATAGATGTGAATCAAAGTCCTGCCTCATTCTGCACCAGTATTAAACTGCCTCATCTCCCCCTCAGCGTATGGAATTATGCTCCTCATGGAAATCCTATAAAGACTTTCAGGAATTCTGAAGAACCTGTTTGGTCTGCCTCATGACAAAGATACATTGTCTCTGAACGTGACCAAGAAGTGACTAGAAATATCAGACAGAGAGTATTTCTATTTGCATATCTACATCATGAAATCACATTATGCTTGCTTTTAAAGGCCTTGTGAATCTTCTCTCCTGGTAAGAAGCCCAGATGTACCAAATGACCTCATACCTGTGTTTCATGACAGGTTTTGACAGAATTCGTCTCGTTGTAAGTAAAGAGCTACCCATGTTCCCGAACAGCAATAAGCAACACACAGATCGATGTGTTATTAGCTCATAATATAAATTGCAAAAAATCAGAGCCCTCTTAGAAAATGATTTTGCTCAGAGAACAATGTATTTTCATGGAAAAGTTTTATTTGTTAGGTACTTGGGTATAATTATTTGACCATGTACAGCCTGGCTGAGTTGCACTGAAAATTGATACTTTCCATAATGGTGTCTCATTACTGATGATTCATCGGAGAGGTGGTGCTGTGACAATTAGTGTTTTATGGGAGAATGGGCCACATACTCTTTAAGGAGTCCACTTCCCTAACAGTGATTTATTTAAGTGGTTGTTTTCAGATAGTTGTGTAAATAAATACATGCTAATGGAACATAGCGATAGTGCTTCTGTTGACAAGTTTCTGTGTCTTACCATAAAGCAGCTGAAGAACTAAATCTGCATATACAAATCCATAACGGTTAGGGGCTTTTATGTATTTTTGCAGGAGCAGTTTTGACTGAATGCATGAAAAAAGATGCAAATTTCTCATTTCCTTCAGTTTTTACCTCCCAGGTTGGCTTCAAAGCCTGCTTTTTAACTTAGATATTTGGAGAAGCTGATGTTGGATGAATGAGCACTACGATGCATCTGTTGATGGCCTACTGCTGTTTTGGAGGCTGGTTTCCCCCTCCCACTCCATTAATGCACTTTGTCTGCAAAGTGTGCTAGATGCTTTGAGCAATGCCCTATCAAACTAATTCTGCATGGTCAATATAAGCAGGGATTTTACATTGGCTGTAGTGGCCAATGGAACAAAGGATGTGAAATGTACTGTCCTGGCTGCTTCTGCTCTAGAGGCTAAGGTCACCAGCCCCAAGTACTTGTCACCACTGCTTTGCTGGAAGTTGCTGTCCCTGGAATTTACCAGCTGAGCTACCGGTGTGAAAACGAGCCAGAAATGGTCTGTGTCTGCTAAGTCAGATTTTGAGGCTGACGAAGATTGAGGCGTGCACATAAGCAGAGAGATGGCAGGTCCAGGGGCGGCAGAAGCTGGGCATCTTTTTGGGGCAGGAAAAAATAAAAATAAAAAAATGAAATTAAATGAAATAAAATAAAATAAAATCAGCTGAAACAGCACCTTGGCAGGTTTCACTTCCCAGCCCTGGGGCTCCCCCCCTCAGATCCATGCAAGCTCTGCCTGGGGGCTTGTGGAACAAGGTGTAGCGACTGAAGCTGGTACAGCTCTTCCATTCTGTCATCCTCTGATCGCTGTGAGACAGCCAAAATAAGGGCTCACAAGCAGTCCTCATTCAATCAGCTCCAGAAAAAATGCAAATAAGCTCAGCAACAAAAAGCATGGAATTTTTCTGGTGCAATTATGGTGCCTATAAGCACAACTTCAGCTTCAGTCTCACGGTTTATGCTGCTTCTGGAAACTCCTGAGACATGCATAATCTTATTGAGCAAAATCCTAGCCTCACATAATTAGCAAAAGTCCTGCCCATTTCTACAAGCAGAATTTTGTGCACCATGAGCAGTTTTTGTTTAAATCCAAAATTCAAGCATGAATATATAAAATTAAGATAGATTATTATAGCTGTAATAAAAATATATACGAGTGCATTCATATACTTAGAAAAAAGAAGTAAAGATATTTGCTAATAGAATACATAACAGTTTACATCTGCTAGCATAGTTGCAGGGAATTAGACCAGATGTTGAAAGTCTGTCATCTTTTATTTTGAAAGATATTCTTTCAGTGTATATAATCTGGTGTGTCAATTAAAATATGTTCAAGACTAAATTTCTTCCTCAGCATTATAAACTTATTGTAACAGTGTGACTGAGTCATGCTTGTCTGAATCACTTCAGATTTTCTGTGTTCCTTCAGCCAGCCTTCATGCTCAGCAGACATGAAGAGGACCAGTTCCTTGGTCATGCCGGCAGGGAGGACATGATGCTGTTTTCAAAGGCTGGCAGGCAGATTAGGATGCCCTTTCCCGTAGTTTGTCACAAGCCCGTGTTCTCCCCAGTGACAGAAAGCTGTTTCTTCTTGAGGTGAGGATAGTAGCAGGCTCTTTTCATTGCTGTCTTTTAAAGCCTAAGATGTTTGGTGAATCATAAAATGGTTACGGTTGTAAAGGATCTTAAGATCATCTAGTTCCAACTTGCAATGTGCCCTCTGACTAGATGGAGGAACAGGGAGCAAGGCAAGAGGCTGCTTATTTTAAGATAGGTTAGATGTTAAGGGCCTGCGCCTCAGCTCATCACAATATACCCATGTATCTTTGAGGGTTTCTAAGTGCAGGACTCCGCACAGCCCATGACTTACTGGTTTCTCCCTCCCAGAGTTAATTGTTTGAACACTCAACACTTTAACTGGCACTTCATAAAAACACACCTTGTTGTAATTGTGCTCTTTGAGTAACACACAGACAAATCTTGCAGAACTGTGGAGAAATGTGCTGACCCAAACACAGATTATCGTTGCACAGATCTCAAGGTAGAAGCACTCAGGCACAGACACTTATGCAAGGAGGCAGCACAGCACAGCACCTGGTTGCAGTCCCTTGGCCTCAGCCACCTCCCAGGGGCCTTTCAGTAGCATTTTCCATTATTTCTCTCATCACTTAATGGAGGGAGCAAGCAGCGTGTAAGAGCTCAGCTTGGAAGAAAGTTGACCACCTTGACCACCACGAAACTGTGGATGCCTTTAAGCCCATGCATGAGTGCTGGCAGCTGCTGGGTCAGTCCAGCAGAGCAGGCTGCCTTCCTTGCAGGGTCACTTACCACCTCCCTGGCCCGCTTTGGGGTCTGCTGTGTGCAGGTTGCTCCCCAGACATGCCTGTCTCAGCTCTTCTTCAGGAAACAGTAATGAGGCCTGACAGTCTCTCCCAACAGTCCCTGCCACAGCGAGGGCTGGTGTTGTGTCCAGCCTCCACCATCTCTGCTGAAACGTTAGTCCAGTCCTAGTTATCTCTTCCTCAGGGGGCATGAAGGGCAGATTAGCTGTCCCTCCTAAGGATGAACAGCACACATTTCTTTCGGATTTGGCTAATGGGTTGTGTTTTCTTGGCTCTGCCTTTTCCAGTGGACTCTTCTGAGTTGTCTACAGCTGAGTCACACCTTTCTTCAAGTGCAGCATCCCAAACCTGACATAGCCTTCCCATGTGAGACCATGCAGTGCCGAAGAGCTAAAACATTATGTGTTCTTGCATATACTTAGGAATATGAGGTTTCTCTTTTTTATTACAGCATGACACAGTAGATTCACATTCAGCCTCTGACCCACTACAGTTTCTTGACTTTTTAATTTATAGCTTTATTTGACAAGCTGCCCCATCTCTGGCATTTGCCATTTGTACTTCGAACATTTACCTGTTAAATTGCATATTTCTTCTTTTTCTTTTATGGGGGGATGTATCTCAAACATATCAAGCCATTTGAAGCCTGCCCCCAGCACTGCAGAGGGTGCTCACCTCTTGCTGCTGTCTGTAAATGCGACAGGCTCATTCTTGAGTCCATCATCAGCACTGTTGGCTTCACTGCCAAAGACACTGAGCAATCACAGGGCCACAGCGGCCTCCCACTGAGCCCTTCTTGATCAAAACGTCCATTTCGATAATGAGCTAATCACCGGTACTCTGCAAGTAATGTTTTCCAGCCCATTTTTTGCCCACCGTGCAGTAGATCTGTCTAGACCACACACTTTCTGCACTTGCCTGTGAGCGCTCTGTGGGAGACGCCGTGACCAGACATGCATTTGCTTCTGTCAGCAAGATCTGTCACTCTGTCACATAAGGAAATAAGACCAGTTTGACAAGTCCACATTGACAGCTACTCCTTCCCTGCTCCCTTCCAGGTGTCTGATTATTTGCTTCAGTGTTTTTTGCAGGAACTGGTGTTGCATTGATGGCTGTACAATTCCCCAGAGGCTCCTGCCCCCTTCCCTCAAGGATAAGCACCCTACCTCTCCTTTTACAATCCTTCAGAAGATGTGGCAAGAGCTCAGCATTTGTGAGTTCTTACAAAAAAATCCCCAATGGCTCTGAAATTTCTCCTTCCCCCCCCCCCCCCCCCCAGTATTTGAGCATCTTAAGATTTAGATCATGAGCTCTAGACAAATCTGAAAGCACCGTATTTATTTAGAAGGTATGTGTTAACCTGGTGCTTTGAACTTGGTTCGAGGGCTTGTTTGTTTTCAGTGTTATATTAGTTACATAAATCTCCTTTTTATGTTCCTGCATGAAAACTTTGCTGTCGACTAAGACTGTATACAAAGACTGAGTCACTTCCTTTGAGGCATACTATGTTAAAACATGGGATGAGTGTCTGAAATCTCCATTTTGTTGTGAAGAGCTAAAATAAAGAAATCTTCCAAGAGCAGCTGGCAGAAAATATTTGTAATGAGAGCTGCCAACTACTAGAGGAAAGTGACTTATTTATACAGGGGCACCACTGAGACAGACTGAAGAGACAGACTGTGCTGGATTTAGAAAATGAAAATCACCCGAGTGGACAAGGCTGTAAAAACTGTATAATATAAAAAAATGCATCTTGTAACCCAGCAGCACCTGCATCTGGCAATCCCATTCATGCCTTCTGCAGGAGATAAACCTTCTTGCTCCACCAAATAAACCCCATAATTACATTGCTTAAGTAGCATCATGTTAAGCCATTATGTGACCCTTGTCATCATCAGCCCTGCCAGGCAGTGAGGAGGTCTGTTGCTCTCTGTTGATTTCTCCGGGTATCTATTTAAACATACTGTGGTAATTAGAAACATTTAAATAAAGCCCTGCCCAAGGGCTGAATGGAAGAAGCTTTCATTCTCATGGCTACAATGCCCTTACCTGCTATTGTGGTGTGTGTGCATGTGTTGTTGCCAACGTGCCTCATTTGGTATGATCCAAAGCTCTATGGGCTAAGAAAGCAAAGTGGTCCAAAGGCAGCATCCTTTTCCTCCTCCAATTGATAGAGCCTCTGCCACTGGCAAAGAGGATCTTTCCACAGCGCTTGAAAGACAAATCTGCTAATTCCCCCTGCTTTACTTCTTTATGCCTTTCTCTGAAGGGAAACCTGCAGGTTTCAGATGCCAGCTTCATTCTAGGCATCCTTCCTAATTACCTGAACCACCATCATTAAATGCAGCACGTATATTGATCACTATCATGAATGTTGCCTTTCTAATATTCAGTGACTGTGAATCAAACTGTGTCACAGATGTGGATTTCAATGACCAGGTATATCTGAGTGCACCCCACAGATTTCCCTTCCTTACAGTAACTATAGCTGAATCAGAAAAAAAAAATCACTCAAGCTCTTGTCCCTCAGGTATTATCTAAGGTAATGTGATTAGCTCAGGAGCACTACTGGGCACCTAGTCCTGAGAAAAAATTCAGCTTTGGGTGGCAGAAACCTCTTGCTGACCATGAAAGGTGTTTGAGAACACGCTTCCAGATTGGATTGCCTCCCAGATTTAGGAAACAGATGGCCTAGAAAAGTTCACATTCATTTTTCAAAGCACCAGTTTTAGCATTTGTCTTTCACTTAATTGTGTTTCAGCTGAACATTTCTTCTCTTTCCACAGGAAAACCACCACAAAAGGATTTCCAGCTCTGTGCTCTGCTGCTATCCCTGCTCCTCTCTCACTTGCAAGATTTACCCCTCTGATGCCTGGGCGCAAAAGCTGCTGTGCTTTACAGCAATTGTAGAAATTGTTCACAAGAAAGCAGTACTTCATATCACTGTCAAGTGATTATAGTGGTGGACACAGTTCGTAATAATGCTTTTGTCACGGGAAAAAGTCACAGATATCAATTATCCTTGCCAAAATGGAGGTTTAAAGATTTTAAGACACCTAAGGAGAAATAGAAGTTGTTCACTTCAATAACAAAAGCAATCTTGTACTTTATAGCCAAGGACCAAAGCATAATGGGTTGAAACATGCCAGTAATACAAATTTTTGCCTGAACTATTTGAGATAGTCACATGAAAAAGGCTTCTCTGAGAGATATTTTGGTCATAATGCATGGTCCTTTAGAAACCTATTGCCTTGTTCCCTTCTCTGATGACTCGGTTGTATTTCAGTTGGGAGGACCCAGTTCTAGCTATGAGATGGTCCAAACTACACGAAGCACTGCAACATTTGGTCAGTATTTTACCCTGCATACTGAGCACGTCTTTTGTGAGCAAGAAAAGTCATGTACCACTGAAACTTCCCAGTGCCTGGATGGGTATTTTATCCACGTAATTGTTTAAATAGGTTCACAGTTGCATACTCCCAGCCAGCCTGGGGGAGGATGTGAACATTAGTTTAACTGGTAATCCTCTGGCCTTTTCGGACCAGAATAGCTATTCCAAAACAAACACGCTGCAATAGCTGCTCTGGAATAGCTCACCAGGTGGCTTTGCTTTCCTGAAAAAGATTATTTTTCCTGAATAATCACAGCCCCCTGGAAATATTGTGACTTTTCTTCAAATAGCGTGCCCTAGTGGGAACTACTCCCAAGCAGCTATTGGGAGATGATGTATTCTGCAGCAGTTATTATAGCCAATTTGCTCAGGTAGAGAAGGTCAATAGAGGCGTTGACTAGAAATGCTCTTGGACCAACTTACCTGGAGGTTAAGGAGCAATAAGGAGCAAAGTGGAAGATTTTACTCAAGCACTTTCTGCAGGCGCACAATTGATGCTGTAAAAAAAGAGTGAAGTCTATTTTTGTCTCTTGTTGTCTGCACCTCAATCACATTATAGAATCACTCTGGTCCAGTGATTGCCTGCCCAGAGAAGGGCCCATATTCATTCCACCTCCAAGGTTTCCATTAACACAGCAGTTACACTGTCATTTGGGCAGAAAGCCCGAGTCAAAGCACTGCTTCATTTGATCTGCATCTGTCCTAAAGTAATATCCCTCTGTTCTTTCCATCCTGTTTCCCTCTGAGGAAGCGGACTGCTGTTTGTGAGGAATGACTGCCTCCATTTGACAGGAGAATACTTTGAAGTGATCACACTAAGTAGGCAGCGCCACTGCTATGAATTACCATCTACAGCACATTACAGTGACCTCCCTACCTTTCTTTTCCATTTCATATGAGCACCTAAAAAGGAAAGGCACCCTTATATGCATGGTAATCGTTCAAATATGCTGCTTTTTGGCAATTCTTTCAAGTTAATGGAAAGAAATTTTATTGAAAGAGGAGAATGCTCAAATTACATGGATCCCACTCTCTCCTTGTGTTTGGCACAGAAGAATTTACAGACAGTCCCTATATATTTCTGGGTGACTGAAAATATGGCATTCTGGAGGTCCCAGTTCAAAACCAGCCCTTTTTTACCACTAGATTTTACTGCCAGAGTATCAGGTTACTATTTCATATAACCTCTCCCTAATGGAATTTATAGATCTGATAGTCTAATGGATGTTTTTACTTGTAAGTAGCAATTTCACACATTTTCCTCAGTCTGTGTGTCTTTTAAGTTAAGAAAAGGTCCCAGCTAGGACAAGGAACCCATAAAACAGTGAGGTTACCATCCTCCAACAACCTAAGAAAGACCAAATTTCGATGCTTATTTATTTATATTTTTTGCTGTAGTACCCTGAGAAAGCACGAACAGAACTGTGAGCACGTCCTTGTAAATCCTTCTCATTAAAATGCCTTGATTTGCAAAGGTCATTTTTTGATAAAGAAAATGTGGGATTGTCTCAGCATCTTTAAAACCTAGGATTCCTACGACTAATTTAGGAATGAAAAATTGTTATCTCAGCAGATTAATTTTGTAAGGCAGATGAGGGAGATATTGTGTGGGGAATATTTGTTAAGAATGACCGTAGGTTTTCTCAAAGGGGAGAAATGATGCCCAGCTCTGAAGTCTAAAATGAGGTCTATTTATCTATTGCTAATGGTAACAGTGACCTCTTGTGGAAATTTCTAAGATCTTTTCTGACTCAAGTTATTTTTATCCTGGTTGTAGTTTGAATCTGCTTTTGGCATTTCTAATGCATTTGTTACTGTTCATAAAAGAATAGCCAATTTAAGGTAGCCCCTTCTCCCTTGGCTAAGTCTATGACTAGGCCCCTAATTGCAGTGTACCAGATCTTTAAGTTAGAAAGGAAAATAGCACAACTACGTTGTTATTTTAGAAGAAGATAGGTGTTCTAAAAAAGAAATGGTTGAGCCTTAGGTTTGTTAATTAAGCATTCTATCATATCCAGAAGTCAGAAGCAGATTTTGGTATTTCTAGTCAAAGCCATTACACCTGTTGGAGCAAAAGCAGCTTGTTTGTGCTTTCTGAATTAAAAATGCCACTAACCATGAAGTTGGTTTCTAATGAGTCAGTAATAACCACATCTGGGCTAACAAATCTGTTCTTTGACTTCAAAACCTTTTCAGACCAGTCGTTACTGCAGACACAAAAGATATCTACGAACTAATGTCACAGGGTGTTTTGTACCATATCTCTCCTTGCTTTCCAGCTGGATGCTGTGTCATTTTATACTTTGGTTTAACCCTCATGCCATGGCTTCTTTTAGACAGATGACTGGTTTGCAGGCAGCATCCATCAGTGTTCTAAGCTAAGAGCCTGAGGTTTGTACCAAAGCAGCTGAGTCTCATCTACACTCCTCTGGTAAAGGGGGTGGCAGCAGAAAAATGGAATTAATAAACACAGGACACCAACATCTTACTGTCACTGGAAGATTTGTCAGACCTCTGCTGTCAAAACCTGTGTACCTTGCAAAAGGTATGCCAACAGCTAGAAAAATATTTCTTTAACCTCACAAATAAAATTAACAGAAGAGAAATGAACTAGTGGCCAAGGAGAGAGAGTCTAGGTAAGGTTGTAATTTTCAATAAGGGTGCTGATGTCCGCCTGAGGTTAAATATGGATAAGGAGACTTAAAACATAGAATAAAAGGTCATGGATCTTTATTCACTTACCTGCAGAGAGACCAAACTACCTTACTCCTGAAGGAATGAATGCATACTATTTTCTTTTATGGTGGAGGGGTTTTATTTTAATGTATCTATCCAGTTAGGAATGTTACCTTCTGAAAACACTGTAATGAAAATATTTAAGGAGAAGAAGAACTATTTACATACCTACAAGCCTATCAAGCCGACCTTCACTACGTGTAAAACTTTAGAGTAGTCCTAAAATGAAAGAATAATTGAAGACCTGGAGTTAAATGAAAAACGGGGTGAAATCAACAGAGACCAACCAGGCTGCTGCATCTCCTTGGTCGAAGAAATTAATTAATTAGTCTCATTTGGGTTTGACACAGTTCAACTTGGGATCCTAGCAATAAAGCTCAAGGAGATAGTGATGAATGAACAAATCATAAGGCTTATGGGAAGCACTGATGGCAAGTTGAAAAGCAATTATGTGGCTGGAGATGGGAAAATATGCCTAGTGTTTTTTCTCAAGGAGCAGTGTTGGGAGAAGTGCTTTCTGTTCACTAACTCCTGAGGTTTACATAAGCATGAGAGTGTTACACAAAGCTGAAAGTCACTGGTACAGAGGAGGACAAGGATGTTGGGCCTGAAGACCCACAGGACTGAACAGAACGGGGCTGAAACTCGATCAATCATGCAAAATATATTTGGGACCTAGCAATTAAAAGTTATCTGGAAGATAGGAACTGAAACCTGGAAATGATAAAAGGAGAGAAAGAAAGAGTGAGCTAATTATGACCCAACAGTGTCACTGGAATCCAGTCATGAGAGAGATATGTCCCATACTGATGGGGATATAGTAGAATATAAAATAGTGGAGTATTTCTAGACACATACTACAACAACACAGAAACCTGAAAGAGGATCAAATGAAGAGATGGGCTACTTTGACAGAAGAAGAAGCTGCCCTGCTCCTGCCAGCAAAAGGAGGACTAAAGAAGGTTATGGTTACTCTGCACAATCACATTTGGGTTGGAGGACATGGAAAGGAAAATCTGCAAAGCATACACCAACCGCTGAGCCTATAAATTTTTGCAGTCTTTTCTTTGACCAGTCGGTGTCTGCAGTACATGAAAGATCAAAGCCTCAAGACAATGTGAGAAGCACGAAGGGACCGCAGACAGAATGCCGCGTGATGAAAGAAAGAATAAGTACCCCTTCCATGTACATCACGGGGTAGACATAAGCAACAATTTACATCTACGTGAAAAAGCAATCTGTTTCATGAATAGCAAATAAAAAGGAGAACATTCTTGGCTCAAATGAGCAGTCATTTCAAATGTGAATCAGCGTTTGTTAATGGAGTTTTGGCATATGCCGTCTTTTTCGGTTATTAGCACTGGCTGAATGATGCCAACACTATACAATAATCACACAATCAGAGGGCTTATAGCAGAGGATAGGAGACACAGCAAGCTTTGCAAAATGATGCTGTAGTTGCTTTCTTTATCCAGGGGCTACTTATTAACACAAATAACATCGCCCACCACCCCACACCCCACCCCCCCAAAAAAGATGTCATCCTTTAAAAAGACATTGGGAAAAAATGCAATAGTTTAGCTTCCTGATGTTAAATGGTCTTCTGTAGGTTTTTTTCAGGACCCTGTTAAATTTAACTGACTGGTAATGTTTTTTCTTTCCTTTATTTATACATTTCACAGTAAAAATAGCACATATATAGAGATATATCTTCCGTAAAGCAGGTAGATAGCTGATAAACAGCCTAACCACAAACACACTCATGTTTGTTTTTGTACACATTGTATTGAGCATTGTGAAACTGGGACACACAGTACTTAAAGCATTACACTACACCAGGAGACCATATTCCATTGCCGTTTCATATGCTGGAGGAAGGGAAAAAAAATCCACTCTTCATCTTGTTTGTTTTTCTTTTTCTGTAATTCCTTCTTGACAATCATCACTTAGGATAATTTCAAAATTTTCACAGGTCTCAAAACCTCTCTCTCAGGTTTCAGAAACAACAGCGTGGCAGCAGCACAGCCAGGGATCAGCATTTCACCTAGCCAGTGTCACCGTCTCCGCAGCTTTTGGTCGAGCCCTCTTGTCATTAGTCAAAGTCTCTGGCCTTCAGATGTTTAATTACCTTTCTTTAAAGTGATGGATGGTCACTTACAATGACCACATAATATAATTGTCCTCCTGGACAATGTCTAAGATGTGAAGTTCTCCTTGAGAAAAGAGGCTAGAACACAGCATCCCCATGATTTCTGGGCTAAACTGCTCCACCAGCAGGGCACTGCACCCCAGGCCACGCTCATTTGTCAGAGAAGCATCACTGTGCCCCACTGCTTAGCAAAAGGGTAAAGGAAAAACTGTTGTAGCCTGGATGAGGGGGCAGGAGGGATGCAATGGCTGGATTGACAGGCTGCTGCCTCGGAGCCTGCAAAGATAAAAGCAGTGCTGAGTCACTCACAAGTCCAGAGGCCAAAGGCTGCTCTGTTCACATTGACACCCCCCTTCCCCAAAGACAACGTGTTTGCCGAGAGAAAACAGCAGTACAACATGTAATTGCTGCTCTCATGTCTGGAAGGCCTGCTGGTACACAAGGAGTCCATCCAGGCTTGTACAAGGTTGCCGTGGGAGCGAAAGAGGGAAAATAATCAGCAGAATTAGGGCAGAGGAAGGTAAGAAAGGTCTGTCTGACTCTAGGAGACAAGAAGGGACAGCTTACTCATAGATACCGAGGCCAAAAAAACAGGTGATGCTGCCAGCAGTTAAAAGGTTTGTGCTGCTCTTGCTGTCCTATTTAGCTTTAAAATTGCCGTGCAATCTTTGCTAATAAGAAAGAGAGCAGACACAGGAGACGGCAGGATCAGGGAGGAGATCTGAGTGCCTCACCAAGTGGCCTGAGCACAAGATGAAAATGCCAAAAGCTCAGACTCACTGCCGGAGTCTGCCGCCTGCCACGACCAGTGCTGGGTCAGAGCAACAGCCAGGCCCTTGCTGTGTGCCGCAGGGATTAGTCATGCTGTGAAGGAACAAGATGACATGGCAGATTTACTACTGAAACAAGTCATTCCCAGGGCTCTCAGAACTATCCCAGCCTACTCTTCCTCAGTATTTTTTTCTTCTGCTTGATCAATAATGTCTAAAATGCAGATTTTTCCTTAGAGGGAACTAGAACTGGAATCGAGGGCATCTCTCTCCTCTGCTTGGCCACCAATTCTCATGAAAGTTACATGAACTGAGACTTCTGTATCTCTGGGAAATCTTGCTGAAATCACCAAGTGGCTTGACGTTCTGCGGTGGGAAGGATTGCTCCTCCAGCCGCGAGACCTTCTGGAGTCTCACTGTTGCTGTCATTGCTGGCCACAACACTCACAGCCCTCTAGAAAGACAGAAGGGATTCTTTCATGTTTTACACAATCTGGGTATACTTTAACCACAACAATAAGTAGTGATTGCAACATAATACAGTCTCTCTCAGTAGCTGGCTGTGGTTCAGTTCTGGCAGGCTGCAGAACAGGGCAGGATAATGTATTTACCTCCCAGTAGCTCTAGGGAGATGAAGCCGGTTTTAGTCATCCAGCACTGGGTGCTTACTGGTGTGGCTGAAAGCAGAGGCACACACAGAGCCTTGCACCCTGGCATGGCTTCTGACCTAAAAAAAATCTGGCAAGAGAAATGAAGCATTAAAAGGAGCCTTAGTGTCTCTCTCCAGAAGCAACTGGGGACCAAGTTTCTGCATTGGTGGCCAAGCAGGATGCAAGGATGCAGGCAGAGCTCTTCCCAAGCTGCTCCTAGGACTCCTGGCTCTGAGGAGAAAGAGCTGAATTTTCACAAAGTATAAATATTACACCAAAACTCCCAAGACAAATGGAACATACGGGCAATAACTGACTGCACAGATGCACCTAAGAAAAAACATTTGCATGTGTACAGCCCTCAAACGTATAAAGTTATTGGCAGGAACAGACCTGGTGTAATGCAGCATGGTGGGAACAATTGCTGTAAGGCTCTTTCCCCCAGTGCCTGGGAGTGGTTCAAAGGTAGGGTCAAGGTGAGGCCCTTGGCTTGGCTCAGAGCAGCACAGGTAGCAGGGTTTTTGCCCATGCAAGAGCCAAGCGCTAAGCAGAGGTGAGAGAAGACAGGGTGATAAGTCAGGCTGGTGTTCCTGTCAGATAATATGCAATGAGGGGAGCTGGGTAACCAGTGGTAACCAAAATGAAGGCTTGCTGTGATAGCCACATGTTGTGGTATAATTCTAGCTGGCAGCTAAGCACCACACAGCTGCTCACTCACTCCCTCACACTGCAGGATGAGGAAGAGAATCAGAAAAGTTACAATGAGAAAACTTGTGGATTTAGATAAAGACAGTTTAATAGGTAAAGCAAAAGCCATGAGCACAGGGAAAGCAGAACAAGGAATTCATTCACCACTTTCCATCAGCAGGCAGGTGTTCAGCCATCTCCAGAACAGCAGGGCTACATCACACGTAAAGGGTTGTTTGGGAAGACAAACGCCGTCACTCTGAACATCCCGCTTTTCTCCTTCTCCCAGCTGTATATGCTGAGCATGATGCTATATGTTATGGGTTATCCCTTGGTTTAGTTGGGGTCAGCTGTCCCGGCTGTTCCCCCCTCCCAGCTGCTTGCGCACCCGCGGCCTACTTGCTGGTGGTGTAGGGTGAGGAGCAGAAAAGGCTTTGGCTCTGTACAAGCTACTGCTCAGCAATAACAAAAACATCCCTGTGTTATCAACACTGTTTCCAGCACAAATCCAAAACACAGCCTCCTATTAGCTACTGTGAAGAAAATTAACTCTATCCCAGCCAAAATCAGCACACTGTAACTACAGCTACAAACAGCTCTGCTACAGGCAGCTCCACGACCTGCTGTGTTGTTCAGCGGGGGCTGGAGCGAGCAGGGAAGCGCAGTGGCTTAGCAAAACCACCCAGGTTTTGGCTTTTTTTCAGACTCCTCCTGCTCTCCTCCTTACCCTCCAACTGCTTTCCCTGTGAGTACAGCAAAGAGACGGAGACAGAAAAGGTGTAGGGAGAGAAAAAAAGGAGGGAAACTCAGCAAAGAGCTGTTAGACTTAGAAGATTTCAGAAGGAAAGCATTTTGATGAATCATAGAATCATTTAGTTTAGAAAATATCTTAAAGATCATCCAGTCCAACCATTAACGTAGCACTGCCAAGTCCACCACCAAACCATGTCCCTATGTGCCATCTACAGGTCTTTTAAATACCTCCGGGGCTGGGGACTCCACCATTTCCCTGGGCAGCCTGTTCCAACACCTGAAAACCCTTTCAGTGAAGAAATGTTTCCTAATATCCAGTTTAAACCTCCCCTGGTGCAGCTTGAGCCCATTTCCTCTCATTTTATCACTTGTTATCTGGAAGAAGAGACCAAAACCCACCTCACTAAAACCTCCTTTCAGGCAGTTGTAGAGAGTGATAATGTCCCCCCACCCTGAGTCTCCTTTTCTTCAGGCCAAACCTCCCTGGTTCTCTCAGTACAACCTCACCTATGCCCAGTACAGGGGGATGATGACTGCTTTGGTCCTGCTGGCCACACTATAGCTGATACGGGCCAGGATGCTGTTGGTCTCTCGGCTGCCTGGGCACAAGCTGGCTCATGTTCAGCTGGCTGTTGATCAAAACCCCCAGGTACTTTTCCACCGAGCAGCTTTCCAGCCACTCTTCCCCAAGCCTGTAGCTTTGCCGGCGGCTGTTGTGACCCAAGCGCAGGACCTGGCAATCAGCTGTGTTGCAACTTGTACAACAGGCCTTGGTCAATCGATCCAGCCTGTCCAGATCCCTCTGTAGAGCCTTCCTACCCTCAAGCAGATCAACATTCTTGCCCAGCTTGGTATCATCTGCAAGCATATTGAGGATGCATTCAATCCCCTCGTCTTGATCAATGATAAAGATATTAAACAGAACTGGACCCAATTCTGAGCCCTGGGGAACATCACTTGTGACCAGCTGCCAAATGAATTTGACTTCATTCGCAACCACTCTTTGGGATTGGTCATCCAATCAGTTTCTCATCAAGCAAAGGGTATGCTTGTCCAAGCCATGAGCAGCCAGTTTCTCCAGGAGAATGCTGTGGGAAATGGTGTCAAAGTCTTTACTAAAATCTAGATACGCAACATCCGCAGCCTTTCCCTCTTCCACTAAGTGGGTCACCCTGTTGCAGAAAGAGATCAGGTTAGTCAACATAATGAATGATACTTTGAGCAGATGTTGTTCTGCTGAGCTTTCCTTCTTATCCCCAAAGGCATGCCTGTAGCAGAGGAAGAATCAGGGCAGCAGCCCCAGCTGCAAGACACATGGTCCCTCTAGCATGGTGTGAGGCACCTCATCCACGTCCCTCCTGCCGGCCCTCCCACCCAGCTGTGACAGCATCCAGCTCACAGCAGAATCAGTCCTACTTACAGCAGTCAAACCATGCTGGGAAGTCTCCAGCATTAATTCCCTTTTCCTTGTCCTGTGAATAGCTCTTTCCCACTGCCATGCTTTAGAGAGGCTGGGAGAGAGAAGAAAGGTGTCAGCTTGCAACTGGTGACAGAAATATGGGATACAGAGGAAGGGCAGGAGAAACAGGAAAACAGGCAAGATGGTCCAGCTCTGGGCCAGAACAAAGCCACGCTATGCAGACCAAGACCTGGGAGCACCTCTGACGCTCCCAAATACTGGGTAACAGTCAAGTATTCCTACAGTGCTTACCTGATAACACCAGCAGCTGCAGCCTTCCAGCAGTGAATTGAAGGGGATTGAGATGCACGGGTTTAGTCTGATTAGCATCTGTATTTTGTGGCCACTTCCCCCACAGATAGCAGAAACGTTTCCTACATCAGTTCGGGTGCTGCAGGCAGATTTCTCTGTGCCATCTGTTTTGCGTTGCTGGTTGTTTGGCTTTCTAAAGCTGTGGGCAGAGGGAATAGTAAAATTGCCTATCGAATAGAAAAAAAAAAGGCGAAAAAATACGCTTCTATCACATCATGCAAACTCTGCCACCAGCAGAAACATCTCCGAATTATTCTGGCAAACATCATCTATCCAGCCACCTTTGGGGTTGCCTGGCTACTTGGATCACTTGGGCCTCCATGAAGCCACCACAGACCTTGTGCATGGACATGCCTCTGCTCCTGATAATGCTGAGTCATTCAGGATTATACAGGTGAAGCCTGATTATGAGGAATTACAGGAGGGATGTAATGGAGTGAGTGAGCCTAGACTCTCTGGTCTGATAAAGCTCTATGCCAGCACCAGCAGCGCAACAGAAATGGGAAGAAAACGTAGATTGTGGGCTTGGAGAAAGAATCCTTTCTCTTGTTCAGCTCCTGGTGCTTCCTGTTTGTGCCCCTTAGTTCCTGTATAAGGAGAAAAATGCTGAGCTGTTAAGGTGAACTGCCCATGACTGCTTCCAAAAATCTACCTTTACTAGACCGTCCTCCCGCTCCTGAGCCCTAAATGGACCAACGGCCTATGTTTTACCTTTACTCTTCTAATACAAGGGCTAAGGAACACAAACAGATGCTAGTAAGATCCCACTCCAAAACAAAAAGTGGTCCTTCACACACCCTCCAGCCAGCCTGTGGATGTCCTCAGGAAACAAGGCTATGGATGCTGAAAGTTTCCACAGATTCGAAAAGGTGCCATAAGAAAACAGATCTGAGATCTACTGAGGGCTCCGAAACACAGAGATATCATATCTGGCTCAGGAAGTCTCTTCAGTGTTGGAGGCTGAGAGATGTAGTATTGCCCTGTTCTCCCCTGGGCTTTTTTGGCTACTGCTGGAAAACTTGTGGCCTTACACTTCTTTTTGGTGCAGTGTCCTCTGGGCTGTTTGGTCACCATCAACCCTGTATGCAGGAGCCTGGGCCTGTATCTTCGTTCACTGAGAAACCTGACAAACAGGCAAACCCCTTTAGGACACTTCCGTGTGATTTCATTCAAAATTTATTGCCACTTTTCCAATGTTCCACACCTTCCCCTTTCCTCACACTTCGCAGACCAGGACCTTCCACTCCATTTAGGGAGACCAGGCCTGAGCACTGTAAAGCCTCATGTACATGCTTGCCTAGGAGATGCTTGCTAGGATTTCCTATGCCAATCACCATCATCACATCCAAAGTCAGTCAGAGCCAAACCACTTCCCTCACCCCCCACACACCCTGGGTCCCTCATTGTGAAACTTACTGCCTAAAAAACCCCTTCAAGGCTCTGTCTATACAAACAAAGCAGAGCTGAGGGAAGATTTTGGTTCCTGCCAGACAATGTTGCCCCCTCAACCGCAAATTTGCAGGCACAGTTCAGGAGTCAGCACAATGCAGGAACCATTCCCAGTAGGTAATCTGTGTGAAGCTGCACGTTTTGGATCGGAAAGAGGGTTTAGCACTGTGGACACACACAGCAGTTCTGTGCCAGAGAACAACCTCACTCACGGTTTATGAACGGAGGCAGTCAAAAACAGCCTCACTTTCCCTGTGTTCCTTCCTCCACCTCAAACTAATGGAGGCAAAGCAATAAACTGTCCTTAGCAAATCCTCCTGGAGTCCTGTGGGTCCCTTCCCCTCCCAGTGTGTTTTCATTTGCAGTGGCTGTTCTGTGGTTTCTGCCTGAGTTGGGTACATGTCAGACGTGAGCTGCGCAATCCTGTTCCAGGACCGGCTCCAATCCCATACGTGCTTGCAAGCAAACCCATTCCCGATGCAGAGACAGATGACTCAAGTGAGAACTCAGAAATATTTAACTCCTCCGTGCCAAGAGATTTCCCAGCACTAAGCACAGAAGGAAGAGAGTGCTGAGTGAAAAGCAAACTGCAATCAGCAGCTGGCTCCTGAAAGGGGACTTGATCTCTCTGCTGAAAAAAGATGTACACCCAAGCTGCCTTACCGCTGGAAGAACATCAACTCTTACCGATGTCTTGGCACACATCTTCCAAGAGGAATTACCTGCTATTGCCCATAAAGACAAAATCGAGAAGCCTCTGAGCTGTAGAATTAGCACGTACGGACAGCATTTGAAAAGACCTAGCCAAAGCTGATGCTTATGCAGGCTCAATTGCTGCAAAGTAAACAAGAACATTACTTGCTTGAAAGCACCATCTGGTAAGGAGGCACCTCTGCAGAAGAGGAGCCTGCAATTTGGACATACAGCTTCTGAATGCAATCCCATCAGCATCTATGCAGCAAACAAAACACTCAAGTGTACAAAGAATAGGAGCACATTTTTATATAATTCCTAAATTTAGGAAAGTGTGATTTATTTGGCTTTCTTTAGCAAGAGAAAACATACCAGAAATAGTAGGAATTCTGAGACTAGATGAAACACAACAAAAGCAAGAATGAGGAGAAATAAAAATATGTCTGCGCACAATTAATTTGAGGAATTTGTTGCCACACCATGGCACTGAGGTCACAATATCGCAGGATTAAAGAAGGAATGGGTTGTTTTTATGAATGCCATGACAATACTGCACTACTTGCTAAAGGTCAGAGCTTCCCTCACAGTCCCACACAAACCATAAGTTTGGAAAGGAAAAAGCTTTCCAGAACATATAGAAGCCTCAAATTGAGGGATCTGGGGAAAATATCTTGCCAGATTACTTTAATTTTTCCTATTCAAGCATTTCTTGTGCTTTTCAAGTGTGTGGTACTAGTCTGTGTTGAGAGAAGACATTAGGCCACTTGGAACATCATCCAGTTTATATGGAGCATTTACTCTGCCAATGTGACTGAATGTGATTAATCCTGAGCTTTATAGTTACACCTGCTGTGGGGACAGAGAGATGATTCATAACAACAGTGAGCAAAACAGAACAGAAACTAAAGTAACCGTGTCCTCCACTCTTTCCACACGTACATTTAAGCTTTGGGGACAGTGCACTTTAAGCAAAGCTGGCTGGATACTTGCATATTAGCCATTCCTCTGGAATTACTTTGGTCCCACTGCAAAGCATGGTGCTCAAAGTTCAGGTGCTCCCCCATGTGCCTTCCTGCATTCAACTTCCAGCAGAGACCAAGGAAACAAAGAACCAAGAGGAGGGGAAGGAGGCTGGGTTGGCGATGCACATGGCACACATACACAGTGATTTCTGGGTCTGGATAAGTAACGTTTGGGTTTTTACAAGTACTTCCATTTGAACCTCAACCTCCATTGGCAGTTAAGCTTTGGGTGTACATCCTTTGGGTCTTACATCTACATAAGACCCCACAGATTTACTTGAATAGAAGTTATCTTAGAGTGCCTCACATGAACAAGCACCCGTTGATGTGCCTGTAGAGAACAGTACCATTTCCAGATGTTCCAGCACAGTGTAAGTACAGGGAGAGCTCCAAGGCCGCTGCCTGAAGGTGTCAGGAACAGTCACCCTTCAGCAAAGCCCCTGATGTAGCTTAGGTTCTGCTGGCATGCACGTGTATTGAAGAAACCAACTTTACCTTGACAGCTGCATTACACATCTTGATGTAGGACCTGTTTTCCGTAACACACATCACTAGTGGTTTAACGGGAACTGCTAAAAGACATGCTTGAGGCACATTAAGATCTCTATGCAGCCTCATGGGGAGAAATCTTACCCAAACACTGCAAAACATTCACAGAGAAGGAATGGGGCAAAGGCCCTTGCTAGGTGGACTTCCATTGAGGCAACGGATGATCTTGCCTCCTTTTGTCTAAGCCAAATAATTTCAGATAAAAGAAAATAAATCTGGCATGGAGCACGTGGGCATTTTCTCATACCGCGACTACTGAGCCACACAGCAAGTCCACTTTCTGTCAGCCAACAAGGGCAGCCAGCCAGCACTGTGAGATGCCTCAGTCACGAGCAGAAAACATGAGGTATTTGCTCCAGGGCAGCACTGAGCTTAGGCTCAGATTGGGTATCTTGCCTTTTATGATGAAGAACACCACGTTACACACTCCTCCCTCCTGCTTTGAAAGTGTCTTTCCTGTCAGATCTGCTCTGACACTACATGAAGGGTCCTGCTGCCTGAACCTGCTCTCTGGCGGCAGCTTCAGCCAAAAAACCTGGCAACTGGAGCCACCAGCCAGCTAAATATTCCTGGATGGGGTTCTTTTTATTTCTTACCTTTTATCTCTTTTCCCCCTTGAAAATAAAACCAGCAGATCAGGAAGGGAAGAACAACGTCTCGTGATGAGAAGGGCCTGGGAGTCACAGGAAAGACCCCAGCCACGATGAGCAGTTCACCTCCCATGGGCTTCATCAGCTGAATTGAGGATGGGAGTATTTAATGTCACAGTAAACATGAATGGGTTAACAGGCTGAAGGGACTACATGGAGGTGCTTCCTTTTGGCTTTTGTTAAGGTTAAAGAGAATTATGTTCTTGGGCACCGGCAGGATAGTATCCTCAGGATACCATCCTCAGGTCTGCAGAGACACTGGGAGTACAACTTGAGAAGTTTCAGCTCTGCTTCTGGAATATACTGGGTAGGGGAACGGAGACCAGAGCTGTTTCTCAGACTTGGTTTATGGTGAGGTCAATTGGCCTGGCCTCAGGACCAGCTTCCGTGTTCAAAATCCAGGTCCTCCCAGGAGTAGGGATTCAACATGGCTGTTGCACAAAAAGAACAGCAGATGTTTATGAGAATAAAACGTAAGCAACATTTAAAAGAGAAGACATTTCTTCCATGCATGCACAAAGTCCCAAATTTAGCAGAAAAGGCTGAAACCCACATATGGCAGAACAGAGCTATAAAAGTTGTCAGCAAGTGATACTCATCTTGATTTAGAAACTTGTTCCTACCATGTAACGTAAATGCAATTGAAAACACGTCTGTCTTAGTTGCAAGTGTAGTATACACATTCATTAGAAGAACCAAGGAAAGCACTGGCATGGATTCACATTTTTTTTCCACCCCATACAGAGTCCCAGATTTTTTTTTGCCCAGATTTTCTCTTATTCTATGGCTCAGCAGCCAACAGGTTCCAGCAAGTGCTCAGCCTTTCAAATTAAATGCTGCTGGACAGAATTAAGCAGTGTTATTTTGAGTTCCCAGCTTAATGAAGCAGAGAGCAACTCAAAGAGAACAACAGACCACTGAGATTCCCGTGCTCGAGGATAGGCATCACTATGGCTCAGAGAAATAGGCACAATCTGACATGCTGCCTTTCCAGGGCTCAACATCTCCTAGGGAAGGATATGGGGAGAAGAAATTCCTATTAATATTTACTAACTTCATGCAGTTATTTTGCTTCCATTGCTCTCGAAGTCTCAAGGAGCCCAAGGATCTGGATAACAAAGGGGAAAGCCTGATCAGTCATCTTTCCCCACCTCCTTTAGCAAAAGGAGTGGTTTCAAGAACACTGCTGTCTAACGTATCAAAGCATCTCAAGCAGCATTTACACGTGTACTCCAACACACACTCACAACTTAAAAGAGCAGCCCTCTAAGTGCTGCGTGTTTGCTCAGACATTCAGTGAACACCGGCACAAAGGCCAAAGTCAACCCAAGACAAAAAAGAAAAACACAAAGCTAGTATCTACAAAAAATGCATTCAGAGTGGTTTTACTCAGCTGGCAGTGAGACACAACTGAGGGGTGGGAGATGAGCTCTGCAATCTGGCTCAGCTTTGCCCTCTGACAACTGCATTTTGCTGCTACTGGAGCCAGGCCAGCATCCCACCATCCCACAACCAGTGCCAGACATGCCCAAGGCCTCAGTGTGAAACACCGCCTCCATCTCGCACTTTATATCACTGGGCTTAGTCAAGCACCCTATGTTCTTAACCATAACCATATTTGTTCAGAGTCTGTGTGCCCTGGGGCCAGTCAGGTCACACTTTGGGCTAAAAAATCCACAATCCAAGCAGGTACAAGAGGAAGACCCCACTGCATGACCTTCTCCCATCTTTGCTGCATCCCACTCCTGGCTATCCTCCCCATCCCACCTCTGCTGAGGGCTCCTTATCTTCCGCACATTTCAGACCGTATTTAGCACAGGTCTAGGTCTTACAACTCTCATAGAGCAATAAAGCTTTCCCACAAACTCACGCTCTTATAAATTCAAACTGTTTTATTCCAAATATCACATAAATTAAATACATTTTTCCATGAATATTGCAAATATACATGAAATGAACATTGCAGTTTTTAAAAAAAGTTTTGGCTTTGCTTATGCAACAAGAAGTGCCAAATGTGGTTAGAACATGAACTCCTGTATTTACTAGATACAAAAAGGTGCAGATTAATAATTTATATTTATACATATGTACACACTCCATTTCATAACTAGCTTTAAAACAGTAAAAAATGGTTTCAAGTTTATCTACATTACTCGTTTAAATCTGGTCAGAAGCCCCAGATAAGAGTTGATACAATCATTTCACAACTGCAAAATTAAGGCGCTACCAAAATACCAGTTCCACTAGTGTAAAATGTAACAGGAATAGAGAGTGTACAGCTTTCTATTTATCAATTTAAAAGTGGACTGGAGAACGAGGAAAAAGGAGCAGTAAGAAACATGACAAGATCTACAGGTTAGAAGTACAAAGAGATCTCGATGACTATCAAATGAACATATTAAAATACAGTAGATAAAAGGCCTCAGTGGCAAACAATTAGTATGCTTCTGAAAGACAAAAAAAGGTTAAAATATATATATAATTTTGTAGCTTGAAGCTCTACAGGTGAACAACAGGTGTAGAGGTAGAGGGATTTTTTTTTTTTTTCTTTTTGGCCTCTTTATGATGTATAAAGAAGGGCCACATTCACCACAGTGAAAAGACTCATCATATATCCCAGCATCCTTGCTTGGACAGCAAGCAAGAAAAGTGTAATGAGCTAGAAAGGCAACAAATCCTGTCTATCTCTTTCAGGAGCTCAGCTCCAGTGCTTCCACATGTACCTTGGCGGTAAGTTACATCTAAGCAAGATCAGCCATAACATAGACATTTCCTCCAGAGAGGAACAAGACAGCTAGCTTCTCCCATGAGGTACTAATGGATGCTGCAGAGATTATATGGCAGAGATAATTTGGTAACAATGAAATTGGTACTTTTCCTTAGAAAGCAAGTACCACAGGGCAGTGGTGATTTTTTTTTTTCCTTTTTATTACCTATTAAAGCTTTGCTATTTGATCAGCATTCCATGTTTTGGAAGAAATGTCAGCTTTAGGCTGCTAATGATTATTTGCATCCATACACAGACAATTCCTATGTTACCATTTATCCAAAACATCAGCCACTGAAATGTATACCACAAACTGCTTTAAACCTTGACTAAAAAAAAATCCCTCTATTGTTCAGCTTTCTCTTTAATAACTATCATTCCATTAACGATGCAGGCCTTCATGAACACAGCAATGTCACTTTCCATGTAGACTGTGTCTTTACACATTACAGAACAGCAGTAAACAACCTCTCTTGTTCCATAGGGTTTCCTCTCAGAAGTACCTCAAAAGTAGATATCTTGAAAAATCACTTTTGCAAAGAATAATATTCACATTAGTTACCCAGGCAAAGCCAAGAAGACACTAACTAGCACCTTGATTTGTTTTTTTTTTCTTAAACGCACTCCTATATGTAATTAAGCACAGGTAAGATCAGGGACCAGCAATACACAAACACCATCAGCATCCCCTTGCAGCTAAACTAGTAATACTCAAAACTAGGCCAGACACACAAAAGAGCAAGATGAGCGACACCAGAAGAAACACACAGCATGGAAAGGCATGGGAAGAACAGGAAGCTGAACAGAAAGGATTGTAACATGAAATACAGTCCATCTTGTAGTCTGAGAATTAGGTTCTGAAACCACCCTTCGGTAGCTCAGCTGACAGTAGGCTGAAAGCCTACTGACTTCCTCCCCCATATATACAACAATTCCTTAATACTTCAGTGACTTCCTCTTCATCACTTTCAAATCCTGGAGGAAATGCATTCAACTTGTATTTTGTGTATTTTGGTGACGGTAGCAAAACTTGCAGAAGGCTACTGTAGAGGTTATGACATCATTGGTTGTACGTTAACACACTTCACAATTCAGAGAATATACTTACAAACTATTTAAATAGAAAAGGCGTGTTCAAGATAGAGGCAGTTACAGTACATTCAGGGTATGTTACAGAAACCATTTGTGGTAGCCATTTGCTGAAAGGAAAAAAAATCTGTATTATTTGTTTCCCAGACCACACAGGTTACAACTACAATACCCAAAGAGAGCAGGTAATAGATCTCAATCACTGCACTTCAATGCAGTCTTCCTCCAGAACTCATGTGCAAAGTGGAAAAAAAAAAAATTAAATACATCTTCATTGACAAATAAGGACAAAATAACCAAAAAAGAAATCAGGCACTTTGACCGTTTAGGTAAACAGCCATTTCTTCTTCCCAGACTTCTGCACATGAACAAGCCTTTACATTGGTCTTGCTATGCTTGCAGCACATGGAGATTCAAGTCAACTTTTTTCCCTGTTGGTAATATCAGTTCTACTTATAGGAAACCGTGCCAATTGAATTGGTAACACTGTGAGTTATTTCATTGGCAGTGAGCAAACGCTGATCATCTGACTGACAAGCAATCAATTTAATAGCTATCAAAGGTAGATATTAACAAAACAATACATTAAAAAAATAAAGAGACAAATGAAGGTTAACACCTGACTTAAGCTTGCATTGAGACTTGCCTTTATAGGTTCAGTTTGTGCCTCTTTTCATGGTGTTATTGTGGACTGATTTCCATCACATACAGCAACTGGTACTAAACTACAATACTTTTGGTTTGAAACACGTTCAGTAGAGATCACTCCAATGTAAGGGAAGTTGGCATGACACTGCAGGAGGAGGGAGATGGAAACCTCCCAGCATTTCATCCTTGCTGATCCCACTCGCAGAGCACATGTTCAGAGTAAGCTGCAGCATGCCTCCCTCATACTTGGGGTGAAATCATTATTTCACAGCAGCATTCATCTTACTTTAGGGAGCCGGTCTGATTTGAATTTAGCAGTAAGACCAGCTAGGATTACTTTGATTTTTCTTTTCAAATAAACCAAAGTACACCTTTCCAAACGTTTTGTACATACTCAATCCGCTACAACACATAAATCACAACATGAGGGATTACCTAAGGCTACTAAATAGTGTACTTATTCAGTAGCTATTATTCTTTCAAATAAATATCCTCAGATGCCTTGACCACGAACGGCTTGATATTGTTTTCCTCACAGACTGTTATCTGCTGAACAGAGAGATGCAGGTGTATGACAGACTGCCTAGCAATTCACTAACAGAGCATACTGCAGGCTACAGTCTTCATGCATACTTCTGCCAGGCAGCGTAACTCCTCTTCCATCCAGTACCTTCAAGAAAGTCTAGGAAACACCTCTTCAACCCACTGTCCAGTTTCCTTTTCCTACCAAATGAAAATCCAAACGCATGCAGGCCAATGGTGCTACTCTAGTACTTAACTCTCTTGCAGGCTAGAAACACCAAATCTATTCGCAGTACTCTGAAGCAATTATCCGCATCCATCAACTACGCTCTAAGTGTAGCAAAGCTTTGTAGAGGCTCAGATTTCACCAGGACAACAGGAGAGAGTGCAAGGTTTGGTGAATACCCAGGATATCAAACCAATGCCATCGATGGATGCAGGACGCAGTCAGAAAGGGCTGTTCCTTTTTGAAGGAATCTTTAAAAAAAAAAAAAAAAAAAAAAACAAAAAAAACCCCCACAAAACAAAAAACAACCCCTCCCCCTTTGCCCTTCCCCAGAACGACCTGTTGTGAGACGTTTTGGGTGCCCACTCACAACTGAAGTCCATGTTATCTGGGTCTTTTGCGAGTCACAAATATCAATACGCGTCGGATGGCAATAAGACGATCTTTAAGGGAGGTCATAGCCAATATAGCCAGCTGAGCTCTGTTTTCCAGAGGCAACACTGCCAAGAGCCACCAGTACCAAGCAGGACCACTGGGGTTGCTCTGCAAAAGGATGGAAAGACATGCAATCATGTATTCACTGTCACTGCTTCATGAAGAACACCACCTTCCTTCCCACCCTCTATCTGCTAAGAAAGTCACCACAAAACAGTTCAAACAACAACTAAGCACTTAACTTCAGATGCTCTCCTTGTCTATATACACTATTAAGACTGATCTCTTCAGATATCAACTTACACTGATATACTGTTTTCCATTCTTCATGCTAATAGACCGAATTTGAGTAAGTAAGGGTTTAGAATGTAAAAAATCCACAGCAAAAACCTGTCAGAAAATAGTTTTGTATAAAAATTCTGCGTAGAATAAGGCTGCATAAGTAGGAAGGTTTTATTACCTGTGGCTCTGGTTCTTTTCCTGGCATGGACCCAAAATGATTGAGAATTTGCACTTTCATATTGTCTTTGAGAGAAGTAAACCAGGCAACGGCTTGATCATAAACTGAATCATGAAGGCGGACAAGTTCTTCATATTCTGGTCCTTCAACCTTATTGTTAAAAGAAGGGAGATGGAATAAAACATGATTGATACCGTGGAGTCCATGCTCCCTCAGAAAAAAAAAATAATGCAGTAACTACAGCTGTTCAAATGTCCTTATCTAAGCAAACTGTACCCAAGTCTCAGATTTCAAACCTGCGATGCTGGAGTCATTTTACCCTCCCCATGGCATTGTGAACTGACATTTCTTGAAGCAGTTACTGCCTTATTAATATCCATTCCTAAACGCTGGCAGAGCAGAAATCTACTCTCTAATCCTAGGGTATCATATTAATCATCTCAAACAACAAACCTCGAGTCCCTGTCACAGAAGGACCTCTGAACATTGGTATATTGTCTGGCAAAATGGAAGAAACACTACTGCCACCGAGCACAGCCCTCAGAGACCAGCAGTATTTTATACAAGTGTTAAAGCCATGGAAGGGCAGCCAAAGACTAAGAGGAGGAGGAGGAGGGCAGACACCCGAGCAGGCAGGAAGCAGGGGAAGTGGATGCTTTCCCAATACCAGGAATGGCAATTAAAAAAACAAAAAAATACCCTCACTGAGGCAAAGTATTTTAGTTGCAGAAGCCTGTTGGCTATCAGGGAAAACAAAAAAGCATAAGCAAAAAACCCACTACAAATTGGTGAGCTGTGTTTTTTTGGTTGGTTGGTTTGGTTTTCCCCCCTATAATCTGTACATAACAATGGTGTGATTCACCTGTGCTACTCAGATGCACATCTGAGATAACTGCTCTGGATGCCCTTCACAGCTGAGAACAGCCAGCTCTAGAGGGCAATTAATCTCATCTTAAGGTAGGTATCTAAGAGCAGATAAAATAGGCAGCTTTGGACTGAGACTTCTCACCATCCGATGTAACACAAATATAGGGTGCTGAACATGGACATCAACCTCTCAAGTGAGACAAAGTAGATCTCATTGTAATTATGAAGAGGTGGGTCTCTGGCACCATCCAAAAGCAATGCCTGGCTACCTGTGTTTCACCACCCTTCACAGCAGAGCCCTCACTCTGGGCAGACTACCTACTGCAACCTTTTGCAGTGGAAGGCATGTCCATGCAATCTGCCTTTTGTGCCCTAACAAATAACTGCATCACCCTGCACAGGTTAGAAAAGCCCTATTAAGACTTTACGGACTTGCACTTCAACTATGAGAGCATGCTGAAGAGCTATATGACCAGACTGGACTTCATCAGCTGGCAGGAGATTACTACGGAACTCAATATTAAGAGGGATCGGGGTTTTACAGACATGCTCTGAAGATGATCCAGGAAGTCATCATTAAGCACGGCCAAAAATTCACCCTTTGGACAACACCCGTCACAAGCACCTCACTTGATGCAAGTGAAGAGGACTTGTTTTTAAAAACTACTCCCCTCTCTGCATTTCTTTGCTCTCAGCCAGCTCTGGTGGATGCTTGTACAGACATGGTTAACTATATGTCACTAAGATCTCATTTTAAGAGCAGACTCCCACTTTTGTTTGAGGATCTGTTCTGTAAATGAGAGCTTGGAGGTCATATGAAGTCTGCCAACTGTCTGTTCAGTGCAAGAAGAGAACAGTCAGTTCTCTACCACCAGGGGTATGTGCTCTTAAAAGGGTTTCAAGTCTGTACCAGTTTTGTATGTTACTCTGACCTCATCCACACATCATGACAGACCTCAGCACCTGAGCCTTCAGCACCTACTTTGAGATCCATGAAGGGAGTGTTAACACTTCAAGCAGAAGTAAGGGTAGAAAGGAAGAAAGGGAAGGAAGAGACAAAGTTTGTTCCATGGTTTTTTCAAAATAGAGCTTCAGTAGTTATAATATTGGTTTAAAAATAATGCACAGCTAGCTTGAAATGCAACAAGGAAAGGCTATTTAAGTGAATCCAGCAATACATGGGTATGAATAACTTTGCACCATAGATCACCTTTTTATCTTCAAGATACTCGATGTTTGCTGTGTTATATCCATCTCGTTGGCCATGGCTTAAGACCCTAAAACGACGGACACCAACTGTATCAACAACTGAGCGTCCATCAGGAAAAAACTTTACGTCCCTGATCTCTAATATACAGCCATGATCTGCAAATCTGAAATGACAGAAGGGCATAAAAGTGGAAGTCATCAACAAGTGTTTATAGACATCAGGAAAAATACTGGGCCTAAGTCACCACTTCTTATTTGAATGAGGATCCTATTTTGGTGAAAATACATTCCTGCTCATTCACATAAGCCACACAACCCCCACCCTTTCTGCCTTCCCTGAGAGGTCTAGGGCAGCAGCAATTTCAGAGCGTATTTGTGGGGTGGGAGGGTTGGGAAGGGCCAGAAAAATAAATGGAGCATGTTTTATGCTGGGAGTTGCCAGCTGGTTGTGGAAAATTCACCTGTTTTGCAAAGAAAACAAGATGGGTAGAGACACCATATGGAGGTCCAGGAACAAATGCAGGGCTAGGAGGGCAGTACCCCTACGCCAAGGTGTAAGCAAGAAGACTAAAGGCTTTAGAAGGAAAAGGCCTCTATGCAGCAAGATTCTTCTTGCTGTTGGTTCCTTTAAGTTAAATAAAACAGATAAAAAAAAAAAAAAAAAAAAAAGGCAAAACCAAAATCCAAACTCAAAACCACAAAACAAAAAATCCCACCCCACTAAAACAAACCAAGAAAAACACATTTTTATCTATTATATTTAAAGTAAGCAGAGGTTTTAATCACACCCTGGAAACAAGCATAAAACAAGTTCTTGCTTTAAATTATCAGGCTTACCTAGTCTACATTTGTGCTGTACTGAGTTCACTAGAGAGGCTGACTGCACAACGACTTCACCACAATACGTTGATTTGTCAGCATTTGCAGCCCCGCACCTCAGCTTACTGCTAAGCAGGACAATACGCTGTATCTAGTCTTATCTCAAGATATCAAATCCCCACAGGATATAATGTTTCATCACGGAAATGCTTGTTTTACCAGGGCTTGGTCATTTCTTAGATTGGAATGATGAAAAAAAAGCCATGCTTGCGGGGAAATGACCCCTGTTCCTACTCTACCAGAAATCCCGGGTTTGGAAGGTGGGGAAAAAAGCTCACCAATGTGAACAACTGTTCTCTCTTGGCCATTGTGCAGAACAAACTGAGGAAGAGCAAGAAGAGTACAACTGCACACAGCTAAGCCCTGGTGCTCTACCAGTGGGATTACAAAAAGCTAATTTATTATAGCAATATTAGACTAAATACTATTTAAAAAGCTACATGACAATTGTTTTATATTAATGATTTTAGTGACATTCATACCAAATTTAGAAATTAATCTAGAACTAAAAGTGGCTTTTTTTTTTTTTTCTTTTTATCTTTCTTTGAGAAGTTAATTTTGGGATAGAAAGTTACTTTAATCAAAGAGACAAGAAAGCACCTGGAGATGCGCATAAAATGAACTGACACATTAAAAGCTAATTTTCTTCTCCCAGTTTTAAGTTAAAATGGAGAAATAAAACAGAGGAAGGTAACGAATTGACCATGTCTTGTCACTGTGTTTTTCAAGGGAAGTATGTACCCATGTCTTGGGAGATGAGGCAAAACAAGTTTCCCCACTTTTTGTATTCCCAGTTGATTTCACAATTTTGAATAAACAAAATAACCATCTTTACTTGTGTAAGAAACTACAGTCGCCTGTCAGGTGTCTCCAGATGAAGGCTTCCTATGCTTCAGTATTTAAGCTACCATGCTTAAAAAGTTCAATTATTTTGGTAACTCAAACCAGACAAAATATAAAAACCTAACTGTAGTGGCTGCATTTTAAAATACCCTTTACGACACTATTTAATAAACCAAATTCTTGTGGTTTTGGTATTGCAACCCCTTGGCCCTCTGTTTTGGACCTGAATCTAAGGAAGTCTGGCTCTTCCACAAGCTTTCACAGATGTAAAGGGAGTTATTACTGATGTCCTAGGGTCATTTTGTTGTTACTCTTACAATCAATTGCTTCCAGAAAACTGGTTAACAGTCCTGGAAGGGACTATGGAGCATCACTGCTGTTGGAGCCTGAACTCCACTGAGTGCAGCACTGACAGCACACCACCAGGCATGAAGCACAGCCAGAGCTGACTGAAAGCTGTAGCACCTCCTGTATTCTTACTGCCACCTGTCAATCCCCATTATGACAGCCCTTCTCTCAATTCCAGCGGTGATCAACCACAAAAAGGCAGCTCCTGAGGATGCCTGTCTAACGTGGTCTTAAAAACTCCCATGCTCATCATCCATTCTACAGTCTGCATCATGCCAACATAGTTGCTGACATCAGAAGATCTACTGCATCTCTCTTAAGACTACCTCTTTTTGTCCCCATGAGCATCTCCTTACCCCCTTGACACAAAACCCCTGATTTTTAAGGCCCCTTCCAACCCAAACCATTCTAGGATCAACCAATCATCTAGGATCAACCCAAACCGATCATTCTGATCCTATGATTCTGGGACTTAAAAACCTGAGGGTTTTCACAGAATCACAGAACAGTCTAGGTTGGAAGGCATCCCTAATGGTCATCTAATCAGTCTCTGCATGGGGAGCTAGAAACACGGCAGTGTCAGAATTGACAAAAATTAATTAAAGGTAAGATCATATAGAAAGACAGTATAACCCACTCACTGCTTAGACATTGCAACACAGCAGTAAAGACAAACATCAAAATTCAACATTCAGCAGCAAAACAGACTTCTCAGCCAAGGGTATACTTTGTCTCATTCAGAAAAGCTATGGCAGGTTTGGCTGGTAGGGGCTTTTTTGTTTGCTTGGTTTTGGGTTTGTTTGGTTTTGTGGTTTGGTTTTATTGGAGAGGGTTTCTTTTTGTGTGGGTGGGGTTTTTTTTGGGGGGGTTGGGGTGTTTTTTTATATAATATATTATTTTTGGTTTTTTAAAACTGAGTAGACAGAGATGCCACTTTATCCAGACAGTCAGCTTTCACTAGAATAAACAAGATAAAAAGCTTTCCAACCACACAGACAATTAAGTGCTATTTTTGGAGCCTTTAGCAGCAGGATGAGTTGTGTTCCTGCTATCCAACAGAGGAGCGATAAAAAAAATAAAATACATCTTTGTGTCAAAAGGAATGTTTAAGATACAAAACTAAAAAGCCAGCAAGCTTAGTATTAGGACTGGAAGGAACCATAGAGGTTTGGGGAGACAAGTATACTGTGCTGTAGTACTCCACGAGCATCACAACAGCCTCTGCAACAATAGGATGTCCTCCGCTCATCTCCTTACCCTTTCAATTCATCAGCTAAGCACATGCCAAATTGCTTGGTACCAGTTTCCATGCATCTTCTTATCATTAGCCGGTAACGAGGTTCAAAGACATGGAGTGGGCAAGGGATGGTAGGGAAGGCCATGGTACAGACGAAGATGGGAACATCTTTATTCAAACTGCAAGATAATTGTTACAAAAAGAAAAAAAAAAGTTCAGCTATTTTCTGGGTACTGCCCTATTCAGCATAAACCCTTAAATGTAACAGAGATTCCAGTGGTTTCCTTAGATTCATTCCTCATAAACCTGTATCTGGTCAAGGTTTGTCTTTTTTACAAGACAAACATGTTTCAGGACTCTTTCTGTTTAATGTATTAAGGAAACAATCCCTCTAATCTACTTTCATATAGGAAAAATCAGGATGTTACAGAAGATTTCTCAAATATGTACATACCACTACATCTAGCTTAAATACACATGGCAAGATTTTGGTGTTAACAAAATGTAGTACTGTAGTACAGCAGTAATGTAGTACCGAAGAACTCACCATGGTCAAAACAAGATGGAAGAAAATTCCCAAGCTCAGTTAAAGCCCTTTAATTTTGCAGGAGCCCACTAATCCAAGTTAATTTTTTTCAAGCTTACGTGCATGTTTTTCCTTTCTAGTTGAGTTGTAGTGTAATATTCACAAATCACTGACGAAACTGGATCCTTGAACTTCCCCTGACCTGAAGTACAACCCATTTATAATTTTAATTCTACCGCCAGAAAACCCTCATTATAACTGTATAAGCGTTCATGCTGTTTCAGAGAAAAAAGCAATTATATTTTAAGAATACTGTTGTGCCTCTCTACCATTCAAGCATATTGCTACAAGTTTATCTGCAACAAACATGTTGAAAATATTAAACATCTGGCAGGTTCATTTACAAATTCATTCATTCTGTGCATTTTCATAAGCAAATGAAGCAGTAATTTAGATTCAGAAATAAATTTTCTAACAGCTGCCAGTACTAAAAAGAGCACCTACTTTGACAATTCCTTCATTTCTTCCTCATAAACTTTCTTCCTTTCAGATAATTCCTCTGGCAAGTAACGGACGATCAGCTCTTCTGTAAGGATGGTCTTCTTGTAAGTTCTGCTTGCCAGAAACTGCAAAGAATAACCAACTCTTAAGCCTGATAAGATGACAGGTAACATCTTTTCCTTCCAACCCACCCCCTTCCTAAGGCAAAACAGCACATTAGTCAGGACTGTACTGATTCCTCCTCCTTTGAAGCCTTCCACTTCAGGATAAACTTCACCCAAAGTTTCATCATAACTGCACTCCAGTGCCCATCTGACTATAACCCCGTACCCTTTTTTCTGGCAGAAGCTGTATTAACAGCAACAAAAGACTCCCTCCTCACTTCTGCAGAAGACCTATATATTCTTTTCACCTAGAACTGCCAGGCTACTGTTAAGAAGTACTCCAAGTACAAAACACCTTATTCCTGCTGGAACAGAAGTGCTAACCAATGAGTAAGTATTCCTTGTTCATCCCAGGTAGATACAAACTGGAAATGTGGTATGAACAAGGCTACAGCTGGGACTCCCCAGGCATAAGACTGGCACAATGCTAGAAGTCTATTCTTTTAAGCACCAGCAAACCTCACTTGTCTTCCAAGGAATGACAAAGTATATTCTGAAGCAAATGAGGTCTGTGCACAGCTTTATACTGTGGGTACTATTGTGTTGTTCTGGTTTCACAGAAACAGAATAGTTCAGGTTGGAAGGGACCTTTAAAGGTCATCTAGTCCAACACCCACTGCAATAAGCAGAAGCACCTTCAACTAGATCAGGTTGCTCAAAGCCCCATCCAACCTGATCTTGAATATTTCCAGGGATGGTGCATTTACCACCTCCCTGGGCAACATGTTGCAGTGTTTAATCACCCTGATTGTAAAAAAGTTTCTTCCCTGTATCTAAATTTACTTTTGTTTATTTTAAAACCATTATCCTGTGTGCTATCACACAAACACTGCTAAGAAGTCTGTCCCATCTTTCTTATTATGCCCCTTTAAGTATTGAAAACCTGTAATAAGGTCTCTCTAGAGCCTTCTCTTCTCCATGCTGAACACCACCAACTCTCTCAGCCTGTCCTTATAGGAGAGAGGGGCACCAGCTCTCTGATAATTTTCATGTCCCTCCACTGGACCTGCTCCAACAGGTGCATGTCTTTCCTGTGCTGCAGACCCCAGAGCTGAATGCAGTACTCCAGGTGGGATCTCACCAGAGCAGAGGGGGAGAATCACCTCCCCTTCACCTGCTGGACACACTTCTTTTGATGCAGCTTGCAAGTAGAGCACACAAAACCCCCCCATAAATGCTTGAAGAAGAACACAGCTTTGTGCATTCTTTGTTAATTGGGGCAAGGACATACTTACTTCTGACAGCTTTTCTTTGCAGAGTGGGCAATGTGGATTATGGTCAAGGCAACGCTCAAGGCATTTGAGGCAAAAGGTGTGTCCACAGGGAGTGGTAACAGGTTCATAGAACAACCTGAACATGAAAACATGGAACAGAAAAGCTAAGCTGCCCAACAGACAATGCAGATTCCCAAACTAGAAAGAAGTGACTAGACTTAGCTATCTCTTGCATTCCGGCTTTTGTATAATGCACAGGTATATAGATATATCCTTTATATCCTTAGATATATAAATATATCCTTAGATATAAAGGATATATAAAACAGTATAAAAAGGATATATAAAAACAGTTTTCATTTTTAGAAGTGACAAACAACGGACAAAACTACAGTGTAAAGACTCACCAGATTGAAAGGTTCAGCAAAAAGGAACAGAGTAATGATTTAGACATTCTCTGGCCAGTTTCCCTTCTGACACCATGAAAACTGTTTTCAGAAGCTACAAAGCTTAATATCCCAGGTCAATGCAGTTTTACCTCATGCAGAGGGAACACTCAAAGTCTGATGCATCCACCAGAGTTGTTGGTACTTCATTTGAAGTGACGGTGGTGTTTTCAGGTAAAACATCTGCATCTAAGTAAAGAAGACAATTATAGTCAATATTTAAGTATTACTGCAAATTCAGATGCTGTTTAAGTTCGTTTTCCATAAAGAACCCAATTTCTCTCTTTTCTTTTTTGAAGTTTTGTTCAAAACAAACATATTTTCCATCCAAGTTTCAGAGTTTCTGGCAGGAAATCTTCTGGAGAGCAGAGAATGATGTTTATGGCCAGAGAAAGCACTGTAGGCTGAATACTCATGATTTGCTTCTCCAAAGTTTTTTTGTTGGTGCTTTTTTTGAAGTCTATTTTTTAAAACACTCTGCTATTGCTTTCCCACCACCATCACCACTCCCACATCAGCCAGGCCAGATGTTTCAAAGTACATTAAGTCCAGAATTTAATTTGTATACACACAGTCAAACCATTTCATCAGTGTTTATTATGGATTTCTCAGCATGGGTAATTTTTCTTACAAGTACTAAAAAAAAGCTTAAATTCTTCTAGACCAGGCTGCTGTGCAAATCCTAAGTTTCAGACAGTTTAAAGTTTAAGGACTACTGAGTTGCATTAGCTAATACTGATTTCACTAGCTCAGTACTCTGCAAACCTGGAGGCAAAACACCAGGTTTTTGGGGGAGGTATATATATCCCTGCATCAAACTTTGCAGCAGCAGCATTTAAGCTCAAGAGCTATCAGCTTGAGCTTCTGTTAACATTTACACAAGCAGATTCTGCAACTTTTTTTACAGTCCACATCTTTGTTGCTCAGAAATGAGTTCCAACAGAGCCATGAATGCTGCCTCCACAACCTTTTCATTAAACAAATTATTCACCGTTAAAAAAAGCTCAGCTTTTTATGTTAAGCTAAAACACTAGGATGTTTTGTTAAAGTATAACTTATGCTCAGCATCTGGTTTATCTCGAGCACAGATGGGATAGGGGAGAGAGTACCGGTGGTGTGTGGCCTACAAACTAAAAACAGCGCTATCTTTAACCTACATCTCACATGTTAGCATTTAGTAATAGCGAGAACCTAACTGTGTTAATTCTGCAAACAGCAACATGGCAGAAGGATCTAGCACAGACCAGAAATTAATGGTTATGGGTAAAACACGATCTCTGGCCTTTGCTGTGAAGATACAAGCAGGTCAGATTTCACAATCTATTTACTGAGTCTGCAGTTCACAGACAGGGTTTTTCCCTTCACAGCAACATGATCAGAAACTGGCCATACATTGATCATTTGCAGAGGTGGCAGACAGACAGAAGCACTTGAAGACTTTTCATATTGCCAGGCAGAAGTCAGTTTTATCAAGGTGTGGGTTGGTTTTATTTTTTCCTTTAAGGAGAAAAAAAACCTAGCATTTTCAAACTATTTCAATTAGCAGCATTTTCAAACTCCATTTTAACCAATTACTTCACTACTCAGTGCAGTGTAGTGCCCTCAGCATTTTTATCCTGAGTACTAAAACCACTCTGGAGGTCTTTCTTAGAAGCTTGAGAAGCATACAAATTGTAAGCACAGCTATCAAGTGACAGAAAACCTGGGGGCTTTTACCCTTTAAAAGGCTCCTTTGTTTGCTTGGAAAATTTCATGTAAAGTTGCATGTGACTGTTTCTGATGCCAGCTAAAGATTAGTTTCTAGGCTTACTGCATCACTGCATCTTTCCTTCATATAGGACAATAAAGTTCAGCTATACCTCTGAGACCCAGAAAATGGAAATGGCACCAGCAACACAAAGACTAAACTGTTAGCAGATTACAGACGGGAAAGGGACCATCTGAGAAAATAAAATACAGTGTTCATTTAATGAATTAAAACTGCTCTGGAATAAGGTAAATAGGCTGTTATGGCAGAAACAGACACACTAGACAACAAAGTACTTTTCCAGTCCCTGTAGAGAATGTTTCGCCAACAAAAAGGGAGCAGGAAAAGTTTACCATTTTTCAGTATGTGCAAGAGAAATCCCTTTTCTAAGCCACAACACAAACCTTTTTTAGGAATCTTACTGGGGACATCCAAGCTTTGTAAGTCCCTCATATCACTGGACAGCTTTCTTTTTAAGCCAACCCCAGGTAAACTGGAGAGAATAGCTCCCAAAGACTTCTTGTTGTCTTCAAAATAGAGATCCAGAACATGATGGGAAACAGGAGAATCAGTGCTTCTAAATACATCAGATTCTTGGGACGGGGTTTTTGTTAGCCTGAACACAGTATCCTAAAAAAATTAAGAACAGTTACATACAGCATTACACAATTTTGCCTTGGTTTTGTTTTTGTTCGGTTTTTTTTTAGCTGTATACATCACCAATAGGTCAATGTCCCTACAATGAGCAAGGGAGAAAGGTCCATATCAACATCAGCCAATCTCTAGTTGCATAAAACAGGGCCACTTTTCTCTCTCTACAGCTCCTGTCTCTAGAAATTATGCTCCTGTCATACTAAAATCCTGAGTGGAAAAGAAATGCCCACAAGTATAATTGACCCCACATGAAGGCATCACATGTTTTCTGAAGCAAGAGTTTAATTCTCTTATTCTTCCAAAGAAGTACATCCCAGCAAGAGATCCAACAGCAATGGCGAAAACAGGCTGACCATGAAAGTACATGCCTACGTGAGTGCAGACAAAGACAATGTCACACAGATCAGACAGAACCTTGTGTTACTATCGGTATTTTTATGTTGAACACATCTTACTTTACCTTTGAGGACCCAGCAACAGAGCTATCTTCCACAGCTGACTGTGTGTTTATGCTACTCAGAAATGCAGGTTTCAATCTTGTATAAGATGTTCGACTAGAGAAAGGTGCTGTTAGACTATCATGCACATTTTCAAAGGCTGGCAAAAACATCTCACACATTATCTAGTCAGTTAGAGAGAGGAAAAAAGAAAAAATAGTAACAATTATGACACAGATATTTATGTTTGCATGAAAACAGATACACAAACTTCACAGCTTCTGCAAGCCAAGAAGCTTGCAACAACCAGGACATCTTGCATTCCCCAATGCCCATAGGAACCCTGAATGGCTGTCCCTACTATAACCACAGACACATCCCGAGGTGCTCTTCTGGTGCCCACCTCCCTTTCCAAAGACTTTTGCCTCAGGAGCACCTAGGGCAGCTCATTTTTGCATCCTTCTCCTGCCTCTGCGTGTTTCCATCTTGACCCTCAGATCCCTGCTTCCACAAGTCTTCAGACCATTCTCTCCTATCAAAACCAGTTGAGAGATGTGTTTAAGCTTTCCTCATGTCCTACATCCATCTCCTCTATCCCCAAGCAGATTTCTCCCTTAACTAAAAGCTGTGTAAGAGCCTGCTTCCCCTCTTACCAGTTCCCACCAAGTGTCTTGCCAAACCTCCATTTGTTTTTATGAAAGGTTGCCTGTATAGATGGTCACAGAGAACTAGAAGATGGCTGATTAGCACTCAGTGTGTTTAACTTCCCACAAGGGACGAACTGCTACAGAGACTGCAGGATTTTTCCAGGACAGAGCAGCACAGTTCCTCCTTCTCAACCCTCTGCCACTTCACACTAAGAAGTGGTTTTCTGATGGGCACTAAAATTAGCAGCCTCGAGCCTATGAAATCCAGATGTGCTGAAATCTGGTTGACATACTGCAAGTGTAAGCTACAAATGGCAGCAACAAACCTACAGATTTCCAGTGGAATTCACAAATATCCATTCCCCCTGGTTGAGGCACCACCCAAACCCGAAAGGTGCCTTGCACAGCAGTGTTAATTAAGGTTCACTGGAGAACCTACCAAATCAAATTATCCTTTGGCTGTTTACTATCACTTAAAATAACATGAATTCTACTTGGCTGCAGGAGTAAGAGCAGCATGATGACCAAGAAGTGGCCAGTAAATACATTTTTTACCTTTTGGGCTTCTTTCTTCATTGAGCTCCATTCAGGATTTAAGGCAACACAATAGAGAAACTCCTTCAATGCTTCCTCAGTCCTTTCCAATCCAGAAAGAGCTTTTGCTTTCACATAATGACCCTGTTCACACAAAGGAAACATACAGATCTAGAGATGGCTTCTGAAGTGGCAGCAAGACACCAGTAAACAAACTTGGAAGTTCAGCTATTCTGCACCTGAAGAATAAGACGCTTTTTGGGTAACAACCTCTTTTGACACGTGTCTGAAGGAGAGTCAGTTCCTTTTGCTGAAAGATGATGCCCCAGGAACCCACTGCTGCATCACACCCTGCCAAAGACACCACTCCTTAAGACAACTTTTCCTTAGGGGGGACCTGATGCAGAATGAAGAGGGGTATTTGTCTCCCCAGGGACAGAGACTACTACGTATCCCAGCAGGCTGGATACCCCAGGGAACAGTTTCACATACCAGGGCAAACTTGAGTAGTGAAGCTGCATGGGAAAGGCAGTGGCATGAGGCAAGGCTGGAGGTGGGAGCTGAGGGGGCAAAAGATTTTATGTTTCAAGGCACTGTCTCTTCTCCTCACTAGGACAGAGATGATTTTTCATCTCTTTTATTTGGCTAGAGAAGACCAACAACATTATGAATTTAGGCCAACTTACCAATGCTTAACCCAAAACCTTTCAGTTCATCCTACCTCTCCCACATCCTAGAGTAGCACATGGCCAACAGGTATGGTAGTCAGCTTGGAGGCAAGTCCTACTTTATCCCCACGGATATAAATTTGCAGTTAAAATCTGCAACTACGAAAACTACTACCTTAACAATTAAAACAAACTAAGTGTGCATTTAAACATTTGCCTCTTGCTTGTTAGACTGAAATGTGGTCTGCAAGTCCACCTCTGATCCACATGTGTATCTCTAGGCTGTGCATTAGTCTAAGAGATAAGCAGATACACTTCTCTATTCTTCATACTAATTCCAAAAGATCCGGTATCACACAGCCTTCCTGAGCAGGTACCTCCCTCATGCTTTCAGTATAGTCCTTCAACATGAGGTCTGGTAAAATCTTTACCTTTCTACTGTTAGAAAGAAGGAGGCTTGTATCAAAAGCAAATAACAAGCACTGGGTAGGACAGTTTAATTAACGTATGTCATGTGGTAACATAAACAAGACGTCTCGGTACACGCCAGCCTCTCAAGGTGAGATACATTTTCTTCTCCTGACTGCAGTAAAAAGTACTGTGAGGCCCAACCCTGACCTTCTTATCTTGATGCTTGGAAAGCCTCTGTAAAACCTTTTAAGACAAGTCCTAACATGCCCGACTTGCCTGCCAAGATTACTCCACTGCACTGTGAAGGCTATAAACACTGTCTGGCCTCATCTTCTGGGGCCACAAGAGCAATTTCCTTATCCGAGGAAAAGGGAGAACTGAGCTGGGCTATCTACAGACAAAAACATAGAATCAGAGACCTAAAGATACCTAAAAATACCTAAAGATCCAACAGCAGAAGTTCAGGCCAGGAACTAGAGGCCCCTACACTTCAGAGAATACTGCTGCCACCTTCCCTTTCCTATTTTCACGTGGATTGGAGGGTAAGCTCCAGGCAGGAGGGCATCTGTTTCTATGTGCCACATAAAGTACATCTGGAAATTTCTCCGTGCCTCAGAGACTCCAAGGACCTGGTTTTCATAGCAACCGAAAATAAACTAACTTGTCTATTGCTGTAATGACTACAGTGGACCCAAGAACTTTACCAGTATCTCATCGAGCCATTACAGTTATTAGTAAGCCAAAAGTTATTGATAAGGAACTGGTGTCTAAGCAGCTACTCCCATGATGAGTTTTATTTTATGGTCTTCTTTTTTTTTTTTTTTTTTAGCTACACAGCACATGTTTGAACTAATAATCTCTGCCACTGGATGAGATGACACAGGATACAAAACAAAGCAGGCGCCCAGGATTCCTGGAGAATGTGGATTCTGGATCAGCACGCTTTACACGGAATTTCTCACACACGCAGCAAGTGAAATGCGTCCGTGACACTGCTGGTTATGTCATGATGACAAATTTGCTTTACAATTAGCATTCTTCAGCGATGTGATTAATGAAATCTCTGTTCACCTACAACCAACAGGCATCACATTTCCATGGATTCAAGGAAAAACAAGAGAAGACACTTCAAGAAAATATCTAAATGTCCATAGTTCACCTTTTTCCCTCTGCAGAGAAAACCAACCAATGCCACCCAAGATAGATTCCTGACTTGATGAGAAATGACTCTGGACAGAAAGCCTTCAGAGACAAGTATCTGACTTGTCAGAAATTAGGTGCTTCAGCCAGCACTGCTCTGCTTACCCCATCTGCAGGGAGGTAGCTGCAGCCCCCCGTGCTGAGGGGTTCTTACAACCCCTCCTTAGGCTTTGCAAGGCAGCCAAAATCTGCCTAAAATCTTTCCCCAGTTCCCTGTGCTATCCTCTCCAGGTAGCACCCATAGGCTTTAGCTGGTCAAACCCGTACTGCAGTTTTAATACTGATGGGTGAGGGACTGACTGGAGATGTAATCCTAGGTGGGGCAAGCTGTCAGACACCCAGTCTAGCCTCAGGCAACCAGCAGTTAGGATGAGTACCACGTGCTTCTTCCATTTCTCTCTCATAACATCATTTCTGGTGCTTGCTCCAGACTGCTCACAAACCAGTGTTCCTTCCTTTCGTTATGAAAAAAATTCCCAACCCTCTTCATGAATCACCATGATGCACACAGGAATTACAGAGGTGACCTCAGTATTAAATGGGGAAAAAAAATAATCCTGACATACAGTCTGAAGTGCTCCTCAGAAAGACACATTGGCCAGCAGCTGTCAAAGCCACCCACTGCCTGGGGCACATCACCCCACAGCGACCCGCAGGGCCATACTGGGCTGCCAGACCCAATTCTTCTGCCAAGCTGCAGCCCTAGCCCTAACAGATCAATGGGCACCAGCACAAAAAAACCCACATTACCACTGAAATCCCACCAGCTGGAGACAGGATAAGGACCTCACAGACTTGTCCTAGGAAGAACTTAGCTTTCAGTAGACATTTCCAGTCCTGATAATGCCACAATATTCTTCCAACAACACCCTCAGCAGCACTGTCCCCACCACAGACAAAACCTCAAGAACAAGCAGTTTTCATTTTGGTTTTTATGACACGCAGGCACCATACCGCAGGCCAGTGGGGTTTGTTTCGGCAGAGGACATCTGCGTCGTGAAGAGCTTGCTGGTAGTTTTTCATCAACGTACAGAGTTCTGCTCGCTGTGCTATTAGTGAACACTTGCAAGGAGCTGGAAGACAAAAATGGTTGCAAGGAACTCCATTAAAAGAAGTGTTAGGAGGTGTTAAATACAGTAACCTAATTTCCAGAGTAACCTAAAAAGCATTACTCTACAATGGTTGCATTTATCCTCTCCTGTAATGGGAAAAAAAGGCAATTCCTTCCTTCTTTGAAACGTATTCCTCTCAGCCTGCCAGTAACCTCTACTTTTCATCTAGCAGGACAGATTTCATACTCACACACAGGATGCCACCCGCTCTTTCCCTCACCTTGCTTACAGGACACTTCAGAAAGCAAAAAGAAAAAAGCCCGAAATGTTTCTCCCCACAGTGCGGCTTTGCTTGAATGAAATCACCAACACAGGACTTCCATTAAATGTTCCTGTAAGCCACTCATTAAGAAAAATGCATGCAGCCTGCACATTCCCCTTGAGTACCTTTGCCCTCCTCAGGGCAGGTACACATGATCACACACATTGCCTCAGTACCCATACATTCATGTACAATTCAGTTTGCATAGATTATGAACATCTCAAGCATTATTATCCAGTCCCTCCCTAAGGTCTCAACAACACATTAAAGATGGAAATGTTCTTCCTGCATAAAATTCCATAGAATTAAAAAAAAAAAACCCTTGGCTGATCCGTGTTCAGCTTGTCCATCAGGACCTAGACCCCCAAGTATTTTCTACAGGGCTGCTGTCTAGCCCAGCCCATCCTGTTGCACAGCGTTATTTTGTCCAAACACACCTGCCTTTGCTGAAGTAGGCAAGATTGGTCAACCTATGCCTCCAGGTTGTTGGTCAGCACCTGCCCTTCCACACATAAACCTCCTCTTCCTCCCCGTCTGGCGTCATGAACAAACTTGCTGACATGTTCTGCCCGCTCACGAAGGTTGCTAATGAATGGCTGACATAGTTCAACACCATTACCAACACCTAAGCAATGCCACTAGCAGCCATCCGCCCAGCAGCCCTCAAGCCATTAACCACCACCCCATGCCCCTGGTGGTCAAGCCAGTTGTCCAGCCTCCATCCCTACTTCCTCAGCTTGGCCAGGACACTGTGGCACGCTGTCAGCAGCCTTGTAGAAACACACTAAGCCCCAAACAACGCTATGCCTTTGTTGCTAAAGTTATCTCATCTTAGGAGATGATATTCAGGTGTGATTTGCTCTTGTTCACTCTTGATTTCCGTGTGCTGGAAAAGGCCTCCAGAGGGCTAGAAGCTGTCTGTCCAGTGGTGACAGCTAAGTGCAGTAACCCTTAGCCAAATGTGAGCTGGTTAAAACTGTCGTCACTGGGATTAAGCTTTGGAAAGGCTCTAAGGTGTGCTGAGAGACAGCACCGCCTCATTTCTACAGGTCTTAAACTTCACCTCCAAGGTAGCTCTCTCAAGACTTTTCCTCCAGGTGTCACCTCCTGCGTGTCCCTATGCAGGACTCTTGTCTCCATACCTCCCCTGCTCTCTCCAGCCTGCTCTGCCTTCACTGTTTGCATCTCACTTCAGCACAAGCATCCTGAACACATCCCCAGTAAGAGCACATTGCCCATACAAAGCCTGGGCATACACACACATGTATATAGACACACAGACAAAGCACATAACTGCTGCAGGTGCCAGTAAGGATTAAGTTCAAGCCCTTACCAGGAGGGATGGCCTAAGATCACATCTCCATCCTGCCGCCTCCTCCCCTGAGTTGATGCCGGCGCTCGTGCAGCAAACCAGGCTCGCGTGGTTGCACAGAGAACCAGAGCAAGCAATCAATTGACTGGAAGCTAATCCAATAAAAACAAATAAATAAGAAGATTTAAGAGGATCAGTTTCCCCTCAACTGGCTCACTGCACTGCCACGCAAACACCCAGTGCCAGGACAAGAGATGAGAAGGAAGGAAGCAGCAAGCACTCCTGCCTCTTTTGGGATGGGCTGATGCCAGATACACTAATTGCAGAATGACATACCAGGGGTAATGCTGCCCCACTGGGCACATCACTGGTCCCGAACAGTGATGGCTGGAGACTGCACCTAAAATAAGGAGTTCTGCAAAAGCTAGTTCACACTGTGGTGTTTCTGTCATTCTTTTGTTCGGTTGGCTTGTTTTAACTATTACACATGTAGACTTCTGCAGTGATCCACGTTTCTAGCTGATCTCTTAAAAAGACTGCAAGTTAAATGAAACTGAAAACAACCTAACATCTTCAAAAGCAAGCTTTTTTTTTTACTTTTAGAAGATGCTCAAATATTATTTAATTTAGCTACCGTTTAAGCAATCTCTTCTGTGTTAAATATTAATGCATACTCTGTATTTCCACCATCGTATTTGCTGCAGGAGCCAGGCAGAGTGCTGGGTGGAGTATCTTTTGGCACGAGGGGGAAAAGGAAACAGTAGAAGATTAGGGGGCAAGCAAGCTAGCTTCCTGCTTCTGTTCTCTACTGCCCATTTCAGCCACGCTGACGCTTCCTAGCACTTTTCAATACACAGCTCAGCACAGTTCATACATTCAGCAGACCAGAGAGCACAGTTTCATCTGCTCTTCTGGGGGAATCTTGCCTCCACTGCAAAAGCTTTAACCAAAAAAAGCCACAGCGGTGAACAATGGTGTAGCAGAGGCTGCAAATCCTCCCAAAGCAAAGTTCAAAGGCTCTTTTCCAAAGGCAAAAGGACAAGCTACTGAAAAAAAAACAACCCCAAGGCAAACTAGATAGAGCTGCACATATTCAGGGCTTGTACTTCTTTCTCAGCGAGTCTCAATCAGAAAGCATAAGGTGTGGTCCATCTAATGAGTAACTGTCAAAAAAACATTTAGTGAACAGAGAGAAAAGAGATTTAAGAACAGAAAAACGTAAACCAGCTTTGCTAGAGAGTAGTGTTTATGAGACTATACTATAACAGGTTTTCTGTAGTGAGATGAAGCAGCCAGACAAGATGCCATAGCTGGAGCAGTGTCCATTCAAGCTCATCTCACTCCCTGACACAGCAGCACAGCCTGAAAGCTCACCAGCTCTGTGCTCATGCATCCCTTCATCCCTGCCAGCCTCCAGCTGCCTGTGAGACCATCCCAGTATAGTCTGTGGCTGGTCCCAGGGCAAGGCTAGGTGGACTGACACCTCATATTCTCTATCAGTGAACTGTGGCATCAGCTGGATGACTCTAATTTACGGTATGCACAGAAGTATGAAGAAAAAGTTAATATCCAGCTACAACCCAAATAACTACAGGGTTTCTATAAGCACTATGATATCATAGAATCAACTAGGTTGGAAAATACCTTTAACATCACCAAGTCCAACTGTTACCCCAGGACTACCAAGACTACCACTAAACCATGTCACTGAAGGCTTCACTACACGGTTTGTGAACACTCTCAGGTACAGTGATTCCACCGCTGCCCTGGGCAGCCTGTTCCAAAGCCTGATCACCCTTTTGGTGAAGAAATTGTACCTGATATCCAGTTTAAACCCCTCCTGGTGCCGCTTGTGGCCATTACCTCTTGTGCTGTGAAAAAAAAAATGATATCACAGAAGGTGGAAGGGGAAGACTCAAGGACATACAGAGAACACTGCTATATATGCTGGCACACTATAAGAACTGTCAAGGTAATGTGCGGAAAAAGTCACACAACAGCTGATAGTTTGTTTTAAAATAATGCACCCATTCTTTCTTGTGGAGGTTAGAAAGAAAAAAAAAAAAAAAAAAGGTATTTCATGAACTGATTTATTATTTCAGGCCAAATTAAAAATGAAAAGCATAGAAATTTTACTGTTTCCACAATACCATGTGGTATTTCCTGAATGGCATTTCCGGAATCGAGCTCTTCTGGGAGCCTGCAGCTGCACAGCGAAATTTATGCCCTTGTCAGCAGTAGAGATCCACTGCTGAGGCTCCCAGGATCTGTGGCTCCAGGCAGGCGGGACACAGAAGCTTCTTCAGAGCTGCTGGTTCTGGGAGTCCTCCCACGCAGCTCCCTCCCTCCCAGCCACAATCCCAGGGCATCAAACCCCAGCACAGACAGTGCCTAGAGCCAAGGGGCTTGGTGGCTCTCTACCTCCTGGACCCTCCTTGGGACCACCAAGTATTGCCTACCTTGAGCGTGCTTGCCAGCAAGGATTTTCCAAACTCCTTAACCTTCCGCTCACACCACCACCTTTGCACTCCCCTGCAGATGTTTGTCAGATTGTGCTGTTACTTCTGCAGAAGCTAACACCCAAAATTACTTTTCCAGATATGCCCAAACATTCAAGTTGGGGTTTTGTTGGTTTTTAATAAAAAACACCCAAAAACCTCTGCTGCTTGAGTTTGTGAGGCTGAGAGGAGAAGAGGACTCCCCAGAATCTCCTTGTGTCAGAAAGGCATTTAGATCAATTAAAAGAATTTGCCAAAATGACCATAGATGACGATAAAGTTTTACTGTAATAAACTACCACTGAGGTTTACTCCAGGAACTTAGCACACAAAGAACAAGCTTAAAGTTGCCAGAACTCCCTAATCCTCCTTTTCTGGTGTTTCTTCCCAGAAAAGATTGAAATAGATTTGAATAAAACAATCTTAAGCATGTTTCTTGGATGCATGAGCAGTACTGAAACAGCATCATCACAAAAACCACCATTGTGTCATGCTAGAAAGAGTCAGTCTACACAGGTTTTCAGGGGAAATCTTCCTTACATTTTAAAGAAACTTCTGCCCCTTGAGAGAGTAGGAAAGAAATTTGGCCTGTTTTGTTATATCACACATTAGGTTACGAACAATTCAGTACTGAAAGCCTTTTCATAAGGTTAAAAAATAAACATTTATTTTCATTTCAGTGGGAAATTAGCAAGATGCAGTAATTAACTGAATAGGAAGCTAGTGTTCTCCTCCAGCCTTCACACAAGTATGACAAGCCCATGCACAGGAGCTGTTTGGTTGGGGGGTGTGGCACAGAGGAGCCCACTTGATGAAATAATCAGCAGAAGCGGTAAAGACATTCAGGACATTCAAATAAAACTTCATTCCACCCTGAAAACCAGGGCCCGCTTTCTGAACTGTTTAAAAGGATCAATGCACATTATGGCATACTTGCCATCAGCAAGACCGCATTTCCTTACTTTTCAGTTTGCCTTAATTGGATTTCTGGCTGCCCCAATCCCTGGAACCCGAACAAATCGGGAGAGGGACTTTTTACAAGGACATGCAGTGACAGGACAAGGGGGAATGGCTTTAAACTGACAGAGGGAAGATTCAGGTTAAATACAAGGAAAAAATTCTTTACTGTGAGGGTGGTGAGGCACTGGAACAGGTTGGATGCCCCATCCCTGGAAGTGTTCAAGGCCAGGTTAGACAGGGTTTTGAGCAACCAGGTCTAGTGCAAGGTGTCCAGTGAAGGTGGAACTAGAGATCTTTGAGGTCCCTTCCAACCAAAACCATTCTGTGATTCTATGGTTAATAACTAACTTTTCTGAAAAAGTAGCATTTTCTGAATATCATGGCTTTTCACTCCCTACATTTACATCACTGGCAGCCTTCAGGAAGTGAAGTATGCTCCATTCCTGGTGGTGTTCAAGGCCAGGTTGGACAGAGCCTTGAGTGACATGGTTTAGTGTGAGGGGTCCCTGCCCATGCCAGAGGGGTTGGAACTCTATGATCTTAAGGTCCTTTCCAACCCTAACTATTCTATGACACTAAGTACCCAACGACCCCAGGGGAAGTGTGCAAAAGGTTTTAGTGCACAGAGAATGTCAGGAAAAATGCCTCGGCCCACTCTTGCAGTCAAGCACCCTTCCACTGTTATTACGAAACAGACACTTGCAAACAGCACTCTGCAGGCAGATATAACACCTATTTTCACCATGCGACCAAAGCTGGCAGATACAGCAGAGTACAAGTTTAGGAGCTCTTGATATAGGCTGAAGTGATGAGGACCAGCAGTGCAGGGTACCACCATCCTCTGCTTGGAGCCGGCACCACCAGACAGCAAGCTGGCTTGCAAGTGCAAAGACCTTCTTCATGCTGCCCACAGCCAGTGTGATGAAACACGGTATCTCCTCTTTGGAGGCAAGATACAGGACATCCACCCACTTACTGCTTTCCCCTGCAGCATGCTTACCTAGGGGCTCTCTGGTCTGGGGAACACAGGGAGACATGAAGAAACTTCCTTGTACTATTACTTCGACTGAAAAAAAACCCACACTGGTGACAGATTAGCTGGATTATTCTTAAGAACATACAATTTTAAGACTTAACTAACTTTTCACCAGGCCTCTGTATTTTGCTGTTCAAAATCCCAGACTCAAGAACACTTTTTTTCCTGTGTGCTGGACAAAATGCTTTAGATTCCAAGCACTTTGATTTCAGGCTCAGGAAGTCCTCAGCTGTGAAGTTTCATACATTATTCAAAGCTGGACTGTCATCACCACTAAGCACAGTTAATCACTACTCCCATCATTACTCAGAAGAAACACTCTAAGAGAAGTTACACTGATACCTAGAAGAGCTGTTACAAAGAAAGTGCAGCTAACTTTGCACCCTCATTTGTGTGTTGTACATACAGCCTCGCAAGGCAGAAGCATGCCAGACTGATTACATTAACCTACGGTTTAGTTTGTATTTCCACAACCACAAAACCAACGATAATCTTCTTTACAAGCCCATCAAGTAATGAATGGCACGGTACAGCCAAAACCCTTAATTCAAGAATGTCTCAGTTTAGAGCTAAGTGTAACGTATTAGATCATTGCTCCCTCCCATCCAAATCCTATCTTGCAGTGCTTTGCTAGATGCATTCTACTTTTTCCAGATGAATAAATCAACACCCCCTCCCTATATTTTGAGTTCCCACCCTATCTTTTAGACATCTGTGTACTGCTTCAGGGGCCATATCTCAAGTCCATCTGTGGCTGCTCAGCTCTAGTATAATAAAATCATTAAGTACACAAGTGTGACTCTTTTTCAGTGCTTACTAGTTCTCCCACCATTTAATCTGGGGTTCAGTTAAGGCTTCACTCCAAAGCTTCAGTCAGAACCGAAGCATCCCCTCAAACGCAGGTACAGAGACTGTCCCAAAGCACAATGCCTACACAGTGAAGTACCAAGACCTAACCAGCAAGACAAAACAAAATACCTCAAGAGGTCAACCCCCTCTCTGATCTCCAAAGCACCCAATGAAAGGCCCTGACCCCCCCTAGAAACAGGGAGCTGTGCTAGGTGCACATGAACCTGTGATTCAGTAAGACCTCAAAGACATGCTGCTGTGCTTCTCAGCCAGGTGGAACCAGCTACGCAGATCTGCTATGATCATAGTTAATAAGATCAACCTGCAGCTGGATACTGTACCACAATGACTTTACCAGTGATAACCTAGTTTCCTTTTTTCTACCAGTTACTCTTCAGGTCTCTATAACCTTCCCTTTTTCCAGGTAAAGCTTATTTCAGCCCAAAAGTTCTGACTCTGCAAGTTGCAAAAAGGACCTTCTTGTTTCTCAGTTATTACTTCACTGCTTCTGTCCCAAAATAGTGCTGATCACTTCATGTATTTGTAAAAGAGAAAAGGAGTGGTGCAGTATCCTACTAAGATTAGGAAGCACAAGTCGGTTCTATAAATGTCTTCCAAAGGCAAGACATCCTGTTATATTTTCTCACAGCTAAAGAAAAAGAACATGCTGTTTGAAGAGACCTCAGAAATTCTTCAGACTTTCTGCTATGCAGGTATAGTTCTTTCTCTAGGATTGCTGAAGTAGTTCAATTATTTATAGTAAATTACATTCACATTACATACAGCAGGGGGTAAATGCTTAAATACTCACCCTATCTCAAGTGGTACATAACTAAGTTACATAAGCAATGCTAACTACTTAAAAAAAACCCCACACTCAAAGACTGCCTACTGGACAACATGATGCCTCTTCCCCTGCATGCCTGTGATGGGTAAGCCCCCTGTCACCATGGCCCCAGCCTTGCAGCCCTGCAAAGCCTCTGCCTTCAGCAGATCCCCTGCAAGCAGGCAAAACTTCCACAGATCCAACTACAGGATGTGAGCTTTCAAATGTAAGCTCTTTGCAAATCAGTAGTATGAGCTCCTGCTCCAAAGTACTTGACACTTTTCCAGTGGTATTGTATATGAAGTATTTACTACTGTTTTTCAAGCACTACCTCAGTAAAAAAAAAAAAAAAAAAAAAAAAAAAAACCCACCAAAAAAAAAAAAAAAAAAAAAACCAAAAAACAAAACAAAAAAAAAAAACGGGGGGAATGGACACAAGTCTGCAAAATACTTTTAATTTAAAAATAACCTTCAGAATATTGCAACAGTCTCCAAGTAACGCCGACTTCTACTTTTACACATTTTTCTGCTCATGTAAAACAGAACAAAGAGGTTTTGGAGACAGCCTTTAAGCAGATTACAAGAGGCGATTTTTACAGAGGGATGGGAAAGTTTCTTTTTTTAGCACAAATCCTCTAAGCAGCAAACATCTATTTTTTTTGTAGCATGTAATTTCAGAAAGACCACCTCTCATTCTTCACTTGGAAGTCACACTTTCCTTGAGGAGCTGCAAAATTAAACATTCTTCAGATAAATTTTTAAAATGACAGAACCATTTACTGTTCTAGGAGTTACGACATCTGTCTACCATGGCTTTTTCTCTTATGGCTGGTACAACATCAAAGACTTACTTCTTTACTACCGAAAACTGGAAAGTGTTCCCAAGACCCTGTGAGGAAGGAAGGTTCTATCAACCTCTTTATTACCACATCAGAAAAATACAACTGACCTAATCTCCTAATAGCAATCTTCTTGAAATACTGTATAAAAGAAGACACAAAGCATTGCACAGAGAAGCTGTGGCTGTCCCATCCCTGGCAGTGTTCAAGGCCAGGTTGGATGGGGCCTTGAGTAACCTGGTCTAGTTGAAGGTGTCCCGGGCCATGGCCAGGGCATTGGAACTGGATGAACTTTAGGGCCCTTTCCAACCCAAACCATTCTGTGGTTCTATGATAATTCATATATACAGGTGCATGCAGATGCTCTCAAGTGGTTTTCTTTGAAAAACACAACTTCAGTCCAAGCACACTGCTAAGGAGTCCAAGTCCTTAGAAAACAGCATCATAATTAATAAAATGGAAGACCAACGAATGCAGCAAGACACACTTATTTTCTGTGTGCAACACTGCTAGTTGGTTGGGGTTTCTTTGTTTTGGGTTGTTGCGGGTTTTTTTTAACCTGTTAGACTTACCAGTATAGAGGGGAGGTAGAAGGGAAGGAAAAGCCAAAGATGCACATCAACTACTCACCCACCTAGCCAGTACACCAAGAGTTGTGTAATTGAATTTGTTTCCAAGAAAACCAACATGAATAACTGTCTATATCTCCTCCTAACAGAGGAGATAGGACAGGACAAGAAGGCCACAATGGTTTGCTGACACTCTATACTGAGGTCAACATCCCACTTGCTACCTGAGCAAAAGCAGTGTCCACATGCTCAGGAGCAGAGAGGCAGGACCAAGCTCCCCACCATGCAAACTCAATGCTCGGCATAGGAAAGCGATGGGGGTATGGTGACCCTGGCCAGGTGAATTCCTAGCACGCTACCCAGAACAGCCCAGTGAGCAAGCTGGGGAGCAGGAACCAGCATGACAGTGTTCAAAGAGGCTCAGTCTGCTTGAGAATAGGTTTATTTTGGCCTGAGACCTCATGCTCACATGCTTGATGCTCTCTTTATGGCTCTATTCTACAACCTTCTGGCCTGCCCTACCTTCCTTAAATTGTTTTGAAAGGAGAATTTGGAAGACATCAGGTAAGTTTCTGTTAATCGCTTGACCACTAAATTAATGCTGAGTGGCCACATTAAGCTTTCTTTTGGATCAGGCCAATTTATGGTGAACATTCACTGGGATGAGAGGGGAGAAACCCTTCTTCAAGGTCTGGCCAAGAGACACATCCCCCTCTTTCCATCAAATCTCAGGAAAGCACCTACATTTTGTTTCTAGCAATACCACAAACACCACCTCGTGGGCAGGGGGTCAGCGTGCAGCTCTCCATCGAAGGAGATGAGAGATGGAGTATCTCTCTTGCTTGTCCTCCAGCATGCTACCTCTGGCACTACATCAGGCTTCACATAAACTTGTCTCCTCTCCTTGGCCTTTCCTGCACCATTCTTTATCCACTGGAAACAGAGATACAGGTAGAGGACTTTGCAATAAATGCCCCCCTTTGCACATGTATCTATCCTTAACTCCACTATGGTTTTAAGACTCTGATATAACTGAGGATTACCTCCTACATGCTTACTGTGAATCCTTTGGGGAGAGAAATTAAAATGCTGGGCAATTTGCGCAGCTACATGCACTGGCTACCCCCATCCTAGGAGAACTTATTTCTGCTCAGAAAGAGCCCATCACACCAGAAGTAAACACAACCACTCCAAGGGATTGCTGTGGCTTCCAATGTTCTCCAGAGACAGCAATGCTTCTCAGACTTGGCAGACTTTGCAGCAGTGGGTAATTACACACCAGAGCTAACACGCTTCATGCAGAAGTGGGGCATTCTAGCACGCTGGTGTCCAGATACGATGTGTGCCACTCTGTTGGGAGCCAGACATGACTGCACACCAGGCAAGTGAACACCTGCTTCATAGCACTGCAGAAACCAGGGCATGGCCCTCCCTCCCCATCCAAAGCAGCTCTTTAGGGATTAGGGCCTGGCAGGCACATAGGCCTTCCCAGCAGGGCTGCAGCCCCATATGCAGGCTTGAGAGACCATCCAAGACCTACACCTGCCGACACAGCTTAGGAACCAGCGACATTACAAAACAGCAACAGCAAGAGGACCACATGGCTGGGCTTTTTTACCGCTGGGCAGGCATCTTCAGCCTTATTTACAGGAAAGGCACAGGATGCTAATAGGCTTGGTACAAAGGGCGCAAAAAAATGTTGGCTGAAGGCATGAGCTGCTGCCACCCAAGCCCTCCTACACTGTGTGTGTTTGCCCACAAGCACACCCTCACCCCCAGGAGAGCTGGGTCTCCTTCAGAGCTGTACAGCATTAACTTTAAAACCAGCACACCAGCACAAAGTGTACAATGTGCTCCTGTTTGGACAGCGTAAGACAATATTTTTTGATAAATAATGTTCCCAAAGACTGAACATTGTTGTTGGGCTCCCACCCCTGCCACAATACACTCTTTGGCTGTACAAAGTTATGCATGGTACTTGGAAAAAGCCCTATTCATCATCTTCCCGATGAAGGAACAGCCACATACTCCCAAAAGCGCACTCACGTTAATTTGTCACTGAAATCTAGCTTCCTTCAGTTTTAGGCACACAGCCTTCAGGGGTCTGTAAGCCTGGAGACACAAAGGCAACTGTACTCCTCCCTGGCACAGTCCCTCCAGAAAGCGTCTCCATCAGAGAACAGGTGAGAGGAAAAGGGGTGCAGAAAGCTCTAGAACCTAAAAAATAAAAAAGCTCCAAACCCAAACAAAAAACAACCCTGCATGCATATATAATAACATAATTCAGTTTAATTGACCTAAGAGCTCATATACTCAGTAGACTAGTTAGGAGAGAAGGGATGGCAAAGAAGAAGCCCACCTCTCACACTCCAGCTCTCAAAGTTTCAGGGAAACAACCCTGAGAGCAAGATTCGGACAACACTTGATATTATGATGGCTGAGCAGCATAAAGCTTGGCACAAAGAGCGATCCAGCTGGAAACAAGCACTTCCTTTCAAGCAGCCTGACATGTGCTTGCTTTGAAGCTGTGGTAATTAGATACCTTGCAATAACGAGGGATCTATTCCAATGTCTACAGCAGCAAAACAGCCAGTGACTTTGTTTAAAACAGCAGAGACCACCAAGCTGTGGACATCTCAAAGGGACTAGAAGGACCACATAGTAAAATTGATTTTGTTAAAAAGAACAACAGAAAAAACCCCACACAACCACACTTGAATTCACAGCAGGCTCATTATGAGAGCTAACACAGGAGCAGCAGTGGTATCGCAGATCTGATAAAAGATGAACATACATGTTAAGAGTAAGCTTTTGCAGGACTAACTAGTTAAAACTGGAAAAAGTTGACAACCTGAAGGCATGCAGACCTCCTCTAAGACCCGAAATTAGGAGCAGATATTCCAGACTGTGCTCAAAGTAAGTATACTGACTACATGACAGGAACCTTTTACAGTTTGTACTTGAAGCACCTCAAGAAGTAAATGCAAATCAGAAGACAAAGTTTCAGTCAGAATGAGGAAGTGATAAGTAACTGGAAAACCTGAACACACATCACACAAAGCCAGTTGTGGCAGATGGAGCAGCAAAGTACTCCACAAGAAATACCAGTAAAAAAACTCCACTGAACCGTGTGTCCTGCCAAGAAGCCTGGAATTTTTTTACCTAACTTTATACAGCAATTGTATAATCAATGTATTCATGTGTATTCAGTCTCTAAGAAGAAACTCAAAGGATACCCATGCCCTTGACTATCAGTAGTAATACATAAGCATGTGGAGGTTAAGAAAAGAACTTATTTTCTAACACACTGAAGTCTTAAATACCTTACAGTGGCTCACAAGCATTTCAAGTTGTCCATACGCTAACACTTAAGAAGTACTGAATGGTTAGAAAACATGTTTTTCTTCCTTACCCCCCCCCCCCGGCTCCTTATTTACTGCAATACTTGGCTGGGAAGCAAGAAGGCAACTCCAGCAAGCCAAAAAGGCAGTACCTGATGAGCACGTGTTAAGAATTTCAGAACATGAAGTTCAGACAGCAGGTCGAGCTGTAAGAAATGGCATCAGCACACACAAAACAGGAAAACAAGGTGAAAAGCTGGGGGGTGGGCTGCCCATCAGCAACTGGAATTTGGATCCACTACCAGGAAGTTACATCTCGGTCTGTTGTTTTAGGATTTCAAGAGCTAGTGAGATATCTGCTATTATTTTTAATTAGAATTAAAAAAAATATATATATGTCTTATTAAGCAATTTTAGAGTCACTGGCAGAGCGAGAGGTTTATGAAGAGATTCCCAGCATACTTGGGAAATCACAGAAAGTGCTTGGGAAAGACAGAAATCAGTACACGGTGAAGGAGTTATCTCAAGACCCTGATGCACAGCAGCCAGGGCTGGAGGTACGTGCTCCAAGGACAGGAAGGGGAAGGACAGGCTGTGCGAGAACACTAAGCACCACGCTACATACACTCTTCCCTCTCACCTCATGCAGGCACAGCAAGAAGCACATAGAGCTCTCTAAAAATCATGCCAAGCACTTACTTAATTGACAAGAGGCTACTTTCCCCAGGACAGAGACCTTGAACCCAAAACATTATGAGGCTTCACAACTGAAAACCCGCTGTATCCACCACTGACCTACATCAAGCCTCCCTCCCTCCCTCTGCTTCACCTTCCTTCTTGGGCTCTCCATCCTGCCCTACTTTAATAGAGATTACTTTGGCTAAACCACATAATAGTTTTACAGGGACAGTCAGCTAACTAAAAACTTGCCACATCTAGCTGGAAAAGTGGAATAAATAGCAGAAGTAATGGTTTCTGCAGCCAGCATTAGGTTTGCTATCCCAAATTCTCTCTCTGATGCCTATCATGCAACCACAGCAAAAAATGGAAGCGAATCAGGGACTGGGGTAACTGCGTGTTTTTTTTCCACAGCAGCCAGCAAAATAGTAATAAAAATCAGAGCCATCTCTCCCTAGCTGTAAAAACGAGGAACAAGGATAGCAATTTTACTCCAAGCAGGGAAGGAGCCCTTCCACAGAGGAGGGGCAGTTTTCTCCACATTTGTCCTCTGAAAAGATTTACCCACAGGATTTCGCCTCTGCTAAAGCGACCAAGGCTTTCTGCCCCCTTCCTCCTCAATTAAACCAGACATCTATCATGATCAAGGCTGGAGGAGTGGCAGATCCCGGGGGATTTGCTGAGATCCTGGCTCTTCCCAGCTCTAGGCGTTTCAGATATTCATGGTGTTGTACCACCCCCACCGCTTCCAGAGCAAACAAGCCAGGAGCACGCACATACACACACAACCATTACTATAAGGCTACAACCGAGCGAGCAGGATCCACCTACTACTCGGCGCAGAGGCTGAAAACAACCCAGTTTTGATAAACTAAGCCTGCCATCGGTTTGGCAGAGGAGGAAGGCGGGCAGTGCCATTTTTATTCAAACCCAGGCTCTTCAGAGAATACGTTGCACACAGAAATACTACATGCCTATAAAGAGGCTACCCTCAAAGGGCGGGCGAACGATCTCTGCAAGTCAAAATGCAGGTTTACCTCTCGAGTTATGTCTGCACGGCGTAAGACAAAGGAAATTCTCTCAGCCTTTGTACTCATTGATATTTCCTTCAGCGTTTTCAAAGGCAACGTTGTGCCGAAGATGCAACCGCACTTAAGTGAACGATCGCGATCCACACTATAATTTCTTTCACGAACCCACAGTGGTGGTGAACATAACCGTTCCTGCATACCCTTTACTAAAAGATGTGTTTTCCCGCAAATAGGAAAGCGGGTTTTCTAGAAATACTGCATAATGAGTCATCGACTGCAAGCAGCTCAACGCCAGGCACCTTCTGAGCAAGGACAGAAATAACAGTAGAACAAAAATAGCCATTCACCGGGGGGAGGAGGGGGGAAGCCCCACTGGGAAGGTTCATTCTCTAAACTTCCCCCCAGCGCCCTCTCCCACCATTCACTACAAATCACGCACAAACACACACCCCGCCCGGCTGCTGCGGGTGAAGGGGGACCTCGCCCCCTTCCTCTCCTTCTCCTCCCCCCGGCCGGCGCTCACCCATCTCCAGAGCCTGGTTGTACTTCTCCAGGGCGGCCGGCAGCTCCTGGCGCTCCCGCAGCGCGTCGCCCTCGGCGCGGAGCCGCCGCGCCCGGCTCTCGGCTCCGAACCACTTGTGCAGCAGGTTGCCCAGCACCACGTTGACCCGCGGGCAGGAGGCCCCGGCGGAGGATGGCGGCGAGGCGCCGGAGGTCGTCTCGCCGGGGCGGCGCGGGCGGTGGCAGCGGCCGCAGTCGCCGGGCTCGGCGCAGCGGCGGCAGTGGGTGTGCCCGCAGTGCAGGGTCACCGGCTCGCACAGCAGCCGCCGGCACAGCGGGCAGGCGAACAGCTCCGGGGGGCGGCAGCACGCCGGGTCTCCCAGCCCTTCGCTCTCCGCCCCGCCGCCGCCGGCGCCGCCGCCGCTCCCCCATGGCGGGAGGCGCAGCTCCTTGTCGCGAATGCTGAGGGCGAAGCTCTCGGTCAGCTCCCGCAGCTCCTCGGGCCGCAGCCGCGCTAGCCTCGCCGCCGCGCCGTAGGCGTCCAGCGCCTCGGCCATGCGGCCGGCCCGCGCCAGAGCATCGGCGCGGCGGAGGCACAGGCCCCGCTCGGGCTGCGGCAGCCCCGCCAGCTCCGAACCGTAGATCTCGGCCGCCAGCTCGAAGTTGCCGCCGCGGAAGGCCTCCTCCGCCACCTGCAGCATCTCGGCGCACGGTCCCCCCGCCGCCGCCACGGACCTGGCCCCGGTAGCGGACCCGGTCCCGGCGGCGGGGGGCAGCGCGCAGGGCCCCGGGCCCAGCTCCATGCCCGCGCGGCGCCGCCGGCCCCGGGCCGCCCTACTCCATGCCGGACCCGCGGCGCTGCCGACTCCGGCTCCTTCCTGGGAGGGGACGGCGACGGAAGGGAGGGAGGAGGGGGCGGGTCACATCGCTGCAGCAGGGGGGCGGCTCCCGGGAGTGGGGGACGAGGCTGGCGGTGGGAGGGGAAGGGGGGGGAAGAGACCAAAGGGGCGGGGGTCGACCCGCACCGCCCCCTCGGGCCCGGCTCCCGGCTTATGTAAGGGGCGGGCGGTTGTGTAAGCCGCTTCTGATCGCCCTCCCCCGGGGCGGTGGCGCCGGTGCCGCGGAGGGAGCGAGAGGCAGCTGCCTCCCGCCGTCGCTCCCGACCCGCCCGGCGGCAGCTACCGCCGCCAGGTGCTAGCGGCGCACGTGTCCGCCCGCCGCCCCGCCGTCCCGCCGTCCCGCCCGCACGTGTGCCCGGCCCACTACCGCCGGCGGCGGTTCCCGGCGGGAGTGTGGGGGGGATGTGTTCCGCTGTGCGGCTCCTGCTGGGCTTAGCCTGTTCCTTCCCGTTTCCTGGTGCCCGGTCTTAGCCGCTTCCTCGTCGGGGCTGCCAGACTACCGCTCCCCAACCCCCGGTGCCGGCTTTCCCCACCACCACCTCCAGGTACCGGGACTCCCCTTCCATGTAGCACGGGGTGGGTCGGGGCGTATTGTCGATTATTGTTTGGTTGTGTTTGCCCGGCCCCCGAGAAGGCGAGCACGTGTTGCCTCTTAAATAGAAAAATAATAAAATGCAAAAAAATAAATATAGCAATAAAATTTCCCAAACCCCACAACTCTCGTAGGAAAAAAAAAAAACCCAGCCCTTTTCTGTAAGCGGCAGCCTTGCCAGCTCAGCTTGGGATCCGCAAGTCGTGCTGAGCGCTGGCTTGTGCGTCGGCAGCAGCAATAAAGATAATGCAGCTGGAAGTTAGTTAATCATGCGTGAGTCAGAGGAATCCAACTCGCTCCGCAGGAATAACAGGAGTGAAAAAAAAGAAGTAGGCAAGGTTTATTTTAGACACAGCTGTAAACAAGCCGTTCGTTCAGAGGAGTGGAGAGTCTGCCAGTCCGACAAGGAGGTACTCATTTCCAGCTGCTTTTCGAATTGCAGCTGGACAGCGGAGGGTATTTTGGTCTTTGCCACTTTCCGGCTAGGCCTTAAGTCCCCAAATAATGGCCTTTTAGCCCACATTGGGAAAAACTAATTCTTTGACTATTGTACCAATTGGTCTTTTGGTATGAAATTGCATGAATTTTCTTAATAGTATGAAATTGTCTTAACTCGCTTAACGTGCATAAAGTTTACATCCTATACTGCACAGTCATGCCTAAGTAATCATCGGTATTGATGGTGAAGTAAGCATGACCAGAGGGCCTGGGCTCGTGCAAGGACATTTGTTTCTCAGAACCCCAAAGCCATCCATGAAGGATAAGCGATACCCCTGGACTATTGAGGTAACATCAGCACCTCAGCCCTCTGACACCTCGGTGAACACCCCCTTTTCCCCCCGTCTGGCATCATATACAAGAAACTGTAGCAAGACCAACTCCAGGAATGTCTAGATTAATAACAAAGCAGGCAGATGATGTCGTGATATTATAGAATCACAGAATGGTTTGGGTTGGAAGGGACTTCAAATCTCATCTCGTTTCAACACCCTGCCATAGGCAGGGACACCTTCTACTAGACCAGGTTGCTCAAAGCCCCACCCAAGAAGTATAGTTGTTTTGCAAAACAGTAATGTGGTGTTCTAGCACTTACCCATTTTGCACTGGTAACGTTTCTAAGTAGTGGCTCTTAGAGCGATGTCCGCCGGTCCAACACTTGCACCACCCTCCTTGACTCAAGTTTTCTATCCAGAAAAGCATCCCATCACGTTTTCATCGTTCTCTCTCTTGACATTTTCACTTGGAATTAGGATGGGATTGAATCCCACTGCTGTTTTATCAAGCTCACCTGGGGACACGATTCATAGCATAGTGGACAGAAGCAGTGTGGCCAGTTCTGCTCTGCCATATGAAGGACAAGCGCAGGATCTGGACAGATGATGAAAAGGCAGACTCACCCGCTTGAGCCACCCCCCAGCGTTACTCTGTGGTTCCTGGGACTCTGGCAAAGAGCAGCAGCATTGCTGCTGATTGCTCCCATCCCACTCCCCTCGGCTCTTTGGCTGGAACTCCCCAGCAGCTCTCCCTGCTTTCCTGTGGGAGGAAAGAGTAGATGAGTCCATCCTGCCATGCCACTTTTCCACACGTGTCTTGGGATTGCTGCGTTTTGCCCTTTGCCCAAAATTGCCCTTTGCCTCCAGTCATCCCTTCTGATGGGCACTCGGAGGGCACTGGCTCAGGTGGTGGTATTAAAACCCTCCATTTGCTGCTGCACTTTTGTCGTGCCATGCCGTGCCAGCGTGCTGGGAGGGCTGCATTCCTTTCCTCATCAACGCTTAGCAGGTGTTTCTGGAAGAACCTACTGCAAAGTGAGAGTGATACCTTATTTAGCAACGTGATCAATAGCCTCTTGGCATGCAGCCTTTATTTTTTTCCAAGACATCTGTTTGCAAGGGAACAAAATTACCTCACTGCTGTTCAAACTGACTCAGTGTGCCATCTTCTCCTTTCTTCCTGTGTACAGAATTGCTTGCCACTGGCATCTGAGCACCTGCATCACTCTTCTCCTTAATGCTTATTTCAGGGGCTATGTTCTTTCGCAAGTCTTCTTGCTCCAGAACATGGTTCATTTGTACGTCTGGCCATGGCATTACTCTGAGCTTGCATCTACTCTTTCTCTGTCTGAGCAACAATGCCTCTCTGATACAGCTCCCTTTTGCAACATTGATAAGAATTCACCAAGCCATGGATTTGGATGGATGGTGAAAATGTGGACTTGCCACTTGAGACACCCTGAAGTGTTAATACTTTGCAGGAAAGACGGTAGCCTAAGAAACAAGGGAAAGAAACTAAAGTAAAATTATTAATTACCTATACTTCAAAAGCTCATACTTATCACTTAAATTATCAGTAGTATGGCTGCCTCAACAAACGTGACATAGGAGGCTTCTGCCAAGAAGTTCAGTGCCCCGTGACGTGATGATGTGGCTTATGGCTTCTTGTTGGACAAACTAAGAGCAACTGATTGTGACAGCCACAAGCACAATGGATTTTTCATAAAGGATCTGAAAACTCACTGAAACACCATAGTTGATTTATAATTTGTATTAGAAGAAAAGCTGTAGGTAGTGGATTGAAGCTTAGGATTGAAATGTTGCCTACTGCAGGAGATGAAGGGCCTCCCCTTGTAAACCATGGAGAAACTTCTGCTGGCTTCATCATCTTAAAAGCCCACAGAACTTGTCACCCAAAATTAGGCGCTATGTAGCAGGTTGTTAGAGGTGATCCCAGTTAGTAGCATTATTTTCCTGTTAACAGCGTGCTTCCGCTTAGGAGTGGCTTCATCATACTCACTCAAGCAACGTGGAGAAGTCCATCCACTTTCCAAGGGAAGAGTTAGAAGTGAGCCACTTCAGGGTTGACATGAGGTTTCCTGTAAGTTTGTAGCCTAATTTTCAACTTCTTCTCTGGGCCCATCTTTCCCAGGGTTTTCCCCAGGGCAGAATTTTACTTGAAGTTTGAAGGGAAAAGCAGGAGATGAAGCAACTTTACAATGACAGCATTTACATATTTGGAGGGCATTTTTAATTCTGCTAACACTTTTCTATTCCAAAGTAGTTTGAAGTGTTAAACTCCCATTCGTTTTGATGATTTTCCTCCTTGTGGAGGAAATCTGTCTTTTATTGCTTCAGAACAAGGTAATTAGGGTATAATCAGTGCACAGGCGAACACACGTGCAACACTAAAATGTTACAGAGGCTGCAAAGTCAAAGACACAAAATTTAGGATACAGAATAATTAAGGCTGTGTATTCTTATTTAATGCCTCCTTCATGCGTTAACCTGATACAATTTTAATTAATCACATACTATTTTCTCTACAGGATGCATGCCACAGGAAATAAGATACTCAGTTAATGGGCACCCAAACAGTAATGTTCTCCTTGGTCACTGTGCAGTCCCCTGCACCTTTTGGTTTGTATTAGTCATACCTTGCTGCAGTAGCAGAATTAGAAATTTCCCTGTGTACTTTTCTATAACATTCAGGGTACAGCATTGTAATACTTCACAAATACACGTTTACATTTTCAACAAGAGCATGATTCAAAAGAAATAATAGTAGAAACTTTAACATCTGAGAAGCTGAGGTATAGGTGAATTAAATCCAGAGTGGCCACTAACTTGAGGTGCTCAATTTAGTGGATGAAATTTCAGAATATGATTTTCCAGATACACAGATTATTTCAGAAGCAGAATCACAGAATGGCTTGGGTTGGAAGAGACCTTAAAGATCATCTAATTCCAGCCGTCTGCCATGGGCAGGGACACCTTCCCCTAGACCAGGTTGCTCAAAGCCTAGTCCAACCTGGCCTTGAACGCTGCCAGGGATGGGGCAGCCACAGCTCCTGTGGGCAACCTGTGCCAGTGTCACACCACCCTCACAGTGAAGAGCTTCATCCTAATATCTAATCTAAATCTACCCTCTTTCAGTTTAAAGCATTCCCCCTTGTCCTGTCACTACATGCCTTTGTCAAAAGTCCTTCTCCAGATTTTTTGGGCCCTCTTTAGGTACTGGAAGACTTCCCAGAGCCTTCTCTTGTCCAGGCTGAACACCCCAACTCTCTCAGCCTGTCTTCACAGGAGAGTTACTTCAGCCCCTCTGAGCATCTTCATGGCCCTCCTCTGGACTCACTTCCTTTTGAAGTACAGCTTCCTTTGGTTGAGCTGCAACTGAGTGGAGGGGCTGAGACTTCAGCCTGAGTTCGGGCATCAGCTTGAGCACTCTGCAAAGGAGAGCTATACAATTAAGCGACCCATCTACCAAGGCATGCTGTAAATGCCTTGCACTTTGGCAAGGAAACCCACGGCTGAGTGCAGTATGTAGTCCTTCCAGCCAGCACTCGAACTGCTTTTCTCCTTCCCTAATCACTGCCCCATTTATTGTAAGCTTTACAGCTTTCCAAAGAAAAGGTCAGTGTATGATTATTACTACTAAAGTCTTTGTCACATTAATGAATGTGCCCCAGCTGAAATAGCAGAAATATTAACTTTTTTTAATTTTTTTTTTAAGAAAGCCCTTTTTCAGAAATATCATTTTTGCAAGTTGTAGGGTCAGTGCCAGTGATGAGAAAGGTGCTAGCTAAGATCTATTGATATTAAACATAATGAAGATTATTTTTTCCCCCAGATGACTTGTAATACATTAACCCAGCTGCTGTGAATCACAGGAGCTGGGAATGTTTCTGAAGGTTCTCACCTTGCAAGGTCTCAAACAGGGAGTCGAATCTTGTCTTTTCGGCGTGACACACATGTATCTTGTACAAAACACATTATTCTTAGCTACATCCTGCATGGGCTGACTAGAAGATTAAACAGCTTAATAACTGTCCAACAAATCATTAACACATCCTACGATGCAAAAGGAGCCAATTAAAGTGTACTGCTGGATTCCTTTCCAATAGCTGCTGTGCAGAGCAAGCGGCTCCTTGCTCCAAGAAAAGCCCTGTTAAGAAAATCCCCTTCCCTAACTATTATATCAATCAGTCTTTATAGTACAGAATTGTATTAGCTTGGTTAATATATACGATATACACTGGAATGTAATGAGGTAATGAAATTTTACTGGAGACTGGTATTATTCATGCTTATGTAAAGCAAACTAAAGGACAGCCCAGTCCTGGAAAATAAGGACTTTGCTTCTTAGAAGCTTGTAGCTGTCCATGAAGGATAAAGGATACCACAGCATAGCCAAGATACTGCCAGCATCCTGCCCCAACATGTCTTTGAAACCCTGTCAGCGTTGTCTAGCCTAAGACAAGTAACTCGAGCAAGACTGGCTCCAGGATGCCTTGATCAATAGACAAGCAGCAAGAGTGCTGAAAGAATACTGTTGCTCTGCAAAGCTTTACTACGATTAGTAATCAGTAGCGTGGGTGTTAGCGATTAGTCAAATCATGTACCAGAATGTTTGAAGTGGATAAGAACCCTGTGTGAAACCACATTCAGGTGCCCCAGTTTGTCTGGGACACCTCATGCACATGAGTAAATATTTATTCTTGGAGTTCTCTATGTTGTGACCAAGCCTCTCTCCTCGGTTGGCACGGGCCACTTGTGAATTTTCCTGACGGCACCTATTTTCTAGTCTGAGGGCCACAGACCAGTAGGGTGACACCAGCAGTAGTGCCTGGTGGGCTGGGGAGTGGCTGCCTTCCTGACACATGCAGCTGTGGACGCAGTTAGCTCATTCAAAGGAGGCCTCTTTCCACATTGGTTGCTTTGCTATTTCCTAGCATAGAGTCGGGGAATTTTTCAGTCTTGTTTGGTAAGCATTAGCTTGGATTTTCAGAATATCACAAATATTTTCCATTGTGCTGGTTCACATGCCTGAAGAAGTAGCAAAACCTGTGTTTCTCTCTGTTGCTGGCGCCATCAGGGCTTTATCAGGCACAGGGCTGGAGTGGGATGTTCTCTTGTTGGGGGCCGATCTCCATCCATCTCTGGATACCCAGAATCTGTTTGCCAACCAAGCGGGAGGGGGTACTGCAGTCAAAATTTCTGCACAAACATTTTTCAGGGAGATGGGCTGCCTTGGAAATACAGCAAGTCTTGTCTGAGGCTGTGCTCTGGAACACATTTCCTAGGAGCCAGGAGAAGGACATCCTGGTGCTATGCTCGAGCATCACGTCTGTGGGCACAGCTTCCCACAGTTCATGTGCTGAGGCCCAGGTACTACTCTCATTAATAATGGTGTGAGGGATTTCATGTTGGGAGTGCTGCCTGGGATTCACCAAAGGCAAAGCTGGACCTCCAGTACGAATTTCTTTCCCCACTCTAAAATTCTTGGTTGGTTGCAACCCAGTATGAGAGAAAAGCAAGTAACATCAATAGGATGCATTCATGAGATATTGTTTTGCCTGTAAGAAACTTTCTTCTCCTGTTTTGATCGCTTCTTTACTGAGTCAGCCTATGACACATTTTCACAAAACTCCCAGACGTTATGCTTACAAAATTAAATGTGGGTCAGATGGGAAAAACATCGTGAAGAGCTGACAGCGAGTCAGTTTTCTACAGGTGGAAAGCAGTAAAATGTCTTGTTCCCTCTGGAAATTACTGATTGTTGTCTTCATTCAAGGAATACTCTGGGATTCCATGCTACAGAAATCCAGTTTTAATTATCAAGTGGTCCTGGTAAGGCGTTCAGCATGGGCCCGCACAGTGCACCCAGCACCTGGAACCTCATTGCTGTCATCAGCTGAAGCATTAGAAACCTCCCGATGACATCCCTGGCCCTAAACCTCTAGCAGCCCACAAAACACAGGCAAGTTGAAAGACAAAATTTGCAGAGAACATAGCAAAATAATAATACATCTGTTGTCCTTTGCCAGTCAAGACCAGACAGGACAAGGCAAGTTTCCACCTCCTACGTCCTAAACAACGAGTGTTTGTCTTTTTTTTCTGGCAGAGGCAAGTACTGGAAGAAGAGTGCAATGGTTTTTCAGATTTTGATTAAATGCTGATTTTGGGTCGCCATAGCAGAGCAGGCTGCTTCAGTGGAAAGGTCAGTGGGGTGCGGCCGAGGGGATGAATTTCATCAGCCTGTCCAAATCAGGGCATTGCTATTTCTGAGTCAGAGCCTTCAGCTTTTCCACTCAGTGGGCCGTTCCATGGAAACATGTACTCAGGGAAGATCACTGGATGGTCACTGGGGGACTTGGAGAAGGAGCTGGCTCTGATCAGCTCAGCCAAAAAGGCAAACTGGATGTTTGCTGCCTCAGGAATGACAACCCAAGTGCTGGGACTCTCCTGCAGCCCAAGGAGGATGTTAACCTAAGATGAAGAGTGAGATTACATGGTGGGAGTCAGCAAGGATGACAGTCAGCAAGGATGACAGCGTTGGAATGGTATCATCCAGCCAGGAGGTACAGTTGCACACATCTCCCCATGCTCAGCCACCAGGACGTAGGCAGGACCTCTGTTGGTGCCAGGGATCAGGGAGGGTGGCAGCACTATGGCCACATTCCCCACTGGAGAAATGTCCTTCACCATTACCTCAGAAGCCAAAATGCCTGGCAAGCAGGGCTGAACAAAGCTATGGAGGAGTCTGAGGGAGGTTTCTACTTAAACAGAAGAGATGAGGCAGTAAGAGGATCTGAAGGAGGCATAAGAAAGTAATGATCAGGAAGGAAAGGAGGTTTGAACAATTGATTAGTGAATGGGCACCACCAGAAAAGAGACGAGAGATGAAGAGCGGTTGTTTGTTATATGGGAACAGCATACCTGAGACTGGAATAAAAATACAGGAATGTGAAGAGACACGAGATCTCGCCTGGAAAATACAGTGCAGGAGGGAATAGGAATATTTACCCAACACCTGAACGTTAGGGCAACAGAAAGAAAACATGATTGCAGGTCTGAGTAACAAGAAGTATATCAATATGGATAGTTGTGATCAAGTGAGAAAAGAGCTAGCCTTCTGGCCATGGCTAGGTATACTCACCGAGGGCTGTTAGGAGGATGCATAGTGACTTATTTTAGCTGACAGAAGAAAGAAGATAATAGCTGAAGCTGTGTTTGGGGCTGACACTGCTCAGAGGCACACCAGAGAGGAAAGCTCTGAGAGACAGCATCCTTCTGCCCCAGGATGGAAGGGATTAGGACATGGAAGAAAGGGAATCGGGAGGTGACAGTCGCAAAGCTTCCACAGATGACAGGATGTAACTGCAAAACATGTTGGGTAGGGGACAAAAACAGACTGTGAGTGGACCAAAGCAGAATTAGAGGAAAATAAAAGTCAGTGGCTCTGGATAGCACATGGATGGTGTTTGGAGGTGAAGGGGCAGGCAGGAAGGGCAGAGCTCTGTGGAGTGACAGTTGCAAGAAGTGACATTTCCCGTACAGGCCGGTGAGAAGCAGAGGGGAAGAACAAGGTAAAGGGTGAGAGAAAGCAGGAGGTGAGAGGCTGCAGTCTCTGGAGAAGGAGAGGCTGAAGGTGACAAGTGGTTTTAAGCTTCCACAGCAGGAGTGCAATGGGGAATGAAACACAAAAGGCTCTTTCAAACAGCTGAGATGTCTTTTTGAATGTCTTTTAGCATTGAAGAAATGAGCAAGATTCTGAGTGGAGAGGATTTTTAAGCAAAAAATACTGAATTCAACTACAGGACTAGAAAGAGAAGACTAGAAGAAGAGGAGGAAAATAAAAAATGCTTGCTTTGTTTTGGGTCTATTTTTGGTGAGTTGGTTGATTTTTTTAAACCTACGTCCACTGAATAAAACCAATATCACTTTAGGGAGCTTGCACCTGAAGATAAGGTGTTTTGTGTGTAGGTTGGCTTAGATGCATCAAAGATAATCCTTTCTGCTGCTTTATTCAGGATTTTCACCCAGATTCACTGGGTGTTATTAGCCAAGAGCCTATCTGTTTTAAGACTGATCCACATTTTAAGGAAGCGAATAGTAAAACTTCAAAGGATTAGATCAGCCCCTTTAATGAAGAATCTGAAAGCTACTCTGTCTATCAAAACGACTGTGCAAACAAAATGTAGGTATTGGCATCCATATGGATGAATGGATAGTTTGTGAATCACTCTAGGAGTGAAAGAAGAGCGCTGGAAAGTGAATGCCAGTGTAATAATCACCATCTCCCCAATTAAATCTAATTATTTGGAAAGAAGTAAGACGAGAAGGGAAAAACACATCTGTGATTAATTGCAGTTGCTGTGTGTTAGCTAGCATACAAGCAAACCTTTGGGAAATGGAAAGAGTACAAAAATATGCAGAGGGAGTTTGTAGCCATTTTCATTCAAAATGTTTTTTTTTTTCATGAATGCAACAGGAATTAGAATGAGTAAAACCACATTAAGAATGTCTTCTGTCAAGATATTTAGAATGAGATCTCTTAAAGCTTTCCAGCAAAATGCACTCTGAAGAGCTAGCAGGGTCATGCAGAACCAGATACGGCTTTCAAAGGTGTGTGAAGCTCATAAATGAAAGCTCATTCTTCTGCTCATGCAAGCGCATGAGTAAAAATGTTGTCGTTTCTCAGTCACAGAAACACGTTACTTACTTTAAAGAGCTGTGGGAAGCTCATCATATAGTAAGATGTATTTTAAATGGTAGTCCCTATAAAGTCCTGTTAAGGGATAGCCACAGCTGACTGCTAAAGCTGACCATTAATTTACATGTAACCACATGAATAAGCCTTTTCCCAGCATACTCTCAAGCAACCTGTGCACAATACGTAATCTACACATTTATTACATGTTATTCCATAGTCTACCTTTATTCTCCCTGCACACACAGGACATACACACATCTATATTCTGGTTTTATTAAATTAGTAAGCAGACTCCACACCACTGTCCTCTCTTCTAGCAGTCTCTTCTCTCCAGACTGCTTGGTTCAGATGCTCTACAAACGTCATTTGGATGATGTCTTTCAGCTTCCTTATTTTTCTAGGTGGGGCAGCAAGCCTGATCCTTCAATAAGGTCAGCAGATTTCATGTGCCGTGGAGTCAGTGCCAGCACTCCAGGTAGAGTAATGCAGGCAGGTGTCACTGATGACTTAAAACTACATTCAGGGTTCCAAGGTGTGCCATATCTCACTGGGCAGTCAGCTGGCTCACTTCAGGCTGAAGTTCAAATTGGTTGCTAAGAAAAACAGAGTGTCTGGAAACCTAATTCTTGCATCTGTGGTTTGTCAGGTCAAAATATGCCCTTAAATATGAATAGATGCAGGTGTTCTATAGAAAGACACACTGCTGCTACACAGCTGCAAAATTATGTGTCTTCTGGATACTGTGCCAGGGGTTTAGATTTTCACCATGCGGGAGTAAAAGATCTCCTAATGCCTCTCTCTTCTATACCAGGCTCAGACAGTCTAATTTGATTCTTATAGCAAATTTCTGGAAACAGAGTTTGAGAAAGAAAACTATCTTATTTTATTTTATTTTGTTTTATTTTATTTACATTTAGCCCCTTCCATTCCTTTTGAACACACATACCATGGGACTAACATACAAGTCAAAGAATCTGAAAAGCTGACAGTGCTTTTGCAGTGCATGCCAGGAGCAGAGCCTTATTCCATTGAGGGTTACAGAAGCAGTGACGTATATGAGAACATTAGGAAGGGCAGAAACCCTACTAGTACAAGTCAGTCCCAGTTCTTCCTACCTCTAATGACTGTTATTGTAAGGTGCACGATCCTCCACCAGCATTTATGCCAAAACAGACATTACATTTTATCTCCTGGCTATAGTGAACTGAAACATCCCAAGTCTGAACAGATGAAGCTTAAGAAAGTTTAGGGAAGAAATAAATAATAAATATTTAACTGTGATGATAATGGAAGGTAATTACCTGTGAAGGTAATATAAACTAAGACATTTTATTAAGGGCTGTGATGACTTCTCCATTAATGAGCTTTGTAAATACAGGTCAGATTCCTTCCACCTCCCCTTTCCTAAGTGTGTACCCATGGTCAAAATTGAGTCCATTCAGGAGTATTGTTTAATGGCTGTGTGATGTAGAAAGTCAGAGGAGGTGATTACGGAGTCTCTGTACAACCTATAAATCAGTCTAGGACACAGATCCCTAACACAACTTTTTTCTCGCCTTACTGAGCTCATTCTGGTTGGAAAGTCTCTCTTGGAGTTGTTTGCCCATGTTTGGGTGAAGTTTCACTCGAGGCTTGCACAGCAGCATTAATATTGCCCTGTCTTCACCAGAAATTCCTGAGTGCATGCCTAAATAACAAATACTAGGCACAGGAGTGGTGACAACACTTGACTTGCTGCCAGAAGATCTGCATAAAAGCATTCACAGCAGGGCAGCTTAAGGGTATTCTGCTTTAATTTAGAACTCAAACATAATTTTTCTTAATTAACAAAAAATACTCTGTTTCCAGAGTCTGATCCTGGCCCCCCTCCCAACCCATAAAACAACCATAAAAAGCCTCCATGATAGGCCAAATAAGCAACAATGACGGAAGCTAACCATTACCCGTTTCTCTGTGGATTTTCTCCATACGCATTTCATTACTTTCACGCAAATACCTTACGGCTTCTGCAGCTGTAAAAGGATTATTAACAGAGTGGATTGCATTCCTACCACACACCAAACCCCCCAGTTGCTATGTGGGTGTCAAGCTTCAATCAAGGCAATGCGTAGCAGCTGTTGAACACTTACCGTGTACCTCTGAAAGGCACAGCACACACACAGTGCTGTTCAGGTGTGCCAGAGGTACTGTCCTCCAGTGGGTCTGTAGCAGTGGTGCTCAGGTTAAAAACTTGCCAGTGTGTCAACAGCATGAGCTGCCAAACCAGAGCAACTTCCTGACAAAGTGAAATTGCTGTTTGTGTCTTGCTCAGCACGTCACACCCAGTACATGTTACTTGGAAAACAGCGTGTGAGCAGGAGATCACATTGCCTGGGTATGAAGGTGCCGGTGAAAAATAAAGTAAGCAGGTCAAGAGTACAGCTAAGCAAGTGTTGCTTCATTTGTGACTCAGAGTGGGTTCTGAGTGTGAGGAATCCCACAAGGGGCCTTGCTGACATGCCAAGTGTGTCGGACAGCTTAATGTTAATCAGGTGTAGAAAAAACAAACCTTGAGTGTCGAGGCTGCAATGTCATGGTCAGATATTCAGTAACAATAAAGTTACAGTGGTCTAAATAGGTTTGAATTTATAAAGAGGGCTTAATTCATACTATTACTCTTCCCTCCCAGATTTCCGTGAAGTGTTCAGTCTCCTTATCCATGCCTATTTCTCAGATTCCCCCCAGACTATCCTTGCCCCTATAGTCCCCACTGGAAAATGATGGGGCCCAACAGGAGCTGATACGCAAGCCAAGGGCACTGAGGATTTACCTTCAGGAAGATACATCAGGTGCTCATTTTCAGTTGAGGAACCAGGTTCTCGTGCTCCACGAGCAACACATTTGAAGCAGAGGATCAAAGGAGAGGCCAGTCCTGAGCTTTGTTTCACAGGCCCACTCCTGACCCACAATAAAGCTTGTCTCAAGACATGCACTGGACAGTCCCTCATTTCCTAGCCTCACAGCCAGCATTAATATCAGCCCCTGTGGCCTCTAGGGAACTGTGCCTGCTAGTCCCAGCTCCCTAACTTATTCCCTCACTTCTGTGTGATATGCCTGATTCTCCTCCTCCATGGCTGGGCAGCTTTTCCATGCTACGTTTTGTCCTTCAGGTCATGTTTATATGACACTACCAGGAGCAGGACTGAGAAAACCCCCATCTTTTTTATTCCTGTATTGTTTTCCAACCAATAATTATTTTCCCAGAACTCCTGTGAGGTGAAGGATTAACCCTGCTTTATAAGTGGGGATATGGAGTACAGAAAGCCTAAAGAAAAAATACCTACCCATTCTGGAGTGTCAGCTGAGGCACTTAAAACCTCATTTAATAGTATAGTCAGATTACAGCCTTGACTTCAGTTGCAGCTGTGAATAAACAGGGCTCATGCAAGTCATACCCCAAAGCTTGCGGTTAGAGAATGAGGAACCTGTAACCAGTGACATCACATGTGAGAAGTCAGGGTTAGGTGATGTAATTAGCATCATGCAAAACTTGTGGCAACTGCTGATGGATGGTAAGATTATCTTTCTTCTTCATGCAGTTCTCCCCTCTCTTAGTACCTACCTATCTTCCATCTTCTGCAAGAGCTAACGAAGCAGAACCACAGGCACCTTACTCTCCTTCAAGACCCTGCTGAAGTCAGGAGCCCCCATGTCTCCAGTACAATTTATGAGATATGAGTTCTGTGGGGGGAAAAAAAAAATGGCATGTGACAGTGTAACAAGAATAACTCCTATGCTAAGAAGTGTGGGTGAGAAGGGCAGGGGAAAGCCCCTAATTTCAGCATTTCCCAGCCTTTTGTACCAGCTGTTCCAAATTCAGCACTCTTTGACTGTCAATTTCTAGACATAGGCAAAAAACAAAACAAAACAAAACAAAACAAACCCTAAAAAAAACCCAAAAAAAACCCGACCCCAAAACCAAACCAAAAAGGCAAAAATCAAAGCAAGTCCTGTCAGCCCTGACATCCTTCACAGGTTCTTAGTGCAAGTCTTCTTGCACAGTCAACTCCTTTCTTCTGCTCTGTCTCCCACACTGTTGGATTTCAGTCCTAATCTCTTCCATCCCAAGCTCCCCTGAAGTATTCACTCTCTTGATGCTTGCCTATATCCCAGATTCCTCCCAAATTATCCTTGTCCCTCTAGTCCCCAGTGGCTCAACACTCAGATCTAGCACCTGAGGCCACAGCAGGCTGTTGCAGTGAGGAACAGTGATTGATGGAAGAGCCTTCATCATGATTTCCAGGCTGGGACAGGTCATACTTTTTATGAAGAATTTAGCCACTGAGCTCTGGGGCTTTTTCCAGTTTGTGTGGCCTGAATTCTTCAAAGATTTGTCATTTCCCCAGTGGTTTCATCACACAAACAGCAAAAGGCACATTTCAAATAGCAGAGACACTTCACCTTCTCACTGAGCTTAAAGTCCTTTACCCGTTGCAAGAGATCAGCATAGCACACCAAGATTTCTTCTCCATCAAGGGCACAACACTAAGTAATTTTCTTAAATGGTATTCTCAGAAGTGGCATAACCATTTAGCTATTAGAAACAATTAGGAGTAATCAAAGCCAAAGTTTTATAAAGAAAGCATTTTTGGAAACCTAATTGCAGCTGTCACTGTCAGCTCTACATCCCATTAAAGGAACTACCTCAGCCAAATGCCCTAAACACTTGTAAGCTCCTCCAAGTTGAAGAGGAGGTGCTCTAGGATGCAGTCACACTTGCACCTCAAATAACACAGGTGTTAAAGGAAAACTCAAGTAATCCCATGAAACCCAGGTTCCCTGTGTCTCAGCCGTGCCTGCACTCTCAGGTAGGGCAGAGACTACACTAAATCTTTCTGTGCCTTTAGCTCAAGTGAAGTGCCTACCAGACTCAATATGTTTCAGAATGATACACTACAAAGAAAGCCCTCAAGTACATGGTAAAGTTTCAGGTGGCTAATGAAATTATCGCTTGCAGTCTGGCACATTAAGCTGCTGCACTGATTGCAAACACATACACCTCTGATCATTTGCGTGTCAGAGCAAAACGAAAATAATGCATCAAATAGAGCTCCTGGCAGTATTCAGTGTTACTTGTGTTAGCTGTAAGCGCTGGCAGCCTACAAGCTATGTTCCCGCTGCATGACTGAACCCAGAGGTCACAACTGTCTTTTTAAAGGTATCTGCTAATAAGAAAGCCATTGATATTTTATTCCTGCTCTGTCTCCTCCAGGAACTTTTCACCTTCTCTAAACATATTACAAATATCTTCAGTACACCCAGCCTCATAGGAGAAGTTTTGATTACAAGTTATCCCCCAGCAATGGCTTATCCACATCTGACGATGGCAGCTTGCTTCTGCAGAAAGTGCTTGTTATTCTCCCCTTCAGGGACGGAGAAGGAGAGGTGGATTGAAGCTTCATGACCCATTTGCAGGAAGCAATATCTGTTTGAGCAGCATGGGCAGAGTGATGATGCCTTGCAGAGGTCCTCCTGAGTAGTGGCACCACAGAGACATCTGTGTGCGCTATGCAATGCTGACAGTTGAGTCAGTATGGTCAGCTAGAAATGGGGTATCTGGATTTGGAGCAGAAGTCTAGATTCCTACCAAGTCACTTCTGTTTGTGTCAGACATCCAACCCAAACATAGGCAGGGGAAGCACTGTTAGTTTTCTAAACAACAAAACAGGAAGTTAACTCCACAAACCTGGCTCCTTACAATATTTGACATTTTTTCCACCATTTCTTTAGTTAACATGAGCTAAGTAAGGTAAGGAGGTATCCTGGGTTTGGCTAGGATAGAGTTAATTTTCCTCCTAGCAGCTGCTTCAGTGCTGTGTTTTGGATTTAGTCTGTTAATAATGTTGATAACAGGGTGATGGTTTAGTTGTTGCTAAGTAATGCTTACTCTAAATGAGGACTTTTCAGTCTCATGCACTGCTAGTGAGGAGGGGCACGAGAAGCTGGGAGGAAGCAGGGACAGGACACCTGACCCAAACTAGCCAAAGGGGTATTCCATACCACAGCACATCATGCCCAGTACATAAACTGGGGGGAGTTACCTGGAAGGGACAAATCGCTGCTGGGGTCAGGTTGGGTATCAGTCAGTGGGTGGTGAGCAATTGTATGGTGCCTCACTTGTTCACTCCTTCCTCTTTCTCTATATTTCCTATTGTTATTATTGTTGTTATTTTTATTATTATTGTATTATTAGTATCATATTTTACTTTTATTTCAATTATTAAACTGTTCTTTATCCCAAGCCATGGGTTTTCGTGTTTATTCTGATTCTTCTCTCCGTCCCACTGGGGAGGTGGGGAGTGCATGAACGACTGCGTGGCACTTAGTTGCCGGCTGTGCTTAAACCACAACAGAAGGCAGGAGATGGCAACATTTCTTGGCATACAAGACTTGGCAGGATGTATGTGGAAATTGGCTCCACCTGCCTCTGCTGATCCTTCTCCTCCAGTCGGATCACCTAGCACTCGCACACCAGCCCTCCTCCGCATCATTACAGACAGACACAGCCCACTGGCCTGAGAGAATAGATCGGACCTGAAGGATCAGCTGAGAACTGGGGTTGTTTAGCCTGGAGAAAAGGAGGCTAAGGGGAGACCTTATTGCTCTCTACAACTACCTGAAAGGAGGATGGAGTGAGGTGGGAGTCAGTGTCTTCTTCCAAGTAACCAGCAATAGAGCAAGAGGAAAAGGCCAGGGGAGGTTTAGGTTGGCTATAAGGAAGAATTTTTTCACTGAAACGCTTGTCAGGCATTTGACCAGGCTGCCCAGGGAAGTGGTGGAGTCATCAGTCCTGGTGGTATTTAAAACACCTGTAGATGTGGCACTTAGGACACGGTTTAGTGGCAGATTTGGCAGTGCTAGGTTAATGGTTGGACTCAGTGATCTAGAGGTCTTTTCCAACCTTAACGATTCTATGATTCTATGAAGTGAAGGCCTCTGCTGCTTCAACAGACAGTGGCATAGCAGCCTAGTATTATTTTGCTTCCTTTGTATACACTGAAATGACAACGCAGAGCCTCAGGGTAGGAAACCTCCTCCCTGTTTCCAGTCTCAGCTGGCTCCTGGCCAGCTCAGACTGGTTCGTCTTTGTGACTGCCTTGTCTTCTGGCTTCTCTCCTTCTCCTACTCCTTCACTTCCCCCAGTACCAGTTTAGACAGCAATTATAACACCTCCCCCTTCTTAGGCTAAACAAGTTCTGCTCGCTGCCTGGGAGGTGGGCTCTTCATTCCACTCAAACACCAGCAGCCCCTCTCTGCATCTTCGCTAGATCCCCCCAGCCACAGCTGACAAGAACTGGAAATGGAGTCAAGGCAAGGCCTATCCACAGTCACAGTAGTCATATTTATTGTCCACTATTGGAAGTATTTTGCTAGATGCGTGCAGAATTGGGCAGTAGCTTTCTCACAGCCGTGTCACGCTGCTGGCTTACAGATCTTCATGAAAACCTTCACATTGTCCTCTTGGGCTACCTGCAGTCCCATTACATACTTTCCAATGCAAAATGTTTAAACCTGAAAGAGTTCCAACTAGAAGCTGCAGCAAAAAGACCCCAAAATAACAGAAGTATGAAATCTCTGCCAGTATTACGTCAGAACAGGAGAGGAGTGCACAAAGCAAATCTACCATGCTGTATTTTCAGCTCCAAATCCATCAGTAAGAGGATTACAATAGAAGTATATCACTGTCTAATGAAGTGATTTTTCTCTGACTGGCAAGCAATCATATAACAGGCCCTTACATGGAGATAGCAGCAATGCAAGTAGGTTGTTTTCCATCAGAAAGGCATTTCCAATAACCTATTAAGTCAACCCTAAACCCACAAAAAACAATTACAATTTAGTGCAATACCTTGCTCTCACATGGAGATGCATTTAAACAGTGTGCTGAGATTAAAACCTGATTAACACTTACCACTGGTCAGCTTCTAGAAAAATGAAGTTATGTTTATACTGTCTATAGCCAAGAGGAGTAAAGCAACACACTGCCACTGCTTAGAAAACAAGGAAATAACACCTCTGCTCCATCTTTGTTATGCAGTCCTGTAATGCTCGACAGGACAAAGGTAAGCCTACAAAAACCCATCCTGATTACACCAGAGGACAGCAAGTGCATGCATGCATGCAACTGAGACACTAATGGGAAACCCACTCACACTACATTCTACTCTTGACCTTAGCCTAAAGGCCAAGAACCTAGGTCCTTAAAAGCAGCTAAAGACAACTATGCAAAATGGAACAAATCATGTGGGACTGTGAAAGGGGGTGTGGAAGTTCCTTCCTTGTGTTACTTCTTTCTTTCTTTCTTGCTGTAACTCTGTTCCTAATCCCTTTCCTCTCCCATGTTTCTAAATCCGTAACTTTAATCATAAATATATATCCCAACAGGGGTTTACAGCAAAGAGCTAGACTGAAAAGACAATCAAAGGAAAACAAATACTGGCAGATGAAAGAAGCTTAAGAAGTAGACAATGGCATAAAAGTAAAGGTTTACTTTGGACTCTGTTTTCTCCAGAGTGTTTGCTGAGTCCTCTTGCTCACTGCCTTTTCACAAGTACAAGCGGTACAGCATTGCAAAGAACAGTCAGAAACTAGGAAACTGAGTAAGTGCAGAGTCGAGTCTTACTCTACAAAATGCTTAAAGTAGAATGAGAGCAAAATAGGTGGATCCAAAATGAAACTTTGTGCTATGCCAGATTTCCAGTTTTACTTGCTGTAAAGCCCTACTGGAAGCCATTCAAAATGTAAGAACAAAGATGCCAAATACAGAATAGAATTCCATACGTGAATTCCTGACCAACACATGGAAAATCTAGTGAGTAGCTCATGCAATCTTTATGTTTCACAGTCACCACAAGTCTATTGTGATTGATTACAACTCCCTCAACTTTCTGTTTGTGTTCCTCATGCTTATTGAGAACATTTTGTGTTTCCCACAGCCTCTTCCGCCCTCCTGATAGGAGAAGAATGACGGATCATCCCATGGTGTATCACCCAAAGATCGCTCAGGATGTGCGAAAGAAAATGTGAATAAAACAGAGAGTGTAGACAGGAGGAAAAACAGATCTACAAGAAAAAATATTCCTACCTCTTGAATCACAGTAGGTGTGTAACATGTGGTTGTTGAAGAAGCTCCTTATTCCACAAGAGCTTTTTCTTCTCCTTGTATATTTCCAGCATAGCTATACATTTTTCCTAGATGAGATCCATTTATTTAGGCACGATTGAGAGCCTTGGCTAGGTTCTCAGAACCAAATTGCTTTCCAGAGCATGTACAAATGCACTCTGGTCTACTTTTACCCTATTTGCAGATTTGCTTTTGTCCCACAAACTGCTCAGGAATTACTTGTACATCCAGGGTGTTCAACGTATTTCTGGCAGTTAGGATGGGAAATACATTTCCATGTGTGTAACCTTCAGGATTATTTTCTCATTACTTCCTTTCCACTTTCCTTTTTTCCCTTTCCATGGTTTCAAACAGACACCCACAGCAGATGCTTCATGCTTTCAGCCTGCCATGAGCATCCTGTCCCATCAGCAGCTGTTGTTCTGGCATGCACACACACACCATACGGGGGAGCATACTTGCTCCTCTGACATCTCCCATAAAGCTTCAGCAACTTTCCTTCCACATGGAGTCCAGCATCCCCAAGGGCTTTAAAGGGACTGCCCATGGCTTTTTTCCCAGCATTGCTCTCTCAGAGCTTGCCTTGCCTGGGGTTACCAGTCTGGAATTTCTATGAGCACAGCTCCTTTTCATGATTCCTTTTCAAAGCAAACACACATCTTTTTAATCCTTCACTCCTGCCTAGATTAAAAGGGAAAATTATGATTTTACAGTACCTAGCCCCAAACAGCACCATTTTGGTGCTTATACCAACCTGTTGCCACCAGCTGCATGGCTGCAGGCCTAATGCTGCTTGCTTCTTAAGGGAAACATCTACTGCATAGCAAAACAGGCTCCAGGCCCTTCAAACCTGCTCTGGTGACGATGAGATGAGGCACCGCAGGCTATTGCCACACGGAGGAGAGCAAGATGACAGCTCAGCTGCACTCAATTGCATTATAACCACAAAAATAGAGATTGATACAAGGCAGCACGAAAGTCGCCTGCACACATCAGCATCAGCTGAACTCACTCCTCCTCGAGGAGGGAGGCACTCTGCTCACCAGCCCCAGCACTGCAGGCTTTGCTGCTAATAGGATCATTTCCTTCTAAAACCTTAGCCACAGCAGCGGCCCAGGAACATGCACAGCTAACTTAGGCTGAAAGGGAATTTTCCACCACCCACAAGCCTCTTTCTACCTTGTGTAAATCCTCTCAAGCACAGGCCTGAGAGAAACTGCGCCAGCCTCTGCAGATGACATGTTAACAAGCATTAACCATGATAGATCTTCAGGACCCAATTCCTGTGTCAAGTTCCCTTTACAGCCTCACAGTTGAAGTAAGCATCCACTGAATTCATCCCTCCTTCCAGGTCCCTTCACATTGCCTTAATAATAGGACAGGGGCTTAGTGTAAATCACGGTAAGGCCATTAAGCAGAAAGATCATTCACCTTCTTCTCTTGACAATTAAGGGATATCAGATACAAGCAGATGCACAAGACATCCTTTTTCATCTGAGAAAATAAGCTTAAGCTATCCTTATATAATCGCTCTTTTCGAAGCAAACTTTCTGGAGCACGGATAAGATCAAAGGTGGTTTTCCCAGCCAGCAAAGTTATTAACACCTCAAAGAAAAAGTAATGCGACACATAAGCCAGAGCTGTCTGATGGCTTCCTTGATTGGAGGACAGAGACAAGTGGTAGCAGCAGGGGGCTGTTACCCTCTGTACAAACAGGGCAGTCTGAGCATGAATAGGAAAACAACATACTTACCTGTTAAAAACAGCATTTTCAGGACATTCTGAATTGCTACTTCTTTGAAGGAACAGTTCCCAAAACAAAAAAACCACGCACATATTTTTAACTACAGGAAAACATCTTCATAGCATGTCATCAGAAAGCACAACAGTGATAATGCACTGTGTGCTGAAGTTAAAAGGGGACAGGCATTGCCCTTAAAGTTGGTTCATAAGCAAGTGAGTTCTGGACCCATTTTCACCCCACAGAAGACAAAAAAATCCTGCCAATACCTCAAAAAACCCCCCAAACCCTGCAAGCTGCTGTCCAAAATGTCCTTTATTTTCTAAGGAACATGAACAGACCCATGGATACATTTTAATTCATTATTTTTGTCTTTCTTGCCGAGATCAGGGGCCAGACTTGGAGCACTAGTGAAGGGAGTCTGTGAGAAACAAGGAGCTCCAAGATGAGGAGAAACAGTAAAACTCAGTTTCCTGTCTGGACTTTCCCTAAAGCTAACATACAGCATGGATTCTCTGATGTACAAAGAACATCTTTTCTCCTATTTTCAAGAAGATTACAGCAACTTACCACCCCTAAGAGCTCAACGTTCCTCTGTAAAATGTGGTTAAAATAGGCCAAAGGATTCAAAAGCTGCTGAGGAGAGACAATAAAGAGACAGAGATGCACAAAATAAGGGCGTGACTTTGCTTTCTGAAGCTGTAACAGTAGTAAGAAAAGAGAAATAACAATCTGGGCCAGCAGTTTCCAAAATATGACATAAATATCACCTGCAGTTTGAAAGCGGTATGCAAATGATATCCAAACAGCCAAATGATGCTCATGCATGCCACTGGGACTAAATTTGTAAAAGCCTTGTATAGTACAATTAAACTAAAACAAACCACAAGCACTTAATTTATCATAACTAGCAGGGCAAGAGCCTCCTCTCCAGCACAGTATGCTCTGGCCACCCTACCTGCACTGGAACAACATAAGGAGAACCCTACCATATCTTGCCAAGGGCTCTCATGGTATCCAAGTTTCTGCAAGAGTCATGCAAAATTGCACCATCATTACTTAAGCCACTGAGGAAGAAGCCCACTTCTAGAAGGAAAACATAGCTCAGGAGGGTATCACTGGAAGGACAAATTTTGCATTCGAGTTGAAGAAATTATAATGAGAGTTCCAGTTCCAGTCCCAGCCTGAAAAGTGAGGGAACACGGAGCTGTGAGAGCAGTACACACCTCTGACTATACCAGTCTATTGCACTGTTCACATTTGCTGTCAGATGCCTGACAGAACTCAATGCAGAGAAAGCTATTAGAGAATAAAATGCTATTACTTAATATTTATGTAGCATTTTCCACCAGCATTTTTTAAGCAATCGATACATGAAGTAATTTACCAAGAAAAATAAAAACATACATTGGCATTCTGTGTGATCAGTAGCTTATGTTTTCAGAGGAAAACAGTTCTGCTTTATCTTTATTAGAATTAAACTTTAAGGCCTGAATTTACTATACATTACTCACTGTTACATTTTAAATTGGCAGAGAGGTAATCAATCAGGTCATTAGCTTCAAAATGCATTTAACAGTACATTTTGCTAAGCTCCCACGTTAAGAAAACCACAGGAAAACCTGAAGCAGTTAACATCTTTTTATCATTGGTTAAGAACTAACAATTTAGGGCACTGCAATTGTTGTTCTTTAAAAAAAAGGAAAAAAATTCCACCTTCCAGCTTTGCCACCCTGGATTACTGTCTTTTTAACCATGTCCAGTCAATGATTCTCCCTTATTTAAATTAGTCTGTGCAGATCATTCTGAAACCATTTCCAGCTACAACAGGGCTTCCTTTTTGTGCGTAGCAGCACACGTCAGCTTGGCACACATGTCCTTTTTCACAAATGCAAGATGCTTCCTTGAGTTGATACAGGAAACTATCAAAACCATAGTGTGGCTGGATCTGAGTGTAGATTCCATAGCACTGGCCATCAGCATTTCTAGCCAGCAACATTATGCTGACCTGAAAATTCATCTTTTGGGGCTAAGATTTAAAAAACACACTTCACATGCTCACTGTGACAGAGCAAGTCCTGTATTTCAGATACATGGTCTCTCTCTCCCATGGCCTGCAGGATGAGGTGGCAGCGTACTGATCTTTATTGCTGGTGAACTCAAACAAGAGACTGCTCTTTATAAGACACAATGCAAGCACAGGCAAATATGATGGCTGCATCCATTCAGCTCTGATTTTCCTTTTTCTTTTAATGCATAAAACAAGTACACAGATTTAAGCGACATTCAAACTCCTGGCAAGTAGCCAACTCACCCCATGGGTAACATAAATGTTAGATATTTTTGAGCTGGGACACCATGGCAGTGAAACACTGGAAACATCAGGGATTCATCCTGTCTCCTTCCAGCAGGGAGATGAATTTTCAAAGGGGAGTACATTTTCTGTTCTCTGAGGTACTAAACATACAGCAAGGTTGGATGTAAGAAAAAAGTAGTCCAAGTAACTCTAGCAGATCTTTTATATGATATCCAGATTTTGTGGCTTCTTTAGTAATCTTTACTGTTAGAAGACAAAATAAGTTATATTGTGTGAGAGCATCTCGTGATTTCTATATGTATGTGCTTCCACAAATGCAATTAATACTTTATTTGAAATTATTTTTCTTTAAGGTTTCCCTAGCTGTTTCATAATTCTTCTGTGCTCCATTTGCATCTGTGTTCTCAGATAACTTACACAGCCAGGAGTTAAATAATATCTTAAATAAAATCTAAAGTAAAATTATGAAGCTCAATAGATCAGTAGTAAGTACAGTAAACACCTGACAAAAATACAAAGGGGTCTGGAACCAACCCCTTTTTTAACACATCTAAAGCTTCTGTCTAATTAGGTTCATTTTGTGACAAACAACAATGGGATCAGATCAGCATTATTGTTATTATAGCAGCCACATGACAGAACCTAGATGATTTATTTGACAAGCATTTAATCAATTTTTTTTGTCCTGTACTGGCCTCTCATTTTCAAAACTCATGGGAGACAACATACCTTTCTCATGAGTATGAATCATCAAGTTCACCCACATGTCAGAGTTAACCTACAGTGAAATTGCCATCTTCTTATAAATACTTCACAACATTTTAAAACAGGCATTCTGTCTGGGAAAAGGAGGGGAAGATCATAGCCCACTTGTCCTCCCTCTTTCCTCCTGAAGGGAAGAGGGGAGAAACAGAATTCTGTATTTCAGATAACAGAGACTTAATTCCTAAAACATTGCAATGTCATGTATTGAAAACATGGTCAGTAAACAACAACTGTAAGCCCCTACTTGTTCATATGACAAACGTTTCACTGAAAAATGGAGCAACATCAAAAAGCTACAAAACAAATGGTGATTCTCAGCTCTGTCAGTGCTGCAGCTGGTATTCACGTAGGTTTAGATTAATCCATGAGACACTTCTTCAGAGCTTATCCCAGGCGTCAGTTAAGCAAGAAATCTGGCTCCTGATAACCAAAGAGTTTAAAATCACCTTCAAACCGTGCGTAGAGGCGTCTTATGTCTCTCTTGCTAATTCCCGAAAAATACCGCTCTACTTTTGTTTTGTTGTACACTGTTATGCCTGGTGGAATTGTGGGGTATGATACCAAATGGTCTATGCCAGCTGCTTTCAAGATATATGGAGCATCGTCCTCCAGGGTTTCATGGTGTCCAATCACGCTATATGTGATTTCACAGGGAGCACAAAGTTCCACATACGTTACCCAATGAATGATGTGGTCACCAAACTGAACATCCAGCCATCGGTGATTAGGATCTCCTAGATAGCGCACGAAGTCCTCAAACTGCAGCCCTTTGGTCTCTGTGCGATTCTTTCTGTATTTACGAATGATGCCAGGAGCAATTTCATGCCGGTACCAAGGTTCAAACCGAGGGTTGTGCACAAACTTGTCTTTGAATGCAGAAATAAGTCTTTCAAATGGATCTCTAACAATAAAAAACTTGAAGTATAAATTCAGTCTAAAAAGAAGAAAGAAAAATACAAGAAACTAATGAAGTGTTTAAAGTGTATTTAACAAAGACTTACAAAATGCACATAAACTCTGAGCACAGACACAGCAATGTGAATCTTACACCACTTGCAGTCTATCAATATTAGAATCAATAGGACTAGAAATACAATCTCTGTCTTCTTACTAATAGTTTTTGTATACAGTACAAAGTGGAAATAGATCGCTCTGGCTTTCACATTTTATTCAAACTGGAGAAGCTTAGTTTCTCTCAATCCATATAAACAGGAGACGAAAGATGCTGAAAGCTCCAAGTCAAAGATATTTTTAATTCCATGTGATTAAGCTCAAGAAGCAAAATACACAAAGACATGGAAGAAGTAGCTTGGTGCAGCTAAATGCATAGAGGGCTACATTTTTTGCTGGCAGGTAGTTAGACAAATCACTGCTGAAGTAAATAAAAATAAAAATCTGGCATTTTATATGATGTTTTGGTGTGCTTTCAGTAATGGCTGAGAACACCATTTTCATGAGACCACAGTTTTTAACAGAATTTCACATTTTATTCTAATACTGAAATATATAATATTCTGTAATCAGACATTATCTGCAGGAGGACTAAACTGAAAACAAGGTTTATTTCAGTAAATAGCTGAGAAAGGAGATTTAGAGCCCGATCCTCACTGATGTAAGCAGAGGGACTCTTTCTAGCCTCAACAGGAACTTGGATCAGGTTTCAGGTTCTCCTGACTTACTCCTCATCAGGCAGGGCTAGAGGTCAGCAAACTAGATCAACAGATCCACATTATCCCTCTCTCTACACCTAAATTCCCTGATAATGTCAGAATTCCCAGCTAAACCCATGTTATGCATCTCCAGCACACTGTGGTGAGCTGACTGCGACAACCCAAACCAAAATGGCATTCAACTTCAAACTCCCAAGCTATGGCTGTTCCCCCAGGTGAACAGCTACTCTCTATGCAGGGCTGTTCACAAACCTTGGATCAGGCTCTGCTGGTAGCTGACACATGTATAAGGGGCTGACTCTTCAGAATGGCTCAGTACACACCATAACTGTGCAAGTGCAAGTTTTTAAGTGCCCACTGTCATCTTATATCAATTCTCTCCATGCTGCCACCCTTTGCAGGGATTATATACGGCATAGGGTCTAGTAGAGATGAGAGCAGATACAGTCAAAAATCTATCCAAAGTAATTTAGAAAGTTTTACTGCAGAGTATTTTTTCTGCTTTGAGAAGAACCAGAAGGACCCAAAAAGGGAGATAATGTGATTCAGCTAAATGGACAATACTCTCAGGCTAAGGAGCACTAACATTTTAAACCTATCCAGTTCCATCTCAATAAGTAAATCTGCCTGCAATGACAATCTTACATGTACGCATGTAAGCTTTACTACACAGGGCATCAGTGTGGACCTTCCAAACAAACCTTCCTTTCTGAAGGTCAACTATGCAAAATCTAGGTATGCATTGAACTGCATAAACCCTATATCCAGAAGGAGCTGGTTGGCTCACTTAACTGTATCAGCAATTATGCTGGTGTTCTACTTCAAAGCCAGTAGGAAGGCTGTCATAGCAAAATCTGTGCGGCCGTAACAGAAATGGTGGAGCAGAAACACTGAGACTGAGAATTCCAGATGTAGACTTCAGCCCTACTCTTGATTCCTTATTATACACTGATTCCCTCACACCCCTGGGAAGCTACCTCTTACCGTTTTTTAATTTCAGAGTCACTGAAGGAGGACAAGCGTGGAAGGCCATTCTTCTCATGATCATGTACAATATTTTCTGGGATGTCTTCTATGGAAGAAAATGCTCCTAGACAAATCAGAGAAAGTGAGCAAGTGAATACTTCAGGGGAAAAAAGTGAGTACAAGCAAGCATGTGTGCCTTTGGCTGACAGCTTTTGTTTGATCTTTCTCTTTTCTGTATTTTTAGCATTTATGGTTACTATGTTTAAAACTGTTAAATGATGAGAGGTTCTGACTGCAAAGCTGAAAACTGTTAAAATTCCTTAGGGTATGTGACATCAAGGTCCAAGACCAAATGGCCTCAAAACTCTCAGAGAGGCACATTATGCAGATTTCATTAGCAACTATGTCTAAGCCTTTAACTCCCCACCATACTGTCCCCATTCATTCTCTTTCCCTTTGCCCACACATACAAATGGAGGAAGACTTTGAGGATTAACTCCAATGAAGGAACCAGCTTTCTGGCTGTTTCTACCACCAACAAAAAGTAAATGCTGTGGGCTGCTTTTGGAACTGCTTCAACACAGAAGCACTTCACTGTCAGGATCCGTAAAGTTCATTTAACAACTATGCTGTGCTGAAACAAAAATTCCAACCATACAATACGACACAGATTAAAAAGCACTAAAATTAACAATAGAAAGTCCCCAGATGTTTATTTCTGCAAGCACATGAACTGACAAGAAAAATAATGTCACTAAATTCTGATGTGCTTATTTTAAGATCCTGATCCTGGAAGTTTTTATGACCTTGAGAAATATCTGATGTGTACCCCTTGGGCTTTAGGCATAAGCCTTCACACAATAGCATCATTCCAGAGTGCCAACCTGCAACAAGAACAGGATGCTTCAAAACAAACTCTTTGGGTGAAAGCCTTTAAGGCTTTCTCTTTTCCAGAACTGCAGTGAATAATCCATAACACTCAGCTTCTCAGTTTTCTAACTGTCTTTTTTTTCGGGGCCGGGGGGGAGGAGGCTGATGGTGGTTGCATTTTATTAATTTCAGGGGTTTATATTTTTTTGTACTCTTAAAAAATTACTTGTAGACAACAGATGGCAGATTAGACAGCCTCAGAAACTGAATCCTTGGAATCCAGAGCACAAATTCAGTACAAGCAATAGCAGAGTTAGCTCCTCCACAGTGCCTCCATAGTGCCACAGCTATGTTTTTCCATCCTGAACCTCTAAATACCAATTAGGTATTTGGATGCAAAATATTCCCCCTCACATATCTGTCCTGCCTGCTGAAACTATTCAAAGAAGAGAAAGGTCAGCTGCAGTGGTAGTCTTCATCAGCAGATACTAGTACACTGGCAGCTCAAGGCAGAAGAGACCAATATTTATGCAAAAACAATTTTCTATCATTATCCAACATACCAGAACTAGGAAGCTCAAGGTGAAAGATTTCCTGCTAGTAAGACACGAGTTATCCTCACTCAGTGCAGCCAGTACATCCCTGCCTGTCCTCAGCTATTCTTTGCATGTTATCTCTGTTAAATTCTGATAGGAACAAGTACTTCTAATGCACTTGTATAGTTTCATATTTAGTACTTTCTTGGTGTGTGGCTTTCATGGGTATTTAAAACACATGCCCATATGTGTCCCATGTGTGTGCCTATGTGCGTGCATATATTTGCTTGATTTTTAGCTCCCATCCATACATCAAAATTGAAACTAGTATTAAGGTTTTTAAAGACATACTTGTTGCTACAAAGATTTTGCTGAGGGACACAGTTGTTTTGCCAATTTGTCACTGTTTCTTTCAGGATGTGCAAACTAGTTCACACGAGGTAAAGAAAACACAGAAACACAAGCGCAGAGCTGGCTGTTCACAAGGTGCTTCTAACAAGCAAGCTAGGTCCACAATGTTCAGGTTTCACCCATATCTTGGTAGGCCATGCCACCTGCAAAACCACAGAAGGACCTCAACTGACCTGACATATGTAGCAACTTCACAGCCTTGGCGAACAGACGGGCACAGTGGTCTAATGTCAGACAAGGGTGTGTTATGTTAAATATGATCACGTTAAGTTTATGTGTGCAGGTAAGGGTACAGTAGAAAACCTGCAGGAAATGAGTTATTTTTATTGGCTATGAGAAGAAGATGGCAGGCAGTGTTCACCTTGTAGATTGTTTTTCAAACACACTAGTCCCTTTACTCCTTCTTTTACAGTCTTTTATGACATACCTTTGTTGAACAAACTATTGCCTTAAGTACCTCAGAATCTTTATAACTCCTATGATGGCTCACTATGATAGCACACACACAAGATTTCAGCAGTACAGACCAACACCAGCTGCCAAGTTCTAACTGGCTTTCTTCGTGGCCAAACACCCCTAGTTAAAAGTCAGTTGGCCTCAAGTTGGAATTTTTGTATTATTTTTATTTATGCAATTGTGATACCTTGTAGTTTATTTGTTTCAAATACTATAAAATACTGCCACCTCTTCAAAGATAACAAATCTACCTCCCACCAGTAGGGGTACTCTTTCATGACTCAAATCACTTTTGAGCCAAGCAATAACAATATTTACTTTCACAGAAAAAACAGGTGTATTTTCTATAAAAGAGATGTTTTGAAGGGATTAGCAGCAACTGTGAAGAATGAAAGGCTGAAATTAAGTATCAGTGTACAGAAAAGCAGAAAGAATCCATTTTTGTGTTGTCCCGCTTGGACTAATTCTGCTCTTTCCTCCTCCTCCTCAAAGAAATCCACACACCCACAGCAGAGTAGGTACCATTTAAAACGATCAAGACTTTTTTCCACTGAGTGTTGCCCACTTTTGGCGTCTGACAAAACAGGATCTTGTGCTTGTCACACACAAATATTCGGTCCAAGACGAATTTGGAAACTGCAGTGTGAGAGAGATCTCTCAATGCAGTGTCTCTGCAGACATTCCTGAGAAGCTCAAGTCTTTCCATATGAACCAGGGGCTGGCGGATCAGATTTCCAGAAAAAGTTTTTCCAGTTGGCTTTAGGAAATGCAGAGGGGAAAGAGAAAAAAAAAAAAAAGAAAAAAGTGCAAGAATTTAGTTTTCAGATCAAATTCTAAAGTATGAAAACCCCCAAGCTGTGTATCTTAATGACTCCCAGATTCACAATTAAAACATTGCTATATATTAACTAAGGGGTAGCACGCAGTTTCCTTCCTGTGCTGCTGCTGTGCATGTTGGTTCAACTGCTAAGTCATTATGTAGTAGTAGACAGTAGTAAGAGCTTTTCCATGCAATTTAAGTCTGCTGCAGAGCAGCAGGGTCTTATCTGTGTGGACAAAATATGCCTTGATCAAATAGTGGAATTCCCACAAAGCTTCAACAGCCAGCAAGAAAGTTTCTAAGGGGTTGGAACAGGGATTTCATCAGGAACTAAGCTTTAATCTCTGAGATGGGGCTTAGGGATGCTGACCCATCTGGCTGGGAAAGAAGAATTTGGCATAAAAGTTCTGTGTTGTTTTCTAGCACCTGCAGGCATTCAGTGTTTCCATTTATTCTAGCTGAAATAAAATCAAGTGGACAAAAATTCACACAAGAAGCATCAGTGCTTAGTATGGCAAATAAGAGAAGCAGGCAGAATTCCTCTCTCCAGAAATGGATGAAGTGTTTGATATGTCTCATTCTTCTGAGACTGACATGAACCACAACCACCCCTGCCTCACAATTAGTGGGGAGAGAGGAAAAAGGAGCTTGTCTGATTAACAGGCAATGGAAAATTTTACATTTCTACCAAGAAATCTTCCCCCTTCCACTAACTGACTTACATGGTTGGCAACAACAGTACTGACTATAGAAAGTACTGATTGAGAGCAGCCCTGCAGACAGGGACTTGGAGATACTGATGAATGAAAAATTGGGTATGTGCTGCCCATGCGTCCCTGCAGCCCAGAAAGGCAATTGTATCCAGGGCTGCAGAAAAAAGAAGTCTGGACAGCAGGTCAAGGGAGATGCTTCTGCCCCTCTAATCCACTCTTGTGAGACTCCCACGTGGAGTACTGTGTTCAACTTTATGGTCCTCAGTACAAGAAAGGCATGGACTTGTTAAAGTGGGTCCAGACGAGGGCCATGAAAACAGTCAGAAAGCCCAAGCACCTCTGCTATGAGGAAAGGCTGAGGGAGTTGGGCTCATTCAGTCTGAAGAAGAGAAGGCTCCAGGGAGACCTTCTAGCAGCCTTGCAGTACCTAAAGAGGGCTTACAAGAAATCTGGAGACGGACTTTTTACAAGGACAACGGGTAGCAGTTTTAAACCGAAAAAGGGTAGGTTTAGATTAGATATAAGGAAGAAATTTTTTCTTATGAGGGTGGTGAGGCACTGGAACAGGTTGCCCAGAGAAGCTGTGGCTACCCCGACCCTGGCAGTGTTCAAGGCCAAGCTGGATGGGGCTTTGAGCAACCTGGTCTAGTGGAAGGTGTAGCTGCCTATGGCAGGGGGTTGCAACTAGATGATCTTTAAGGTCTTTTCCAACCCAAACCATCCTATGGTTCTATGATTTTAGGTACAGTGTCCAAGCTAAATATGAAAAAGGAATGATTTTATGTTTTGTCCCAGTCCTCCATATGGAAAAAAAAAAAAAAAAAAAACCAAAAAACCTCATTCTGCTTGAAATTTTGAATTGGATTGAATTTGATATTGGAGAAGAGTAACAGAAATGTTACTCTTCTCCAATATCCCCTGGTCAGAACGAAATCTGAACAGTCTGACAGATTGTTTATCTGTCGAAACAATTTCTTTTGCATGCAACCAGGATTAATATTAGTGCTTCATGCTTCATGCTATCAGGAAGTCAAGAGGGAATAGATATAGATCCCGAAACCTTATTATCCTCTTCCATACAAGTAAAGGAAGATATTAATACCCATTACACAGATCTGCTAGCCTTCCTCTAAACAAAGTGCCTCTCACAAGTATTTTGAGTATAATTTGTATTTCAGGTTATGTACAAGCAAAACCAAAAAAGTGTTGTGTTTATACAGAAACCTACTTTTCATGCTGCATCACAAAACCACTTTAAACGTAAGATGACTTATGTAACCAGTGGAAAAATATTGGCCTTAGCCTACTGTGCAACTAGTCTCAAATTAACATTTGCACAAGCGAATTTCAGAGTTCCTTTGCAGTTTAGCAAGTACCACATTTGTTCTGCTTTACTGCTGAAAGCACAGAACTATGCATCTAAAGGATCAACTGGTATTGAATACTATTGTGTTCATGCTCTACTTTGGAAAAATGCAGAGATGTGAAGCACACAGAGCAGAAAACGTTAAAAAGAAATGGAGACTGATAAAAAGAATCAGAGGGATTGGGCAGCGAACTCAGATAATAGACAAGATACAGGTCTGCCCTCAAGAATCACAAACCTGATGGCTATGGCAATACAGAATACAGGTAATCAAAAACTCGGACATTATATTAAAAAGGATAACAAAAATGACTGTTCTGACTTGATAAAGGAGTACTGTAATGATTTTCTCCTAAAAATGGAAACATATTAAGTTGAATCATTCAGATTAAATAAGACAGCAGGTTACCATAACAAACTATCTTTGTGAAGCTAAAATGAATTCTGTTGCCTCTATCTAAATAGAACAGTCTGAATAAATAATTCCTGTCTAGAAATTCCCTTTAACAACAGAAAGGAACTTAATCTCTTATTTTCTCCCACTCTTTAATACATGTAACCCTTATTCTCAACTGTAAGCACCTGGAATTCTTCAGGCCAATGTTCTTCTTCTGGCACATGTACCTCCTCCACTTTTGTTACAGCTGTCAGTATCAATGGCTCTTGCTTGGCACCATAGCCTAAAGTAGGAAGAGACGCAAGAGCATTAAAGAAGGTGGGGAAAAGGCAACTAATTTCTACTTTACAGCTAACACAACTGAACATCACTTTCTGTATTAAGTGTACAAAACATTGTACTTGTTTCCAAATTGGAAGGTACTAAACAAGACATGAGACAACCTATGAATATTTTAAAGGATGTACTCTGTGTGAATTTTGGATGGAACTTCAGTTGAGTTTTAGCAAGGAAACATGTCCATTATCTTTTATTTTGGTCTTTTTTAAACAAACTATGCAAACAGACATAGAAATCATAGATCCAAGTATCACGATTAGTAGACAACTGAGTACAGCTATATGGGTTTGACAGTAAGACATTTTTGTTTTTCAGTAGAATTCCCAAAGTATGTGTGAATAAAAAAAAATCTATCAGGTTTCTCCCTCCCCTCATATTAGCAGATAGGTTTCTTCTGTTGTAAACTCTTAGACATTACCAGAAGAAAAGTGTCATTAAGGACCATCTTTTATTTATTTGGTGCTCTACGTAAACACCTCTAACCAGCAATAAATACAAGATCCTCTCTTCCTTTATTATTAGACTGACTGCATTCCTTAGACACTCCTGCAACAAAAGAAAAAACTCAGCTGATACTCTTGCTCTTTTTTAATGATTTTATGACAGCTAATAGTTCGAGACCAAGTTAAAGTGTGTATCCTTGCAGCACCCTTTGCACCTTTTGCAATTGGCATGCTATAGGAAAACTGAAAAGTCCACAAAGCTATAGCTTTACCTGGTACAGAAAGATCAAAAATAATTTGAAGCAGCCTTCCCTAACCACAAAGCAAAAAGAACATGACTTCTCCCTGAAAATTTATCTCCATCCACACTGGACTACTTTTCCCTTCATGCAGTTTCTTCAATGAATAATTTGTCTTTGTCTTTGCATCCATAGTGGCTTAGTGTTTTATAGTCGAGAAACCTGGAAACTACCTATGTCCTTTTCTTAAGAGAGTACTCTACTCTGCCTCCACTGGATTTTAATAATGTGCATGCATGGAAAAGCAAGTTAAAGCTGGAAACCACATAAGCAACTAAGCAATCAGATACAGTAAATATTGTGCACAGACTTACTTCACAGTATCCTTTTGTAAAATCAAAGTAACCTGATTCAATAAAAGACCAGTTAAAGTATCCACCATTATCACCATGTAAAAGCATGCCTGCAGATGCTACCAAAGATGAACAGAAATTTGCTCCTTCTCATTAAGGAGTTTCTATTGCTTATGTACCCAAGACACCAGTAAAAGGCTTAAACAAAAGAACATTGATTCATTGAGCATCTGCTGCTTCTGTTCTATCTGCTAAGTAGACACAGCCAAGTAAGGACAATTTCTGACAAGCCATATTTTATTAAGTCTAGAAGAGTTCCTCCAGGACTGGCCATCCTATTTGGACTTTCTCCAAGCTTCTGCTGGTATATTCAAATTACTTCCCTTCATGACTCCCAGTACAAATACTGGTATCTCCAACACATACATATACTTAACCACAGTCATGTCTTTGCAAGACTGAAGCTTAAGAAATTACACAATTTTCTGCTCAGAGAACTATTCAAAGGGGAAGGAAGCTTCAGCATAGACAAAAGAGAAAAGCTGGCAAGCCAAGGTAATAAAAAGCCAGTAAATGCAAAGGGTGTACTCTAGTAATTTTTTTTTTTTAACTACTTTTTAATCCTCCTGACAAATTCTGATGTAAAAAACCCATTCAAAGGATACTTCAGCTGGGAAACAAGAGTTGGCATCAAATGAAATACTGGAAGATTTAACTACCTAACATAAGACCAGCTTATTTGCAGATGTCCTAGGACTCAAAAACAACTGGGACCAAGGAAAGCTAAGTTACCCTACAGTTCTCATCTGTAAGACTTGCTGAATAAATCTTTACACAGAGGTATGCTATTTAAAAACGTACACCTAATATATCTATCCACTATCAAGTCACTGAAACAATGTCACTAGTGATGTCAGTGCTTCAGAAGTTACACATTTTTTGCACATCTTAGAAAGATGCAGAATATAGATCTCTTACAACTAGACATGATATCATCACCTTCACCCTAAACTCTCTGTAGGATGGCTTTATAACAGTAGCTCCTCAGCAGACACAAAACTGTTAACATGCTGTGTAGTGTCATCGAATGGCTTAAATTCCTCATCAGCTTAATACCATCTGGGCTACTTAAGCTAAGCAAAAGCCTATAAGCTGTTTGTCAGTCAAACAGCAGAGGATAAAACTGAATGCAAGAAGCAGGGCAGAGGTGGCCAGGCTAAGTGCACTGCCAAATGAAATAGAATTTTCCACAAATTTTACATAATACTGCAGCCACAGGACAAGCAGTCACAAGAGGACAGAAACTAGTTATCATGTGAAATGAACTTTTTAATTCTTTCTGAATCTCCTTTGTCTTTATATGGGTAATTGTGCTCTGTTGTACTGCACGTGACTTCTAGTAGATCAAGATACTGAAACCAAATGTATTGAAAGAGCAGACCTCACAAAACAGTACTGACAAACATGTTCTCAACCACCAAAAAAAGGACATGATGTTAGTTTTGCAGACTTCTACCAAGAAAAGCAGAAACTATCAGCACTGTCACTTCTAGAAATTTAGTTGTTCTGTTCTCAATCCTACCAAAACAGCTGTACTACAGCAGAACTACTTTGCACAGAAGGAGTATTTGTGACAAGCACTATTCAATTTTCCATTTCAGATCAAACATTAAAGTTGAACTTACCCTCTGGGTCTTTAAAAGTCAATGTGATAAACTTGCTAGCAACCATGAACATAAATATCACCCAAAAGCATGCAGCTAGCAGCAGCCACTGGTGGTGCATGTTGTCAGACATGAGCCATATAAAGTAGTTGTTTCCTGTTTGAAAAAGGAAAGATTGACACATTAATTATTTTTGTTCCAGTTTAGAAAAATACTTTCCATAACCAAAATGACAAAACTCTAATACACATGTGTGTCACAAAATATAGCAGTAGATTTCACTTCATACTTTTTGCTCCTTTGGCTGGGTTTTTAACCCATGTTAAGGCTGAGGCAGTGTAACTGCCAGCCGCTATTAAAGGGAGGCTTCATTTCTCCTTCACCCCTACGTACACATTCCCAGTCTCCTCCTTGTGCTGGCAATAGGACTCACTGACTGTCTGATTGCTTGGGGAGACATACCAGAACCTCCCCGATTTTTTAAAAGTGTAGTTTACTTTGTGATTAAACTTTGTGAGATGGCTTATTGCAGGAATGGAAGGGAGAATGAAAAATGCTCCCCTCTCTGTGGTAGCTAGTCAGCAGATTAACTTGTAATGACAAGCTGTAACATTAACAGTATCCTTGGTTATCTCAAGTCAGCTCATGACAAGTAGCAGAGTCCTGCCCCACACTGCCCACATGAATTAAAGGCTGGAAGCTACTGAGCCAGAAAGCTAAGCTTAACCTGACAGCCAGCAAAGTATCAACCACAGGTTCTGAAAGATCCTTTTATTGACATCTTGCTAAGCACTGTCCACATAGATAGTAAAAAGGGGTTCCTTGCAACAGCTACTACCTGTAGCTGTACCCCTGTAGATAAGTCTTAAAGACAGGACTTTCCCAAGAGTGCAGGAAGGGTTATCCAAATGATTGAGACCTCAGATTTAATGTGCAAAGAAACCACAGGTACTGACTGAATTCAAGCAGAGTGAGGATAAGGATACTGCACAGTATTACAAACACATGGTGTCTGCCCTACTTCACAGTTTGTAAGTTTGCTGGAGTGCTCTAACCACTTCTTAGCTTGATTTTAGAAACTGTAATTCTAACAAACTATTTTTTTTTACGGTTAAAAGTTGAGATGCAATATAAGAAAACCAACTGTAAAAAATATTTAAGTCCCCAGCTATTAAGAGAAATGTAAAGTTTTAAGTTACATCTTTTGCTGAATTTCCAACTTTTGATGGGCAATGCACCCAGGGAAGCACCAGGGCTGACACCAAGTATCTGTGAAAGCTCCACTGCAAAACTGAAGCTTTCATAACTTAAAAAAAAAACAACACTAAACAAAAACCCACATAAAAACTAAGAGCAAACATCACTACCTACCTACCAAAAACTGACACTCCTCAGGCTTGAATATTTATCTTGCAAAAATAAAGCACCATTATCTCAGTTGCTGCTGGAGATAAGATACCTGAGGGCATGAACTCAGGTAATGGAAAGTTCAAATATAAGTGAATGCTTCCTTTTGAGGATACATATAAAACAATTTCAGAAAGCTTAACCAAAGAGGATCTAACACAAAAATCTCATACGATGAGATCCTCTGAACAATCCTGTGAGATTTGTGCTTGTAGCCTTTGGGAAGAACAAAAAAACAAAACCACCCACATAACTAACAATAGGATCAAACTCAGCTCTAAAGTAGCCACATGCAACTTCAATAGGAGTTACATCCACATGGTTTGTGATCACATTTTTCATACAGCTACTTGAGTGAATTGCCAGGGAATACCAGATGCCCTCATTCCCAGCTAAGATGATAAAAACATACTAGTTAATACTTCTAAGCAAAATTTGCAGGAAGTTTCTCAGTAATTTACCAGTATTCCACCTTTTTCATTCCCACAGAGCTTCAATAACAGAACTGAGCCTGGTTTTGACATTATTTCAGCATGTCCACCAGCAACGTCAATAGTACTGCTACAGGTGGTGATCAATTTTCCAACTAGCTTTCGCCTTCTAGCAATGCAAATGTTTCCAGGAAGGGTTTTCACTGTAGCTGACAGAAGTGAAACACCTTTAGGGTATGCTGAAAGCCTGTGAAAGCAGACAGACAGCTCAAAACAGATTTGGGACCCGAAGGATCTATGCAAAATGGGTGAGAGAAGGAAAAGAACAGACTATCTCCAACTGGAAAAAAAAATAAAATGTAAAGTTCATAATTTGTAGCTAGGATGGCAGTGTTCAGGTTATTTTTATTTTCTCAGTGCAGTATTTCTCAGCTTGGCTTCTGAGAGGTCCTTTTTTCCCCTTCTTTTATGGTTCCATTTTTAAGTACTTCTAAACCCACTGCATTTAGGTAAAAAGACACATGAATTGTATTTTGGACAATTACAGGTGGTGTGACCTCCATGAAGATGATGTTTGTCATCTCCCATTTTCTGCTGCAATTCCTTAGCCTCTGAGCATGCAATGTCCAAGACATGTTATTCTTCAACATCAAAAACTGTCATCCAGGAAGGGCAAGTAATACAGTGTGAATTCTGAACACTGACCTCTTTCCAGTTAAGTAGTTCACAGGACACAAAATGCAGCAATGACATTTTTACTTTATAGGTAGCTCTGCTAAAGCCCTGAGAACTGTTCAACATTCAAAATACAATCAAACCTGTCTTCAAGGCAGTAGACTGACAAAAACTTGCAGAGAAGATTCTGCAGGAGGAAAACTTCTTTCTAACCGTCAGCTGCAGGCTTTTCCGAGATATATCCAGTGATCTGGGCCAGACCCTTCTGCCTAACACAGTATATTTGTTCCACATAAAGAATGGTAGAAATGGCCTCAAACATCTGTGGGAGCATCCCTGCTAGTCTCCCCACTTTTGTAATGGTGATGGACGTACACCCTTCAGAAAGGATTATTGATCTATATTCCCTTATGTAATTTATGTATTGGATTTCTAAGAAGTTGTTAAATGACATGGGAATTACAATTAGCACACAGAGGACTCTGTTGCTAGATCCTGTGCTCCAGAGGTAGAACAATATTTCAGACAAAGACACTTATGAGCAGTGCATTTACTCACCTCAAAGACTTGAACTCTGAGACCAAGAAGGGGAGAGAATCGCTGTCCCACCCGTAACAGCCATCACTATTAACCTTCAATACATTGAAGCTGAGAGGAAAATATTAAGCAGTTTTGTCTACTATTTTTTATGCACACAGCAAATCTTCAACCATACTCATCGATGTGAGAGTCTTGTCAGAGGATCTGTCGTAACCTAATTACATTGGCTGGCACTGTTACTCACGTCTAGCATCCTAAACAAAACTACACTTGTAACAGCAGCTTATAACCTATCTCAAGAAGTAGGACCAGTCTAAATTATATACAGGAATAACTTAACCATTATGTTTATTTAAATGCTGTAACATTTTTAAAATAACATGTTTATTGTGAGGTGTCCCTGCCCATGGCAGGGGGGTTGGAACTAGATGATCTTAAGGTCCTTTCCAACCCTAACTATTCTGTGATTCTACGATTCTATGTTGTTTCCCTTTCTCTAGCTTCTTCTTTAATACTTTCATTGTTTTCACATAGGTTTTTACATAGGGTAATTGCACTTCCTGTTACATCTCCAATCTTACTGCATTTCTGTTGCCTCTCCTGTTACTTATTTTCTAATGAATACATGTACTAGCTTCTGGGGTTTTTTTTTACCCATTTATTTCCTTCAGTTTCCAAATGTGCCTTTTACTTCTTCTTGCCTAAACCATTTTTTCTTTACAAGTAGAAAAAACAAGAAAGCTGTTGATGGTTTAGTCTGTTTTCTCGCAATGAAATGTTATGCAGGGATTTTTCAGGTTACTCCTTCTCCCTCTTATTGCAATTCTACAGTTTTTTAGGAGCAGAAGATCCTCCAAACCTCTCTCTCCATCCATTCCTCTTTCTTTCTCTCCCAGGGCTAGTTACCCCAGAAACAGTCACATAACTCTTAGATCTGCCAGATGCCATTTTTGCATGAGAAGTAAAATGGGACTGCAAACACATACACAAACACAAACCAAAGATCAGGACACAAAGCATGGCCTCTAAGTAACCTGTTATCTGGAAAAAAACACCTGTACTTCACAGAAGGCTGCTGTCTTCACGTGAATGATGTGCATAAAACATTAAAACTCAGTACAGAGCCTCCTGCTCTGCGGCTCAGGCTGCTTGGATAGAGGCTGCTGGGCAGGACAGTTCCTGCACACATCATGAACGACAGCAGCACGCTGGTAGTCTCAAACTACCAACTGCTTGCCCATCAGCACATGACTAATGATGTAATTTGAAATGGAACTGGTACCAAAGGCCAAACAACAGTTATCTGGTCTACCTCATCCATTTTCATCAAGGCCTCCTTTGTGTCACCTTAAGGTTAAGAGATCTGCACGATTTATTACACTTATAAAAAAAAAAAATAAAAGGACTAAAATCTATCACACACTCCTTAGGCAAGTTGTGTGGCATTACTGACTGTTGTTAACATACATCACAACACGCATTTCTGAAAGCTAGCTCTTTCCTAAGGCTCTCAGCCACCCCGGAGGCATGAACAGGCCTATCGCCTAGGCTCTTCGAGCTACTGCTGGGGAGCGGAGTCCTCCCCGAACACGCACCATTCACCTGTCACCGGGCAGAAAACCAGCTACGGGAGCAGCGGAGCCTGCCACAGCCGCGGGACCCACCACCCTAGCCCGGGCAGGCTCAGTATGTGCCAGCCCCACGGCCCCTAGGCTGGGAAGGGGACCCTGCCTCCCGTGTCCTGTTCGACAGACACCGGGTCCAACTCCACAGAGCACACCATGCTTTTCGCAGCTGGCAAAGGCAGCGCCTCCTCCTTCCCCAGCATCGGGGCTTCACGCGCTGCCCAAAGGCGGGGGGTAAAAACAGAGGGGTCCCCGCCAAGAGGACGGGACAAGGCTGTGGTCTGACCGGCAAGGGATGAGAAGAAACAGAGCGCAACCCCTAGCCCACAAGCCGGGCTCCGGCGCGTACCTAGGCTGAACAGGCGTAAACTTTTCCTGTTCTGGAGGAGGAAGGGTGGGCTCCCCCTCACCCACACCGGCAGGTACAGACAACAGGCGACCACCGCCTTCTTTGCCCGATCCGCCGGGGAGCCTCTCCCCGGAGCCGCCGGGCGCAGGCCTGTTCCTGCCGCCTGGCCCGGCCCGGCCCGGCTCGGCTCGGCCCGGCCCCGCCCCGCGTTAGCGGGCCTCCCTCACAGGGCCCTCTCCCCGGCTTACCGGTCCCTCCAGTGCCGCCCCTCGCAGCCTCGGCCCCCAGCGGCGCGGCGCCGCTCCCGCTGGGGGCCCGCCTCACTCGGCGGCGCGGCCGGCCCGCTCAAGCGGCCCCGGCTGCCGCCGCTGCCGCCGCTGCTGCCGCCGCCGCTGCTGCTGCTGCATCCCCCCGCCCGCGGGCGGGCGGTGGCAGCGGCAGCTCCTCCCCAACCCCGCTCAACCCTGGCTGCCTCTCCCCGGCCCAGCCGCCGCTGCCGCCTCCACTTCCTCCCGGTGCGGACTGGCTTCGGCCTCGGTCGCGCCCCCAGCCCCGCTGCAGAGAAAGTGAAAAAGGTGGAGGCCGCAGCCGGGACGGTTCCGCTCCGCTCCAAGGAGGCGCAGCGGCGCACCCGGCCGCTCGGAGGCAGGCGGGAGGGATGGATAGAGAGCTGGCTGCTCGTCCCGGCGGGAGCGGGGTATCTCAGCCGCCGGGACCCCTGGCGAGAAGGGCGGTGCTGCCTCTGGTCGGCCTCAGCCTCCACCGCAGACCCAGGCCCCGGCCGCCCCGCCGCCTTGGCTCCCAGCTTCCACAGGGTGGCTAGTGTTTCTCGGTATTAGGGCCAGTGTTGTTTAATATTTTCATTTGATGATCTGGATGAGGGTTCTGAGTGCACCTTCAATAAATCTGCTGGCAACACCAAGTTTGCTGGGAGTGTTGATCTGCTGGAGGATAGGAGACCTCTGCAGAGGGATCTGGACAGGTCGATGGGCTGTGGCCAACGGTAAACAGCAAGGCAAAGTACCAGGTCCTGCGCTTGAGCCACAACAGCCCCGTGCAATGCTACAGGCTTGGGGAAGAGTGGCTGGAAAGCTGCTCTGTGGAAAAGGGCCTGGGAATGCTGATTGACACCACTGAACGTGAGCCTGTGTGTGCCCAGGCAGCCAAGATGACCAACAGCATCCTGGCCTGTATCAGCAATAGTGTGGCCAGCAGGGCCAGGGCAGTGATCATCCCCCTGTACTCACACTGGTGAGGATGCATCTCGAATACTGTGTTCAGTTCTGGGCCCCTCGCTACAAGAGAGACATTGAGGTGCTGGAGTGGGTCCAGAGAAGAACAACGAAGAAGCTGGTGAAGGGGCTGGAACACAAGTTGTATGAGGAACGGCTGAGGGAACTGGGGGTATTTAGTCTGGAGAAAAGGAAGCTCGAGGGGACCTTATCGCTCTACAACTACCTGAAAGGAGGTTGTAGTGAGGTAGGGGTCAGTCTCTTCTTCCAGTTAACAAGCAATAGGACAAGTGGTAATGGCCTCAGGATGTGCCAGGGGAGGCTTAGAAATTAGGAAAAATTCCTTCACCAAAAGGGTGATCAGGCGCTGGAACAGGCTGCCCAGGGAAGTGGTGAAAAAACTGTCCCTGGAAGTGTTAATAAAACGTGTAGATGAGGCCCTTAGTGGCATGGTTTAGTGATGGACTTGCGTTAAAGGTTGGACTTGATGCTCTGAAAGGTCTTTTCCAACCTATGATTCTCAGCGGGGCCCACAGCCAGCATTCCCACTGGACTCACGCACATAGATGTATGTTTGGGGCTTTTTTACTGTTAAGATTATCTTTAATGGGTCCCTAATGCTCATGTTTAAAAAAAAAAAAAAAAAAAAAAAAAAAAAAAAAAAAGGCTGCAAATGGGATTTCTGTACATCTGCAGCACTCCAGTACTCACAAATCCCATCAAAACTAGTGCTGGTGATGGGTCTATTTTTAACGGCTGTTTAAACATTTCCTTGGCTGTAGGGGTGTGTTACAGTGCTGAGGTGGTGTTTACTAAACTCTGCAGGAGCAAAGCTCCAGTGGTGGAGCAGGGCCCTCTGGACAGTGCCTGGAGAAGGTGTTTTACCAGAGTAAAGCCACCTCATTTTAAAGCTCATTGAATACAAGAGCGCTGGAGACGTGTCATCCACTATGAAACCAGGTGATGCAAACACAAAGGATGTCATTTGACTCCGAAAGATGTGCTCCTGTTACCTGGCCCAGCACAAAAACTGTCCTGTAGTATCTCTTCTTGTGTGTGGTCACTTGATTTTCCCAGTGGGAGCTGGTAAGTTGAGTGGGGGGCACAGGGAAATGCCATCTTTCAGGCAAAGAATCAGAATAAGCAGCACCCTGCAGACATGTTGATCAGCTCAAACTAGTCATACAGGCATGCTGCATGAGCAGCCCTTCCTTCCAGCCTTCATCTCTCCTTCCATCTCTACATTTCTTCCCAAGTATGTTCTGTGCTTGGAAAGACCCACACAAACAAGGTAATTTTGAGCTCAGTGATGGGAGCATCAAGAGTCCCGAAATCCACACATGGAAGAAAATGTGGATTTTTAGGCTTTGGGGAATGATCCCTGAATCTTTAGCCAGGTGGTCAATGCTACACAGCATTGGCCCTCTCTGCAGTGGACTGTTGCAGTTCATGCTACACAGCACTCTGTTTTTCCTATGAGATCTTGTGTGAAGAACATGAGACAAAATTGCTAATTATGGAGTTGTGTGAATAAGTAAATACCTAAACAATGTGCAGTCCCTTGAATCTGTTTTGCCACAGAATACTTGAACCCTAATAAAGTCTGTGAGGAGCAGAGGGACGCTTGCTACAGGATCAGAGCCAACAGTTCAAGACAGGACAAATTCAGAAGAGACAGAATTGGAGTAGCAGTTTCTGTTTGTGTGTCTGGTTACCAATTAATGAAAATAATCCAATGGAAGTAGAGTTTAAAATGCTTTCACAGCTGAAAATTATATTTTAAATTTATTAGAGTCCAAGCGAACACTGATACAAGCAAGTTTAAACTAGTGACTCTTCTAGAACAGCAGAGAAGAAATATAGATTAGAACAGGCTACCTTAACTTAAATACCTCACTACTTCCAAGACTCTCATTTTATAGTCTGCATCACTATATGGAGCCTGAGTCTGAGACTCACTGACACACACACATGTAACTTGCATGTTTCCAATCCTGAGTCACAGGTAGTAGAACTCTGTGCTAGGTTAGATGTCTCAATGAATGATCAAGAGGCAACACTCCCTCTTCCCCGTTAAGAGGAGGATGTGTGATCCATACTTTTCCAGACCTGATTTCCAAAGTGTACTATGCTGGAGCATGACCAGGGAAGCCCAAGGGTGCTGTCTTTGGTACAGACTCCGTGGTTAGCCTAGGGAGCAGAACAAGCTACTGCAAATGCTTAACAACCGTGTGTTCAGTGCTACGCTGACGACTGCTAGCCAGCAGTGAAGGAGCAGAACCGTGTATTTCACTGGGAACCAGTGGCCAAAATCCTGTAATCAGAAACCCAAGTTTCTGATTGCAGCTCTGCCTGACTCTATGTTTGTTTGTACTTTCCTCTGCCTATGAAGTAGAAACAGCAGTAGTGATAGTTACCTTTCTGGCGAAGCACATTGGAAATCTGTGGCTGTCACCAGTCTGCATCTTGCACAAGCTAGAAAGTTGCTTCTTTCTTCAGGGTTGAGAGTGACGACCGCAGTTGCAGCCACACACAGATATATTAATAAGTGGCCTCCAGCTGTGGAACAGATTCCTGTCAGATTATTAGCCTCAGCTCAAGTATTTTAACTTTTCAAGTATGTTATTACTGACATGTATAATAATTAATAAAGTATAAAAGAAACCAATTTTCCGGACTAAGCACAGTTAACAAGCTTTGTTGGCCATAATTGGGCCTGAAAGTGTCTGATGAAGTTGAAGAATGTGTTGCATAGGCAACTATACAGTTGGATTATACAGTTGCTAGTTCAAGCCAACAGGATTCTTGCTACTAATAATGCTAAAATGTAGTGGCGTTTAGGGTTTTAAATAGGCAGCAGAACCAACATTGGAGTCTGGGTTCTTTTTAATACTAAAGTTTTACACTGCCAGAGCAATATAAAGGACAGTTGTGCTGGTAAAATGTCATCTTCCTCTCTCTGGGGTGTTCTAGAGTGACTGCAGCTTCCTCAGAGATACACTGGTGAAACAAATGCAAGTGATGCACCCATTTTTCTCTGAGGACATGGGCCTAAACTGCAAAATTTAATCTTAATAGCATGTTCAGTGTTTATGCCATTAAAAAAAATTTATGTCCTAATAAACTCTTGTATATCTTTATTTCAGGTTTGATGTTTCTCCCTGAAGAACCTTACTTGCAAAAGATCAATATCTGCAGCTTGGCCGGTCAGGAAGACCAGTTGTGTCACTGGCCACCTGAGCTACAAGAGTACAGAAATTATCTGTCAGTGGCCGGCTGTCTTGTCTGCCCTTGGCATGAGTTAATTCTAAGTAGCATTTAAACATACCAAATGTTTAAATGAGCCCCTGTCTTGGACAAGATAAGTAATCATCCAGTCTGCAGTTTGCATGTCAACACATCCAGCTTAATCACACTGAAGGCACCCACATTTTCATTGACCTTCCAAGCTCATCCTATTCAGTAGTAGCATAGGCTTGCACATATTGTTAAACTTACTCTATGTTTATTTTTTATCTCTGCTGTTATTCCAGTTTTAATGCATAGCAGCCTTCCAGTATCTGAAGGGGGGCTATAGGGATGCTGGAGATGGACAATTCATTAGGGACTGTAGTGATAGGACAAGGGGTAACAGGTGAGAACGTAAACAGAGGAAGTTTAGATTGGCTATAAGGAAGAAATTCTTTACTGTGAGGGTGTTGAGGTGCTGGAATGGGTTGCCCAGGGAAGTTGTGAATGCTTCATCCCTGGCGGTGTTCAAGGTCAGGTTGGACAGAGCCTTGGGTGACCTGGTTTAGTATGAGGTGTCGCTGCCCATGGTAGGGGGGTTAGAACTAGATGATCTTAAGGTCCTTTCCAACCCTAACTATTCTATGATTCTATGATTCTAATACAATGCCAGTTACCAGAATTAGTCTTGGTAGCCCTCCTAGTCATGCTTTGCCTCTGTAAGAGCTGACCTTAAGACAAGTCACCTGTTAAGCATCAAGTGCTTGGGAAAAAAAATCTTAATTAAACTAGCAGGAACACATGCTTTTTTTAGTGCAGTGCCATTATTACTGAACTCACCAATCTGCTTCATGGCTGCGTTTCTGAGGCATGACTGATCACCAGAGGAGATCTCTTGTATTCATGTACCTTGTTTTGCAACCAGTCAGAGGGTGTGATCTTCATCAACAGATTCTGTCTCTTTCTGGAACTTGAGCAAGCTGGTTTAAATGTGGATCTGGTTTACACAAGATAAGACCACATAGAATACCTAGAGGCCTCTAGAGTCATTAAGAGACACTATGGCAATCAAAAAATTCAGGCTGAGGAATGCAGGGCTGTACAGCTGCATACAGATGCAGGATTTGCTAGCATGGTCTAAATATAATGCATGAAGCATTACACATTTCCTGGATTATTTTTATTTAAAATAACTTTAGCAAGGAGTGACCTATAAAGTGCATGTCTGAAATAGCTGGTATATAGGAAAGACTGAGGTATGTGAAGAGGTGTAGGGGGGGGTGTTGCTTAGAGCTGATATCTTCAGGTAAATCAGACTGGCTATAGTAGGGGCAAGATCAGACCCATAAACAGGAAATGAGTCTTGTTTTCATTTGAATATTAAGTTAAATTTTTATTTCAGGGTAGAAACAAGTTTTATCGTACCATAAGTGCCTTGGAAATTGTTGAATTTTTGTGTATCATTACACAATTTGATTGCCTTCTGAGTAGGAAACAAAAAGTTTAGGCTGAGTTAAGTAAGTAGGTCATTAGCTGAACCATCTGGACTACCTTATATTCTCAGACACGTAATCTGAGGTGGTAGTTTGAAAGGAAAAACAGCTTTGTGGGGTTCATTAACATCAATAAGCTGAACTTGTTGCCAGGACTGGGCTAGAGTAGCTAAGAACTACATTTAATTATCAAATCAATGTCAGTTAAAATTGAACCTAATAATTCAAAATTAATTATATAGGTCATAAAATAAGTGCAGCCAACAAGCAAATTATCATGTCAATATAGCAAGATAAGTCAATTCTTTAAACAAAAATCAGAAATAACAGTTGAGTTTTAAGTCCCAGTTATGAATGTTTTCCAAAGTAGAGAAATTGAAATGATTGACTGACTCAACTAGTATTCAAAACAAGTTACTTCTTTTTCAAAGTAACCTGTAACCTTCTTTTAACCCTCTCCTTTCTCCATGGCCTGCATCAGACAGCTGGATTTTCTTTCATTTCTCTCTATGGCTAACAGAGTCAAACTGGCAAGCAAGCAGCTGAGACTTAAATTCACTTGCTGCATCCACCAAGGGGCAGATTGGTTCCAGGCTATTTCCAGGTGACAAAACTGCTGGGACACTGCAGGTACAGTGCTCACTGTTGCATCTGTGACTTAGGCTCCAGCAAGGGTAAGCTGTACATGCCCTGCTGTGCTAAGCCAGGAGTTGCAAGATCGGCAGTGCTCAGACACAGACCACCAGAGCGGCTCTGAGCACAGATAAAGAAGTGAGGCTGGTTTTTAGGTCCTTTTTGTTGTTGATTCTCAAAAGGGAATATTGGGTAGAGGCAGCTGTGCTACTCTGAGCCAATAATTTACCTTGCCAGTGTTTGAGATCACACTCTCAAATGTTAAAGAAACACATATGGACAGCATGCTAAGCAGAAGACACAGTTCCTGACTGATCAGGTACCAGTAGTGTTGCTGTAGCAAGGTTTGGGAGAGCTGTTTTCTCCTGCTTTATTATTACCTTGTTAGAAAACTGACCAGTTCTGGGACAAGCAGAAACACCTGAAGAAAGATTGAGGAAGTAACTTGGGTCATGGCAGTGTGAGAAAAAAAAAGAGAGATGGAAGGAGGCACAGAACCCAGGTCCAATTTGCTGATGAATGCATGTAGGATCAGTGTTATTTATATTACGTGCAACAGCTTTCATGGGGACACTGAGTGCTTTAAATAATTTATAATTTGCTGGTTGAGGCTGGCTCTTGGGACATGATATCAGGAGGAATTTGAACATTAGTTTCCCATATCCCAGTAGCCCAATAATTAGCTAGGAACAGCACCATTCTTGTGAAGGCAGGAGAAAAATGTTCATGTCAAAAGTTCTAGGGGATGTAAGTTTAGAAGGGTTATCCTAAAACAACAGGCATCAATCTACAGGCAAGTCTGTGGGAGCTGGGACTTCTCAGCTCTTGGCATGTCCTCCAAGCCAAGGCAGTGCAAGGACAGTCTGTGTTCTGACCCTGGGGAGTCACACCCCAGGGCCTGTGTCCTCCTGAATGGTGCAGCCTCTGTGCCTTACCTTGTTGCATGATCCTGCAGATGCACGGTCCTCAACCAAGACTAATTTGGGAGCTATTTATGTCTGACTGTTTCTGATGGAAATCAAGATTGTCTATTTGAAAGGTTCCATTTTTAAAATGAGTGTATTTTAATCAGTTATGGCAACCGCCACCAAGGAGAGCCCTGCAAATATGAGGGGTTGGGTAAATACAGAAATCTTTATGACACAGCTTTCAGCCTCACTAAAAGGAAAAGGCTGAAGGGTGTAAGAAAGATGCTTTCGGCATTTGATATAAAGCTTTGATATCTCCTCAAGTATAAATGATGGTCATCAACCAACGTCTCTATTTATTCAGCTCATTCTAAGAGCAGTTGATGTTTTGGAACTGCGCAACCATCAACTGTTCATCAAACCAGCCATGATAGGTCAAACCATGAGAAGCATCATGGCTTATCCTCAGGAATTTCTTCGTGTAAAAAGGGAGAATGATTTTACATCTTCTTGCTAGCTATTTAACTTAAATGAAAGCAGGTTAATGAGAAGAAGTCTGTTCACAGTCTCTCACAAGTATTATAAAATACTCAGTTATGAAGCACAGTTAAATGAAGACATCACTGTTGCTATTACAATCAGTGTTTGATAAATGGCAATATTGATGGTGTGAGTTTTGTACTTCAAAAAAAAAAGAGAAGTCATTGTTTTTTAATGTGTTTGTGCAAAAAAGTGTCAGGATATGTTTTTTTCAGCTGATGTTGCTCTAAACTGTAAAATCTACACCTGATCTCAAAATTATGAAATTAATTCAATGATGACCAAGCCAAAGAAAGATGTGGTTTTCAAACATGAACCAAGTGGATCACAAAAAGTGGATGTTTTAGTGGTCCAGGATACCATCTTGGAGCACATATCCTACTGACAAAATTCTGTTCTCAGTCACTTTGTAAATATTGTGGATATCCCAGATCAGCTGTATTAACCATTCTTCCTCTTGCAATCTAACATCATAAATTCTTACTGAATACAATCTTTTTTGACTATTTGGAGCCAAACCTTTCCATTTCTTATGCTGTCAGCTCTTGTTCCAGGGCACTACTAGGTCCTCTATTCATCATCAGGCCCTGCTCATAAGAATCTCAGAGAATCACAACTAATTCTTTTTTTAGCATGGACACCCCAGCCCTGCATTTGGAAGCATCACACAATTTAAGCACGTTTCCCCAGCAACACTGTCTTTAATTTAGGTTGGATCCCCAGAAAAGAAGGAGGCTGCCATCCATCCACCCACTTTCAATTCCCTCTAGACATTCTGTCCTTTTATTTTTGGCACCATTTAACTGGTAGGCTTTCCCCAGTTTGAAAAAAACACCAGAGCAGCTAACATGTGCTTTGTTGAGACATCCTTATTTCCTAATTTACACACAGCTTCCTTGAACACTCAAGGATTTCATTAAGGAAATCCTGTCACTGAGCAGCAGTGACTCGTCAATTCAGCCAATGCAAAGAGGGCAGATTATTTCGTTCTCCAGGAACAGTAAAACAACAACGCACTAGGACACATTCTATTGGATAACTCATGGTGCTAGAGTGTGCCTAGCACTGCTGTTAAATGCACTCCTATGACAGAAGTTATTGGGTCATATCAATTTCTGCTGTTCTCTCAGTATTGTTGGTGGAGTTAGAATAGGGAAAATTAATTTTGGCTGTGTTTTCCCCAAACAGAAGGTGGGGAGCTCTGCTTGATAGCTTCTTTCTGTGTTTTATTGTCACACTGTAGTCAGTATGAGGTTAACCTTAAGCCACCGCACGCAAGTTTCACCTTATCCAACTCATTTTTCACTCAGGAAAAGTCCCTTTTCTTCACTAGCATTTTACAACTGGGTAAGAGAAGCACGTTATTGATTCCATGGTGAAAATAGAGCTGCTTTAAAAAATGCTTGTTAATGGTAGTTTGATACTGAATTTACTTCAGCCTGCCTTTCAGAGCTGCAGGGAAGATCATGGACTGTAGCAACATCATTGTTATGTGCCAAAATCTCAGCAAATGACTAGAACCTTTCAAGCTTACTGTAAAGTGAATGTGTCATTTCTTTTTAATGTAAAACCAGCAGAAATTGTATACACAGATATGTTTCTCAGGTAGAACAGAGGACATTAAAAAAAATACATTTGATATCTTGTATTTTGGAAATATATCCAATATACTCTTTATAATTTGTTTTTGAAATTTAGCTATGCACTGTGAATCTTTAATGTAGTCTTTATTGTATTTTTTAATGCTGTACTCATATATCTTACTGCATTTCACCATAGATGAACTGGTTTTTAATTTTACATCCCTCCTCACTCTTCCATGAAACACTGTCTTCTTTATGCACTGCATTGCTGGCCAGGAATATGATACCTTTGTCAACAGAAAGAAAAAGGAAAATTTTAATTGCATGCAGTTAATTCCCCGTCTCAGGATTATTCATCCAACTAAATAAGCACAACATAATCTCCAGTTTCATATGACTTCATGAGAGTCAGATAACTCCAGCCATCTCAAATCTCTGAGGTTAACAGTGATAAACCGAACAGGATTCAGCAGTTATTACGCCATATTGTTTTATGTTAACAATTGATGAGATGCAGTCTCCCTCTGTCATCTCTGCTAAAACCTCGCCCCAGTAATATGTACTTAGGAGAAGGTGGTTGCCTGTTTTCTCTCTGACTTCAGGGTTTTCCTCCTTCTTTAGCAATTAAGGTTTTTTCCAGGTAAAAACCCTAAGTACTCTGCTTGTTTTTAAGAGTGGTATCTTACAGCAGATTCTACTGTGGAGAAAAGTCTGTCTTCTCCACTTACATGCAGACAAGAGTGCTGGAGAGGCTCCAGCCTCTGTTTCTGGTAGTAGGGCTGAGATAAGCAGGTACTGCGTTTGACAGAGTATGAAGGATACCTTGCTTCTCTGCTGAGTATCGTTAGTTTTCTCTTTGGATAGTCACTCCAAGAGACCTAGCTCTCCTCTGTTCCTTGTCATTATTTCCCTTGAGTCATGCTTATTCTCTCTCACATTTCTCCCCTTCTTTTTTGGCTTTAGAGTAATTCTTTATTTTGGAGACTTCAGAACAAGCAAAAAGTGCAGCAGTTGCCATTTAAGACAGACAAATGCATTCTCAAGAAGTGTTACCGTAAAACAGAAAAGAAAGCTCACCTTATAGCATTTCATGTACAATGTTGCTAACATTGAGGGACATCCAGATGCATAACTATCATAGGGAAAAACTGCTCTAGCTTAAACCAAATCAAGTTTGAAGAGGTTTCTTGATTTATTAATAGCACATGATTAATCAGAAATTGATATTGATAACAATAATGGTAGTGACCATGATAGTGATAATGGTAATAATATGTTCAAGACCAATATCAACAAATAAACCACAAGACTAGACACTCAAAAACTCTTGCTGAACTCCTGTAAGTTTTTGAACACCTTTCTGTAACTAATTCCCCAAAGTTCAAATCCTGCCCATGCAGTGACAGATGTGTTTGCTCTGGCTGTGCATCTGCACGGCACCCACTGGGTCACCCTTGCTGGGTGCCTGCCGTGTCCCCCAGGCCACATGGATGCTGCACCCTCGGCGCTGGGCAGGGTAGAGCCACTGTGCTGTGGTATGGTAGAGCCACCCAAGCACTGCAAACCCTACTCTGTTCCCATCACCAGGGCACTACACTCTGTTAGTGCATCTTTTGTGCTTCTTTTCAAGCTCACTCCTTCTTTGTTTCAGAAGACTCTAATTCCCTGGTTGCTGTTAAACCCCACTGATGGTCATCTTCCTCCTCAGCAACACCAGTTTAGGCATATCCACTCAGTTTCTGGTGCTCCATCATGCATGCTGTTCACGCTGAATTTCCTGTCTTACCAAGCCATTTTGCCAAGGGTGGTCCACAAAAGCAATCACACACACAGTGTTTTGCTGGCAGGAAATAGAAGAAGAGAAGGTAAATGTAGATGGGGGACTAGGAGCTTCAAAATGACTATATTCCTGCTGCCACACTATCATTCTCCCTCACTTGTGTTGTCTGGCCACTGTATTATATTAAGGGAACTTTTTTCCTAGACATTTATGTCTAACACTGGGTCTGGATCTTTGACTGGACATGTTGGTCCCTGTTGGGCTCAGCAGGGGCTCAGCAATATGCAATCCCCAGAGCAGAGACTAAATGAGCAGAAGGGCTCATTCCATGGAGTCCTTCCCTGAGCAGGGAGACCTCTCTCAGTTTAGAGTTTGGCCTCCATGGAACAGCTAAACTCGAGAAGATAATGTGTAAATAGAGTGATAATACAGCCAAATTCTGTAAGATGAGTCCTTAATTCTATGCCTATAACAAAAGCCACTCTGCTTCTGCAAACAGACCTTTGGGAAAGAACAATTCAAAACAAAGCAAAACAAATCTTACATTCAAATTTATTGGAGGAGGAGATTAAAAGCTTTGAAAAAGACATTCTGCTGTGAAATGGAGAGTCCTCTCCAAAGGAAAGCCTGCTTTTTTTTTTTTGCCAGTTGCTCTTCTGGCCAGCTGCTCACAAGCAGACCAGGCAGATCTTTTGCAATTTGCCTTAGGGAAGGGACATGTATGCGCTGCACGAAGGGCTCTGGGACTCAGTTGTAGACAGGAACAGCTACTGAGGGTAAAATGCACTTCTCAGTAGAGGCTATGGGGGAGGCATCACTACAGACAGGCAGTTTTGGATCCTAATCTAGATAGTATAAACAGACTTAGTATGAACAGCTCCTAGTTTATTGTTGTTTGCCAGTCTGGTCTGATTACTACTCAGGGGTGGCCATTTCCCTGAAACCTATAGTTCCAATATTTTCAAGCCAGTATAATGCTTTAAAAGCTGAAAAGCTTTTGCTTTTTTGCTACAGTAAAGCTTTTGTGGAGTGATATAATCTAATGAGGTGAGAAAATATTCAGGCCGATGAGTGTCCAGGCATAACCACTTTAGCCAAAGGGCAGAATAAAAGTTAGCTCAAGTCTCACAGCTGTCAGAAGTCAGTAGACATACAAGAGTTCATAAAAATGAAGTTTAACATGTCAGGGAAGCAATTCGTTCATTTTCAGTGACAGTAAAATTCTGTGTAAATACATTTGACCTGAAACAGAGAAAATTAATTGCTTTTGTATAAATGAGTCAAATATACTTAACAGGGAAAATACAGATATCTTCAGCAATAATTATAAGTGGCAATGTTTGAGTACTTGCTCATTTTAAATGGCACTTAGCTCAGGCCTCTGACAGGAGCAAGTGCTGCCAAATATGGCTAAGGGAAGTGAAGCTTTGGGTTAAACTCCTTGCTTCTCACTCCATGACAGATGCATAACTTGGAGCGTCCAGAGGCTTGAGCTCCCAGTTATTTACACACTCAGCTTCCTAGATAGGTTGGGTTTTGTGTATGGTTTTAAAGTCAGGCAGATAATGAGTAATATCACCAACACAGGGTTGGTGGGTCTTATGATACTGAAATGGATTAACATAGTCTTCTCCCTGGCTGGTGCGTTTAGAGTGAGTGATGTTTGAAGAAACTTGGATGAGTAGTAAAAATGGTCTGGGATTGGTTCTCTCTGTAGCTGGCTCTTGGTGAGACATTTATTTTAAGTAATCTTTTCACATATTCTAATGGAGAGTTAGGATTTGGTATTTGCCAGAAATCTGAGACATATGATATTCATGTTAGCCTATATCCTTTAGTAATCAATGAAAGGTATCCATTACCATAGGCCGTGGTAATCCCTCTATAAACACACAATTCTGATTTACATATAACTATACTCAGATAAAATTAAAGCTACAAATTAAATCATTCCAATTTAGGAGGCATGGATGAATGAGTATTGGCATTATAATTCAGCTGTTAAAATCAGATCTGATCAGCTGGTGATGCGAAGTACGTATCAGCCACTCCACTATTTGACTGGGAGACCAACAGGAAACTTCTGGTAGAGCACAAGCTAAGAAGCCAGGAACAAATCATTCTGGACAGATCTTCGATGAAAGCTCAGCCTCAGACATTGATGGGGTTATCCCACCGGTTGCCTAAGCAGAAGAACATACTGCTTCCCTGTCTGGCTGGGGAAGCACAAAATGAAATTAAGCTGAGCAAGAGTTCCAGAATGAAGATCTCTTCAAATGCCTCAAGAGCATTAATTATAATGATTTTTCAGCCCAATATAGCCCATAGCCACAGCACTGTTTCCATACAGCACAACCTGGTAAGTGCAAATTGCTTCATTTCAGAGAAATTTCTACTTCTCTGGCTGAACATAGCAGACATAAAATCATGTTTATCCAAGAAATCAGCCAAGAAACTATTCAAAAAAGTGCAAATGTTCACATCCCTGATCTAGTTCCCTAACTTCCCCATTAGCACCTATCCTCTGTTTTGATGCTTTTGGTTAGCTTCTTGTCTTTGAACTCCTACCCTATGGGGGTACTGATCCCTTTGAAATATTTGCTTGCTGACCTACTCATCTTTAAGACTAGGGCTTTATAGCTGTAAAATGTAGCAATCTAACTACAAACAAAATCATGAAAGTAACTATCTGTCCTTCTTTGACGTTCTGACAACCAAATCAACACTATATGCCATGTCAATTTTACAAAAGTGTGATGTGTGCTGGTAAAGCAAAGTTTGGGCTCACAGCCCTGAGTGCTGAGTGGAGCCTTGCCCATGTAAAAACAAAAATGAGACAATCTCTCTCTGTTTGGACCACTTGTCTGCAAGAAAGGTAAAAGAATGTTACTAAAACCACATTAAACAGCCTTGTATTCAGCATAAATAAGCACTATCATATTTAATAGAAGACGAGTACTGGGAAATGTCTGCAGGCTTTATGGCAGGTTTGCTTGATAAATACCCTCCAATTTCTACAGCTTTTCTCATCTTTCCTAACAGGTTGTGAGTTAGGTATAGAAAGCTCTCAGAACAGGATAAGGCTTTATACCAAGCACTGCCAAGCACATGCAAGCAGAAGCAGCTGGTTGGGATGCACTTAGGCACTGCATGATGATGACTCTGTCCTCTCTGTCTGTGGTAAGATCTGGTTTTGTGCAGAGATAATTTACAAAAAGGGAGCCAGCCCTTCACCTTTATGCCTGTTGAAGCCAAATTTTCTTCTTATTCTTCATTTATCTATCACAGCATGTTTTGTTCTAAAATTATGTGTGCCACAATATTGCTGTTGCTAAATATATGCCAAGCCTCTTGACTCACCATAAAAAATCCTCTTGTTTCTCATTGACCCCCAGCTGAAGCCTCATTTTTAACTCTATGAATCACTGTGGACACTTAACCTATTTCTCTTTCTGCATGTAGGAAGCCCAGGATCTTGAAGCAGGAATTGAATTTGTTCAATAAAAGTATGGCTCATTAACGTGGCTTGGTGCTGATATATCCATTGAGCTGCACCTTACCCAACACCTATGAAATGAAACATACACGAGCTAAGAAAGTTCTGATTGAAGGAAGGCGAATGTGTTCCTAATATGGCACACTCATCTATTAGAAAGTTTAAACAGTTTTCCCATTCTTCCCTCATGCTGCACAGTCACTGATAAAATACTATTTTCAGTTTGGTATTAAGCTGTACTGATTCTTTTAGTGGAACTTGTATGAGTTAGTTTTCATCTTGTCTTTAAGTGTAAGCCTTACTTGAAGCAAACAAGTAATGCCACAGGCTTCGCAGGACCAACACGTAGGCAAAATGTGCTGAGGGAAAGCACAGAGTGCATTTAGGGTGCTCACTGGAAAAGGGTGAAGTAAAGCAGAAGGTCCTTTATTGTGCGTGAAAAGGAGGATGGTAGCATCCAGTATTTTATGCCAGGGAGAGGTAGATTTTACCTACCCAACATTACCACACACTCTTTTCCTTATGCTATTGCAAAAAAATTTCACTTCTAAACTCAGATATATTTAAATACTTAGAAAAGGGCTATGATTTAACAGGCTATGTGGGACAGAAGTGGGAATTTAGGCAGGTATTGAGTAGCCTGAGAAAGAAAGCAGAAGACTATGCCTTTCTTACCAGGTAGGGAAAGCCAGTTGCAGTGAATATTACTAACAAATTGGTAACCATTTAGTAGTATTCTACTAAAAATTGTAGCAAATACTTAGGATTTAAACGTATTAGTATCTAACATGCTAGTGTTCAAAAAGATAGTAACAAACAGTGAATCTGGAGTGGCTCTCTAAGATCCTGTGTTTCTGAGGCATGGGAGTTGTTTGGGTGTAAAATCTGCAATGAACATGAACACAGAAACACTGTTGGGGAGCAATAATTTTCAGTTTGGTTAAAGTGAAGTGTCAAAAGACAGAAGGAAGATAATTAATATGAAAATGTGCAATCCTTTAGAGTATCTTTACTTTCTAGCATTTTACTGCCTGCCTCTGACAGGCACAGCTCACAGTACTGGGGCTCTGCTTTCACATTTCTGCAACCATGTTGGCTTCAATGAAACTACACCAAACAGGAACCTGCTTCTTGCTGCCATCAAAAATATAATGACGTCCTCCTTTTCTCAGAACATTTAACAAATGCACAGAGTCCTTTTACTCTGGGATTGCATGGGCTTGGACAGAAAGCAGGGCCACTGTGAAAAGAGGTACAGGCCTCCTGGAACCCTGTATCTCTGCATTACTGAAAGGTTGGGAGGACTTGCTATGAGAAACCATAGTCACAAAATTCACTGTATTTTGCTTTAGCTCACACATAGGGTGAAAAACAGTCAGAGGGAATTATCTTTGAACATTATCCTGTCTTGAAATTCCCATTTCCAGTCAAGACGAATGAGAAGCTGAGAGCTGAGTGCCTGCTCTAGCTATGCCTGACCTCTTGACAGCTCCTCACTCAGATTATTGCACCAAGGGGCTGTGATGAGACAAAGACGTCTGCCACTCCCAGGGGAAGAAGCAAAATGTGAACTAATGGTGCTGGGGTCATTCAGCTGCTCCTGTGCCTCTTTGCGTACTTGGGACATACAGCTGTGGAACTGAAGAGGTCACACGAAGCCTGGCTCCCCTTTCCTTCTCTGCAAGAAAGCAGGGGCATCTCCTCTCCAACTGCTCTGAGATGCTGAGGTATTCCCACCAGGAACAGTCCTGCCACAATCCTTTTAATGCACAGCGCAGCCAGTGGGGGACATTATGAGATAAGGTGGGCTGCTGCGCCAATAATACCTTCTGCAGCTTTTTGTGTCTTACGTCACACATAGAGTCATTTCCTCTCAAACAGCTCTACTGTGAATGTGAGACATTGGACAACTGGGTATGTATTTGCTTTAGTAGGCCCAAAGGCTATAAAAAAGAGGTTGACAGGACTTTGCCTTTCTCAGTCTCAGTTTTGATTAGAAAGCATTGCTCTCAGAGGAAACTAGGAAACATTTTCCAAAGTAAAACCAGATGATTAAATAGGGAGAATAGAGAATCACCTTTCTGTTATGAGCAGCTGTATGTCATAGAATCACATAATTGCTTGGGTTGGAAGGGACCTTAAAGATCATCTAATTGCAACCCACTGCCATGCACAGGGACACTTTCCACTAGACCAGGTTGCTCAAAGCCCCGTCCAACCTGGTCTTGAACACTGCCAGGGATGGGGCAGCCACAGCTTCTCTGGGCAACCTTGTGCCAGGGCCTCACCACATTCATAATGAAGAATTTCTTTATTTTATGAAAAATCTACCCTTTTTCAGTTTAAAGCCATTAAATTTGTTTACTGCCATACCCACTTTGAAATGAAACAAGAGGTGTTTGGCTTTCCTTATTTCACATGAAGGTAAATGTAAGAAGATGCCCTGAGACTTGTTCGATATGAAAGTTCACATCCCATCAGATTAGAAGGCAAACTTTATTTCCCAAGCTGCCACAAGAAGAAACATTATCCAAACATTCAGTAAGCCCTACCACAAAACTTAATGTTCCATTTGAAGTGAAAATCTCAGCAGCTCCATCGCTTCTCCTCGCGCAGCCCCTTCTTTCCCTCCCTCCTTTCTGTCACCTCTTCTAGGAAACCAGCTTTTACGGGGGGGGTTACAAAAGGACGGAGTGATTGATGCCGGACTCCTACAACCTCCCGCGGACGAGGGTTTCCCGCTCACATCGGTCCGGGGGCGCGGCGGCGGGAGCGGTGCGCGGGGCCGCCCCGGCGCCCATTGGCTCTGCGGCGGCCCGGGCTCGACGCGGACCCATAAAGGGTCGGTCCGTCCATCTGCTCGGTTGCCGCTGCCCAGCCATGCCTTCTCCGCCGTACGCCCTGCCCTGGCTGCTCGCCGCTTGCTGCCTCTGCGCCCTCCCGCGGGGCTCAGGTACGTCCCGCCCCGGCACCGAGAGAACACATAAGAGACTTCACCCGAACCTCACCCCGAGGGGCGCCGTCGGGGCTGGGCTCCGCGGCGTCCCCGCTCAGCCGTGTCCCCCCCGTGCCGTGTCCCTGCAGGGTTCCCCCAGCCTTTTTCGCGCTCCTGGGACGGCGCGGACCTGCCCAAAAGCCAGGTAGGTCCATCTTTGCCTTTCTCGCCCGAAAGCGATGCGCGGTGGACGGGTAGGACAGAGACCGTCCAGCCCGGGCTGGCCGCGGGAGGTGGGAAATGGGACTAGCGCACGGCAGGGAAATGAGGTAGGGAATTAACAACGGGCTGGAAATGCATCCTGAAATCCCTTGGGGAAGGAGGGGAGGGTGGGTGGCTGATGAAGGGAGTAGGGAGGCTGAAAACCTTTGCTACCTGCAGAAGGAGCTGAGACAGGTGCGGGCACAGTGGGATGTGCAGCTGAGTGCAGAATAGGATACCTGTGTCAGCGAAAACTGGGGAGGCTAATAACCACCCAGTCCTGGCTCCCTGAGCTAAAAAGCATGTCCCAAGGTATGATACACCTAGTGTTAATGTCTTTACTTTTTTTAAAGCAGCTGGCATTGTGTTTCAGTCAGTGGATGGAACTGTCCAGTCAACCCCAGGTAAATTGGCTTTGGTAATGTGTTTGATCTGCTGGGACTCTCCCTTCCGGACATACTAATTGCGCTGTGTAACCCTTAGCATCGATGTCTGCAGGTGAAAGAGCCTCCTTCAGAGAGCCAGCGGTTCTGGAAAGCAGAGTGACTTTGCTGGTGTGTGTGCTCTCCTCCCCACAGAGCTAGCTCAGACCTAGGCAAAGGAAAAAATGCTTTTCTTCCCATCACAGTAGTAGCTAGCACTGGAGCAAGAAGTAGTGCTAGTCAGTGCTGCAGGAGTTATGGGCAGGGTCCTGCCTGGTCCCATCTTGGTGGTACTGGGTGGATGGGTTTTTTCCAGGGTGCTCTGAGGGCAGGGGAGGGAGAGGAAATTTTCACAGCTCATTTCTGCTGTGGTGTCTCTGGCCCACAGCTTGCAAATGGTTTAAAAACACCCTCAGTAGCTTTGAAAGATCATTCCTGCTACATTTGATGCCCAACCCAAGGGTCATTTTCAAAGGGAAGAGAAAAGTCTGCAAGATCAGGAATGATCTGGAAACTTTGAACGTTCTGTGCTGATTTTTTATTCCTGAAGTCTTTCAGTTTTGTAAACCAGAGCTTGTGGAAAATAGTTCCCAGAACCAGTTATTCAGGTATCTTACATTTTCTTTCTTTGGAGCCGTAGTTGTTTTCTGTCTAATAGTATTGCATGCATTGGCAATCCTTGTCCTGTGGCAGTGAGTATGGGACAGTACTTTTCAGTATATGATTGATTAAAGATTATAGTACTGATTGTCTGAAATGGTTGTGAAAGAAAATGTGTGTAGATTAAATATGCCGAACCCAAACCTTTTTTTACAACATAGAAAGATGTATTTTAAGTGTAAGAGGCTCATTTAGGTTTTTATAGCACAAGACTGTTCACAACATTAATAGGTTGTGTGTATTCTTCTCATACGAAATGCTAGATTTCCAGCTCATAGTAGCATCATAAGTCTTTCCCTGCTCAGAGTGGTTTTAGTGGAACTGTGTTTGATCTAAATCATGTTGGGATCAGGATCAAGCCTGTTCTTTATTGGACTACACCACATCTTCTCCATAAGTGTATTGTATACTGTTTGGTTTTGCAGATCTCCAGCACTGTTTTGGATCTCTGTTATTCCATATTCAATAGCATGCAAACAAATGAGGTAAGGTAAATTTGTTTCTTTTATTTCAAAGCACCCCCTTCTTAACCTTAGAAAGCAACCCCTCCAAACCCGACTTTTGGACGTTTCTCTCCAAACAATAATGTATAATCTAATAGTGTCATGGTTTAGGAGCTGTAAGATAGTATAGAAAAGATCATTTCTTCTTGTTAGTAGCTCGCGTGTAATTCTCAGCTCTACTAAACTGTGCATGAAATTGCTGTTTTTCAGAGCTCAAGAACCAAAACATCCACTTACACCTGGGGTCAGTATTTTAACCTGTCACTTTTGACTAATACAGGGTTAAATATGTTAAAAATATGCATAACATTGGATCAACAGCATATTTAATATCATGCTAAACATAGAATCATAGAATGGTTTGGGTTCGAAGGGACCTTAAAGATCACCTAATTCCAACCCCACTGCCATGGGTAGGGACACCTTCCATTAGACCAGGAGGAATATGAGGTGTAGTATGCCCCTGCTAGAACATGGAAGCATATGACTTGCTTTATTGACCCTAATACTCTGTTTGAGCTTGGGGGTTTTTTTTGTGCTTCTGACTCTCATCCAAAACATTAAGTTGAGGAGTTACTGAGTGTAGCTCTTTCTCATTGGTGCATACATATTAGGAACTAGCTCAATGTCAGTTCTGCTTTATATAACTTTTTTATCACCACCAGTTTATTAAGAGCCTTTCCCATAAAATTCACTCAGCTCCTGGGTATGTTAAAAGGGCCAATTTACTTGTGGAGTTTGAGTCCTCTGTTGTTTCAAATCACAAGCAGAGCCTTCAAGACTACAATAAAGTATTTTGACATGTATTTCAATATCTCTTCTTGCCAGTGTGATTTCCTAAAGCAGCCATAAAACTCTACAATACTGAAGTTGATTGTATAAAAAAATCCAGCATTTCAGTCTTAAATGTCTACTAAATTTTTTTGAGTTCAGTATTGCTTCCTATGCTTCTGCAGCTTGGCTAGTAAGGGGACATTCAGAATCATCTGGTAACTTTAAATGGAGCCCTATTCCTGGTTACTATTTTAGTTATTAACTTGGCAAAAAATTCACACTCTGTGTCCTCAAGACTGGGAGCTGAAACTGGTACAGTATTCTGTTGAGAGATATGACTAATATCAGCTCCATATCTGCAATATGATTTCTAGGGGTATGATTAAGTGGCAAAGCAAATGTATGTGTGAAATATGGAAAAAGGACTATGTCAAATAGCAAGTTTTACCCAACTGGTTAAATCTCTTATTACATGAAGTTGTACTTTCTCTCTCAGTCCACAAGGAATCTTGAGAAGACACTGTAGACATGTGTCTATATGTAGCGCACCCAAAGAAACAGTTATGAAATCCTACTGATTTCAGCTGGACTTAAACTTTCTACATGATCCTATATTTATATGGATCTTTTAAAACAAATTTGGTTCATTAAGTTATAGATTATGTAGAGAAAATAGATGGTGTTTCAAGAGAAGAAATGAGTCCTTAGAACTAGAAAGGGAAAGTCAATGGCAATTTGGGTGTTAATGGGACTTGAATTCCATCTGGAGAATTTAAAATCTTTTGGGAGAACTAATAGACTATTTAACTTCAATGTCTAATCTTTGGGTAAATCTTGCAGATGGCACTTTCAAAAGAATAAAAAAGAGCTATCTAAATGTGGCTGCAGCACAATCATCTCTGTAAGAGTTTCAAGTTTCCATCGTAAAGTCAAGCTGGCACACTGTTTTGAAGCTGAGTTTTTACCATATAAACTCTCACCTGTTTAAATTAGCTGGGATATTTGAAACTGCAGCCTAAGTCATGAGTCAGTCTCTATCTTTGCGTGGTATATAATAATAATCTTGTAACAAAACTAGCATTTCACACTATCTCTTTGCTTTAGTCTCCTCCTCTGCATCCTTTAAAGCACCTTGATTGAGCACTTTTTTCTTTCATTGTATTTTATAGCCCTATAAATTGATGTCAGTTGCTCTATAAATTATTGTCTTGAGGCTTGAATCACAGAAATCCTTGTCTTATACTCTGAATCATGATTCTTTCATTGTTGCTTGTGTATTTTGTCTTTTATAATTTCTCCTCTCCAGTTTCATCTATATGCTTTTCCTGTGTTCTCATCCCCTGTTTTCACGTCCTTGCTCATTATATGTGCCTGCTCCAGGTAACTAAATCTGTTCACTGTTCAATCTAATTCACTGATATAACTGGACTGCAGCACACAGAGCTATCCTAGCTGAGAGCAGGCAGGCCGGCAGCAGTGCCATTGGCACAAAGGTTCCTCGACGTGGCTGAGTTACCAGACTGCTAGTTCAGGGTTTGGTTAGACACAGAATGCTCGCATTAAGTCATGAGGAAAGATGCTATTCCTTGGTGTAAGACTGAGTAATAAAAATGAGCAGTTTCCTGAAGAATAAAGGGTGCAGGGGAAGGCTTAAAACCAGCAATCATACCTGTGTTAAAAACAAGGGCAGTCTGAAAAGTGAAGAGCAACCGCATTTTAACAAGATAAGAGCTATGCGTAGAGTTCAAGCCAGAAGAGTGGAATTTACTCCAGGTTGAGCTTTGCTTCACCTGCCAGAGCACGGCTGTTCTTGGTTCTACAACAAGGGAAGCATGTTGAATGATTGTAATGAACAGGGTAACATTGGAGAAGGCAAGGTTCAAAATCAACCTTTCAAAGTATCTGTTACTGTTCTTACATCTGTCTGTGATAAGTGTAAGACTATCTCTTTTTCACATGGAGTGCAGCAACCTCATCATTGATGGAGGATTTGCTGTAACCAACCAAAGAAATTACAGCATCTTGATTAACTTTCACTGTCCACTTGCAGGAATCACAGATCGCTGCTGCAAAGTTTGCAAAGAAGGTAGGTAAATGTGAAGACAAGTGAGCAGCAGTGCACAGGAAAGTATGGCCTGTTTCTTGTGCTGCTTTTTCTAAAGTCAGCTTGATGTTTTTTTTCCAATGGTTGGGAAGTGAGCTGTGCTGACCTTTTTCCCTGCAAAGCAATCCAATATGTGTAAAGCTTTCTTTTATACATTTTCTAAAGCCCTTGAACCTTTAATTATGGTAATATAGTATATATACACTAGGCAGAATGGGTAGTTCTTGACAGTGCCCTTTGGGTATTAATTTTTAATCAGCATTCCAGATGAATGGACATCAGGGACTAACAACATCTTGTTGTTTACATACTGCCGAAAAAGCCCCTGAATTATTGATATTCTGATGGAATGACACTGAAACTTGTCAACAGGTCTATGGAACTGTGTTTAAAGTACCTTGTTATTGTTTGTGTTTTATTTTGCAGGATAGTCATGCGACTCTGGGACGGCCTTTTTTCCTTTTCAGGGTATCTGAAACTCTTACTTAAAGATTCTGAATCACAGACAGTGTAGATGAACAGCTGTTTCCCTTCACAAATTCTTTCTTCACTTTTGAGTAGAGGCCAAATATTCTTTGTTTGAAAGCTTAGGGAGCTGTTTGCTTATAAATCTCTGGTTCCATTAAAAGATGACAAGATAATGAGATCCGGGGTAGTAATGGATTAAGCACTTTTTTATTTGAAGACGTGACTCTGCAAATGTTTAATCTTGAGCCAAATTATCCAAAGATAGAAGTAGCATGTGACCTGTATCTCCAAGGTGCACTGATCCTAAATTTGTTAGATAAAATGTGTGTGAGCTGAATGTCCACTTGGTCTGAAAGGTCTTGCCAGAAAGAGACGGCACACTGTAGTAGGGTGAAAAGCCAAAGCAATATTATGGACATCATCATATCTTTCATGTGGTTTTTTTTCACCCATTGTCTTGCTGAACTATGGTATGGTCTAATTTTTTGTTCATGTTTGACACACTGATTAACACCAAATCAGTTTTTAGTAACTAAAAAGTTATCAAGTAGGTCATAGCAGGTAACCAGAGTACCAGTTCAGCTGCAATTTACATTTTGGCTTACTTCAAGTGTGTCTGGCCAGGTGCTTTCAGTGGTGGTATTTATATGCTCTTGCTTGGGCACCTGCATATAGTATCCCAGTGAATTGGGACCAAGACCCTTAATGAGAGTAGTTAAATCCAGAATGTTTAACCATTTGGCCAGAGGCTGAAGGAATATTTCTCAAATTCAAAGGCAAAACCCACCCTGCAAAGATCCCCTGGTATTTGACCTCTTGTCCCTTTAAAGGCAATCTTACTGCAGCCTTCTTATGTACTCTGTCTGCATGGCGCGAGATGTATTTTGGTGTGCTTATAAATCTGGCATCTCATACTTCTGCACAACCATATAATTTTTATATTTTTCAGCCTCGGAATGGAAGAACTGTCGAAAGCAGTGGTAAGTAGGCATCCTAAAGTGACGAGAACTTGTTCTGGGTTTTTATTAATAATGATCTTCATGACAGAAGGAGTTACTGCAACTTATTACAAACCTAGACCCCCACACAAATGTTTCATATTGTCACCAGGAGGTTTTTGGGCAGAAATGCTTGTTTTTTCATGCTCAGAGACTTCCAGTATACGCTCTTGACAAGTACTGTTTTATTCTCTCTTTAAGGTTCAGTAAGGAGGAGCTTTCCTCCTCTGTGAAAATATGGAAATGGTACAGCAGTTATAAAGCTTAAAACCAGAGGGTATAAATTGTACTTGGAACACAAAAACTAGACTCTGTTCCAAGAGGCTATCAGTCGCCTAATCTTACACAAGATCCCATTAATACAGATCTCTGCTTGCAGATAAGAGTTATCCTCACATTAGAATTAAGACCTGCCTTGGGGTAAACTAACTAGAAAGAGTAGGAGTGGGGATGTAAGGAAGGAAGATGACGAGAACTAATATCACCTAGCGTTTGCATATCCATCTTTGAATGTGTCTATTAAAGGTATTCATGGGAAATGGACAAGACAGTCAATGCACGTGTCCCCTCCTTCAGTCTCTCATCTTCCAACCTTTTATCTTGCAATAACGATCACTGTTTTCTGTTTGCAATGTAAGAGTTACTTCCAGCGGTTGATTGAAAGGGTTGGGGTTTTCTGGGGGAACAGAACAGAAGAACAGAAAAAGAAAAAAAAAAAAAAAAAAACAAAAAAAAAAAACCCTGCAAAGGAAACCCAAGGAAAGAGAAACTTTGCTGGATATTCAGGATTAAACCATTCCAGAAAGAAAGGAACCAACGAAGGCTTGGTAGTGTTGTAGATCAGCATTGCTACTTGTTTGCTCTTGTCTTGGGCAGTGCCCTGGGTGTCCATTGCTTCTCATGGATGAAAGGAAGATAAGGAGCTAGATGGATCTCTGCTTTGAGCCAGGGCAGCTATTCTTGTGTGGTTAAGTCCACATGTGTGCAGCAGATATTTCATAGCTATGAAACCTTCAGAGGGAGGTAGTGCTGCCCAGATCTGTTTAGAGTAACTGGCAGCATGAGTTTTGGGGCAAAACAGTTCAAAACCAATTAGATTAAACTTGCATGAAAGTACCTTATTCAGAGTACTCTGGTGTTAGCAGAATTGCTGGACTATCAACCGCATATCACTGAAATGCTGGTGTAGAAGCTACCACTTTTTAACCATGCCCTGGCCTTGCATACAGCAGTAAATTTTATCCACAGCTCAGCCCCCTGGGCCAGTCTGGCTGCAAGATGCACACTATGCCTCCACACTCTAAAAGAAGGACATTGAAGTTAGGACAGGGTGGAGAGAGAACTGTATGAAGAGGGAGGTTTCATGTTTGAGTACAAGTAACAGATTAGGCACTTATCTGAACTTTCAGACTTTCATCCATCAAACTTCTGCTAGAACTTAAAGATATTTCATGTCTAACTTTGAGAAGGACTAGGCATACAGAACTGAATCCTAAGTCATATTCAGACCAACATCTCAACATAAAATGTGTTCATGTGTTTCAGAATACCATGGAATATGAAGTTCATTGGTCAACTTACCAGTGCGAAGACTTGATTTACATAAAGAGATTTCTCATTGTCTATTGTGTGACTCAGTTGCCTGGATTTTGCTGTTCCATGTAATAAATTTGCAACCATTAATTATTGTTGTCCTTTTTTTATTGAAGTGGGTACTAGACCTCATTGGGCTATAGTGTAGCATTGCATGGTTCCAACTGTATTCAAAGGAAATCAATCATCAGAATATTGGCCATTTTCCAATCCAACAGTACATTTTGTAGCATCTTCTCTAATGGGGTCATGAATTACCAGCTTGCCCTTTTGACTAAATAATATACTTCCTTGGCATTTCACAATATGCATCCCAAACAGCATGATGAGATGTTAGAATCATCATCGATATTTTGATGACTTGATTCTTGGTTTTCGTAACTAAGGGCTTGAGTGTGATAACTGCTGAATCCAAAGTACTTTGAAAGAAGGGAAGCAAGTATTGCTGTTACACATAGGCACTATTTGGTCAGATGCTGTGTGTTTTTCAGCCTTGCCTTACTGGCTATCATAAAGCACAAATGAGTCACTTATGAGAGATATTCTGAACATCTGCCCTTTTTACTGAAATCATGCATTTAAACCTGTGGTCCAGCCAATTGTGCTTGCACAATGTGCGGTGGGGTGATCTGTTCTGGTAGGTGAAGACATATATGGCCAGATAACTTAAAGCAGCTACTTCCTTATTAAGAAAAAAGCATAGTAAAAGCCAGGGTCTGGAGATACACACCAGGCTGGAATTCCTCAACGTGGAGTCCCACAGTGTTGGCTTCTTCAAGCCCTTTGTTATTTTCCTTTTCTCTCCTTGATTCCTCAGTCCTAGTACACGGCATGATCCCATCTCAGTTACACTGGTACAGCTGCATGCAAACTGCAGGAAGGCATAAGAATACCTCTGTCTTTAAAAATAAATCCTGAGAAACCTGGCACTTCTGGCCTGTTCCACCTCAAAGGCTAAGCTGAGCAGTATCAAGTTTTACTCAGCTCTGCATAAATATTTGTACTGATTTTGGCTAGGATGAAGTTAATTTTCTTCACAGTAGCTTGTATGGGTCTGTGACCAAAACACTGTTGATAACAGAGGGATGTTTTAGCTATTGCTGAGTAGTGCTCCCACAGAGTCAAGTCCTTCTCTGTTTCCTACACCACCTCACAAGTGAGCAGACTGATGGGGTACAAGGAGCTGGGAAGAGGCATAGCTGGGACAGATGACCCCAACTGACCCAAGGGGTCATAGTCCATACCATATGATGTCATGCTCAGCATATAAAGCTGGTGAAAGCAGGAGAGAGTGGAACATTTGGAGTCACTGCTTTTGTTTTCCAAGTCACCATTAAACATGACAGAGGCCTGCTTTGCTGGAGATGAACATTTGCATGCTGAGGGAAAGCAATGAATTCCTTCTTCTGCTTCGCTTTACCTATTAAACTGTCTTTATCTCAACCAATGAGTTTTCTCATGTTTACCCTTCCTTCTCCGCCCCCATCTTGGTTGGGAGGGGGAATGAGTGAACGGCTGTGTGGGGCTGAGCTGTTATTTGGCCATGGTTAACCCATAGCAATACTGTGCCATGGGTAAATCATGCTGTGCTCTCTTGATCAGTAGTGGCTTCCTCCACCCATGACAGGTTTCATGAATAACATCTATTTGGTCCTTGAAACTGGTTAAATAAAAAGCAGGTTAAATAAAAATAAGGTGGTAATTTGCAGGTAAGGACCCAGCTTAGGTTCCTCAGCTGTATTTCTGTAGTAACTGTGGCTCCTCTGTAAAAGGTACAGGAGAGCTCTTGTTCACTGCTCAGTAGAAACCCTTGCTCCCTGGAGCAAGACAAATGTCACCTGTGGAATAGGAGTGGTTAAGAGTATTGAAATGTAAATGGCATCCCTGGCTCAAAACTCATCCTGAACATCCCACTGCAAAAACCAAAGCAGAAATCAAGGAGCACGGTCAAGGGGGAGACAACAATTCGAAGCACAGAAAAAATATCTGCAAGAAAAGGAAGTAAAAGCTGTTTCCATTGTCAGCAAGAGAAGAGGCAAATAAAAAGTGACATGACAAGGTATGCAACCAATGAGTGTGCTTAGGAGAGTAAATCCAATGCTTATCCATCCTCTTGTAATAAAAAGGAGCAAGAAGAGAGAGTCAATTACACTGAGAGGCAATACATTTAAGCTGCAAAGGAGAACATTTTTTCTAACACTTAATTGACTCCTGAGACCAGTTGCCACAGCTTAGAGCGTGTGATTAGAGACAGCTCTGCCAGCTCTTGGGAAAACAGGCATATCCAGGAGCACACACCTTCGTGCCATCTAGCTTTCCTCGAAAATCACTTCAGTCTTGCCCAGGATCTCCTGCGTTAAAAGCCTGGTCTGCTCAAGCCAGGCTTAGCAAGGCATTTCCCTGCAGAGCACACAGCAAGAGACCTGGAAATGTATTTGCTGGTGGGGGAGCGAGTGCTGCCTGGCCTTACAACCTACTGCTCACTGAAGAGCCAGAGCAGGAAGCATGAGAGGAAAACCTTCTGACATAGTTTAACTCCATCCAGCAACTAAGCCCCACACAGCTGCTCACTCACTGCCCCTCAATAAACTTGTGGGTTGAGATAGAGACAGTTTAATAGGTATAGCAAAAGCCATGAGCACAAGCCAAGCAGAGCAAGGAATTCATTCACTACTTCCCATGGGCAGGCAGGTGTTTAGCCATCTCCAGGACAGCAGGGCTACATCATGCATAAGGGTTATTTGGGGAGAAAAACGCCATCACCCTGAACATCTTCCTTCCTTCTTCCCCCAGCTGTATATGCTGAGCATGATGCCATATGGTGTGGGATATCCCTTGAGTCAGTTGGGGTCAGCTGTCCTGGCTATGTCCCCTCCCAGCTCCTTGTGCACCCCCAGCCTACTTGCTGGTGGGGTGGTGTGAGGAGCAGAAAAGGCCTTGACACTGCTCAACAATAATGGAAACATCCCTGTGTCACCAGCACCATTTCCAGCACAAATCCAAACTGTGGACATCCAAACAAATCCACAAATCCAAACAAATCCACTATGGAGAAAATCAACTTTATCCCAGCCAAAACCAGCAGACCTTCTCTAGCGCCTCAGACAGACTCATTCCCTGCTCAGCTGCCACAGGGAACAGCATACTTACAGACATACCCAGACAACAGCAAGCTGGGAGGGATGGCAAGCACTGGAGGACAGAGTCAGCATTCAGGATGGTCTTGGCAAAGATACATGTGGAAAAAATATGTACGGCTCATGGAGGATGTCAGGCAGGTATTACACATACTGAAGAATAATGACTTGAAGCTTTGCAGCAAAGGAGATGTTTAGCTGTAGACAGACAAATATCACAGTGTTGGGGAGAATGCAAAATTACGATGTGGAATGAATGAGAAGCTGTAGAGACTATGACATGGGAGGTGTTGCACTGCTGATGGTACAGAAGACTTTATGTAGAGAGTAGCACTTGAGAAGAAAGAGGGGGACCAACAGGAGAAAGCCCAGCAGAGAGGAAAGGTGGAGGTTTCATTCAGGAAAGCTGGTGCCTGAAATGAAGTAGGGCTGGTTAGCAAGAAGGAAAGTTTGAAAAGGGGAATGAGTAAATGTTTCATTTTAAGCTCACCTCTCCTGGCAGTATCCACCGTGGCCACGGGTGGATACTGCCAGGAGAGGTAAGCTTAGAATGAGGAAAGATTCACATTAAATCTGACTATCAGAAGCACTGACTGATAGGCAGAGTTACCTTTTCTTGGTCATAAAAATTCACGAGGGGTACCAACACCTCACTTGGAATCTAAGTTACAAAAGTCCCAGCTCTAAAATAACTGCCGGCAGCATTTTCTGTCTTCAGTGTTACACCATGATGCAATGTTTATTCCTAGTTACGTTTCATTTAATGAAATAGTAGCACCGTTGTTTTATTGAATATCTAGCATACTTCAGCTTGAAGTTGCTCTGGCTGCTTCTGGAGAAGTGAAGATATAATCTTAGAGAGCCCAGCACTTACATACTTTGCATACTTTTATCTCATGATAACACTTGTCACACTAACAGCTGTGACAAGTGGACCCAGACTCCCGGAGCTGCAGGGCAGACCTGGGAAGGACACTGTCCTTACTTCTGGAATGTTTGTGTAACATGACAGAAAACATCTCAGGATGGAAAAGGAAGCATGTGGATTATGGGAAAAAAAAAAATGGAAAAGCCCATTTGCGACCTGCAAACTCACACTGCACACAAACTGGAGTCCTGTGAAAATTCAGTGAGAGAATTCACATGACTGGCAATAAGGGCTGATCGACAGCCACTGAAATAACTGTCATGAATGCATGACATGAAATACCATTTAGGAACTAACCCACATTAGCTGACTGCTGGTTTTCACAATTCTCAGGAAGTAGCTGCAGAAATTGCAGATCTATCTGCTGGAGATTTAAAACCATTTGCTTAACATAGCCGGTTGAGCAGAAGATACGTAAGTGCTCGACAGGCTGGCCAAAAGCTGCCAGCATCCTGTTCTAGCATTTTCCTAGTGCACGTGAGGCTGCCAAATGAAGTCCAGCCTCAAGACAGACTTGCTTGTTATTCTAAACACAGCAACAAAATGTTTATTTCTTTGCTGGGATCTTAGAGTTGAGCAGTGATCAGAGGGTCTCTACAGGCAGCCAAGGCGGATTCTTACTTGGAGATCACTTTGAAGATTTGTTTCACTTATCTGTTCCAGACAATTGCCACCCCTCTACATTATTAAGCAGGGTAAAAGCATATGTTTGACTGGACTGGACTTTGTAAACTGCCTTAATCTATACATCTATCACCCTGATAGGTTTCTTCACTGAACAACTAGGAGTAGCTGCCAAGTCTCCTTCTCCAGTCATCTCTGGATCTACTTTTCCCACAGTGCAGAAACAAAAATGTGACTGATCTTATAGCTGGTTATGATTCACCATCTATATTTTTGACATTTCTCTGGGGCAAAGAACCTTGTACAGCAAACACCATCTATCTATTAGCCTTAAATCTGCTGCAAGATCAGTAGAGAAAGTCTGAAGGAGAACATATGGCAGACTTCAAAGGAGAAAGTTTTTAATACCTTTACACAAAGCTTCTGTGCCCTGGGGTTTCTGCAGAGCAGTTCAGCTAGTACCTAATGAATTACTGCAAAGGGGAGATGTGTGCACAAAAAACATATGCTTCTGGAATATAGATATCTAAACATCAACCAGCAAAAGACCTAAATATGGCCTAGAACTTCCAACGGAGAAGGCAAAAATGCAGAACACACATGAATGGACCTCAGAGCAAAAAGGACTGGCAATCCTGTGGGACCCTTAGCAAAAAGTGTGACCTGGTAGCAAAATCCAGGAGCCTCAATCAGCATAGGAACAAGCTCATGTCTCCTCTGACGACCCTGGAGTGAAGGGACATGCTGCAGCCACCTACCCTGCTGGGCAGCGTGGCCTGTCTGGGGACTACACCAGAGACTCTGCTACATAAATAAACACCAAAAATAGCCTTTGATAATAACTTGGTAGTCTTATACCACGTATTTTCCTTCATTTGCACAGCTGTGTATAGTCTGTATAGATCCACAGACTGTGTATCATCTAAAATAACCCAAAGTCACTGTTTTGTGACATGCAGTGGAGCACACACTTGACTTCCAAGGGGACAAGGATGTTTAGCATTGCAATATTTGGACTGGTCAGCAGAGGGCAACGCCAATATCAAATTTGGCCGTGCAGGAGCCGCTGATGTGCTGTGCTTGTCCCGCTCCTAGCACAGGTAACAAATGAGTTCAGCGGACCTTACGCATCCCTTGCACTCACCTGGACAAGGCTCTCCCAGGCCGTAAGTTGGGATATTTCCTCACCTTACAAAGCAAGCAAAGGTGGCAAGCTTATAACCCCAAATCTCAGTACAGAGTGAAATGCAAGCTCTCTGCACAACTGAGATATTGATCAGAAACATCAGTCTTCTAGACAGGTAGAAGAAGAAGAGCTTTTCCAGGCAACATTACATCTCCATGCTCCCATCTGCCCACAGCTTCATTGAATTGTGGAGCACCATGTACACACATTTTCTAATAGGTGTTATTGAAAACATCCATTCTCCTTGACAATTGTACCATGCCACAATTGAGTTAGGAAAGTAACGCTACATCAAGATAAATATGTTTTGCAGCATCAGTAACAAGAGAGGTGCCAGAGGTGCTATGTTCTGAAATTTTTCATTGCTTTGCTTTACAATTCAGTCAGTGCCAGCCTCAGTTACACATGGCTAGACTAAACTGAAATCTGTATCATGGGATATACGAGAACTAGCTATGTGCAAAACTACTGTGCAATTAACCTCTTGTTTTACCAAAGTAAATTAGCAACTACGTGATCAACAGAACTAGCAAAGTTATTTATATTAGATTTGTACTTTGACGAAGATCTGCCATTTTGTATTTAATTAAAGTTAGTTTTTGCTACCATTTCATTAGCATAAGATTATGCTGTGACCCTTATTTCAGTCAGGACACACACTGGAGCTCTTTCTTTTACAGGGTTACCTGTTTCCATATAACTGTTAGAAATCAGCTTGTGGTTTCAGCTCTGCATCTTATTTGCCTAGAAACGCTCAACAGATTCAGAAGTTAACAGGTGAGGACAGATGGATAAGCAAGCAAATTATGTGCTGCCATAAATGTCGCTTTTTTAGGAAGAAGACCAAAACCAGAAGGGAGAAAGGCAGCTGAGTAGGGAGTGTATAAAATGGGAAATTGAATGTCTGAGCTCTAGTTCTAGCTCTCTTGATCTGTAACAGTACCACTACATTTCAGTGAACCACCTAAGGGCATGATTTCCATACTTACCAAGCACTTTGTTTAGCAGAGGCTTACCCAAGGATATGAAGTTAAGCATGTATGCTACCAAGATAGGACCTTTCCACCTGACTCAGCTTCCCTGTTTGTGAAACAAGGGTATGGTTACTTAGCCTCAAAGATTTGTTATGATACCCAGTTAATTTCTGTTCAGAAATAGCTTCAAAATCCTCAAGAGTGTCTATTTATCAGCCTGGATAAAACTTTAACCTTCCAAGGAAGCCAAATGCTGATGATTTAGGTATTTGTCTGATTTTGTTCCCAATCCCTGTGTCTAGAGTAAATAATATTAATTACTGTAATAGACCAGTAATATTTGTCACAGTTTACCTTATAGTCAAGTAAGAGATTTTTATCCTTATATTCAATTTATCTTCAAATAAAAATTGTTATCTTCTTACACTAATGCATCATTATTTACCAGAGAAACTAGCCCTACTCCAAAAACTGTTTATGTAGTCTTCAGTGTACATTTTGCAGTGCTAAACCCCAGTCCTGCATTCATCCTGTTTAGACTGGTAACACTTGGAATGAAAGAAACTTTTCCTGCTGTTCTGTCCCCATGCTTCTTTTCCTCTGCTGATGTGTTGTAAGGCAGCAGTGAAGTGTCATCACTGTGTTTGCTTCCTCTTCAGCAGCAGACATTTGATCTGTTGGTTGCCCCTGCCAAGGCTGGTACAAAACTTAATGAGCTGTGCTCACTTTTAGCAAGTGCTGTGGAAGGAAGAGTATGTCTGGAAAATATCAGTGGTCCTGTTGAGTACGTAATGGGACAGAAGGTATAAATGCAGAGCCAGAACGGCCAGAAAGTATCCTGACATTTGTCTTGCTTGACAACCTTTATAGCATAAACAAAAGAACATCACCCAGTAATTCCTGCCATGAAGGGAATTTTCTTTTTTTTTTTTCTTTTGCTTTATTCTATCATGAAATGCCATTTCACACAATAAATTTTACGTTCACTTCCTGCAGATATTTATACTGTTCTTTCTTTCCCTGTCTATCCCGCTCTTGCTATTTTTACAGCATTTTCATCTCCCTTCTCCCATTTCATAGCTCCTCACCACTTCAGCACCATTTCTCCCAACAGCAACTTCTTCAGCCCTTCCTCCTTTGGAATACGCTCTGAGGAGAAACCTGCTTTGAAGCAGGTACCAGAAAAGGGGTTTTTTTTAGAGGTACTGTAGATTCTTAATGTAGTGAAAGTAAGTTAAAACCTCCTGGATGTGGAAGTCATTTTACTTTTTTAAAAATTACAAAAATGACTATTTAAACAAATGTATGGATCCATGGAGGAAAAGAGATGGGTTACAAGGGGTTGAAGGGGAAGAAGATCCCTTCTTAAGATCTTAATAACTTGCATTCTCATTTGTACCATAGACTAGTACTGAATTTATAATCTGTGTTAGAAGACATGGATTCACCAGTTTCTGGATCTTTTGCCATGATTTCAGAGGAAGGAAGACTAGGCCTATCTGAAGACAGAGTGATCTTGAAAGAGAAACAAGATGTGAGGAGTCCCAGTGTGCACATCTTTGAATTTCTCAGAAGAATGCTTCAATTTGCACTATTAAGTGACGGTGAAGCACTCAGTTGATATTATTTTACCAGGATTTATTATTGCTGCCATTGTCTTGTCATGGAAGACATGCCCCTTACGCCCATCAGGAGGGCACAAGGGAAGTTCTCAGCCAAAAGTTGGCCATGGTCCACATCTCAAAACAGTTCCACACCAGTGTATCTCCACCAATGCCAACACATTTAAAACCTAAGTCACAGTGACAATCGGGCCTGTGTGATGACATGCAGAAAGAAGCTCTCAGACTGGGAAATAGGAAGCACATTGTGGCAGGCTTCCCAGGTCTACTACTGAATGGTGTCGCAGTGAGCAGCATACATGTATAAGGTACCCTGGAAAAGCTGGGTCCCAGGTACATTTTCTGATGTGTTATAATGACTCAAACAGGGGAGATCAATAAAAGTAAATCTGAAATAAATAAGGAAGTTAAAACTTGGGAGGGGAGAGGGGCCAGGCTAAGTAACAGATGCTTAATGTTTCCTAAACAGATGCATATGCCATGTTTGAGTTCCCTTACTGCAGCAAGCTCCTTCCTTGGTGAATTCAGCTAGCTGAGTATGATTTAAGCCTCATCAAGCAACTCCATGATGTTTGAATGAATAGAGAAGCTCAAAAAAGTAATCTGTTTCTTAGTTCAAGCAGAAAATTTCACTGTCTTCTGGGCATGTTTGAAACTCAGAGCTATCAGAGTTTCAGAAGAGAAAGTCGGCCAAGTGCTGTGACAGCTCGACACGGCCCCTCACTGTTTTGCCATTAACTCCAGCTTAACTAGTGCCCTGGATTCAACGCATTCTACAAGGAGAAAGACTCAAGTTTTTCCTCTGACCTAGATGAAGGACAGCTATTTTCAGGTTACTAAATGCACTTCTTTTGCATTCTGCAAGGTAAGCCTGTTGACTCTACCTTTTAGTCTGCATGGCATGATGCCTAGAAATGCACTCATGGGTTGAGATCACATCTGGACTAGACATTAAAAAATAAGGAAAAAAGAAACAGTATCACTGCTGATTCACCTAACCACTGAGTAAGAGTCAGGTTCCCTCTTTCTGCTGCTGTGCTGGCTCTGTATGGTGCCTTCATTTGCCATGAGTCAATGAACTCCCATTGGTGGGAGTTCAGAACCCTAGATTCAAGACATAGTACAAAGCAAGGTGCTGGCATAATGCAGCTCCTGGGAGGAGTAAGTTCAAATGAAAGTATAGCAGCCAAACCAAGCCTGAGGAAACCATGAAAGCCTCCTGAACCTGAGGCATGAGTAGAAAGATGCATGAATTATGGTGCTTAGGAAGAAAAGAGGCACCCAGACACTCAGGCAATGCCTAAGAACATGTGTGTGCCTTCCTTGGCTTGGCAGGTAGAGAGCTTGCACTCTGACAAAGGAAGCAACTAGCAAGTTGAGGCAGTGAATGCTTTTTCTGAGTCTGCCGCTTTGGCAAATGCATTTAAAAGCTACCTCAGCCTAGTGACCACGTTCCCCATTCCCTGCTTTCAAGGGAGATCAGAGCACAGAGATAACCCAGGGTCAGCTTGCACATTTTGGTGGTTCGTTGGTTACACATTTCTAAGTATATGACTGACTCCTGTCCCCAGCTGCCAGGTTGCTGCAGACATAATTAATGTTGAAATGGTTGCCAGTTGAGTGTAAATGAATTCTTTTGTCGGAGGCTAGAATGATTAAGAAACCCCACCATGACACTGCTGGCAAAAATATTCTCACAGATGCTATGCACAGCACTGGGATAGTTGGAGCAAGCTGGAAAGAATTCACTTTCATCGCAAAGCTGGAAATGGTTGTGCCATTCTCTTCCATGCACTCCCTTCACATAACCCCTTGTTTGGGAGTCTAATCAGCTGCTTGCATAAACAAAACAATAATTTCCCAGTAGTTAAAACACCCATCAGCCTCAAAATAGTCAATAACTTTAGCTAGTTAACAAACAATGTGTCCTCTGAAGTCATGGAAGTATGTAAGTTGTGACACAAAGGAGAGCTGAGGAAGAGAGACAGAGAGATGTAAAGCTGGTAACAGCGGTGAAAACAGGAGCAGAATCTGACCCAGCTGCTAGGACAGCCTTCACAAACCATATGTTTCACATATTATCAGGTATTTATTTGGGGTAGAGCAGTGTACAGGGCTGAGAATATGCTAGAAGACTGAATGTATGTTTTATTGTGTATTTAAACTGAGACTGGCTTTTTTTAATCAAAGATTAAAAGTTCCCCATTGAAGCATTCATAACGTATCTTCAAAAGACAGACAAAATAGGCTTCACAGCTGCATGAGAGAAATAGAATTAATGAGTTCCTAAAATTAATATCTTAATGTTGGGCATTATATTTTCAATTGCCTTGAGAATTCACAACTAAAAAAGCAGGAATGAATGCTCTGGTTGTTCGACATTTAGAAGTACAACAGAAGAGCTGTAGAGAACTGGAGAGCCACAGCAAGGCATATTTCTGTATGGAACCAATATGTGTGTAGATCAGCTCTACTAAAGACAGAGCAGAGCTGTACAGTAGCTGCTGGGACTCTTGAATGCTCCAGGGATGCTCTTTCTCTGTGGCTCTCCCTGGACCAGCCAGTGTTCTCTCCTTGTTCCAGTGTTCTTCTAGTTGGTTCTCATCTGTTGAGTTTTGCCAAGTAATTGAGGATGAACTACTGCTGAAGGGGATGCCTTCCCCACCTTGCATTTTGGCAAATGTGAGCTGCAGGCCCCAGAGAATCTTCTGGGCACTCAGCTGTGAAAGACCACATCTTCCCAAACTTGCTGCTTCTGGAGTAGCAGGATGCACCCTGTAGTCGCACTTAAGTCTACATAAACTTTCCACTAAAGCTCGATGAGTTGAATAAAAGAAGTATTGAACTGTTTTTTCGGCAACAAGGACACAGAGACCAACCAGCATCACTCCAATGGCTGCTCTCCCTCTGATCAGGTCTCAGGCAGAGTCCTATACCCTGGGTGGCAGCAGCATCTCTTAGCTAGTTTGTCCCAGCACAGGCCACACAGCTCTTTGAGATAGTTGTATGCTCTTACACATGCCAGCATCAAGCTTTGCCTCCTCTCCATAATTGCTGATACTTGGAGAAAGATTAATTTCCCCTTTTTCTGTGTGTGTGGGGGGGTAGGATTTTTATAAGCACAAGTGTTTGCTGAAACCTCATGCTCCATAGGTCATGTCTCAATTCATGTACTTGGTGTTATACACATTAATTCCAGACAGAGACCTTTTAAATATCCATGGGGGTTCATAGTTGCAGCCCATATCACAGAAGCATTGAAAACAGCCTCTTCTTCAGCAGCTCCAGCCATTATCCCACCCTCGATCACTTCCTCCTGCCAGCATGGAAATATTCAAGTTGTGCCAACGCCACCGTGAAGGGTGGTGTTTTACTTTAACAATCAAAAGAAAGAGAAAAGAAAATGAAAGCTTTTCATACGAGCACAGCAGCCTGGCTCACATTGATGCTGTGGGCAGCCTGAGTGGTACAGCACAGCAAGAGCAAGCCCCTGCTACTGCAGAGGCACCCATGCTGTGGGCAGCTGGTTCGAACAGGCAAGGAGCAAGCCTCTGAGCCAACACAGCATGAGATACAACCGTCAGCCTGACAGGAGAACAGGGGGCTGTTTTGATTCAACCACAGCTCATAAGGTCAATGTTGATTGAAACTGCTGTAGGAAAACATTCAGCAGCCCCCTAAGGAGCCACCGTTGCTTTCAAGACTGAGAGTTTGGTTTGTGGTACAGGTCAGCAGCAGCATTTCGCCCTCTAGATCTCTAGCCAAAGGTTGCCACATTTACACAGGTAGCAATGGCTGCCCTCAAACCAAGATTTTTCTACTGTCCACACTACAAGCCACTTATCTCTAGTGCTCATAACAGCCAGTTATACTGAGACTGACCTGACACCAACACTGTTCTCCCTTGGTTTTCTTCTAGTCTAGCCTCTAGTAGATATTTGCAGCTTACACACCTGCTAGAGGTTTCACATACATAGTCTTCTGCTTGCAGTCCCACAATACCTCATTCCTGGCTTCTTCCTCTTCATTTAAATTCCCTAGCCTGCCTATACAAAGAGATGAGCACCCTGCAGCCCATTCTCCAAAAAGTCTCAATTCTCAGACCAGAAAAAACAGCAGAATATTTGACTTACACTAGAGAAAGCAGCAGCACAATATAGATTATTATACGAAACAGAAGCTCCCAAAACTTTGGGCTTCTAATGTCAGTCTTCAGCAGTTCTTTAAACAGCCTTTTTACCTGGCTGGATTTATATATGTGAAGATGGTGGACACAAGGGGCTTCCTGTTCTGTGTTACAAATGGAATAATCCAAACACCTAATAATGCAATTATTCTAATGAATACAAGAAGTATTGAACTTTTAAATTTGAATGGCATCATGCTGGTGAAGCTTTTAAAGTCTTCCACAGCACAGCAGACACTAATACTCATGTGTGTCCACCATAATGTTGCAATCCAGAGTGCAAATCTAACAGTGCTTAAGTAGCCTTTCAAATGGCATAGGCAGAAGGGTTTAGGAAGGTCCTGGAAAAGGCCACTTTATGCGTTGCATTTTAACACGTTTCCTTGATCTGAATCCTAATGGAACAAGCCTCAAAGCAGCTAAGGAGATTCTCAGTATCAGAGAGGTGGAAAACATATTTGGAAGAAGAGTTTCTAGAAGAAACTAGAGAAGACTGTAGATTCTAGTTTCTTTAAGGCTCAAGCACTGACAAGGTTCATATACTATGTGTAGAAGACTCCTTGGATTGTACAACATCAATCCAGAAACTGAAAGGACAATTCCAACACCATCTTTGGACCAAAGAGTGTGCAGCGGCACTCCAAAGCCACAGCACAGCCTTACATACATATCCAAATCTTAAAGAAGATAATTCATCAGCTTTACCACCATTATAAGGTCGTCTCTCCAGTGCATCTACTTAAAATAGTTAGTTACCTGTGCCCATGAGGAGGTTTAAAGTGATCAGATGAAGCAGACTTCTGCATATATCGAATAAAGAGATTTCAGCCATACACAGAGACACAAGCTTTAAAGACTATAAAGCAGGTTTCCTTAAGAAACTGCACTGCCAAAAAAAAAAAATAAATCTTCTGTTTGGTGCAACAAATATTCTATAGAAGGGAATAAGTTGGACACAAATACTTTCCACACCTATTTATTCATGTACATAGACTTTTTTCATTTGAAGGATGTAACTAGGGAAAGCTAGCCAGCCACCCTGCTTTTAGTGGCTTTTCAGGCATACACACAGGTAGACACCCACAGAAATTTTGACCAAAAAGGCCAACCAGCATGAAAAACTGAGCTGTGGGGAAAGGCAGGGTTAACCCCAAGGTCAGGAGCCTGGTGGCACTTAGAACTCCTGTGACTAGGCATGTTGGTGGGATGGTTTAACCAGAGCAGTCATCTTGAAAATAAGTTCAGGATGAATACTAGGTATCACCCCTCCTTGAGCAATGGTCACACAACATAAGAGCCTGTTCAGCTCATTATCGTTTCTCACAGCCAGCTGGATGTGTCTGGGCAGGATCCTGGTTTTCTTGCTTTCCCACGCAGCTTTCCCCGCCAGCTCCAGGATCTCAGCACTCAGGTACTCCAGCACTGCAGCCAGGTAGACAGCAGCGCCGATACCAATCCTGTCAGCATAGTTCCCTCTTTTAAGGAGCCTGTAGATGCGACCCACAGGGAACTGCAGATTAGCTTTGGCTGATTTGGATTTCTTTGGCCCAGGATGGGACTTTGTGGTTTTCTTCTCCATTCAGATATCAATCTAGGATAAAAAGAGAAAGAATTAAGAAAACCCCAAACTGAACAGACACAAAAACTGTAGTCCTTTCTTCCTCTTCATTTCACTCACTGCCTAATTCTTTTACAAGTCAGTTTTCCATCTCAGAAAGTTTGCTAGCTGTTCATACTTTGTCTGAAGGAGCAAACAGGTCAGGGTGCTGCTTGGGAAGAGTATGGCAAGCTCCCAGCCAAGAGGCACTTACAAGCTCAGTCAGATCAACAGGTCATCCATCTGCTAGATTTCCAGAACTTTTCAAGACAGTAAGAACTTAGGAGCAAAGTCTTTTGATTCAGTAACAAGGAAGAGCTGCTCTTAAGGAGAAAGGTTAAGAAAACTAAGCTTCAAGACACTTGCAAGCATTCAGAAACCCTTCAGGAAAGCTTTATTGAACTTGCTCCTCATGAGAACCTAAGCAGTTTCTGCAATGATGGGCTTGTGAGAGCCAGACATAGAAACTTGTATCTCTCTCTGAAGTAAGAACAACAGAGAAGAATTTCATCTACTGGAAACCACTTCAAATGGATCTTGCCTTGCAGAGGTGAAAGGACCAACAGCTGCAAGATAACAGGCCACAATCAGGAACAAGACTTACGGGAAGAAGAGAAGCTTTGGTTTACATCAGACACCAAAATTGCTCTGCTCAGCACACTGCACATCAGGCTACTGTAAACACACAAGTGCAATCTTCTTGTATGGTACTGGATCCGTCCTAACAAACCCCATCACAAAGTCTCTGGTAATGAATAGTACCAATAACTCTTCAATGCATAACACAAAGCAACTGGTCAACAAACTTAAAACCAAATCTGTATACAGAATTGTCTTGAGTTTTAAACATTAGTTGTTTTTAAGTACTGAGAAGCTCTACCCAGAGGAGAGGAGCTAAATCAGATATCAAATTGAAGTGCTTAAAAATACCATAAAGAGCTCTTTCAGGAGATGTTTACAGGCCTCAAAAACTTCTAAAAATATCCTACAAGACTAAATAAATAAGCTCTTTAAGCAGCCTTACACCAAACACAGAACTCCCTAAAACTCCTGGAGACAAACAATGGCTGCCTAACACAAAGAAAACATGCTATAATTTCTTAAAAACTCACATGAATAGACCCTTAGCTTACCTTCTTCCTCAACAACACCACCACTACTACCCCAAACCACACTTTCTGACAAGCACTGCCCCGCCTTTAAACTCAACAGTGCAAGCCGTATCTTTACCAATTCTTGCATTGCTTAAAGCCACCTGGGTGAGCAATGATTCAGCCCTTCAAAATGAAGAACAATCAAGGACCAAACACAAGAGCAACTCACTATTGTCTTTGAGAGCATTAAAAATTACCACTACTCCTTGTAGAGCTCAGCAACTTGTAAGCTGATCTCCTCTGGAAATAAGCCTAATATTTGCTGTATTAGTATTAGGATACTGCAGAGAACTGCAGTATTTCTGATTGGCTGCTAATTTATTACAGCTGAAAGGGGGCACACCTCACCTTGCTGCAGTCATCAAGAATTAAACCCAGCAACCTGTACTACTGCTCTTTCTGCTGCCAGCAGTGGTCAAGCTGCTCTGTGACCATGCTGCAGAGCTTGGGAAAGTTCAGGGCCTCTGACACTGGGCTCTTTCTCTTCTAGGACTTGTCCCCATCGGCCACGCAGTCATTCTTTTCTCCAGAATCACTCTGAACAGTATTTTTTATTTAATATATGAGTGTTGAGAAGTTGAGCCCTGGCCCAACAGAAGTTTTGCTGAGCAGCTGGGTTAGGAAACGTCTACCCTTTGTTACTTTGAAACTAGGAGGGTGAGTTTTCAGATCACTGCACTATCTGGTTAATTTAATAGTGGGTTGAACTAGGAGAAAGCAAAGGAGATTGTTCTTGATCAGTAGTGATAAAAAAAAGTACTTTGAAAATTGAGTTTTGTCTTGGACCAGTGCTTCACCACAAACTCTTTCCTTTGGGTGTAAGTACAGGCAGAACCACACAGCTCACTCTGTCTTTCATCACACAGAAAATGGCAGGTGAAGGCACTTCTAGAAGCTGATTGAGCACTGGCCGTGCCTTGCAGAGTCTGTTTGGTGTGGTGCAAAGCAGGCTCACAGGAGCAGCATGATGATTGACACACAGTTCTCCAGATTAGCAAAGGGTGCTGTAAGCACCATGCTTAAAATAGCACAGAATTATTACCTTGATTGAGTCTTTTACCATTAGTGCACAGGCAGATATCTTTCAAGTAAAAAAGTTCATGCTCCAGCTATAGTTTAGGAAGCTGGTCCTAGCCAGCTCTTCTCTGTGCGAGATGCTATGAAATCTGTGAGACACTGCCCCAGGGGCAGAGAGATACTAATGCAGCTGCAGCAGATCCCTGGTTTCCATTTCAACAGCAAGCTCCAGCACCCACTGTGAACAGAGAAACCCTGGGCACTTTCCTGGGGGAAGACTGTTAATGACTTAGCAGAGGCCAGGGGCCTCATTTGGATGTGGAGACTTTTGCTTTTCTGCACTGATAGACAGAAGCAAAACAATCACCTCTACCAACATCACAAATATTGCACTGGATTTTAAATAATCTGTGATGTAAAAATGTTCACATGAACAGCAGCGTGGGTCTTGACTTTTCTGCCAGATCACAGCAGTTACCTATTATGTTTTCAAAAAGTAAACACGTACTTGATATTAGAAAAACTTATTTGGGTGGTATGCCAGACTTCTTTGATATTTTCTGTGTTCCACCATCCCTGGAAAGGGAGCTGAGAAAAGAAAGGACAACAGTGTTGCATTCTAGAAACTTTATTGCAAACTTTAGAAGTATATTAAAATTATAAGGAAAAAAAAAAAACACTTGACAAAGAAGCAAAGACACATACAGATTAGTGCTACTGAGTCACATCATCCATAAGTGAACAGGCCAGCCCAGGAAAAGCAAGTTTCACTGGCTACCACCTTTCTCCTGAGAAGGAATAGGATCTCTGGAAGTTTTCTTAGGGAGGAGCTGGGAAGGACTATTTGGCATAACCTCACCTTGAGCAACGGTCACACAGGATAAGAGCTGTGAGGTACCAATCCTGTCAGCATAGTTCCCTCTTTTAAGGAGCCTGTAGATGAGACCATGGGGAACTGCAGACCAGCTCTGGCTAATTTGGATTTCTTCAATGCATCACCAGATTTGCCAGCCACTACATGCTTCTTTCCACATCCAGACATGCTGACAGGTGAGGACACAAGGGGTTGGAGGTCTTCAAGTTAGCCAGGTACTTGGGCTACAGCTAACTGATAGCAAGAGGAGACAATAGCAAGGTGAGTTACAGTTTCTGCTTTTTCCACATCAGGAAGAAAGCTTGTTCTTTTCTTCAGAAAAGACAGCCACACAGCACAGTTCATTAATAGCAGAGCTAGGAGTTTAACTACTATAACCTTTTTACAGCATACATTTTGGAGAGTTCCTGCAGCCCACAGCATCTTCCACCCAAAATACTCCAAGAAGTTTTCATACTAAGTTCTAAATTAATCCCCCAAGTGATATTCCCAGGCTGTAATGAGAGTACTGGAGGTGCTCTGCACTAGGGAAAGTTAAAATTGATTCAGACAGCACAACGTGAAGAATAAAAATTACCATCTATTTACTCAAGATTCAGGAAATTCAGTCCAGTCAGAGCACTCTTAAAATTTGTCTGGCAAAAATACTCAAATAACATTTTTAATCTACAAGTAAACAGCACAGTTAGCTTCCAGCACAGCTGTTTGCAGTATGCAAGAACATCCATCACTAAATTAACATCTGGGAATTTTTGTGTGGCTTTTAAAAAGAGATTTAAACATTTAAGAAAAATCAGAATAAAATTTGGAAGGGAAAAACTAAAAAGTCCCAGCCCATAAAAGAAGCGAAGCAAATCAAGCCATAACTCCTTATCCTTATTATCAGATGATACTTCTCGTGTTCTGCTTACTCACACAACAGACATGCTGTGCTACTAGTACAGTTAACTTACAAAACAACATAAAGTCCACAATAAATCCAAACCTTTCACACAGCCCACGACCTTCAAAAAGTTGTTATTTTGGCCTATGCTTTGCTATAGCCTGCACTCAAAGGTAAGCAAACCACCTAACATCATTCCCTCTACACCCGGAGCAGAACCTCTTTATTAGCAGCTTTTTCTCCTCATCAGTGGTTCACCTGGACAATTAATGAGGTGTTACCACATGTGATTTATCTTCCTCCTAATCCCTGATTTGAGGGGAAAGGAAGAACGTGTTAAAGATACCCCGATGCAAGTTCTCTGGGGGGATGAGGAAGTCAGGCTGTTTCCAAGGGCTGAGACACAGCTATATTTCAGTCTTACTGTGACAATTAGCAGCTCTCACCAACTCTGGCTGAAGTATTTATGTCTGTACACCATGTGTAAAAACAGTCCTCTCTTTCCTGCTGAAGCTTGATTTAAAACATAAAAGTACATAGGGGAAATGTGCTTTGCAAATACAATTTATCTTTATTTGGGTGGGAGAGGGGAAGGTGTGTATTACTTTACGTGTGTCCTGGGCACAAAGAGCTAGTCTTCACGCTGCGTCTGAGCCCCATCAACGTGACGTGATGCGGCTGCTCATAAGATCTGGGCTTCTGCACCCTCTTCTGGTAGCTCTCTGCCCTAGGTGGGACTCAGGGTTTCTTGTGGGAACAGCAGGGTTCCGGTGCTAAGGGTCCTTGGCTAGTTCCTCTCAGTTCACATGGGCAAAAATGTCAATGCAAATGAATGGTTTTGAGCACCTTATAGAAAATAAATGCACGCTTTCTGCTCTTGCTTTTTCTGTTTGCTTTCGAGTGCTCAAAATAGGTTCCAACCAGAAGCCATGTGGTATTTCAGCCGCAGAAGATGACTGTTAAACCAGCAGGTCCCTCTGGAAGCCCAGGCTTTGACAAAACATTCATAATTCATACCACAAAACTGGCACCGACAGCTAAGCCTTCATTTCTGCATGCTGGGTACAACTGCAGGTCAGTGCCAAAAGACTTTGGAGGACCTGCAGAAGACTCCAAAATTGTGATGCCAAAGCCCTTAGCTCACAGGCTGCCTTGCTGGAAGGCTCCATAGCCCTTTCTGATTTAAAGTTCTCAGCCACTTTTCCCACAAGGATCAGCATCTAGTCCAAGCTGGGTGAGTCCTAAGCTTCTCTACCTTAGGGCCCTGGGAGAGGAGTGCACGCATCCAAATACTCACCCTAAGGACTGGTGTCCTCTCAAAGTGCAGCTACTCTTTTATTTTAATTCAGAAGCAGAAAAGGTGGCTGTGCCTTCCTTTCAGTAAGCCAGACTTAGCCCAGGGTATGTGCCCTAGCGTGCTTCAGGATACATGGGTGTTAATGGGATGTCCATGATGTTATAATGGGGCTTCTGGATTTCCACTTCAGGCCTTTGGTGGAGACAGCAATTTTTCCTCATGCCCAGAACAAACAGAGTCTTAAGGCCTACTGGCAGGTTGTGTTGGGGTCTTTTTCTGGTGACTCGGAGCTGGGCTACGCCTTCCTGGGTGAGTGTGCTGTCCATTGGCTAGAGCATAAAAGGAGGAAGAGGTGGAAGCAGGTTTCTCCTCTGAGAGGAAAGCACAAGGTCTGCTCAATTCTTCGGGAAGACAGAGGTGCCCTTTTTAGGGAGTGGCTCTTGATCCCAAATGTACTTGGGTCACCACACTTAACCCACTCCTCAGTGTCTGCAGATTCATGCTTGGCATGCAGTAAGCCAATTCCACATGCTCAGGAGAGAGACTGTTTCGATTCAGGTCTGGGTGCTGGGTGGCCTGTTCCACAAACGAAGCACACCAATACCAGCCTTCTCGTTACATTTATACACAACAGTTACAAGGTAGTACACTCCCAGTTACAATAGTTGGTTGGAATGTACAAGTAACATTTGCTATGTATAATATTTAGAGAGGATTAGTCATTCCTTCTAATCCCTCCGCATGCTCAGAGGAGAGGTCTTTTTGATCTGTGGGTGTGATTTTTAGTATTATAATGAAGGCAGTTCACTTCAAGACACCTTTAAAGTTAGTTTCATTGCCAAGTTAGGTAATGGAACAGTCACTTTGCCAAGCTGTCAAATAACCTTTAGTATTACCAATCCCAACTGTTCTCCTTTGATCTTTCAAACATGCCCAGGACCTGGTTGTGTCCATGAGTTCCTTATTGTTTCAAGAAGGTCACTTCATCCCAGGCCCAAGATACAGTAACTATAGCTACCACTTGCAGGTACACAATATACCAACCAATATATCTAACTAGCTATGCAGAAAACCTCTCCAGCATCGCCGTCCAGGAAGCACGCAGGGATGGACGGCTGCCTGAAGGTCGAGAGACCAGTGAGTGCCCACCATAGCTGCCGGAGGACCGGGACCCGCCAGCCCTGGCTGCTTCATGGGGCACTCACACCCTTCTGCCTGCAGGAGAGAAGGATGGGCAGCAGCGAGAGCCCAGGACAGGCGAGAAAGAGCGGTTCTAAATTACGCTTCTGTGCACGCCGGGGCTCCCTTCACGAAACGTGAAGGGGGATCCCCGTCAGAAGCAGGGACAGGACCCGTGCCGATACGTAGCGGTGGGGCCCGTCGTTTCTAAATCTCGGTACTGGCGGCTACGGGAAATGCCGGTGGGAAGGGAGAAGAAGAGGAAAGAAACAGACCCACAGCAAGAGCTGAATCCACTGAATTCATGTAGCCGGAGTGCCACTGCTCCGCTCAAGCAGGGCGTTCCGCCCCGAAGCAGCTCCCCCCAGCCCATGCCGGGTCCGCGGGAGCCGGGACCTGCCTTATTAGGCGTTGCGGGAAGAGACTGTGGAGCTGCGCCCGCCCCGATGGGGAGCACCGCCTCCTCCGGCCGCGCCGCGCACGCCGGGACCGGCCCATCTCTGCCGAGCTCTGGTGTTGCTGCCGCTGACCGGGCCCCGGCCCTGCCGGCAGGATGCAGGTGAGCAGCCGGGGGACTCAGAGCACCCGGTCCGTGTGCTGCAGAGGAAGCCCGCCCGGGCGAGGAGCTGGGGCCGGGCACAGTGCTTCGTCACGGCCGCTGGGGCGGGCTGGGGCGGCCTCGGGCTCGCCGGGAGCCATGGGCCGCCCGCACCGGCGGAGCACCCAGGGGCAGGCGGGGTGGGGGGGAGCCCGGGTTCGGCTCCCTCTCTGGGGGTGTAGGTGTCCGCCCTGTGGGGCCTTGTTATGCAGCTCCATGGCTTGGTTTTGTGGTCGTTTGGTGTGTCTTTTCGAGTACCGTATTTATTTTATTACTGTAGTAGGTACGTGGATGGGCGTTTTAGGGTCAGCTTTAGTATGCTGATAAACGATGGTAGCTGCGGTGTCAAGGGGAAATGACCACAATCGGAGACAAAAAAAGAAAAGTAATCTCATGTGCTATTTGCTGTGCTACTTTTTCATGTTTTACTTTATTTTTTTTTCTCCCAGTCTTCCAGAAATACTGTGTTTTGGTCTAGAGAAAAGATGCAATCTCTTTAACAGACCTAGTGTGAGTTCTGTTGATACAAGCCGTAGCAAAGCAATAGGTGGTGTATTCAGTTTTTAAAGTGAACTTAGTTCAAGACTATAAGGAACTGAAATCACCCTGTGACTGCATAGCAGTGAATTTTCATGTATTGGAGAAATAAAGCTTCTAACTAACTTGGAAAAAAACATCTACTGGATTTTTCAACAATACACGGGTGCCTGTTGGCCTTAATTTGGAGGATTATTACAACTATGCCACAGTGAAGTCTCTCTTTAACTTTCAGGAACAGTCTAGGCATAGATTTAGATTTGATTTCCTGGCAATGGGCTTGTTTGGCAGAGTCTGCGCTTGTTTTCCTCTAAGCACTTGTGTAGTCACACAGCCTTGAATCTCCTAAGAAGTATTGCTATATATCCAGAATTACATCTGCAAGGCTGGCACCTGTGTGTCTTCCCACCAGCACTTCCGTTGCAATTGCTGCTGACTTGGTGGCCTGTCATTCCGTTGAGGCTCTGTTTGTGAGCACTGTGGACAGCCGGCTTCCCTGTTGCCCAGCTTATTTTCTCTGCTTCTCTTTCACCTTGTGAGAGCTACAACAATGGTTACAATGCTTCAAACTCTTATATCCCACTGAGACTTCTTGTATGTGCAGGGAGTGGGATCAAATCCAATAAAGTCACTCTTCTGCATTTGCACCCTCCCCTATATTTAAAAAGCATTCTGTGATTCAGGGTTGGTCTGGGCTGCAAAGAAGCCTCAGCATCAGGAGAATGCACACTGTGACTTTCTGGTGACATCCGTCCAGTTACCAGTTTAGTGTTGTGCTGTGTCTCTTGAAAAACTTGCCTGTGTTAAGTTCTGGAAGTGGTAAAGTTCACCTTGAATGCATATAGTCTATTTCTTGTTCTGTTCTAGGACCCAGATAAAGACACAGAGTGGAATGACATCCTGCGCAAGAAAGGTATACTTCCTCCAAAGGAAAACTTGGAGGAACGGGAGCGTGCAGAGGAAGAGGAGCAGCTTGCCATCCTTCAGAAGTCTCTTGGTGAGCAGCAGGAGGACAAGTTTCGGAACGGCTTCTGGTGGAAGCTTGTACAAGAAATGGCCGTCAGTAATGTTCATGTGCCTGTAAAATGATGTGTCCTTTTCCAAGTCTGTAAGGAATACCAAAACTTCTTCTCATATAGGGTGGTCATCTGTTAAGAGTGTCAAACAAATACATTCCTGAACACATGGATTCTTTCAGCACAAGAAAACTTTGTTCCTGATGTCAGCTTCATATTTTTATAGAGGTAGATGTTTGAAAACTGAAATAAGAAGAGAGTCTGCCATGTGAATGTTCAAGTGGAAGTATCTTGTGACATTACCTGTTGTATGCTTCCTCCTTCCCCCGTTGTTCAGGCATCCCTGCTGTGTTGTTGTGTGTGTTAAGTATGCCTTTGCTGCAGCCATCAAACTTGAATGTTAGCACAGGTACTTATGTGCTAGTCCAGGCAGCCTTCAAATGAGAGTCCTTTGCACTTATATGTTTAAATTGCATAGTATTTTCTAAAAGTCCTGTAATACTAATACCTCAGAGAAGCTGTATTTCTCATAGTTGATCTGTCCTTAAAGTAAATAAATTCTGTTGGACTGATAAAAGCTGATGAGCTTTTAATCCTGGAATGTGTTTTTTGCTGATTTGATGTTTCTTCCGTTCTAGTGAAGACTTATGAGGACATGACTCTGGAAGAGCTGGAAGAGAATGAAGATGAATTTAATGAGGAAGATGAGAAAGCTATTGAAATGTACAGGTCAGAGCAGCATGCAGAATTTGTCTTTAGTGAAAATTGGAGTTTTTTTCTTTTATATGCTGTTAAATACTTCTGAAGAGGGGAAGGATGTTGTTAGGCCTGATGATGGAAAAAGTGAGTTGTGTTTCTGGTGTCTTGTAGAGCTTCTAAATGTCTTTAACAGGATAAGTGCATTTAAATTCAGTGTCCTTTATCTGCAACCTACTTTTGCAGAGATAATGTGCACCTGCTGAGTGCATGGCTGGGGGTTCTGAGAGCTTTGAAAATTGCCTCCAAGACTTCTCAATTTTTGCATGAATGAGATTAAGGTGCTGCAGATTTGCATAATTACAGTGTTGGCTTTCCATTATCTCTTTACCTCTACCATCTCTCTGGTTTTTGCTATTTAGTTTGCTAGTATAGTGTCTGCTGAGGGCAGAAATGATGGGAAAAGATACTTAATGAAACATAATTGTTCGTTCTGCATGTTGGCAGTTTAAGACTGTGATGCAAATACAAGAGCACCTGTTGTCTGTGTAAACTTGCTTTTGTTGCTCTGGGGTTTGAAGAAGTTTGTAATGTGTCTCTGAAGTATAGGTTTCAAGCAGCTGCTGTAAGTGTTGTTCTGTCAAAAACACATCTATTCTCAAGATCCCTTTCCTGTTCATTGCTGTTCAGGCAGCAAAGGCTAGCAGAAATGAGAGCAGCACAAATGAAGAACAAATTTGGGGAAGTTTTGGAGATTTCGGGAAAAGATTACATTCAAGAAGTTACAAAGGCTGGAAAAGATATATGGGTAGTCCTGCACCTCTATAAGCAAGGGTAAGAATTTGTTTTTAAACTTTAAACCTCTCACTGTCAATAAATGTGTGGTACTGTGGAGATTAAGGAACTGATTCTGGAGTTCCAAGAAATAAAAAATTGAATTAGTAGTTTCATTACTGTTGACTCAAGACTGCCAAACTTAGCCCTAAAATGGTGTTACCATGAAGAATGGGGTTTTTTTGTACATCTGTATAGCACAGCACGATTTGTACCGTACAACTACCACAGACATAGCTCCTGCAGTGAAATATCCAGGTTTTGGAAATTATTCCAGCTAAGGTGTGAAGGGCTGTGCTTTAGAAGGATCGCTGTGTGTCTTAGCCTGGTTTCTAGAGGCACAAAAATGGAGTAAACCAGGTTTCCAGTCCTGCTAGCATGATGGAGAAACTTGCCTAAAAGTTGCCAGAATTTTCTGGAAAGGGTTAGAAGTATTTGGTTTTGTTCATTATCTCTAATTGCCCAACATGTGTTCATTGTCATCTGCATACTTTATTCCAGGAAATATTATTTTGATTTTGCCCTTGCTCATGCAATTTCTAAATATCATATCTTCTTAAATCAGTTTATCTGTATGGTGGAGGGAAAGGTTGCATTGCTAATATCTTAAAACAAAAAACCCACCAAAACCTCCAGTGATTCTGATTTTCTTTGAACACTGGAATACTGGACAACTAAGGTATTCAGAAGTTACTCCTGGTAACTTGTCTTTGTATGAATGATGCTTACTGAGCTGGTATTTCTGACCTTTCTTCTGGAGCTGATTACTGTCTTTTTTCCATACATGTGTGTTGCTGTTCACAGAATTCCACTCTGTGCCTTAATAAATCAACATATGAGCGGGCTTGCAAGAAAGTTCAGAGATGTGAAATTCATCAAAGCTATCTCTACCACCTGCATTCCCAACTACCCTGATAAGAACCTGCCTACGATATTTGTCTACTTGGAGGGAGATATCAAAGCTCAGTTCATTGGGCCTTTGGTATTTGGTGGCATGAACCTGACAAGGGATGGTGAGTGGCTGCATTTCCCATCTTCCAAAGGAAAAGCAAAACTACTTTGCTGGGAATGGGAGAAATGAGGTTTAGGAGGAGAAGGGAGGTACTAAAAATTCTATTAGATTTTTTTCTGCACCCTTCTGGCTCAACAATGTGCAATTAAGGTTTCTTGTAAAAGCAATGAGTGGCTGAGTAAGCCAACATACAAATACTAATCTTATGTGTATGGAAGTATTCACATCCTATGTTGGGTGAAACAGATTTTCCTGAATATATTAAAGAGTAAATAGTGCCCACACATATTCTTTGGGGCTCTTGTACCTGGATAACTGCCCTTGCCTCCAGTTGCTGAATAATCTGTGCACTTGATAACTGGTGCTTGCCTACTGCGTTGTAGTGCTCCTTGTTTCAACCTGAGAGCATGTATTTATCTGTTGTACTTTCCTGACATGCAGGCTCTGCTCCTCGTGAACCTTTAGAGAGAGCCTGTCCCTTTATCTGAATGGGGCTGCTAGCCTGAAATTGGGCTGCTTCCCTTTCCTCTTGCCATCTCCTGGAGATAGCAACATGTTAAGCTCCTGGCTCAGTAGTTCAGGGGCACAGGGCTCCATGAGGAGAGGCTGTTACCTTTCCTGGAGGTTGTGGTTTTCCATAGACCCGTTTCTCCTTGCCCATGTCAGTAGCCTGGAGGCAGGCTGGGCTGTGCAGCCTTGTCAGCATGACGTGCTTCAGGAGGTGCTGAGGGCAGCAATGCAGGTCTTGAAGCACTGTGGCTCTTCAGCAAAAGCTGCTGTTTGGAGGTGGTTGGTTGGGGATGGTGTCCTACAGCAGTGCTTGAAGGCAGAGGTCAGCAGTGAAAAAGATTCTTCTTGGAAAGTACGTGCAACTCCGTAACCTGTTGGATTTTTACTTCAGTTGAAAGGATACTCATCAGCTTTCTGAGTAGGCATATTGGTCCAGATGCCTTAAAGGTTTTTTTAAGGTCAGACTTTAAGGACATCTTTATCTAAATTGAGCAACAGTTAGGAAGCATTTCAGGGTCCCTGCTGGATTATATCACTGTCTGTACTGGGATAGGATGCAAAGAGGGGTTTTTTTTGTTTTTTTTTTGTTTTTTTACTAAACTTCTGAAGTTTATGGGATACTCTGAGCATGTGCTGTAGAAAATATTCCTCTGCCTGGCACTGTCAGAAGGGGAAAAGCTCACCACTGAGATCACTGATTTGAGAACAGCTAACTGACTACAGTGGTTGCTTGATTATGTACTGAAGTGAGCAGTGGTAGCAGAACCTATAGTTACTTCTCCCATTTTTAGTACATAAATAGTTGATTTTGGGGGATGTCTGAGCCAGCTTAATTTGGTCATCGCAGGTAGCTGGGCACTGGAACTCTGCACATTCTTTTATTAATAATTTTCTTCATTCCTTGTCCCCGAAGCCCAGGTGACTTCCACCAGAGGTAAAAGAAAGCGTGAGGTTGTATTCATTACTCTGTAGTTTCTGAAGGAAATTAGATTTAATGATAGGTTTGCAGCAGGAGTAGGAGAGAGCTTTCAACTGAGTGTGTTGTATTGACTTTCTGCTGCTTCTGGGAAGCCATCCAATTTGGGCCTACATAGTAATAGGCCTGCTATTGATGGTGGAGTCTCTCTTTCTGTCTTGCTAAGAAACTAATAAGCAGGGCATGGTGTAGTGGGAAAGGGGTGAATTGCGTTTACAGAATACATCCCTGAAAAATACCTGTAATTCTGATGTGTCAGTGGAATTGCTACCATTTGTTTGCCCCTCCACAGGTCTATTTCCAGGCTCTTTTGATTGGGATGAACTCTGTATATGATGGAGACAGCTGTAATATATGAGCAGTACTCCTCCACTGGTGATAGATGTGCAAACCTGTCTTCTGCCCTTATGTGGTTAGAAGAAAGCTGAATTTGCTTTCACTACGAGAGTTGCCTCTAAAGCTGCTGCTTGGTATCAATCACCTCTTTTGCACTCCTGGCTGTAGAAGTAGCAGGGAGGCACTGGGATTGCTGCTGGTGGGCTGCAGAGCAGTACCCCTGTGCCCTGGGCTGAAACCTGTGCCAGCAGTAGTGACTGTCTGAAGGGAGGGCTCAGCTGGAGTGGGTGCAGGACAGGGGCTTGGGGCCTGGGTGTGGAAGAGGAGGGGAAGGAATAGAATAGGGCCCTACTTTTCATGGTGGTAAGAGAAAGCTAGGGAAGCAAGGGTGGACTTTTTCCAGTTTGCTCCCTGCATTCATGGCTCTCTTGTTCTCCTCTATGCAGAATTGGAGTGGAAAATTTCAGAGTCGGGTGCCATCAAGACTGACCTTGAGGAGAACCCCAGGAAGCAGATCCAGGACCAGCTTATGTCCTCAATCAGGGCGCGTGTCCCAGCCAGGAGCAAGAGTGACTCAGAGGATGACTAACTTCTGCGGCAGCATCAAGATTGATACAGTACTCTTGAAGCCAGTGTTCCCACCTAGAGCACTGGAGACACTCATCAAGATCTCACTAAGCCCCAGAAGAGTAGTATTTCAAGACAAACACCTATCTAGAAACTTCTAGAAACTAAAAAAGTTTTCATCTTGGTTTTTTTTTTAAAAAGGCCAACTTACTGCAGATTCACTTAAGATTGTGAAAGACATTTTGTATTAAGAAGCCTAAGTAAATCTGACTCAAAAGTTTTAAAATACAGACTTAAGTCGAAACAGGTCTCTTGTTATTATTTTCTTAGTACATTGCTGATTTCTTAAAAAAAAAAAAGGAAATATAAGCTGGCCTTAAACAATTGGTTATAGCACTTAGTTGGGCCTTGTATTGGTTTGTCATGTGTATATGTCTGACAGCCTGGACTGTGTGGAAAGCTAGGGAAGGTGATGCAGGATGTGGGTGTCACTGAAGGTTGCATGTGGTCCTTTGCAGAGGTGTGCTGTCAGGAGGGCCAGCACAACGCCATGAGCTGGAACTCCAGACATCTTGAGAGAGGCCTTGGTGATGGCCAGCATCTCCCAAGACCTGCTGAGTTCAGAACACGCTTTCATTTAGCAGCGGTATTTTGCCTTTAATAGCGGTTGAGTTTCCTTCACCATCTTATCTGCTTATTGGGGAAAAGAAATTCAAGATGGCTCAAGAGTGAAACTGCTGACTTCTTCCACAAATCAGAAGTCCATGCGTTGCTACAGTAGTGCCATTGCCAAATGGGAGAGAAAATTATGTTTGAACACCTGATGTCTTTCTATATTAAAGCCTTCCATCTTCTAGGTAATAATAATTGAAGCCTTAGAAGAGAATGAACTGAAATACCACCTTAATTATAGATCTGCTGACACTCAGAGCTGCTTGCTTATTTTTGAGTTGGATTTAATGTCCACCTACACTCTCAATTTGTCTACGCTTGGGCTAACAAGCTCCAAGAGCTTTTGCTAACAAGGCTGCCCTAAGGACATTGAGTTATGTTGCTAATGGAATCTGTAGGTGGATGGTATCGAATGTAAGAATAAGCAATTTTTTGATAGTGTTGTATTGGTTCATAGCAACTTTAAAACATGTTTCCTGCGCTGTCTTCCCAGTCAAATTGGTCAAATAACTGTGTACCTTCAGTTTCAGGTGAAGTTGTAAAATCCTGATGGAGAGCTTCCTCTTTGAGATCTGGAAGGTGTTTTGAGTGACTTAAGTCTCCTTTTTTTTTTTTTTCCCAAAATATTAACATTGTACAAGTAAGCCAAATGCAGCAGAATACAAGCTGATAAATCTTGAATAGTATTGTACATAGCATGACGCTTCTCATGACACTGGACTACCCAAAATGCTGTCAGACCTGATGCTTTTCTGTGCTTATAACTTCTTACAGTCTAGGAAAATGACAACTCTTTCTCCCCATAGAAGCATGCATTTGTTTATTTTGTTTCTCTTTTGGCTGTCCTCATTTAACAGTGCTTTGGTGACCTCTGAGCATGTGGGCTGGGTTCCTTTTGGAGGAAACTATCTAGAAGACCCCCAAGTAAAGTCAGTCCCAAAAGCTAGGCTAAAGCTAACCTGAAATAAGGCCCTGTGAAATGTGTGTAGAGTGAATGTCACACCCTCAGCCTTTCCCTCCAGATCTGGTGCAGTTGAGCTGTCTGTATTGCTAATGCAGGCGCAGCTGCCGTATTCAACTTGGTTTTAATATAAAATTTATCAAACCTCCTAGGGAGGGGAAGTGGGATCTGCAATCCATCTTGTACCGTACTGTGACAACTTCAATTTGAAATCTGATTTTAAAAGTAGGCAATGTTTTGGATACGTTTTTTGTTTGGTTGGTTGGTTTTTGTTTTTTTTTTTTTTTTTTCTTCTACTACTCCCTATCTCCCACTTCAGCACCTCTATGGAGGCAGAGTAGCAGTGACTTTGCAGCTGCCTTTTCACTGTCTTCTAGACCACCGATGATTCATGGACCACAGCAGGAGAGGAGCTCAAAGCATGATGAGCACTGCAGTTGCATGGGGTTGGTGTGAGATCTGATCTTGGAAACATCTAGGGATGAAGACTCCTCAAGTTGTCCCAGTGCTTGACTGGGACCTTAAAGACCATCCAGTTCAAATCCTCTGCCATGCGCAGGGAAACCCTCCACTAGCCCAGGTTGCTCAAAGCCCCATCCAACTTGGCCTTGAACACTGCTAGGGATGGGACAGCCACAACCTCTCTGGGTAACCTGCTCCAGTGTCTCACCACCCTCATGGTTTGACTTGTACCATCTTCTGTCCTTAGCTACTTAATGTGTTGACATGTTGGGGGGTGCCATGCTGAAAGGGGCTGATGCAAGAATAATCATAAACCAGAAGAGGATAAATGTTCTGCCCATCTGCTGGGACCCATGTGGAGCATCATTTCAAATGGTGTCTGTTCTTACCAGTATTTGGCTAAATGTGAAAACAGCTTCTTGCAGTCTGTTCTTTCCTGCCAATCATACTGCCTTGCTCAAGGCCTTTTGTAGAAATTAGGTCTCTGCAGGAAATGGATAATGAGATCAGTTTAACCTTTTGGCAGAGCAGAAGCTATGGAAGCATGCAGTTAAGGGGAATGATCCTTAGCTTAAAAGGAAGCCAGCTGCTAAATAGCATACCAAAATAGCCAATTAATATACATAGTAGAATGAGGCAATGTAATAGGAGAAAATAATTGAAGAGTGTGAATTCTCATTTGCCAAGAATTGGGGCACTGTTGCTAAATGCACTATTAATATTTTTGCAGCTGGTCAACAGCTAATCTCAGATCAGTGCTCACTTCTCAGTGGTATGAGAAGGGTTTTTCAGTCAGCTATCATGGGAGGAGTCAGAGGCAGAGGTCCTGTAAATGGTGCTGAGGCTTGTATGAGTTACTGTCCTGCGTAACACTGTGAAAGCATCTGTGACTCATCCCACCCTGCAGCTGTGCCAGCAGGTGTTATGTGTATGTGTGAGAAGTAATCCTGAACCATAGCCAGGAGCAGGTGATTTGCCATTAGCAGTCAGTCATTCTGGAGGTTTTTTTGTGTGAAATGTAAGTGAACCACTAATAATAAAAAGGTTTTTCTTCATGGTACAGGTCTGAAGTCTACTGCTTACTCAGGTTATGTGTGAAGCCATATTAGGTTCACAGCAGGCTGCCCTGATCCAGGTAAGTCACCACTCAGATTTTCCTTCACCTGGACCTGTTTGCATTCACAATCTGCACCCACGAAACCCTGCTGAACTTTTTACATCCACTTTGCATGCTGAGGGAGAGACGGGTCTTGTGCAAGCAGGACAAGGCCGCGTAAGGGGCTAGGTAAGCTGCGCATTCTCCAGGTACTTAATCCAACCATGGTCAGGGACTGCATGTAGGTGTAAGTATCTGCAGGACTGTGATCACAGAAGGTGAAATGGAGTGTCCTTTGAATACGCGTGCTGTGCCATACCTGTTTTGGTCAGGTCTTCCTTTCCCAAGGCTCAGCTCAGCCTCACCTCCATCCTCTTCTGGTCTGGCCCATCACTTCCTTTCCCAAACACACTCTAGGTGGGTTATTTGGTTGGCTTCTCTGCTGGGAGTAGTTTAACTTAGTTGAGATGATTCATTATGAGAAAGCTGTGCTCGAATGGAATATAGAATAAGCACATGATATTAAGCTGTAAATCAGCATGACATCTGGACACTAACACCTTTATAGAGTTCATGAAGAGAGGATAGCTCTGATCTACAACAATTCCCATTGAAGTTAAGGTGTACTTTTTATTCCTGTATTGTAATCTTAACTTCACAAAAATTTTTCGTTATTCTCTGGAAGTCTTGGGAAGTTGCCTACTTCATAGGCTGTGTAGCAAGAGAAAATGAGACTTCTAATAGAAAGTTCAGTAACTTAGTTTGAACTGCCTCTTGTTTTGTAAAGGGGGTAAGAAAAGCACCATTATCTGAACCTCTTGAGGAATATTTGTTTGGATCGAATCATGTCTAAAGAAACTGCTCTTACTGAGATCAAAGGGGAATGCTTTCCCTTCGTTTCTTTTAAATCGGTACACTACTAAAACTAATCTATTGCCTGTCAGTTGTTTGGAAGGTGGCTGAACTCGTTTCTTGCTACAGCCCATTATAAATCAGTCCTCATTTCTATCTCATTTAGCTAATTCAGTCATCAAAGGCTTGCAGGAGGCATAAAGTATTTTATTGATGCATTTAGCTCTTCACAGAATTATAAAAAATATTGAACTTCTCTAGGTCCATCTATTAGCAGAGGGCTGTTATGATGCAGGAAGAGGCTTCGTTCCCTTCTGAAGACGGCAGAACCAATAAAAAATGCAAGCAAGAGACTTTCTGTAGGCTTGTGTGGGAGACTGATGAATGAGTTGACTCGTTTTCATGTAACGTGTTAAAACGTCCATCACTTAGCACCATGCTGAATTTTTCAGGACTTTGCCTTATTAATTTTAATTTACAGAGATGACTGAAGGAATTGAGGTCTGATAAAAAACAGCAGGAAAAATATCAAGTAATTTTGAGGCTGTTTCTATTTAACACTTCAGGTGTTAAATAAGCAAGGAATTATATGATCTAAGGCAGAGCACTCCACGTAACAGTTATTAATGGACAATTAATGAGATTAATGTAATTATGTATATTTGTGATATATCTGGTTCAATATATCTACTAGAATAAGTCATATTTCTTCCAGTATATTGAATAACTTAAACCCAAAGATGCTTCCTGTGCAGGCAAAAGTTACAGTATTTACTAGAGAGAGGAAGTCTTGGTTTTCCAGGGAGCTTTTGCCCACCGCAAGAGTGAGACTGATGCCTGCTATGGCATGTGTTATCCTGATCCACTCACATAAATATCCACAGGAATACTTTCATTTACAAGGAGGACAGCAAGGCTAGCTATTGAACTTTTCTTCTTGCCTGAGTGCTGTTTTATCCTTCTGTGCAATGGTACAGACTGTCTGGGGGTGTTGGGAAGCTTTATTAATTATCTACCCATATGCAGATTATTTCTGTTATGTAAAGATGAAAGTAGGGATGTCCTGAACCTTCAAGTTGACTATCACTTTCTGTGGTTTAGTTGTGCCTGGCCTCAGGTGATAAGAGAAGCAATTGTGAGGGCCATCTTCAAGGCAGGAGAAGACCAGCAATAGACAGTTGCAAAGGCTGATCTCTGCCATAGTACCAAGACATTGACTGTTTTCATAGAATCACAGAATGGTTTGGGTTGGAAGGGACTTTAAAGATTACCTAGTTCCAACCCCCTACCATGGGCAGGGACACCTTCCGCTAGACCAGGTTGCTCAAAGCCCCATTTTCTTCAAGAAAAGCGCTGGTGGTAAAAGGGTGGAAAGTTTAGTGAGGACTGGGGGAAAGCAAATGTCACTCCAGTCTTCAAAAAGGGCAAGAAGGAGGACCCGGGTAACTATATACCGGTCAGCCTCACCTCCATCCCTGGGAAAGTGATGGAACACCTTATCCTTGATGCCATCTTAAGGCATGTCAAGGATAAGAGAGTTATGAGGGGCAGTCAACATGGCTTTACCAAGGGGAAGTCATGCTTGACCAACCTCATAGCCTTTTATGAGGAAATAACACAGTGGATGGATGATGGCAGAGCGGTGGATGTGGTCTACCTTGACTTCAGCAAAGCATTTGACACAGTCTCCCACAGCACCCTCATAACTAAACTGAGGAAGTGTGGACTGGATGGTCGGGTGGTGAGGTGGATTGTGAACTGGCTGAAGGAGAGAAGCCAGAGAGTTCTAGTCTATGAAGCGGAGTCTAGTTGGAGGCCTGTATCTAGTGGAGTGCCTCAAGGGTCAGTACTGGGACCAGTATTATTTAATATATTCATCAATGATTTAGATGAGGGAATTGAGTGTACTGTCAGCAAGTTTGCTGATGACACTAAGCTGGGAGGAGTGGCTGACACGCCAGAAGGCTGTGCTGCCATCCAGCGGGACCTGGACAGGCTGGAGAGCTGGGCAGGGAGTAACTTGATGAAATTCAACAAGGGGAAGTGTAGAGTCCTGCATCTGGGCAGGAACAACCCCAGGTTCCAGTATAGGTTGGGGAACGACCTGTTAGAGAGCAGTGTAGGGGAGAGGGACCTGGGGGTCCTAGTGGACAGCAGGATGACCATGAGCCAACACTGTGCCCTTGTGGCCAAGAAGGCCAATGGCATCCTGGGGTGTATTAGAAGGGGGGTGGTCAGTAGGTCGAGAGGGGTCCTCCTTCCCCTCTACTCTGCCCTGGTGAGAACACATCTGGAATATTGTGTCCAGTTCTGGGCCCCTCAGTTCAAGAAGGACAGGGACCTGCTGGAGAGAGTCTAGCGCAGGGCAACTGAGATGATTAAGGGAGTGGAGCATCTCCCTTATGAGGAAAGGCTGAGGGAGCTGGGTCTCTATAGTTGGGAGAAGAAGAGACTGCGGGGTGACCTTATTAGTGTATATAAATATATAAAGGGGGAGTGTCATGAGGACGGAGCCAGGCTCTTCTCAGTGGCAAACAATGATAGGACAAGGGGTAATGGGTACAAACTGGAACACAAGAAGTTCCACTTAAACTTGAGAAGAAACTTCTTCTCAGTGAGGGTGACGGAACACTGGAACCGGCTGCCCAGGGGGGTTGTGGAGTCTCCTTCTCTGGAGACATTCAAAACCTGCCTGGACACATTTCTGTGTAACCTCATCTAGGTGTTCCTGCTCCGGCAGGGGGATTGGACTGGATGATCTTTTGAGGTCCCTTCCAATCTCTAGCATACTGTGATACTGTGTGAAATAAGAACAATATGCAAAATGCAGAGTAGGCTTTCATGTCTGGTAATGTCCCCAAACTTCTTTAACTGAGGTGCCTTCTCTCTGATTACATCTACTTAGCAAACTTAATAGGGGTGGGGAATTGCATGTCAATCAGATCCCTATGGGGTGAACTAAGTCCAGATCAAAGTGCTGATCCTGGAAGTGCTTGAGGAAGTTTCTTGTCTTCCTTCCCTCCTGAGAAGAGGGAGAGGGGGAGAGCCTTTGAGACAGCAGAAGAGATGAAGGGCAACAGGCGCAGGCAGGCAAAAAAGGGCTCAGACAGGAGCCCCTTAATGATAAGGCTTAAATTAACTTTTATGCCTTAATGAACAGGCTTAAATGATAGGTCTGCCCATCATCAGAGAAGAAGAGTAGAGGTGAGGAAGAAAAATCTGTATTATGATAAAGATTCAGGGATATTTGCTCTAACTGTCATTCCAAGTTTGCATGGATTTCCTTAGAAAGTCATGCAAGAAACTGGGTCCTGTTATATCCCCTGCCTTGTGCTCTGTACACCTTGTTTTGAAATGCAGATAGTGCCCTGGTGGTCTGGGCACCCAGCTGGATACAGACATTACCTGGCTTGGAAAGCAGGCAGAGGGAAAGTGAGAGTTTTCTGTAGACTCAACTATTCTCCCTTTTCCATCAAGGCTTCCTCAAAAGGCCAATGAATTTTCCCCCTCTGGTGTAAAGGACCCCTTGGAGCAAGTCACACACTCCGTCAATGCTCGTGGATTTTACTCCATTACTCCATCAAACAGGGAACACGTACAAACCACAGCACATCGTGCCCTGGTGATGATGTGGTGATCTGTGCAGATGGGATCCTGGCTGAGGACAAGTGGCTGGTGGGGCTACCTACACTCAGGTTCACCAGAATCCAGGGAGTGCTTGAAGCCACTTTTTGGAGTCACCTTGGAGTTTGCTGGCAGTGAGACAAGCACTTACCTGGAGCACAGCTGCCCACCTGCAGGTGATAAAAAAGTATGGAAGGAGGCAGTACAGTGTGGAAATCCTGTGGTATTGGCCTAGATTTCATGGGGGATGGGGTGCCAGATTTTCCACATACTCCAGCAGGAAAACTCCTAGACTGCTGTGGTATATGTTGTTCTGCGTTTTAGGGAGATGTCCTTGCAGATGAGGCATGGAAATGCTGTCTTTATGGCTGTGCCAACTTTTCCCTACATAAACAACATAGCTTCACTAAGCCTTATATTTCTCACCAAGAAAGTTCATATTTGTGTTTAATGACCATATATAGGTGTTTCAAGGTTTCTGTAATTTATAACTGCAGTGAGCTATGAAACTCTCTGAGGGCGATTGCTACACTAGGGTAGCTGTTTTGTCTATACATATGCATAGGAGTCCTATACTTCTGTACAGGAGTTCTCTGCTGTTGCCACACTTACTGTGTGCCTGCACGGCTGCCAGCATTTGCAGATAGTTTGTGAGTGAATGCTGCTCTTCCATTTGTTAAAGAATCACAGACTTCTGTAAAACTTTTTTAGCCCTGTTTTTCCGCTATGTTACTAATTTCATTGTGATTCAGCTGGCTTTTTTTCATTAAATGTTCTTAATGAAGCATTTTGCAAGATAAAAGGAAAATTTTGCTAGTTCAGATCTTGTTATCATTGATTAAGGACTGGAACAAACTGATGCTATTTAGGGAGACTCCTCCATTAAAGGGCTTGAGCACTGCTTCATGCTTCCTGGAGTTTTCAGGAGAGATGGGAAGGATGAGAAAGTTCTGCAGTATCACCTCTCACAAGCATGCCAAGCAGAAAATAAACACAATTGTGCACAAGATGGCAATGTTCTCCACAAAAAGGACCTTTCCTTCCTTGCTTGCTACAGTCTGTCTACTTTTAGGTGTAACGCTGGTTTCAGCGAAATATCCATGGCAGCACTTGAGATGCTCATTCTGCTGAGTGCCAGGTTGAAGACTCTATGAATACATAGAGTGAGATAAGCATGGCAGCTATATGCTCAAGTATGTCTCACTGCAGGCATGTGTAAACCTGTCCCACGTGTTTCTAACAGCTTTAGCTAATGCACAGGTAGCAGCTTGTTTTTCATGCGTTCTGACCCAACTCTATAATTGCACATAAACATAGTGTCTACAGCATTAACTCTGCAAGACTTTTTTTAATGAAGAATAAATCTGTCACCATGTTGGTCACAATAGCTGGCCATACGCTCTTCTGATTCATCCACCACCATGGCTCCAGGTATCTTGTCAACAAAAACATCACATCCAAATCAGTCTCCAGGGAGGATTCGGATCCAAACCCAGTAAAGGCTGAGGAATGGGCTCAGCCTGTCTTGTAGCACAGCAGTCCTATCCCAGTAAGATGTGAAAGTCTTCACAGGACTGAAGTGTGCCAATTCTTTGTAGTTGTCGCTGTCTGGTGTAAGATCATGTCCATGCATTTCTCTAGGTTGGTCTACTTCTCTTTTGGAGAAATGCCTACATAAATAGATGGCTTTTACTGGGTGGGCTTCATGGGTTAAGTATTGAGACTGATTTAAAGAATAAAGGGCACCCTGGATCAGGAGCAGACTGAGAAAACTCTATTGAGTGAAGGAGTTGAACACTAATACATGTCAGTGGTGTTAAAAAAGACCCAGAAACTTAAAACCCAAAAAAGTTTGTATTGGACTGTATTGGTTTGAAAGAATATTGGTAAAACATTAATCCAAATTGATCATGCAAATCTGCGAGAGTCCCTTCACAGACCTTCAGTTTTCTGATCAGCCTCAGGAAAATCCCTGGCTTGGCATTGCAAGTGCCAGTCTGGGTGGGTTGCTGCCATGCCAGCAGACAGACAGCCTGGGAAGAGGCATGAGAGCCTCTTCCTGACCCCTGCAGACATCTGGCCCCTCAGTAGCCACTACTGCAGAGCAGCAACACTCGGTCATTCTCCCTGTAGCTGAGCCACATGCGAGGATGTTGCTGCAAGCTGCCGCCACCACTTCTCCCCACTGCAGCTCTGCTCTCTTGAGAGGGAGTGCTCTGGAGAGGGCTCTTAGGAGACAAACAGGACTTGAAATCTCCACTAGCAAAACCTAATTTCTAGGCTTGGCGAGGGCACATCTAGGCACAATCCTGTGTGTTGCTGTGTAACCAGGAGTCAAACATCCCCCACCTGAATGAACAGTGGAGCATAATCGGTTGAGGAGATTTTCATTATCACTCATTGAGCAGGCTAGGAGGGATTTTAGCCCTAATTGGTATTTCTTCAGGGCTCATGTCCCAACTCTGTTACAGGTGGTGATCCAGCTCATCTTCATAGGTTCACCTTCCTCTGTTCTTCCTGAAGACACATTGGCATGGGACAGTATTGCTTTGATACTTTGTTTACAAAACTATCCTGGTTGATTCCCATTAACTTATGGCCAAACCCTCCTCAATCTCACCATTAGGTACGATGATGAGGAAAACAACATAAATCTGGACAGTTTACAAATCGGAGCTGGACTCTGGATGGACACACTGAGATACAGACAAAGAGGACCTGCTTAGAACTACTGGAGCACACAGCATCCAATATGCTCATTCATAATGAGAGTGGCAGGGTGGATGCTTCTCAAGGAGAATTTGTGGTCTCTCAAGTCTTGGGATCTAATGCTGTGGTTTTCAAAGCTGAATGCTGTTCTGTGAGGTTTCTGGATCCTGTGTTCAGGTAAATGCAGTGCCCATATGAGCTTACTGCCTGTGCCCAAGGGCAGAGCACCCCTTACATCTCTATTCCTGTATGTGACTGACATTCTGTTAGAACCTCCATAGGGCTTTTCAAACCTTAAATAACCCAGCCTCGTAATCACTCTGGGAGGTAATTAAGCTGCCTGGTTATCAACAGTGGAACTGGAATGTGGAATTGGGATCTAGATTTTGCATGAGATATCCTTTTTTTTTGCAGACCAGGTCACAAAACATTAATACAAATGGTGTGGATAAGGATTTCTGTTTCTGTCATGGCTCAGCATCAATACTTGGGTTAGCAACCTTCAGCGTTACAGGCCTGTTCTCAGAATATCTTCCCATAAGACGGAACTCAAATGTATCTTGTTAGAAAAATTAACAGAACAGGATGTTTTTAAAAATCCAAACTTTATCTGGATGATGGCAATTCTGAGAATGTCACATGCATGTTTCTGTGTCTTGATGCAATGCCAGTGTCTCTTTTTGTATCAGGTTTTAGCCCAGTCTGTGATGGACTGAACATTTTTTCTTCTTTTTTACCATGGCAACCTCACTACGGTGATTTCAGGGCTAGGGAGCTTTATATTTATCTTGACCAGCATGAAGAAGTCTGAGCCTCATTAACTGAGGAAGGTGGATGGATAGCATATGGAACACACTGCACACGAGACGGTGCTTCCCTTCCCAGGGCAACTGGGTCATTCATATTATCTACACGAGCTGCAAGTTTCCTTTTGGAAATACTGAGTTGCTAACTGTTCTGTGTGTCCCAAGGGAAGAAAATCCAGACAGATGGCTTCAGAGAAACCTTGCGTCCTTAAGGGAAGATATCCTCCTGGAACAATAATTAATGCTGGTGGGATTTATTTATTTAATTATTTTTGTTTAATTCAGAAACTTGGAAAGAATTCAGTATCACCAGAGGGCATTAACACAGAGCCCAGCAGAGGACAGAGAAAGATAAAGAGGGGCAAAAAAATAGCTATCACATACCAGTGATCCTATTAAAATGACATTGAAGAATTCTATTAGTGCTCTTTGCCCCCTCGCCTGCCTGCCTTCGAAGATTCGAGGCGAAGCGCCAAGTGCTTGTCAGTCAGACAAAGCCTACTAATAATCTCTGCTAAAGGGTGACATTCACACACCACATAGGGACTCACGGGGCTCCCGGCTGACCATGTCGGGAGTCTGCCAGCAGAAAAGCTGCTCCTGGCTGTGGGTGCCCGCACTCCATGCTGCAGGGAAGCGTGTGGTGGGGTGTCGACTGGGGCTGCTCGCCCACCTGGAAGCTCAGCAGCTCTGCCTGTATGCATGAGGCTGAGTGACCGCAAGAGCAACGGCAGCACCATTACAGCGTTGCCTCCATGGGCAGGGAGGCCAATGTTATGTAGGCTTTATGTGAAGACCCTCAAGTACTGGGTATATGGGGTGGACTTCATCCTTACTACACCCCAGCTGAAACGCCTTTCTATGCTGCTATCCCAAGAGTCTCCAGTAAAACCTCAGCTGTATTTGAATACCATTGCTTAAGCTTTGGGTATGTTGACTCATTGTTGGTGTGGATCATTAGAAACATACAAGCATAGAAGAAGAAAAGCTAGATCCTAAGCTAGCCTTTAAAAAAAACAAAACGCAAAAAGTAAGTAATACCTTAGATGTGCTGCTTAGTTTGCTACTGTGTGCTGTACCACAGGGTTCCCCAAAACAGTGGTGATTTTGGGAGCCACAAAAACTGAGACTAAAGATTGCTCTCTACCCAAGATCACTGGGAAAATGCAAGACCTCTTTCCCCACTAGCAGGGAAACCTTCTTATTTTCACTTCCTGAACTTTTTCTGCCAGTATGTTTCAGCAAACATCTGCTCATGCAGGAGTATCTAGTGCATTATGCACTAGACACAAGGAATGAGAATGTATTCTTTTCTTAGACATGTTCAAAATAAGTTTTGGATTCCATTATTTTTTCCTCTTTCCTGTTTTGTTTTGTTTTGTTTTGTTTTTGTAAAAACCCCTATTTAGATCAGGATCAAAGGGACAGTTATTGCTCTTTGTAGAAAAGCAGATTCTCTTTTACTTTTGGAAATTACTAAATGTAGCACAGAAAACTCATACACCATCTTCCCTGCTTCACTCAGCAGAGATAATGTCTCAGCTGGAGTACTTTGTGTAGCACTGGGTGCCACATTCCTGGACAGATGCAGACCAACTGGAATGAATCCGGAAGTGAGCTGCAGGAAGGATCAGAGGGCTGGAAATCATGACCTACCAGGAAGAATGACTGCATTGGGGCTACTTTGCTTAAAAGAAAGAAGATTAAGGCTGGGCGAAGGGAGGATGATAATATTCCTCAAATATGCAAAAGACTGCTGCTGAGAGATGAGGGAAAACATCATCTCCCTGGTAGAAAGCAAAAGAAATAATGTGTTCAAATTGCAGCAAAGATTACTTTAGTTAGGCATTATGAAAAAGCTTTCTAACAGGAAGAAAAATGAAGCACTGGACAAGATTGTCTGAAGAGACACATTATAGACCCCACTGTGAGTCTTCAAAACCAAATTAAGCAACTCTTCCTCTTGGGCAAAGGAAAGGAGCAGATGACCTTGGAGTTTAAGGGACTGTTATGGCATTTTAGAGGAAAGTAATTCACCTGGAAATTCAGCTACTGGTAAAGAGGCAAGTTAGAAGAAGAATGAAGTTTTTATCAATGCTTTTTTACACCTTATAAACTTTTCAAATCATGCTTTTAAGCCTCGTCAGATCTGGCATATCAATTTTAAAACATTAGAAGGTGACACAAAAGTTACAAAATGTAAAGGGGAGATGTTTCAGCATTTCAGTACTGGGCTGCACCTGGCAGCAGGGAGCCACTGACTTACCCAGGAGCACTTGGAGCAGTATTGCTCTCTGGAAAGCTCATCTCTCCAGATCATTCAAGTGAGGAAGGCAGATTTCCCTCTTGTCTTCTTCAGGGGGCCTGGCGCTGCCAAAGGTGGTTCAGGGAGTATTACTGAGGCAATCCAGGAAGGAGAATTACACCTGCTCTAAATGGTGGCTGAGCGCTGAGCTGGGTATGTAAGAGGATGGAAATGGAAAGAGATGATAAGAAGATTGCCAAGTTAGCCAGTGCAGTTAAAAACATACTGGCAAGCTTCCTTCCCTGCCTCTCTGCTGCGACCTCTCAATCACCCTTGGTACAACCCTTGTAATGCTTTGCCAAATAGGATTACGCTCCGGCAGAGGGAGAATTTACACATTCCATAGGACTTGATGAAACAGCAATTGGTAAAGACATGCCACAGTATTAACTGGAAAAAATCCATACATACTAGGGGCAGGGGAGGTGGCTGGGTGGGGAAAAGGAGAGTTACACTCCCTGTTTGGTTGGGTTTAAGCCTGAACAACCTTTGCCTGAGTGCAGGGAGTCCTCTTGCAAGCCTTGCGCTTGTTAGAATTTAATTGCTTGCTGATCGTGCTTCTGGCTAACGGGTGCAAATAGAGATGATCCCTCGTTAATGCTGAAGCTTACATGAGACCAGCTCCAAGGAATAGTTTCAATAGTGTCTAAATACTCTCTGGTCCAAGTTTCCTTACACCAGAATGCCATTTTAGTAACATATCTGACAGAAAAAAAATCGTCAGGAAGTCTGACTGGGAGCTGCCTCCTCATATTTTTAAAAGTAGGTCTGTGAGTTTGTCTTAGAGGGTATTTGTGGCCTGGAACTGTGTGGAAATGCATTTGGAGACACATCATCAGTCAAGAGGCCAGAGGGCAAACAACCTCTATTAATTGCCTTGCAGCTAGGCTGGAGCTGAAACACTGCCCTTCAGTCTCACTCATACGGAGAAAGCATAGCTCAGCTGTAAACAGCTGTAAAGAGCTGTAAGGGATGGAGACAGCTACACCTGCCTTTTGCTTTTTGCCTTGCACGTTAAGAAAAGAAAAGGAAATGAAAAAATCACCTTGCAGGTAGCTACACACGGATTACTTCTCTTCCTCTTCTGAAGCCGAAGACATCAGTCTTCTTCCGCACAAGTAGCAAGCTGCATGGTCAGACACCCTGTGATTATAAACTCACCTCAGGAAAATTACTGAGGGTCAAAAATTTTGGGACTCACGGGATAATCTGATTGGCAGGACAATTAGGTATAGGCTGTGTGCTCTCATTTCTGCTGGAAACAAGAAACGTGGTGTAATTACACCTCCTGTCTCTGGCTTGTGTGATGCCAGAGGTCAGATGAGGTGATCAGGATACTCCCTCTGGTTGTAAAAATCTATTAACCTTGCTTTGCACTGCATGTGGCTCAAGCACACAGAAATTCAATACCTGTCCACCATCTGAAAGCTTTCTTGACAAGGAGGAAGAAGTAAAAGCACCGAGGTGAGCAGGGCTTCTCTCCAATTTTTCTATTGAAATAGCTGGAGAGAAGCTGCCAGGTGAAGGGTTCAGCTTCAAGGCATGGCTGGGTTTTGGAGGCATACTTGCACTGGGAGGCTGGGAGGAGCAGCTCCAATGCTGGAGTGCACTGCATTGCTGCTTGGCAGTTGATGGACAACCCTGGGGGATGCAGGCCACAGGGATTCCCACACTCACCAAGGGTGCTGCTTTCATTACTTAAAGAGGATGGAGAAGGAAAATCTGGTGGAGACGTGGTACCCTTTCTTATAAAATGAAGGCTCTTGAGCACAGGAAATTAGGCTGCCCCAGAAACAGGCCAGAAAATCACCATACTCCAGAGACTGTCATCTTTATTTTTGCACGCATAGGGCAGGAGGACTTTTCGAGTGACTATCCTACTGATTTATCAGCTTTCTTAGGGCATAGTTTTTGGAGAAAAGTGCTGGTCATAGTTTCTAGTTAATTCGGTAATCTGCCTTACTGAGTGGGGGGTTCATAGGCTTTAAGTTAATGTATCTAAATGTAAAAATATCCAAGCTTGAGCCAGCCAGAGTTTTACTCCCGTTGTAGTCGGAAGGAAAAACAGAAGAGATGGCAAAGGCAGATCAGACTACTCACTCTCTGGAGATGTCTATTTCCCTACATCATCTACACAAGGGGTTTCAGGTGACCACTTCAGCCTTCAACACCTGACTTACAGGAGCCCAAAGTTAGGTGAGATTCCCAGCAGCCGTCAGAGTAAAAACAGCAATGCTTTTCACAGATTAAAAATGGTAAACGGTATCAGAGAGAAAAAAAAGCCACCTAATAATCAATCATTAGCTTAATTAGCTCCAAACTATGAAGTCAGACAGTTCCAACTGGAGGCCAAATCCAGCCTGTGGGCTGATTCCATCTGGCTTAGCTCTACTTCTGCTGTGACTGCGTGGTGGGATGGCAGGCAGTGAGGAGCAGCTGTTAGCACCCTGGGTGAAGTCCAGTGGTTCCTTGTGCCTCCTACCATGCTTGTGCACAGCCAAACCCTCCACTCGGAGAGGTGCTGTGTCCACATGGCTCTCGAGGGGAGTTTCCAAATGGGCATCTGGCCTGCAGGAACACAAAACAAAGCTTGGACCACCCTGGGAATTAAGTCATTCTTCTTGGCCAAAAAAAGACATAAGAAAGTAAACATCTTGAAGCTTGTATTGCATAGCCCTGCTTTCAGAAACCCAAATTAAGTGCCTGGATGTGTAGCCTGTGCTGAGAGGAATCGTTTGTGCAGTCAGGGTTCATGCAATTCCCTTATTCCCTTTGGAGGAATTTTCACAAAGAAAAGAGGACTTTGTGTTTTCTGACATTTGCTTTAACTAAAAGGCATTGTGAGGACTTTTACAGAATACCAATTAGACTCACAGGTTAGCAAGCAAGAGCTATGTACTTCATGTTGGCTGAGGTCACTGCACAGCAGAAGAAAAAAATCAGAGCTATTCACAAACAGCCTATCCCAGAGCTGCAAATCTGATTTCTCCACTTTAGCCAGATGAGGGTTGTTAGCAGAAGCAGTGTCTTTCCTTACATCAGCCGATCCTGTTAGGAAAGAGTAGATTAGCTGCTGGGCTGCGAGCAAGGTCTGAAACAGAACCTGGCAACCACAAGAAGGGCTTCTGCTCCCAGGGGCTCATCTGGGCTTTTCTTTCAACTACATTAGCCAGTCTAGGAAGAAATATCACCTCACTATAAATCATTACTTACTTCTTTTACAGTCACAGCTACTGCAACATTGCTCCTAATTCCTATCTCTATTCAACAATTGTATGGCTCAGGTCCCTCTTAAAATATCCTCATCATGTTCAGCGCTTTTGTGTTTGTAAACAAGTTTTTGTGTTAAAGTTTTACAGATGCTGCCTGTTAACTCTAGGGCTGCTGGTGCCATGGGACAGGTTGCGCTCTCAGGTCACCGAGGAAAGCCCAGATGCTCTGTGCTGGGCTCAGAGAGAGCTGGGCACTGCGACAGGTACTGGTATAGCCCATAGGTGATGTTTTACAAAGGCAAAGCAGTCCTATGCCTCAGAGAAACCTTTCCCCATAGTCCTTGAGAAGTCTGTAGAGCAAAGTGTATGTGTTTCCTCCATGGCTACCACACAGCAAATACACCTGCCTGGTTTATTGACACAGCACAAAGCAGGAGGACAAGAGGGATTCCCTGAGGTAGAGCCAAGACTCACTGAGAAACAGGCATCACCACTCTGAGCCAAAAGAGAGAGAGACCATTCCCTAATGTTCCTGTTCCTCCTGTATCCAACTTCTCCATCACCTAACCACTGCAAAGGCCACCCCTTTCTGGCCAAATGCAAGGTTAGTCCTCTGGAGCAGGAGGCTTGCTTGGGCCACCTAGTCTCGTAGCGTCAGGATGGGAGGAGAGAAATAAGAGAATAGTGGACTGCTCTCATTTCCTGTGAAGCACAGCTGGAGTTCATTCATGAACAGCCCCAGAGGCATGTCCTCCTGGTGTCTTATGACTATTTTCAGAGTTGGACAGAGAAAACATGAATGAGAAAGAGCACATTGTAATGTTACAACACATCTTGCCAGTGGTGTGGAGGATGAGAAATCTACTTTTCATATGGCAGTAATGTGCAGTGTTTAACAAAAATACGTTAATCCAAGGTAAATTGGAATTATTAACTCTTATTTTTTATTTGTGTTATTTCTAATTCAGCAGGCAATTACTTGCTGTCTCTCACTGATACGAAACAAAGGGAATATCTCTAATAGTGATACATCCATACAGAACAGAATTTAGCCACCTACACAGCTTTAATCAGAACATTTTTCAGTGCTCATAAAAGGAATCTATCCAAGTAACAGCTTTCAAATTGACCACACTAATGTTTCTGAGATAAGATCTCCATCATTTCTTGGCATTTGTCTCCATCTGTCACATTAACTTTCCTCTGATTTGTCTCTTCCAAATGCCAGCTAACCAGGGTCAGAGACAGCACAATGTGGCCAGGAGAGCCTTGAGGTAGTGCAGCTCTTTCCTCATTACTCAGCTTGGCACACTTGCATTGGGCAATGTTTACATGGCAGCTGAGACCGAAGCCTCTGAGAGTCCCCCAGTTAATCTCTTATTAACAGAACAGCGTTAAACACTGTCTTTTGAACAGGACAGTGAAAAATGTCAATTCTTCTTGATGGGTGTAGTCTTCTCACAGCTAACCTAAGTGCAAGTCCCAGTCCTCTAACTCCTCACCATCATGTATCATCACTCTCTTTAACGTGCCTATTGCTTTACACTGTAATCATGTAGGCAATGTCTGTGCTGTGAACAAAAGAGGATTAGGTACCAATGCCTGGCCCTAAATCCAAGTGGCTCGTGGGGTACAGCTCCTATATAAATGTACATAAATATGCATGATGAAATTCTACTTACCTTCGGTTCACACGAGCTGAAGGAGAATGGGTAACTGCTGTCTTTTCTAAATTTTAGTCCATGTGGTCTTTAGGCTAAATAAATTGAAGAAATAGTTGCTCTATTCAGGTTGATATGAGGTATAGCATACGGATATAGTATATAGTAACAACCTTCTCATTGAACTTATTAAAAAAACAGCTTGCAATGCTAGGAAGACTTCATTGTCAATTAATTACAGTGTTTCTCAAAGCAATATTTGGAAAGTACATACAGCACACGCACGTGCATGCACACACCACCTGATTCATGACCTCCCCTTTCTCAAGTTCTCCTGGCACTACATGTAAAGCGAGATCCTTATTTCTTTAAATAACTCATTTCTTCCTCTTTCAATGAACTTACTCATGCTCTTTGAACTTCAAGGTAGAAAAATCAAAGGCAGTCACTGTGTCTCTTAGGAGTTCTTGACCTACTTTGTGCTGATCAGTTCTCATCTCCTACAGAAATGTGGAAACTGTGTCAGAAGGATTTACACAATAAGCTGTCAAGAACGTTTCTTCTTTTAACTTTATGCATTTCAAGGAAAAGAGCCTGAAACGAATATGCACAAACTTTAGGTACAATTGTAGGGGGCGTGTCTGTGCGAACAGGTAATGTGAAAGATACCTCTGTGGGCTCAAGAGGCTACTTGAATGAATTGTCAAGTATAATTCAGAAAAGTGTCTCTGAATTCTTTCATGTTGGCAGTAAAATCAGAACTATTGAAGACTGATTTTGTTGGCAGAGAAAAGAGAAATTTGAAAACTTGGGGGAGGAAGTGAAGAGAACAATATTTTCCCACCTGAAGAAAAGATGCCACTAATCAGTCATTGCTCAGTAGCATGAGATAAAGGCTCATAATTAAAAACAATAATGCATTAGGAACAAAGGACTTCATATGGCAAATAACTGGAGGCCTGGTTAGGCACTATTTAGACCACCTCTCAACCTGGCAAAGGCCCATTAAATCAGCAATTCAGGACACTGCTCTGAGAAACCAGGACAAATCAGGTTTCTTTAAGAGATAGTTTTTGAATTCTCCCCAAAACAACAAAGAAAAACTAGTTACCTATATAGCCTTGTTCTGTTCCCCTCCTTCCACTCCTTCCTGGGACTTCCTTACTTCCTTCCCCCAGGCAGGCTCTGAGGACCATATCTAGGAAGCAACAGATATGAAATGACAGTTTTACATCTTGAGCATGATGAATAAACAACCTCCTGAAGAACTGGCGCCTTGCAGGAATAAGAAAGAGTTTTGGTCATTGTCGTCAGGGGCTTTGCTCAGTGTGACTAAGGGTCAGTCTCATGGTTATCACTGGTCACCCAGACACGAGTCAGTCACATCAGGCAGTGCTGGTCTTTCCTGTAAGTCTTGTATGGTTCTGTGCTAAAACAAACAACATGCTGTGCATCTGTTGCTTGGAAATGCTCTTGTTTCCAGTAGCAAACACTTCTCTACATGGTTAGCAGTGTTAAGTGTGCTGAGTGCCACCATTAAAACGCTATCAGCTTTTTTTAATACAAAAAGTTTAATTTTTGACATATTCATTAAAAAGTTCAGTATCTTTTGGTGCCAGTGTCTCTGTGGCTGGCTGTGTCTATGTATATATGCACATGCTTGTGTCTGCTTTTTCACAAGCATTTACTGTGAAAAGTACATCCTGTATCTCTACATTCCGCTGAAATATTTCGTGGGGACAAAAGCAAGGCAAACCTGCATCATTACTGTAATCCATCGAGTACTTTTCCATTGAACACTACCAGAAAAATGCCTCCAATTCAAGGGCAGAGCTTTCCTCAGACTATGGAAGAAAGTCTGCCTGTAAGAGAAAAGCTTATTTAAAGGATGTTGGATCCTTCAGTGACAATTAACTTAAAGCTACAGCAGAGGCGGCATTGCCAGACAGATAAGCCGCACCAAATGCGGTGCTGATCTCACATTGCTTCCTAAAGAGAAGGGTGACCAGTCCTGAGCACGGAGGGATTTAATTGCCAGCAGTTCCTGCACTGTGTGGAAATTTGTCAGCAGGTTCTCTGAAGAGCTTGGTTTAGCACAACTGTACAGCAGTTGCCCCATGAGATAGCATAGGTTTGCTGTACCCATAGCTTGTAGCACCTTTGCTCCGGGCCACCTTCCCATGCTTTCTTCAGCCCCCAGCCTGTCCCCATAGCTGCTGCTGGGGCTCAGTTTGAATCTTGCTCCTTTCTGCAAGGTTTTCTTCCAAGTTGGAGGTGATGTGCAGGGATGAGCAGGACTATGCTGTGCCTCCTGAGGCTCTTTGCCATGAGCTCCTTCAGACCATTGGAGCTGGACCCTATGCTATGAAAGGAGGTGTATGACCCAGGCTGACCTTCCTCCCAGCCAAAACAATGACTTTTTCTCCCCTACAGCCAGTGTGCTGCACCACATCCCAGAAAGACCATGATATGCTTCTGGGGAAGAGAAAGGAATGTGATAGGCAACTTCCATTTAAAGCCTGCTTGTGAGAATGTTTCTGCATGATGTTGTAAATACAGGCAGGCCTGTTCTCATGCATACAGATGAATGCGTCACACTGCTGTGTTGGTCTGAGCGCAGCTATTAAAATAAGGGCAGTCTGATAGATAATCACCACCATATATCAAACCTATGGCCTGCCAGAGCCACCTCTTCTCCATTTTGTATGTGTACCAGCAGTACCCAGGTAACAGTAAACTGATTTACATTCCAGGGCGATTACCCACAGTGATGCACTCCATTAAATGGGCAGACGGTGGCTTACCTTTCATAATCCATGGTGACATACTGGAAATGAAAGTGACAAAAATTATAGATAGCTCTTTGGCTGAAGATTCAAAAGAAAAGGCAAAGAAGAAAGAAAGAGGCCCAGGTGCTTGTGCCTGCAAAATGCCAAGCCAGGCTGCAATGTGTCGAGTGCCTCCATTTCCGTTTGAGGGCTGTGAAAGGAGGGGACTGAGGCCCTCAGAGGACTGCAGGATGGAGCTCCCGTTTGGGAAGTAAACATTCACTTGTTTGCAAATGTCATTTTCTGTGGTTCAAAGAACATTAAACCAAATGCAACCTTTGAATTTGCTACTTTTCAAGTACATTTTAATTTTTTATGAAGGAACATCTATGAACCTGTGTATGCCAGTGTGTATTTGAGGGTTTAGCTCAAGACACGCTTAGTCTGAAAAAGAAGCTATTGCTGACCCAAAGATCATGAAGGCAAGTAATAAGGACTGAGATGGATGGAACAAATAGAAATTGCTGAAAAGAGTCTCAGACACCTGAAATTTGTATTAGGCTGCAATTTTTTTAAGCCATAGGACACTTCAATAGAGATAAACACTCAAACTGGGCCAGCTCACAGGCACTCAACGATTCCACATCTCAATGGCTGCTTCTTGGATCACAGAGTCTAGTGCTATACTGTTAAATGAATAAATCAGGCCATCATTTGTGTCTCCATGTTTCTGAGGTCAATTGTGGTCACTCTGGGGTTTCTGGAAGAGCCATGATTGAAGCCAGGGATACCTGGAATATTGTTTTACTCAAAATTACCATGGTAAAAAAAGACTTAAATCAGCCACATGTCAAGGCAGCCTTTAAAATCAGAAACAAAAATAAACCCCTACAGACTTGCCTTAAAAGATAACTCCAAACTCGACAGCTCTGAAGTCTAATAAATGCAATATAAACACCTTTTGAGCAAAACATACTGGCAAAAAGACTGTTTATCATGTTATAAAAATCAATGCAACCAAATAGATGTACAGTCTACCCTGTGATTCATCTTACTTTCAAGAGTAAGGGATGCTAGGATGGAATGGAATATACATGTAGCTGGAATGATTGGAATATACATGGTGAGAAAATATAATCACTTTTTTTCCAGATTGGAATCTGACAATGACATATGTTTTCCATTGTTTTCATTAATGTCTCAAAATGTTTCTGTCACGTGGTGAAATCCACTAATTCATGAAAATGCAAATTAGGTGCCACAACCCCTAAACTAACAGAGAACCTTTCATTTAGGTATCATTCTGAAATACTACCATCAGCCAGTCTTCTGCTGGCATGCAGGATATGCTATCATCATTCACACATATATTTTTGTGTGAGTTAGACTTGCAGCTCATATTTTCAAAGTATTTGTGTCAGTCTCTGGGCTCCTTTGCTTTAAATTAAATATATATTTGCATGGAAAGGATTGGCAGTGTCACCAGCAGCATCTCTTTACTCTGAAGTGGGGATGATTCAAGCAGAAATTTAATTATAATCAAGTAATACCTATCTTACATGCAACTGTCAGCCCCTTACTTGCCAGGACTGAGGTAGATATCCACATTTTTCCAGTGTTTTGAGTGACTACTTGAGCTCATGATATGGGAAATGAGCTCATCGTGTTTTGTAAGGCCAGTCTTTGCCCCACAAGCTATATTCCTCCTAAGGATGTGTCTATAGGAGAAAGCAAGCAAGTCCTGGTAGAGCTCTGGACGTCGTTGGAGCTGCATGAGTGTTGTGCTTAATTCAATTATACCCCAAGACACAAAGAGCTGGAGGGGTCATACTTGTTGCCAGGCTGAATATGGCCAATCTGATTTTGCTTCACAACACCACAGCAAGACTGTTTCTACCTACATTTGTGGGGATGAAGGGACAGGAGGGTCATGGTTATGGTGCAGGGCTGAATCTGCATTTTTCTGTGCAGCCTTGGGCTGCTCATTCCTTTTACTTGTATCTTAACTCCTCACATGAAAAACTGGGATAAAGGTACTGGGTTTTATATAGTACAAGGATGACTTTCTAAATGGTCATGACGAGTTTGTGTACTTGGGTGATGAGAGGCCAGACAAGCACCAAGCCAGAGGGAGCAAACCAGAAAGGTTGAAACGTTAAATAATACACTGCAATAACAGTGGGGTTTATTTATTTCTTTCTAACTAGGAGAATTTCTAAAAGGACAGTAAAGCAATGGCAACCAGCTCATCACATCACAGCCCATCACAGCTCTCCTTCCCTCCTGTGCTGTCACGCTGTGCACCCACTGAATAAATAGGCAAACCCAACCTCATTTCGGCTTGGGACACAGGCTGTCAGTCACTTCTGACAACAAGCATTTGGTGCCCATTTTTAGCAGGATTTTAACAGATCAATCTTTATCTGGTGGTTCAAAGAAGCAGTTCCATCTGCGTGCAGCTTGGTACTTGCAATCGCTGCACTTGATCTTTAAACGCATCATTGTTCTGAGTCACCGGCTGCTTCTGTTTTAATGTAGGTGATCTGATTCACCAAAGTGAGTTAATAATATAACTGGGGAAAATTAAGTTCCTATTTCTATGAAAGCATAAATGTTATCTGAGCTGGTGACATTTACGATTCACTGAAAAATATGATTTGTTTTATATGCAGTTGTTGAGCTGCCAAGGAGCTTTTTTTATTTCTAGCAATTTAAGCTTCTCTGTAAAGTAGATTATTTAAGACAGGCAGGAGATGCTTTTTCCTCACTGTTCCATTATGTCTGCTCCTTCCCTTTTCTCTTGGTCTGCAGAACGCAAAGAAACAGTGCTGGTTAGAAATCACTGGGTAAATTTACACAGCACATTTTTCATTGTAATATGAGGGAGGGAGAAGAAAACCTTATAAAACACAGAGCCATTAAAAAAAAAGAAGCAGACAATTCTATTGTGATGGATAACACTTACACAGTTAAATAAAAATACACTTGTGATACCAAACAGTAGAGCACGTTTCATTTTTATCTGCAGTGTCACTCTCCTAATGGTTTCTGTCACAAAACCTAACCAAAACAAATCTGTGAAGCAGACAGAGCCTTGGGTTTCAGGGATGCAGAGTTCTGCCAGGTGGATCAGAAAAGTAGGTCACTGGGTCATTAATGCAAACCTGACGGGAAATAAACCCCGACCAGCTGAAAAAGAAGAGGTTTAGCACATTTGTCCATTTGACACACTCTGTGCACATCATTGCCTCTAAATAGGCATTGCAGTTCAAGCACTGCAAGCCAAGAACAGATCTGAGGACATCTCAGAGACTGAAATGCCTTCATCCCCTCATATTGTGTGAACCTCATAAATCACATTACATAAATGGTGGGGTTTTCACACTCGAAGAACAACATATATTACAATTCTGTGTGTCTAAGTAAACTGAAAATAATTCTCAGAAGTCTATATGGCCTTATTTCTATTACTGACCAAGTCACTTACTTAGCCCTTAAAATGTTTGTTATCTTTCTATGTCCTCCTAAAAGGCCAAAGTATTTTTTACATTTCATTTTCTGAGAAGATGTGATAGGTATGATGTTGGGAATTTCCACTTGCAGTATTGCACCTTTAGCTGCAATGCAGCTTTCCTCTTGTACACCATGAGGGACATGTGCTGGGAGCAGAAAATGAGTCTGTTCCCTTGGGTACAGGGCAGGGGAGGATGCCGTGCTGAGATTCTGGTACCCCTGCAGGTACCTCTTGTGGCATAGACCCCTTTGCATCCCTTGGGTAGGGTACTTTGCCATTCTTATATTAATCAGAGTTTCTTGTTTTCCACTGTTTTAGTTTGGCACCAAGATTTTCCACCTCTCTCTTTTTTTTTTTTTTCTTTTTCATCAGAGTTTTGGATTCCCCCCCTCCCCGAAAAGCCCCTTTAAGGAAATCCAGAGCCAGTGGTTAAGAAATCTGCTGCATCTTGGAAATCCCTCATGATACATTAGCTCTAGGGAATAGCTGACAAACAAAACAGTCCTTTGGTGAGTAGGGCTTTAAAAAAAATACATGTAAGCAAGCAGAGAAATTCGGGGCTAAGATTTCTTAGTTCTCTTCCATGTGGTAATTTCCTTGCTCTTGTTTGACTTTTCCTTTGGCTGGCATTATACCTTTTCTGGGCCACTTGGAAAACCTGAATGCATACGTGGCATCATAAAAAAAAATGCACAGACAGACACATCCCAGATACTGTTCTGACTGGTTTAGCTCAAACTTTTCTGAAATGACAAGTAAGACAATCAACCACATGGTGTGTGCAGCAACAGTAGATAACTGCGTGCATTAAAGCAGTGTAGCACATCTCTACTCTGTACCGAGGTGATTCTGACTGTCTTCTAAGGTCATGGAACCAAATGTCTTGTCCTGATCAGGACAGCTTTGTGATTCACTGAAAAGTGAAATAATTCACCTGGCACTGACAGTGGGTCTACAGCAAGAGGAGGAACAGATGCTGAGCCTCCTGGTTCCCATGCATGATCCTTACCATCAGATTGCATAGTGGGTAATTGGGTTTGTGTGTCTTGAAAGAGGTGTATGATAAAGTAGTGGATAGCTACAGGTTGCAGATGCTGATTTAAATCAAACTGATTTAGGCAGTTGCTTCTAATTATGATTTCAGTCATTAACAGATAATGGCTAGTCCTTGTTTGCCACTTGTTTTAAATGTGTACTTCTAGAATATTTCCCCATACAAAGGCCTGTGCTCAATAATTGAAGTGACTTTAGATTTATTTTTGCAGGACTTAAATGTAAACAAAATCCACATGAATTGATCTAAGGAGTTCTGGTTTACAAGCATTTATCCTTAATTTTTAAGTTACTTCATTTTGAAATTCCAGACAAAGCATCTCTTATTTATTAGGTGATGTTTCCTTCTTAGTTAAAATTTGAATGAATATTTGAATTAATTAAAATACATGAAATCAACATTTTTCTATTATTTGAATTATCTCAGTAATCCTAACTTAGATATGCTGTACATATGGGACAAAGTGAACATGCCATAGCCCTTTAAGAAACTAAACAGATTTATTAAACAGAGGAGGTAACATTTCTGTTTGACTAATTAAATTAATGATGGTCGCCTGCCTTTTGATTATGTTAGAACTGGTAGTTTTCATTCTCTCAAACTATTTTTACTTACTAGGGTTTTTTGGGTTTTAAGTGAGTATTTGGCACTCAATTTAAATGATCTGGTCCTTGACCAGAGCTACTTGGAAAAAAGTGAAAAGCAGAAAATGTTTGTTTATACTTACCACAGATTGAAAAAATGGTTAGTCTCTGTAGCAAATCCTAGTTCCAACTGTTTACTGAATAACTTCCTTTAGCTGTAAGATTGCTTTCTTTAAACCTCTGGCTGCAAACGTATACCGCTTGTTACTTTAAATGCAATTTAGATTATTCTAAATATAGCAATAAACTTAGACCTTTCCCTATGTTGTCATATTTTACATATTAGTTTGAAACAACCATTGTTTTCCAGAGAAAAATAAGAGTAATTTGCTACTGCAGTATCCAGATTTTTAACTAAAAGATTAATAAACTCCCCTCTAATCAGTACAGCAAGTTGATTACACCAACAAAACAAATTTAGCAGCAGTACTGTTGCCATATATGTCAACTTATTTTATGCAGTAATAACTCGAAAGCATAATTTTATTAATTACCTCTCTAGCAGTTGAAAGTTCTTCAGTCTTATTCTGTTGATGAAGGGATATACGAGTGCAGCCTAATTTTTACTCAAGTCCTGTGTTTAAGTCCTTGTGGAAATAGAATGAAAAGAAGCATTGCTGAGTGTTTTGTTAAACTGAGAGACAGAAGAGGGTTGCCCACAGATATAAAGAGATTAAGAATCACTCCAGAAAGTCCAAGTATTAATTTAACATCTCCAAATAACATGAAAATAAAAGTTGGAGGAGCAATCAAGCAAAAATCAATGCTTCTTTTTAGCTAATGGGTCATGATGCAAAATAAGTGACAGAAAAATTACTTGTGCTGAGGTGCTGCTATTGGAGTTGTCATCTTGGCTTTAGAGGTCATCCTGGACTGCAGATGCCAATCCACTCTTTCAGCTCCATGCACAGATAGGCAGGGGCTGTGAGGGAGCTAGTTGTCATCCAGCCCCCAGGTACCCACCCTGGGACCATCCCCTCTATTGCTCCCTATCTGGGGACTCTTGAGGATGGATCCTCATGAAGTGAAAATGGCCCAGTCCTGACCGAGCCAACAGTGATTTAAACCACCTGAGTGCCTGTCCCCTAACTCAGCATGTATCCTGTTAGGGAGCCAGCAGGTGTGGGTTACGCAGAAGGAATTATCTTTGAGATGGATTTCTAAAACAATGCGTTTAACATATGAAAGCCTGGGAATCCGAAATGAAAGTTTTTACATGCTTGGCATTCATTTGTAAGTTGGCAGTGACAGCTTTCATCCTACAGAAAACATTTTTTATCTCATGAAAGTTGAAAATAGCTTTGTGCAATACTGGTGCCTCTCACTAAGATGGGGCTTTTCATCCATGACCTACTTTGCTTTCTGCACAATATACCTAATGAGTAATAATGACTTCGGAAAGGGCAGCGCTAGAGAAGAAATTGAAGTAACGCCTTAAGATGCTGTCTGTGAAAACATCAAACAGAATATTTTTCATCAGCTGAATAAAAGAATCTGGTTAAAGTACACATAAGTTTAAGAATTAAGCAACGCTGGGCTGATGGGTGAAGGCTCTTCGCACAAAGTGTCTGTCGCGGCATGGGGCTGGTGGTCGTGCTGTGACAGCACGGTGGTGGTGCTGTCAGGCACCCTGGAGGGCCATGCAGCACACAAGTATCCCTGCAAGCACCCGCAGCACCCGCTGACAGAGCAGCACTGCAACCTGCTGCTGCTGCTGGCTGATGTGCCATGGTGGCAAGCAGGGCACCCCTGAGACCCTGCATCCCTTTGGGTGTGTATTGGGCTGGAGGGAACAAGAACTGGGGCTGAGCAGGTGGGAGAAGGAGCTGGGTGGGAGAAGGAGCTGGGAGCCACAGAGAACAGGGGTACAAAGCTCCATCCCCATTTGCAGAGCTGCTCTGCCTTTACTTCCAGTCACTCATCAGCATGACCCAGCTCCCACCTAAATTTGCCTATCTGCTCCAGTGCAACCCTCCTTTGCCCTTCATCACCCTCCAGCTGAGAGCCAGAGCTGAGTGACACCCACCTGCCACTTTCCTCAGCAGTGGAACCGACAAATAGGTCCTGCTTCTCCAGCCCTTGTTGGGTCCCTGGGTTTCCTTCCCTTCACAACACTCCAGCCCACAGGCCATCCACTCCCACTTGTGGAGGATAAAGCTCTACCCTCTTTCACCCTTCCTGTCCCCTTCGTCCTCCAGCACACTAGATAATGTTTCATTTCATTGCAGAAAGTCTTGGTTAGACAAAAGAAACTGCTTTTATTATTATTATTATACTATTGTTATTCTCCTTGTCTTTTTAGACTGAGATGCTTTGATTTTGCCAGGGAGACAGAAACTTGGTTAGATTGCGAAGGTAATTTATTTTCATCTTCTCAGGTGAGCTGAGATACTTTTGGCAGCAAAAGTATTCCTTGTGAAACTGTGTAGAAGGAAAAAGATTTTGTATATAAAAAAATGCATGTAAGTCTCCATTTAAAAAATCCATGCAAGCCACAACATTGCCTCATTTTTCTTTCTTTCTGTCAGCAGATGCCTGTGAGTTTTCATACCAGGCCAACTTTGAATTGTATTTTGTTTCTTTGCCCATGGAGCATAATCAGAAACCTGGGGAGATGATATAATGAAAAGCCCAAAATGCCTCCCTGAACAACGAGGAGTAAATAAAGCAGGCTGAACGTCAGGCAGCTGAGAAGAGACATGAGCTGCAGAAGAAAGACGAGTTGGGAGTTTGATGTTGGCAGATGAGGAGAGGACACGGAGGGGAATTGTGGCCTCCTCAGCCTCCAACCCCGCCTTCAGAAAGAGCTTCTCACCTCAGGCAGGGCTCAAGGCAAGGCCTGATCTGGAGGATTCTGCATACAGGCAGGTCCAGACTTGATAATAAATTCAACTCCATACCAGTTGATATAAATGGTTCCTGAAGAAAACTGAAAGCCTTGAAAGCCATGTGAAGCAGAGAAAAACAGCTGACTTCCCTCACAATATGTCTAGTAGTATAAAGGAGTGTTAAGATACTGATATTCTCAACATTCACAGTAGCTGCAAGGACCCTTTATAATACTGACATGATCTGAAGGGGTGTTTGTTTAAGTGAAAACCGTATCCAGTCTTTTAAGTAGGTCAAGTTCAAAGCCTAGTCAATATTTGAAAAATCTGTGCAAGTTAAAGAGGCAATGAGAAAAATTAGCATGTGAGCCCACCAGAGCTTTCCTTCCCAATCACACTTTGCATGGGAAAATGAGGACAGTACACAACGAATCCGTATTTGTGCCCCAAATACTCAACTCCTCCTCTGATTTTCCACAGGAAAAAAAAGAAAGAATTCAGAAACTCTTCTTCTGAGCTCTTACTTGATCGTCTTTTTTTTTTCTAAATCAGGAAATGGAAATTTTGATTTCCCATCGTAACTTAGCCAGAAAAATCAAGAGCTAAAAGTGAGTTTTATTTAACCTAATTCCCAAACTTTGGCTGTACATCCTAATTACAGTATATCACTGTGACTTGGAAAAGCTGGATGCCAGATATATGCACCACAAAATATAGACTGTGGATGACAGGAGAAGGCTTTCAAACCAGTAACTAAAACTGTTTCTTCGTTTACAAAAAAGCTGAAGAATGATCTAAGTAACTTGGGGAATGGCAGGGCAGGGAAGGAAGGGAAGAGAGGAAGGACAGCTCATGCCAGCTTGGGCCAGTGACATTTAGGCATAGTTTCCCTTACATCCCTCTTTAGCAAGTGGACTTTCAGAGAGCAGCTCAGAACAGATGCTGTGAGTCATTTTTTTGGCACAGTCTCTGGTATTTCAGTTCAGATCAGGAGTGCACTTTAGGAGGGACTGTCCTGATTGTCCCCACTTACAACACTTTCATGGCAGAGCAGCTCGTGACTTTCTTCCAGGTAAGAGCAAGCTGGGGTAGGCATTCTAGGGGGGTACCCAAAGTGCTACAGCCGCCAGAGTGTGTGTGCTCAGCACACAGGACTGATCAGGCCTAGTCTGAGATAAAACATATATAATCGTAGAATCATAGGATAGTTTGAGTTGGAAGGGACCTTAAAAATCATCCGGTTCCAACTCCGCTGCCATGGGCAGGGACACCTTCCACTAGACCATGCTGCTCAAATGTGGGCCTCAACACTATTTTGCTCTACAGACCCATATCTGTGGGTCCACACTACTTTTTACCATAGGCACAGCTCTGTCTCTGGATATGCAAGGAGCCTAAAGAGCATCTGGCTCAAGCAGCTGAGTTCAATACCCACAGGTAGCTGGTGTAAACATCTCTCAGTGCAAACTCCAGTTGCAGCTGCTCTAGAAGCCAACACCATAGCTGCAGTGCCTTCAAGGATGTTCTCAGAAGATGAATGCTGCTGCAGGCACATATCCCAGCAAACAAGCTGGACTGCACATGAGTCCTGTCATGACCAAGAGGTGCATGAGGAGCCACAAACACTTTTACAAACATCATTTAAACTTTGATTTCATGTACAGCCACAGCTGCAGGCTGTCTTCCGGACAATTTGTTGGAAATTAGTTTCTGGAGTCAATGCAAGAACTTGTGGGTTAGTCTCCTGGTCATAGCCAAGCATGTTTCTGTAATTTATCCAGGTGGAAACCTCTTGCTGAGAGGGGATACTGAAGGAACTTGGTGAGAAAGGGTTTCTGAGGCAGGTTCACGATTTTTAGACCAGCTGATAGAGAGGAAGGTGGAAAGGAAGCAAGAGACCAGGTGGAAAGACAGCACAGTTATTGCCTAGATGCTGTTTTGTAAAGCTACATGAAACCTGTATTCTGTGAGGCTAAATGACAACATTCCCACTGATGTTATTGGAGCCAAAATCTGATCCTTGTGAGTATGGAATCGTTGGCCTGAAGCTTCCCATCAGTATTTGATCCAAGTAAACCAGTGGACTGAAAACTGAAACCAGACTGTGGTAGAACTATACATTTCTGCAAGCAGAAAATTACCATTAAATTCAAACATTATTTATTTATTTCAGATTTTCTTTATTTTACTCTTACAGGAACATAATAGAGATTGGCTAAATATTTCTGTGTTCAGTCGTAGTTCTAGCTACAATACCAACCTCATACCTGAGTTTAGTCAAGAAAATAAACCAAGAAATTGGAAGAGCAGTCTTAAGCTAATGCTGTTGGTTGTGTTTCTAAAAATACATCAGATACGCATGTTAAATAGCATTTTGTTAAGGCAAACACTTGTAACTCTAAAGAGAGAGGAATACAGAGAGGTAAATTATTTTTCTTATATTTTCTATTGACTTTAGAGACCTGAGGATTTTGCCAGTGTCACAACACAAGCAATGCATTATAGTAAAAGCAGGGACAAGGGTGGCAGTCTTTATATAAGTTTGAAATGCATTTCCTTCTTTCAAAAGACAAACATGGTGTCAGTACAGTTAAATAATTACACTATTGTGAAAAGTTCACTGTAGTTTTCCATATACAAACACAAGTTCTGTACGAGAAGAAGCAAATACTAACAAATTGTCTTAGCTGCCTCATACTAAATCCTAGGCAGCACTGATGTGCTTCAGTTTCACACTTCACTAAGGATAAACAATGTGGCAAAACATTAAAAGCTACTCAAACATGGTTTCAGGATCTCATGTATGAGATCCTTTTGAAAGCAATATTTTTTTTCTTACCTAATGTCCTCACAAGAGTGAATTTCTCATTACATTTCTGCCAACTGGAGAATTCCAGTCAAGTGAGAAGAAATAATGAGCAACATTACAGCGACCAGAGAGAAGAATATATGAGAAATGCAAAGTATTCCCTGCTAGTCCTGCTGCATAAATATTCACCTTCCAGGGAGAAAAGAGAAAAGGTAGCAAGAATATTACATTGCACACACCTACCCTGCCCCACAGCCAAGATGTAAGGACTTGTTTATATGTACAGCTGCTTGTTGCTTGTAAGCCACTCTGGGATGATGATGGTTACATCATATCTCTTCACTGCTTGTTAAATGGAAAAGAGGGACTAAAGGCAATGAAAATCCTCTGGTGTGTCAGGAAAACATGAGTGTTTTGAGTGGTCTATCTCCTTCTCTGGAGGTGATAGTGTTCTGCCAGCTATCCTTACCTTTGACGAACCTATAAGCCAGCCCCAAACACCTCAGAGCCATAAAGCATAAGCAGGATATCACCTCTTATGTTGTTTTTCCCAGCAAGTAAAGCCTCTGCATTCATTTTCAAGCTTGAAAGAAGTCTACAGATCGCATGGTCTTTCTCATGCCACAGAAAAGGAGCGTCCGACCTACCTTCGGAGGTGCACTCCCCATGCCCCAGTTTGGTACCCTTCTATGACTGACCCATTTAGGCTCCAAAACATTGGGTAAAAGCCAAATTGGAGATAAATTTGACACTGTTGAAGTTGTTTAAGTTATCCGTGCAGTCTGAGCAACGTGTACTGCTCAGAAGGAAGGAAGAAGTGGGGGCAGTGAGCTGAAATAGTCACATAAATACCCAAACAAGGATTACTTTTTCCCCTAGCAGATGTTTGGTTTTTTTTTTTCACAATACTTCTTGCAGCCAGTTTGACAGTGTACCAGTGCAGAACTAATGCTGTCAGAGCCAACTACGTGTACCGCAGCATACAACAAAGTAAGGCACTACTGTGAGAAAGTTTGCCTTAAGGCTGTATTTCTAATAGACTTTAAGGCCATAAGATGCAAACAAAAATCTATGAAACAAGCATTAAAGAGATGCATTCACACAAGGAAAAAAATTAAACCAAGGGCAATGTTTTTGATGCAAGCAAGGGAGAATACCAAATATACTGCACTAAACCAAATTTCTGGTGATCATTAGCTTTAGCTACTAGTCTAAGTTAGTCCTGAAATCTTTCTGTGAGTTCAGTTTTCCAAAGCTACCCTTCTCTCCCATCCCCATTGCTAGGCAGACCTAAGAGCTTCTTGACTTGCTCTTCCCTCTCTTCCCTTCTCACCCTTTCCCTCCTGTCCATAGGAAAGCAGGCTTCATCACTTTGGCTGCTTGCAGAATGGCTAGTTTATGGTGGTGACATTATGCTTTTCAGCACATAGGATGAAGTCCTTGTCCTAAGGAGATGCATGCCAGAGTGTGGAAACACAATGAGGGTAATCACTGGAGAGAAAATAAATGCCATGTGAACATGCACAAAGGGGAAGGGAGTAGGGGAAATACCCCAGGGCCTGGCTAATAGGGCTGTATATCTGTAGGACAGATGTTTATTTGTTTTCTCTTCTCTTTTTTTCTCACAGAAACACTCTCTTTTAATGATCGCAGGCAAACACAAGCATAGTCTTTCTTGCGGGACCAAATAGAAGAGGCTGATTACAAGGATACTACTGCTATACCTTCGGCTATAGCAAAGGGAATACTGAAAGCTGCTGGAAAAAATAAATTGGTTTTTTGCATCAAAGTTCCCTTATATTAAAAATGTCCCACTCTGTGAATATCTGAATACCTCTGTGAAAAGAAAGCAAGAAGGACTGAGGTTGGAATTAGGTCTGTTAAACTGTAAAGAATTTCAGCTTTCCAGAATTCGAGTGCTGAGATGGATGGCAAAGAGAGAAAGATTATATTAAAACAAAACACAATAAAACAAACAAAAAAACCCAAACAAACAATCAAAAGTGAGAACCAAAACCAAGCAAAGCAAACCACCACCAACAAAAAAACCCAAAAGAAGACAACCCTCCCTTTCAATGTAATACATTTCAATTAATGAATTTATTTAATATTTTATTATTTTACATATTATTTTATATTATTTATATATTTATTTAAATATATTTTTATATTTCATATTTTATATTATTTATATAAGATATTTATATTGTTTAGGTTTCTTACTTTTACAAGAAGTTACTGCACACCAAAGATATAGAGTATATAGTGTTCCTCCTTCAATAACTTTGTGTTCATTGGTACGTAATATCAAGGTTTTCCACACTCCCTTATAGCTGGGAAATCCACTGGAAAAGAACAATTTTTCAGACCTAACTCTCCACAGCAGAAGTGAGATCAGACTCTACGTACTTATTCTGAGGCTGTAGTTAACGAGCAGAATTAATTGCATTAGTCTTGTAAAGGCGTCATCTTCCCCAACCTTGAATTCACACTTTAATGATGTTTTATGATGTGAGCTCTTCTGATCTTGAATAGCACAGAAGCTAAAAAAACTAAAATACTCCTATTATTACTCTATCCGTCAGAGAATAACTAGATGCTCAAGACAGTTTTGCTGGGGAGAAAAAATTGTGGAAGTGATGATAGAAATAAATTATCTGTATAGGTGTCACTTTGCCTTCTCAATTACATTCCTGTAATGAAGAGATATTGGGATTCTGTGCTCATACAAACTCAGGCAACTTAACATTTCCTTTGGAAGCAGAGCTGAATATCAAGATAAACTCTATAGGTTCAAGACACAAGCCTGATGAGGAGACTACACATCCACGGCTGGGCCCCCAGCTGTGAGGATTTTCCCTGTGGCGGTGGGCTGGGGCTGAGGTCTGACTGGTGGGATCTCCCCTTCACATGAGCTTCTGTCTGGTCCTTTCCCTCATCCAGCTTACAAGCAGACAGCAAGACCACTGTGCTCTGTGGAAACAACTGGCAAGGCAGATCCATATTGATTGCTCCCAGATTTCTGCCTAAGAGGGAGATGGTTTCTATTATTATACAATAATTCAGTCTTTTGAAATTCCAGTTCTTGGAGGTTAAAGTACTTCCAGCTCAGACCTTTCTTCTGTGGCCATTTTTGGAGGTTAACCAGCTAAGGAGCCCTGTCAGCTGCATGGATAGTAGACCACACTTTAATGCAGCATTTTTAAAATCCAGCATGTGTATGTCTTTATGTGCACAAGTGCTTTGCTAAACCAGGTGTCCTGGGTTCAGCAGTAGCAGTCATTTTTCTCCTTCTTAGTAGCTGGTGCAGTGCTGTGTTTTTGACTCTCAGCCTGGGAACAGCACTAATCCAATGTTTTTAACATTAAAACCGATGTTTTTAGTTGTTGCTAAGTCATATTTACTCTGACCAAGGACTTTCTGAGTCTCATGCTCTGCCAGGGAGGAAGGGAAGCCAGGAGGAAGCAGGCACAGGACACCTGACCCAAACTAGCCAAAGAGGTATTCCATACCACAGCATGTCATGCCCAGGATATAGAACTGGGGGCAGTTACCCAGAAGGGTTAGATCACTGCTCGGTTGGGCTGGGTATCAGTCGGTGGGTGGTGAGAGATTGTATTCTCTTCCTTGTTATTTCCCTTATCATTATTATTATTGGTGCTAGCAGTAGTGGTTTGTGTTATACCTTAGTTACTGGACTGTTCTTATCTCAACCCGTGGGAGTTGTATTCTTTCAATTCTCCTCCCCATTCCTCCGGGAGCTGAGGGAGGAAGGCGGGGAGTGAGCGAACGGGCTGTGTGGCTGAGTCGCCGACTTGGGCTTAAACCACGACACCGAGGTACCTTTCCACAGCTCTCATATTCAAGGGAAGCTGAGCCTCAGTGCCCGAGATGAAGCCCGAGAAGGAAAATGTATTGGTGACAAAGCAGGACTTCCTGCTTTCCCTGGTGACCTTTCAGGAGTGCTAAACACCCTTTTTTCCCCCAAGGAAATGATGTGCAACCTTTTCAGCCAGCTGGCAGTTCATTAGAGGATAGCTTCATGTGGCAGCAGCCCTCCACCCTGCTCCATCAGGAGGGGGAAGAAGGTGCAAGGGCATTCATTCTGCCCACACCCAGCCAAAGAATGGAAGATGGCTGTGGAGAGCAGACTGCTGCTGCTGCCCCAGTATGATGCCAAGTCACCTTCAAACCATGTAGGAAGGATATATGTGTAGATGTGCGTCCCAGCAAGCTCCTGTGCTCATGGCTGCCTAGATCTCTGCACTGTTTAACAGGTCCCATCAGCTATCTGTAGGTGAAGATGGGGGGAACCTCTTATCCTTTTGCTTATTAGCTGCTAATTTGCTCCTGTAAAGGGCTATTTCAGGCTTGGGCTACAGTCAAGACAAAATCCTATGTGTTGGATTTTGGCATTTAAGATCAAGAATACACACAGCATAGAAGAACAGATGATAGTCAGGGACGCAGCGAAAAGGAATGTTGGCAGGGAGCAAGGAGGAGAGTTCAACTGCAGTTTGGGCGAAAGAAAAAGAAAAAGCATGGCAGGCTGCTGCTGTCCAAGCTTGCAGAGATCCCACTTCTTGCAGAGCCATCAAGGAGAACAGCGTGTTTCACGACTGTGAAAAACCACAGGTCTCATCTGTCTGGAAATATCAGTGCATCTCCTGGCTGCAGCAGAGAGATCGCTTTCAGAGAGATATCCCAACATCTCACAGTCTCAAGTTTTGTTTTGTTCTGTTTCGGTTAGGTATTTTTTTGCTTTTTATGGATTACTGGAGTAGTAAAAAGCTTCACCTGAGCTTAAACGGGGAAAAACCCAAGCAAAGATGCATTTTATTCTGTATCTGCAAGCGAAATGTTCCAAGAAAAATAAGGAGGTGCAGAAAGCTTCTCTCACTATTGGCAGTGGAAGACTCTGAGGCATTTCAGGTGCTTTATAGGTTTCAGTTAACTCAAGCAGAGAAAGTTAACAATAAAACTGTAGCACAAAAATATTAAAAGTGCAAAACTCCACACAAAAATGTACAGGAGAGAAATGAAAACAGCAGGGTATATGAAGAGCTCACATAAGGCTGCTGTTCCTGCTGCAATGCTGTGGAAAGAACCCCATGCTGGAGCAAGGGAAGAGTGTGAGGAGTCCTCCCCTGAGGAAGGAGCATCAGTGACTACATGTAATGAACTGACCACAACCCCCATTCCTCATCTGTCCTGTGCTGCTGGAGTTAGGTCTGGGAAGAAGAGAGTGGTGGAGGGAAGGAGTTTTTAAGACTTGGGTTTATTTCTGATCATCCTACTCTGATTGGGTTGGTAATAAATTAAATCCTTTTTTTCCCAAGTCAGATCTGTTTTGCCTGTGATGGTGGTTGGTGAATGATCTCTCCCTGTCCTTATCTCAACCCAGAAGCTTTTTGGTTTATTTTCTCACCCTTATCCAGTTGAGAAGGGGAGTGATAGAGCAGCTTTGGTAGGATCCTGGCATCCAGCCAGGGTCAACCCACCATGACCTTTTATTTGGCATGGGAGCAGGTAGGTTGAACAAATCTGGAGGGAAAAGGTTCCCGGTCTCTGTTCTCCCCAGGACCATTGTCACCAAGCACCACTGTTTCAGGCATACTAACACAAGTCAGAAACCTGTTCATGCTTTCAGACCTTTAAAATCTTTATAACAGTATTCATTTCTTGTGGGTTTCCCAATAAGATAAAATATCAAGGACAAGTCAAACAGCAAAGCATGAACTGTTTTATTTCTCCCCACTTTCTATTACTAAAAGAGCATGAGAAGCACTTGAGGGCAGTTTGCGGAGTGCATCTACCATCCAATATGACAAGTAGGTTAATTGGAATGAAGGAAAATGTGACCCTTGACTACAACTGCCCCTTAAGGGTATTGAGTTTAATGTTGTTGTTATTGTGTCCTGCAACATTGTGAGGCAAAACATAGCAACGCACTCTTCTCAGCACAGGAGCTATTCTTAACAAATGGAGCTGCACCAAGTGACTTGGATTAAATTTGACTAAATCTTGCCCCAAGAAATTTTCCCCTAGAAAATCCTGTAGCACTCACAAATATTTTAGGAGTGACAATGCTGGGTGTCCAGCTCAGCGGAAAAGCACACAGGTTATAAGGGAGCAATACGATAGGCATCTTGCAGGCATGAGGATGTGCAGATCACCTGCCATTTCTGTCAACAGATGTGCGTGCAAAGGAATTCGCTTGGTGACTTTGTGTGAATGTTGAGGGGGAAAACAGTCATCTCTTTTCTTTTTATTCAAAGAGGGAGAAGGCTTTGTAAGAAAATGTGTGCAAATTAATGTTAAAGAATGGTGATTTTTAGTCTAATTCACTTGAATGTTCTGCTCTGCTGAACGCAAGACAGTCTCTATGGAAATTCAGACCGTCAGAGTTTGGGTGACAGACATTCAAATTTGAGTTGACCTCATTACAGCTCAGTGTTAAAAGCTGTTACTAACATGGCTAGAGCTTATTCTTGTAAATTGGCCCTTCAGTTTCTATGGGACTGCTCTATGGAATCAGATTTGGAAGAAGGAAATGTGTTGTACTCACAGCATTGGGATTTCCTGCATGCCTAACTGGGAAGCACATGGACATGCCAGCAAACATGGGATTTTGCTCCCTGACTGATGTCCTTCCAGGCTGATGCCTCCTTCCCTCCACTCTTGCTCTCATGCTGCACCAACCAGGGCTGCGCTGACAGAGGAGGATGGTGTGTGGTGGGATCCCAGTGCTGATGACCCAAGATCTGAGAAAGCCCCGCTTGGTCTTGTCGCTAAAGCCTGTTCTTGGTTGTGTATTGAAGACCACGAAGAACCAGGTCCCAGCTCCAGCAGGAGCTCCTGCCTGGAAATGCCTTCCTGAGGCAAAGGGTCTGGGTAAGGGCACAGCTGTGGACAAAAGGGCCATGTGCAGGGTCATAATATTCCCAGGAAAAGCCTGAACTGTGGGAAATGGTAAGAAAGGCAATGTTAGTATGAGGAAGAGAGAAAAACACGGCCTCATGAGATCATGAAATCAGCTGAGATTTTTTTTCTAGGTAAAGCTATTTTTAGTTGAGGGATGTTATGAAAAAGTAAAGAAATAAGGTCTCAAGAGTAAACTGTGGGCAAAGGTGAAAAATACGTTTCCAAATAGAAATCAATCTACCATGCCTTTGGTTTTCTATATTGTACCTGCTATAGTAATCCTTAACTGAAAATGAAAAAAAGATTGCTCACCTCTGCACAGCAGGTACCAGAAAAAAAGCAGAAAGGAATTGTTTCTGAAATAAGCATACCCATGGAGACGTGAGAGCTTGACTTAGAAAGGCAAACATTGTCCTTGTTCCCTCTCCTTGTCACTAACAGGACATTGGCCCAAACCATAAGTTTTTATACAACTATTTGCATATTAGCTGTAGTATGTCACCTTATAAGAATCTGTTCCATTGGTTCAGTCATACATGTGTCACTGGCTTCACTGGGAGCAGGACTGGTACCCTGCCTCAGACTATCTGAACAATAAGCAATAAAACTGTAAGTGTTCCTTAAAACCAAATCTGTTCTGTGGCATAAGAGGAAGGTTTCAAAAGTCTTCAAAAGGAGAATTATTAAATGAGATGAAAGTATTTTTCAAACTCTGATAGAAGTTAACCTGTGACCTGGTGGCCAGTGATTTGAATATTTTGAATTATCTGAACATTTTTTACATCCTTCCTGGACTTCTTTGGGATTCATAAATCACTTTGCTGAAGGGTGCAATTGCAGAGGAATACTAGCAAAAGCACCTAGGCACTTACCACCTCTTGAAGTCTTACCAGAGAAGCCTGCCTTAAATCAATCTAGGCTTTAGAGAAACAGTCCGGTGGTGGTTGGTTTTGATACCTCTATAGAGGACAGTGAGTTTAAACGTATAGTCTGATAAACTGTTCCCGTTGGTGGTGTGTGTTAGCTGTGCTGCCCTTTTGTAGCTGCTTGTTACTCCTTTAATCTTCCAGGTGCTGGTCACCCCTGAGGTGCACCACATCAGCTCTGTTGGTGTGGCTTTGCCTGGTCACTCTCTACATGAGTGATCTGTTGAATCATCCCTTTTGCCTTCATCAAAACAAAACCAAAGAAATCGCAAACCCCTTTATAGTAGGAGTGGGCTTTTAAATTTGAGGATTAATGACATCAGAGGAATGATTAAACCAGAAGAACTAACTCAGCAGCAATATCAGTGAGTAAAATAACAACCATACTAGGATCACCAGTACTGCACTCAGTTTGTCTTTCCAGGAGCCTACACGTTGTAGATACTACTAGCGAACTGGTTCTTGAACCAGTTTCTGCATATGCCTTAGCAGTGGTCTGCAAATACATCTATGGAAGCTTTCCTACTTCACTGTTCCAAGAAGCACTTTTTCTGTTGTTTGACATTAGCAGCATGCAGAGTGACTGGAAAAAACAGAGCAAAATAAGCTTTTTGCTGATACATGAAGAAAGCAGAAAGCAAAGAAATGCTATTGTTCTTAGATAGACCTGAAATTAATAGCATTGTACAGATAAAGAAATATTTGGAAACACATTAGCACTGTAATATTCCAGCTGGGACATGGAAATAACTTGTCTTGTTGGTGCTCATTTTCAGACAACAGAAATGAAATCATGTCTCCAGCATGGAAAGGTCAGCCAACAAGATTTTGCTAAATTCATCAAACTATGCTCCTGACTGAGTAGCTATCACTGGTGTGCACTAAAGTAACTAAGGGGCTGATGGTGTTTTCACCCAAACAGCGTAATGTGGCCAAAATAGAAGCTGGGGAAAAAAAAAAAAAAAAAAAAAAAGAAAAGAAAAAAGCATTGATCTTTTCATTTCCTGTGCACTGAAGTAGGATTCCCCAGATGAAACTTAGCACATTTCTGTCTTTCCTCCCCCATCGTTTATCTGGCAAAAACCACTTAATGGCTTTAGAAAGAAACCAGTTTTCCAGCCAGCATCACCTGGCAGTAACAAGATGCAAGAAAGTTCTCCAAGATTTCAGTTCAATATTGTTGTTGAGCAATAAAACAGAAGTCTAACCCGACCCTTCTCTTGAGAAGAAGAAGGAAAAATGTATTTGGTACAAATTGTGTAAGGAGATCCTCACGCATTCTGAAACTGGTTCAAAGCTCCAACCATAATAGTCACAGCATCCACAGATTAGATGACATACAACATTTTTTCATGAAATTTACTTAATTTAGATATTTATCAGGCAGAATCCATTGGCATACTTTCTTCCAGCTTTTTTAAAGGTTAAATGAGCAATATGTGCAAGGAGGTCTTTAAGGGAATACAAATTGTGTCAGCCTCGAATTATCCTGAAAGACAGTACTGTGCTGGAGGATTTGTAGGGCGCTGGCAGATGGAAAGATGCCTCCTGCTCACTCTGCTAACACCAGAGTGCAGTGTCCGACCTTCACACTGGCTGCTTCTGCCCAGGTCGGAGCCTATGGTGCATGCTTTATAGTTGTCTGGCTCCATGACAATAGCACATTCACAGCTCCAGCATCTCATGAATGATGCTCGTGCTGCTGCTTGCAGGGGTCTTGAAGATGCTGTGAGGTAGTGGCTGAGGAAGACTTTGTTAAACCTCTTAGGAGGCACTGAGCTGAGCAAGACCTTCCAAAGTGTGGTGGAGTGACAGTAACGAACGAGTAGCACAAGCCCAGCTTGTGCGTCTCTGGAATAGCTGAAATACTTTGCTGAAGTTGAGTTCAAGGGTAGAAGAGCAAGGAAAGTAATGTGCTCTTTTCATCCCTAGGCAGAACACCAGTCCTCTTGTTCCTTTACATCACAGGTGCGTTCTGTGTATGCATCCACTGGGCCATTCAGCATGGTACAGCTGCACCTACTAAAAAGTATATTGTGAACCACGTCTTGGAAAGAACATTACCACAAGCCAGCACAAAGCAGAATGAAATGCACTACTCTGAAAAGGGCAATTACAGTGAAACTACATATAAGAGTTGCAGATGGACACAATATGTAGTTGAATGACTAACAAGGAAACATAGTAGATGGCCTCCTAACAGCACATGGACCATATGGTATAGCAAAACTTGGGGAATCATTCTCATCAATGTGGCAGTTTTAGAAACGCCAAGGTAAAAAAACACATAAGCTCCTTTGAAAATCCCACTGAGTATCTCATCTCAATCTGACAGATTTGTTCAAAGCTAGTGTTATAGGTTCAGATATTAGGGTGCTGAATACGGTGAGAATAAGATAGGATGGAACAGAAAACTTCAGTGGAAGTACACACAAGATGGTAGAAGTCTTAAATTCAGGATCACTGAATTCACTGTATCTGGCATCAGCACTTGTTTGACATGGGTCAAGTTATTTTCACATTAGTTTTTACTTCTTGACACAATTTGGAGATAATGCGTTGCATCTAATAACACAGAATACTTTATTACCCTGCATGCTAGAAATAATCAGCCCTGATTATTTCTGTTAAACTGTGTTTTGCGACTGTGCAGGAGTGTCCTTCACCATAGATAACTCACACATGTTTAAATGTACCATTGTTTAAATGTATCAGTGGTTGAAAACAGATACTCAGATGATTTGTACTGTCAGATACTGGGGAAGATGAAACTAACCATGGGGAAAACAGCAGCAAAGAATACCTGGGGGAAAAGGGGCTCAGTGGCGAGTTTCCTTTTGCATTACCCATCCACAGGTAAAAGCAGCATTATTATTTCACTAAGAAATAACTCGTGGTTGAACTGGGTCCTCCAGCAAAAAACATTTAAAGGAGTGCTTGGTTGCCAGTCTGATTTAGATGCCTCTACTTGGGCATGCAAGCTAATTGCTTTTGGTCCTGACCATATGTCTGCCACAGACTTTAGGTGTTGCTGTTTGAAGGTGCAGTTCTCAGGTTTTATTGGTAGCTACTTGTCACAAGTTGCAGCTAAAAGATACAAACCATACCCTTGTGATGGGTTCAGTAACAGTACCAGGCATTTAGTCTTTGCTCAGTTTCTCACTTGTCTTCGACAATGTCAAAACCACTGCTCTGAAGTCTGAGGTCCTGAGCTCATTGTGCTTGTCTTATTCTATCCTGATTACCTTAAACAATCTGACAAGACACTGAGAAATGGAAACATGACATTTATTATTCTGCAGAATGAAGGATTTTATGTTCTAGCATATTTCTGGCAAAATGCAGTAAGGATATAGCAGACAGCTCTTAAGCAATATGCTAACTTATTTCTTTCTGTCCAAACCGTAAGCTACATGACAGCTGTCTTTCTAATGAGAAAAATGCAGTAATCATTACTTGTATGTAGTGGTTGGCAACAGTCGTTTGAATTTCTGGTGAGCATAACTCTCTGATCTGTTTTTCTTGTGGTAGTTTACATACTGTTTCTAAAGTTTGCATTGTTAGTCATACCTATATTTAGAACTTTCATTAGTGATGACTCAAGACAAGTAGAAAAAAATAAAGAGAAAGATATGACTGTAAAACTCGGTAGCAGTGAGGAAAAAAAATGGTATCCTGAATTTCACCCTGTGGCAATGTGCATCTTGAATTCAAATTGGAATTAATTTAAGCAGTCAAAAATGTTTTTGAAATAATTGACAGTGCAGAGAAACTAATTTATAAGCTGATTTTTATACGCTGATATTTGCTTTAATTGCTGTAAGTGCTTTCTTTCCCTGATTAAAAAAAAGCTAGGGTAACTTAAGGCAAATGTATTCAGTTATTTACTTTAAGTAAAGAGCTCTGATTGCATTTGCCAGGTAAAAGGGACAGATGGGATGTTGGTTCAACTTTTCATCAGAGAAGGGACAGTAAATCAGGTAAGGTTTTGCTGAATTGTTGGGAGGGTTTCAGTATATACATCATGCATATAGAAACCCAGATATATTCTTCTCCCCTCTTCTCCTGAATGCTCCTGACAGTGGCCTTTTGACATTGGCATAGGAAGTCCAGGAAGCTTCATTCTCGCTGTGGTCTTTGCCACTGCAGTCCTGGATAGTGCAACAACATCCAATTTGAGAGAGCTTATACATATGCATTTATACAGTGATGGTAAAGAAACTGCAGGCAGCATGACATAGCCAGGGTTGCTTGGCCTGAGCCCTAGTTCACTGGGGGAAATTCAGTGCCCCATCTAGAAAACTGCCTGTGCTCACTTTTGCTTTCCCTTGCCTGGCTAGAACAGGATCCTGGTCTTCTGGTGTGATGATCTCCCTGTGGTCACACTGGCTCTCCTGCCAAAAGTTGTACAGATTAAGAAAACATGGTTAGTTTAAGAAAAGATTGCAAAGATCTCTCTTACAGCCTCATAGTCTTTATGCAGACACATGAATCTTTTATCTTCTGTGGTATTTCATATCAATAAAGTATACAGAGTAGTTTTTTGTGTGGAAACAAACAAACATTGAAGAGAATTATTCTGAACAGAAGGGAACAGGAAAGGAGAGGAAAGAAAGATACTGTGAAAAATACTGTGTTTTATTCACCTGTATCTTAGGACCATCACGGATAAATTCTGGTTAGTATGTGGATTATGTAAGACATTGGTCTAATTCTGCCCTCATCCTTATTCCGTGACATCTGGAATGAAAATGCAGTTTCAGCCAATTTAAAAAAAAAAAAAAATTAAAAAAAGATTAAAAAAAAGAGCTCCTCAATTTCTTCATCATTTTGAAGATGAGATGTTGCCCAAGATCGATTCAGTCAGTTGGGTACTGCAAGGTCACTCCTTGACATATTTCACAAGAAAAGGTTAATGTATAGTTGGTGTAAATTTGTGCAGCTTCAGTGAAGTCAATTGAATTACTCTTGCTCAGTTCAGGTCTTGTAGTCAGATTGCTTCTGGAATGTGAAATATATCTTGCCTACTATCAGCAGAGAAGCTAATTTAATCTTTCTAGGTGATAAAGAAGAGGGGCCAAGCCTTTCTTTCAAGAGGTAAGAAAATGAATATGCATTTTAGAAGAACACTGAGGAACATTCAAATGCAAAAAATGTCTTGCAGAAAATGTCACATCACTGCTATAAGGAAAAAAAATGCTTCTACTCAGAGAATTGATACCCCACGAGCACATAAGAGGAGCTGGAGGTGGTGGGGCTGGAGGTGGTGGCCAGCTGCAGGGCAGCACTATCTGATGCTGGGCTGCTCTGACAGAGAAGAGATACAACAGAGGCCATTGACTTCTATCTGGGAAGAGTGGGAAGGAAGAGCTCAGTCCATCACTAGCATGATCACTGATGTGCTGGTGCACAACGGTGCAAGACCCAGTTGCCTTTTTTTGGCCCAGGAAAGTATCTCTAGAAGGCCATTCTCTCAGCCTCACTGGTGATCTGCTCATGTAGCTAGTTCAGTTTTCAGCCACTCTTCTCATAGCTGAGAACACTGAGTAAACTTGCAAAAACTCACAGTTTGTGTTAGGTGTTTGAAAATTGCCCTCTGCAGGTATGTTCCTTTACTGAAATATCTCTGTAGCATATGTATTAAAGCACCTGGAGGTAGGTGTAGTCATTATCTATCTACTCATCAGCAAATTCAGCATTGAAAGGGGACCAAAAGGCTACATACGTTCACGCACACAAATCCAGACTCATATGGATGGTGTATAGGTGGAAAATCTCAGCTTTGGGTGTATTATGCTATTCTAATAGCAAAATGATCATACTGGGGCACATGCGTATACTTTCCAGAATATTTTCCCAATCAGCTCAGTTTTCCTGAGCGTTCGGCTTTAGTGTAATATCAGAGTTACTCATCAAGTTGGGAGGGCTGTGTGGAAGTAACATAGAAGGAACATATTTTTCCTTGCATTAAAAATAACAATGTTGTCTGGAGATTATGAATTATTTCTGATCGCCCCTCATTATAATTTAGTATGTAACTTCAGGAAAAAGAAAAAATAAGAACATTTGCCTGTATTTTGGAAAGGCTTTAAGACTACCACATTATATTGCCTTTGCCAGGAAAGGGTACACAGAATAAGAAAGCAAAGAGAAGATGCTAGAAATTACTCCCTAACATCTAACCCATCTGCAGGAAACACAGAGTGGGCCAAGGCTGTGCTCTGTTTTTTTTATGAAGAAAAATCTTGTTACTGTGAATTAGATCCAAATGCCTGTGTTTTGATACGATACATTGCCATTTAACAAAGGAAAGAGGTTTGTGAAATCTGCTCTCAAAGAACTAATTCTGAACAGGAATTTAATGCAGATACCAAAGCTGCTTCAGAATGCTTACAGTCTGAAGTATTAATTTCTTGTGAAGCCATTGTAGGGTGTTGCAAACATTGATGAATTTCAGATTTTGATTTTGAGATCCAAACACTGACTAATAAGATAGATAACAGCTGTCCATGTAAGCATGCAGACTACCATTACCATTCATTCGTTTCTTCAAGGTGGAAGAATTCTCCCAGTAAGTTTCAAAAATCTCTTTAAAATCTCTTCCACAGAGAGAAAAAAATTACTTTTCTGTTGATATTCTGGGGTTCTCGCCATCACAATGACAACTCGCTCAAATCTGCTCTGTTTACTTGCAGAAGAACAAGGTTTCTAACTGCCAGCCTGGACAGGGAGGAAGCTGATGGCAGTGGGAGGCTGCCCGGGTCACCCCTGGGGTCCACAGCACATGTGACAGCTGTAAAATGCCCCAGCATAAAGCAAGAAGATCAATTTCTTAGTTCATTTTTTTTAGCAACTTCTCCAAGTCCTGCCCTTATATTTCTGTTTTATGCTGTTTCCATGCAACACAGAATTCAACAGCCTAGAAAGATGTTGCTGTCAAAATGCCGTCCCCTTTTTCTGCATAGCTGCTGGGTCAAGGTCTTTTGCTCAGCTAGCGGTGACTGACTGTGTTTATTCACAGATATTAAGGAGATCCTTCTTTTGAAGGAAATCCTTCTGCTGAGCTGCTTCTCATTTAGTGATTTTTAATTTCAAATGTTTTTTCATGTTTACTTCTATTTCCAAGTCACATTGTCTGGGTTAACCCCACTCCATGTGCCAAAATGTCACCTTGCACTGCTCTGCTAAAGAAGAGGGTGAAAACCCAAACTTAGCCTCTGCTGAGGGCATCTGAGTGTGTCCTTCTCAATAACAAGGAAAAGACCCCCATCAAAGTAAATCGTGCAGATTACCAGCAGCGCTACCCCTGCTAGACTTACAGCGTCCATTTAGTCTCCAATTGACCAGTTCATCTCAGAGTACATACAAATATGTGCCAGGATACCAAAAGGGACTTGAAAAACAGATGACTAAAGTGTCCCCCAGAATAAAGAAAATAAAAAGGCACAAAATTAGTCTCCCAAAAGAGGCAGAAAACCATATCATAGCTCAAAAGATATTAAATGCTTAAAGAGGCTGTGTCAACCTGTGCAGGCTCCTGAGGGCATCAAGCGCTATCTGTTCCTCCTGAGAGTGCCTCTAGGACTGGACCAGAGCCACCACAGCAGGCTACACAACAGGCATGCTGGCTCTCAGGGTCCTACCTGCTAGACACCTCAGCAGACAGGTGCTCCCAGTGGTACTTTTGCAGCGTGAATCACTCTATGACATGACCCGATGTAAAAAAACAAGCCCCCTCTTCTCCCATAAAGGGCGTAATTTGGAAGTGCAATGTGGGAGGGAAGTGTGAGGGTTAACCACTGTGGCCATGAAACCACGAACAAACCTCATCTTCCTTTTCCCAGCCTGATTCTAGCACATCCCCTCAACTGGGAAGTTATGGAGTGAGAGACCCAGACAGAAACAATATCTCTGGGCACCATTACAGTAGCTCTACAGCTGCTTTCCATTAACTAGGTTGGATATAAGTTGGCAAGCAGTGAGATGAGAAATTGAGACTTATATGTTGGCCAGCCCCGTCATGCAGCTACCCTGTGTTGCAATTAGCCTTTCTCTTTAAAATCCTTCCAGGCTCTGCTGAGGCAGAAGGCAAGCCACTGTGCTACAGCATGCAGCTAGCTGCTGGGGTGGTTTTGGCATGTGTCATGTCCCAGAGATGAGGTTTGTGAGAAACACCCTTAAAAATCCTGTGTTTTTTAATACAACAGAGCTGAGATTTGAAGCCGCAAAAGAAAGGCTCTGCTGTCATTGCTCTCACACTGATCGACCCTGCTCAGTACAGTGAGGACAGCGTTCTTCGCTTGTGCTCCAAGACGGTGGCCTGTCTGTGAGTGCGTAACCTTTACTCAGTGCCTGGTACAGCTGAATCAAACTGCAATCATGTCTTCCCACTGTGTCTCCACAGGTTGGTAGCCGCAGACCTTGATTTCTAATGCAATGAGGCATTGCTAATTAGGATGACTTTCTTCTCTTTAGCTTAATAAAAATAAGCTCCATCCACAAATGGGGCTGAAAGAAGCCAAATTTAAGGGAGAAGGAGGGAATTCCCAAACTGGATCTTAGTATATACAGTGGAAAAAAACCCCCAAACAACAAAAAGCTAATATAAATCCCACATAATTAAACTCTACAAATTAAAATATTTTGAAGGGTTTTTATTTTTATGAAATTGAAGCCCCTTTAGTAAACCAAGAGGATAACATCTCCTATTCTTAAAACTTCTATCCATTCAGCATGTATCATCGCAGAGCCAGGAATGGGCTAATTAAAATTGTTTTGTTGCTAATGACAGTGCATCTTCTTCCACTGAAGAGTTCAAACTACAGCCTTCCTCTTGATCTGCTGTGAGATTTCTTAATCTCTAAATTAGAAGAAAAGCACAGGCCCTTTTAATGCCTATAAGAATTACAGCTCATTAATGCAAAAAAAGAAAAAAAAAAAAAAGAAAAAAACAGGGAAAAAAAGAGAAGGATTTCTATTATAGCTGTTCTTTAATTATGGAACAGCATGTGCGAGAAGACTCTTTACTCACAACTGTGTCCTCGATTCTATTACACATTTTAGCGGAGAATGCATGTAATAGAAAAACAGCAATAGACCGTGGAAATTGTCCAGAGCCCTGCTCTCCTAGGGAAAAGATGCCAATGGTATTTTTGTACTGCTGCTCCTCAGCAGCCTCTTTGCACTTTCCTCCGGGTTACATGCACAGCATGACTCACTGCCTGATGGTTTCATTGAAACAGAAAAATATAGACTCAGTAATGACTGCATTCAATCATAAACTACAATCAATGCGGCAGAGTTTAAATGTTCTGTGCCCCGGCACGCCACTACAGGGTTCTCCCCACCCCACCTCATGTTATTCCCCAAAGAAATGATTTTTCATTTCTAAAGGATAACAGTTGTTCCAAGTGTTCTAGCAGATGTAGTTGAGTCTCTCAGAACAAAATATGTAGGTCAGAGCAGGAGGCATTCATTATTTTCTTTGATGTACCTTCACGTCAGCCCTTCTTTGGATGGAAAAGCCACTTTACAATACTTACTGACTGCCTCGCGGGAGTCTCACTGGAGGAGCCTTATAGCAGCATATCCGCCCCCAAACTCCCCAGGTTCATCTGGGGGCATCAGGTGGACAGGGATATTTGTGTCCAAACCACAGACTCTGTGGTCTTTCATTTATGGACACCAGGATATAAATTGCAACCTAGTCCTCAAGTGAAGATAATTATCTCAACAAAATCTTTCACTGTGTACATCACAACACCATTGCAGAGTCTGGCAAATTCAGAGGCTCTGATGAGAAGCAGCTCCCAGGAGACATGGAGAGACTAAAAGTAGGATGGGGTGGGGGAAGGATATGGTCAGGATATGGGGAGCCTCTCCAGGAAAAATAATAACCATGACTTTTGGCCTTTAAAGGCATCATGTGTCTTGGTGCTAATCACGATTCCCTGAGGGAAATATCCTCTCTTCAGTGCCAGTAAAAAATTTGGTTTGGTGTTAAGGATTACTTGCTCTTTCGCAGTATCTTCACAGGAGAGATGTTGCTTCTGTTCCTCAGTTCTGATGCTGTAACAAAAACCACTGCTGTGGTATCTCCTTCCCATCACAGGGTGGAAGACATCCCAACACCTAGCCCAGCAAACTCAAATTCCTGCTTTTTAATAACCTAGGAGATAATAAAAAAAAAAAAAAAAAAAGTTTTCCCTTTTCCTTTTAGCAGTGGTAACTGCCTGGAAATGAAAAATATCTCCCAGAAGGCTGGTACAAAATGAAATCATGGCAACAAACCCTAAATAAAGGTTGTAATTCAACATGTCCTCTGTTGTGCTTGCGATGTACAGTAAGTGACAGTTGAATAAATTAAACCCCTGGAGCTCCATCATAACCATCAGGTTAAAAGGCTTATTAGGTCGTTTTAGCCCAAAGTTCTGATTCATTCTTTTTTTCCCCTCTTAAATCTGAGAGTTCATGGATTGTATGCCACTCACATCAGAGCTGGAAAAGGACTAGTGTAACTTTCTAAAAAACAGCCTCCTTTTTTGTCTCTGTCATAAACCAGTGTTCTGAGTTTCATTCAGCTGCCTGTCTCCCTTTCTTCCTCTCCCCCCATTTCCTCCTCCCACTCGTTAGTCTGTTCAGCACCTTCGGTGAGTCACACAGAGCAGGCTGACAAGTGAAGTCAAGTTCGACTTCATATAAAGTTGCTGCAGAGCCCTTCTGCTGCGCAGTTTGCTGAGCACCGCTCTGGCTCCTTCTCCCTCTTCCAAACCCAGGCTGGAATGGACTATCGCTTCTGAGGATGCGCATTTGGACCGTGAGTCCTTGGTTACACCTGGAAATCTGTGTTGTAGGCATTTCTGTCAGTCAAACAGCTCACACAGGAGACTGTAGGTGAAAATCTGGAATTTACAGCCCTTGCAAAAAGGCTGCAATCCTGAGCCTTGAATTATGTCATGCTAATTCAAGCCTGAGGGAAGGAAAGAATAGTCCCAGTATTGGCTAACTCTGTCTCCTGTCTCTCCCTGCCACTGAATATATCACCCTTACAATTTCTGAAATGGATCTTGCCTCATCACGTGAAGTGTCAGCAGAGGCCATGATATTCAGCTCATGATAGCTTACTGTACAACTCCTGAAGCAAGGACTAAGAGCTATATTCACTGACCCCATTCCAGCAAGGTCTACAAGCATGTGTCTAAACTTAAACAACAGTGATCCATGAAAAACCCCCAAAGGCCATTCTGATCGATGCACTAACAGGGACGAGGTTTACGGAAGTTTTACTAGTTAAATAGAACTTTCCAGAATCAGATTTTAGTGTATGATGCAGATGCTGTATTTTTACTGCCTGACTGAGATTATGTGATGTCTCAGCAACAGTTGCCTGCCACGGAAGAAGTACCCAGGCTGCTCAGTTTGGTAACAAGGCACTTGATTCTGTCATCGGAGAGGGTAAACAGGGCAGAAGAGCACTCCAGAAATCTTTTCTACTGAGGACCAAGTTGCTGAGACACCAGTGATGATCTGAAGATTCCCTTCTATATAGCTTGGGGGCCTGATTCTTGACCAATAACCAGCCCCTTGGGTCTTGCAGGATCAAGATCATGCAGTTCCCTTTTGCCTTAAAGGCACTGCCAAGCATTAGTGCTGTCGTGTGCCTCTCTCTGAGCAGTGCAATGGTGACTTGCGCTCATCAGAAGCCTTTATGCTTTTTCCAGCCTGAGGAGGTGGTGGGATGAGCTGAACAGGCATACAGGGACTGGGCTTCGCAGGCACAACCACTCTCCCTCATTGTATGTCTTCTAGGAGCAGGGAGGTGCAATAGGCTCTCAGCTAGGAGGTTCTTGCTCTTTCTTTCGTGCTTTTGTTATGCAGCTGTTACTAAGGAAAATCAGAAACAGTCTTGGGCATGAGTCTGGGACCATCTTTCTGCCCCCTTTTTATGTAGCAGCCAATACACAAGCTTCATGCAGCACAGAGTTTTCCTACTGTGTTTGCTCTGTTTCCTCTTTAGCCTGGTGGAAAGCCCATGTAGCCAGAATTGGTGGATTTAAACCTTTGTTCTGGGGAAAATTTGTTACCTGGGACTTTCCCTGGATGTTTATGCAGACAGTGTCCCTTGCTGCTGCGGTTCTTCATGCTGATCTCTCTGCGTGTGCCGTGGACCTGGGTGCCATCACCTTTTGGTACCAGGTGCTACCCAGTCTACAGCAACAGAGGAGATGCCTACTGGGATTTTTGAGCTTTCTGAACAAGTGCCTGAATGGCATTCACAACACAGGTGGTAAGGAAGTGGCCTGGATCTTGCCATTTGTGCTCAAGTCTTAAACAAATCTAACCCTATTCCAGCTGTTGCAGAAATGGCAGTAAATCGTCATTGCACTTTTAGCGATTTCACAAGGGCTATAGATGCAGCTATTGACAAGGCTTAGAGAACTCTTAAATATACTTCTTTTTCCAAAGCCTGGTGAAAGCCTGGTTTGTTACGAGGGAAAGAATTTTTTAAGTCTGGGATTGATTATCACTTGTTGTTTTATGTACGCTTAAGTATTAGGTTAGTTCTGAAAGAAGCAAAAATTACTGAAACCAAACTGTTGAGTTAATAAGAATGATATTTTCAAACTCTCACGGTTCCATTTTAAGTTCCTGTGGTATTAATGCAGCAGAATAACCTACTGCAACTGAAATGCACTGCATTCAGGGCTAAATTATGCTAAAATAGGTCAAGCAGCAGTGAAGGCAGTTATTTTGACTTGAACTAGGGTTAACAAGATGCATGTAACAAATGCCTCAGGAGAACAATCACATGCACTTGCTGCACATGATACCGCAGCAGGATACCCATAGCTTCAGGTTCCAGCTAAATGGCATCATGGTGTGCTCTTTCGGGCAAGAAAATAGTTTTACAATTGTTTGAACATGATCTCCTCTGTTTATGTGATGTAACCTGACAGTTCACTGAAGCCTATGCAACTTCTACATACTCAGCTAGGCTGTTTTTAACATAAAGCAGAGGGAGAACAGAGAAGTAATTAATGAAAGAGCTGATACCTTCTGAGACTCCTGGCATGACAGCATGCCCAGCTGCCTTTCCACTTGTTTGTGAACAAAGAAAGAAGTCAGGAGGCAGAAATTAGCCTCAGGTATTAAAATTGGACTCAAGCTGAAGTAGAGCATCTGAACATCGTTGGACTTCATGGTAAAAGAGATTAAATACATTTCTAGTGTTAGTCTTCTTTGTAACAGCAACAACAACAACAAAAACCCATAAGGAGTTTTTCCCTCAATGTCTTTGTTTTTTCAGCAGTTCCATACATAGCATATGGAAAAATATGTAATGTTTATTTCCCTTGCTGTCATGGTTTAAGCCCTCATTTTCTTTTTTTCTTTTTCCTTCTTCCGTTTCCCTTGCTCCCTTTTTCGATTTTCTGTTTTTCATTTTCCTTTTTCATTTCTTCTCAAAAACCTCTATTATGAATTGCTGCACTTGCCTTTTGAATGCTTTCAGCACATCTGTATGCTAGGGAACAAATACCTTACAGTGGAAAAATGAAGCAGAGGCAAACACATAGATATATTGATTGAGCCTGCTCTCACCAAGCACCTGGGTCCAAATACTTAAATGTATACACTTTGTGCATAAACAAACTCTGCATCTAAAATGCCAGATCCACATAATTTTTCAGGAAGTTGATATATACACAGAATATTAAATTTAGGAACATTTATGAATGTGTGTTGGATTTTGCTTATCCAAGAGGACAGGATATTTTTCTGTAAAGCTATTTGATGATGCTGAGTGCTCAAATGTTATGAAATTTCCAGTCATTACAGCTGTGTACATTTTTATGAGGGGTTTTCAATTTATTATTTACCCGAGCAAAGAGAAGAAGGCGACAAACATCTACTCTACAAAAGCCACTTAAAGAAACTGATTATATAAAGAAATGAGTTTTCTTCTCTGACCAAAACACTGATTTAGTCGATTTCCTTCACTGAAAGTTTCTATAGCATTTTCACATCTGGCTGGATTGCTTTTAATACGATGTAGAGAGAATGTAAAGAAGTAATTGATGAACAGTCATCTCACCTCCAAATTCAAGCAATATAAACACCTTATAAAGTACAGTACAACTGTTTTCCAACTGGAAATGCTGATTTAACAAACCAAATATTTTTCTCTAGGGTTGTATTAGTTCATCAAACCTGTTTAGGGATGGTAGATAATTGATTTTTTCACCCAATGCTACAGGAATTTCAATTTCAGTACTACTGTTTTGACCTTCATTTCAAAATAGAACACATTAAATGCTTTGATTATTTGTAATTTGTAGATTACTTGTAATTTGCAGATTATGTGTCAAAATGACTCATTGTCAATGTTTTAATCTTGTCCTAACTTACAGTTACGTAAATCAGTAAAGTAGACAGTTAAATTTGTAAGACAACATCCTGTGTAATTGTCCTGAATGAAAAATTAGCGTATTCCAGTTTTCCCTTGAGTTCTGAGGCATCTAGATGGTCTTAAGGTCCTTTCGAACCCTAACTAATCTATATTTCTATGATTCTATGTGGGCTTTTCAGCATTTCAGACAAGAGGGAAACTCCAGGTTTTGAACACTGGAAATTGAGAGGGGTTACTGTTTGTAACAGCTTTGTTTAATTTTACTGTTGAAATTGGTTTGGAATGAAGGTTTTAATATTGCCCTTCCATTTCAGGGATTTGGACTAGCAAAAGGCCTTTTTCTTTCTGTTTAGAAGCTATTTTAGTCTGCCTTTGACAAACCAAACTGGATTCACCTACCTTGAGACACATTTCACTTTCCCATAAATTAAATGCACAAATTATCTGTGATAATCAGATTTGACCCAGCTAATGGATTTGGGCACATCCTTCTATCCTCCTGGAGCTCAGTATCCCTACAGAAAGCAAATCTCATAGTTAAGACAGGGTATAATCAAAGTTAAAAAGATTTCATGGGAGACACAAGAAAATGATGCAACTGATCTAGCACTATTCCATTGCCTGACACTGTTATTTTTCTCTGCACAGTGAATTATTCATTATTAATGATTTAGAGTTCTCTGGTTTATCTACGTGATGACAGCTCCTCTCCCCTCCTGCCACATACACACCCTACCACAGTAAGAATACTTACACAAATAGTGATGTCACATTCTTAAACTTACTTAATAAGTATCAGCTATGAATCAACTGTCTCAACTAACCCTTCCTCATCCATCTTACAACTTGAATAAGTTGCAGGGTATCATTGGCTGAGTATTACCACCTTTGCTTGAAGATAATCTCTATGTACACAGCAATGTAGTAAAGCCTGATGGGAAACACATGCCCAAGAAAACCCCCGTAGCAAGACTGCATTGTGCTAAGAAATTCTGTTTGTTGGCTGCCTGGCTCCAGAAATGTTATTTATCCCTTTTGAGCTCCCAAGTTAAAATGCAGGGGCTTAACTGTTCAGAGCATAATCTTACACCAAAACCAGCAAGACATTTAGATTCTGTTGAACTCTCTGTGAGTTGCTATCGTGTTCTTAGCACAGACTTTGGGATTAGCTGACATCTGCTCCCTGAACTTACATTTTTTGTGGATTTCTGGTCAAAAGAGGAAAGAAGTAAAATATTTCTGTGCAACAGAAGTGTGGGTTTTGTTTGGCTTTTTTTTTTTTTTCCCAAGAAAACACTGAATAAGGAATAAAATGCATTTTCTTTTGGTGATGTATTCTCTGGAAGTTCAGCAAAATAAGAGGATTCTGTCCAAAGCTTGCAACAGTAATGGCCATTGGTATAAATTCCTGGTTAGGGACATCCTTGTGATAAGATATAAATATGAGCAAAATACAAGTATCAGTAAAGCTCCTACTCTATCTACAACCCCCAGTGGTAAAAATGTGGTTTTGTCTACAGAATTTGTACCAAATATCAGTACACTGAAATACTCATCCTCTTAGGTGTGGGCTAGACCTGATCCCAGAACAGACCAAAGCAAGTAGGTGTTTACCCACTTTACAACTTTACAATCAGAAGGAGAAAGTGAAATAATTCATCTGAATTGGAAATTCAGGGTGCTTAGCCTTAAGGAGGCAAAAAAGCAGCACATAGTGAAGCAACTTCTCCAGGCTGGTGGGGAAGAGATGGATGCAGGCAAGCTGTGACCATCCCGTTTGTTCAGATACCTCTTACATCAGATGCATTTTATCTGTATACTCTCAGAAGCACCTTTTCAGGCTAAAACTCCGTTCTGAGGCTGTCGAAATAAATAAATCTCTCAAAACTTTTGTGTTCATGATTTACGAGGGCAGTTAAGCCCTTTTTAAATTAAAAACTGAATGACAGAATCTGGAAAGGGGCAGGACCAATGAACTAAGATTGTGTTTAAGTGCCAGAAAGCTCCTGAAGCCTAATTCCACTTGTGAATCAATGTACCATTTGGCCTTGGATAAGCTTTTTACCTTCTTAAAGTTTCTTTCATCTGCTGATAAAATTTGTAACACTAAATATGCTAGGGAGTGAGGCCACATTCACATCAGTCTTTAAAATGTTCTGAAAATCAAGACCACTTCTTATGTAGACCATGTAAACACTTCTGTTCTTTATATAGTATTTAAAGAATCAAAGATTTGATGTGACTAAACAAGTCATAGTACTGCACTATAATAAATTAGACCAAGACGGTAGCCTGGAACTTCTTTTTGGTTACCTGACCTCTTTACAGTCAAATAAAAATACTACCAACTGATTCATTTACCAGCTGGAAGAATTAATGTAGGAACAACAAAGTCTTTACTCATTAAATCAGATTGGAGTTTGTAGGGTATGAAAACTCTGGTCATCACTTCCATTCTTGGTTTTTGGAAGCTGGAAAAATCAAGATTAATTAACAATACTTTTCCTTTTAAATCTTACTTTGAGGAGAGGCTCTTGGAAATTAACTAAATGGAGGAAGATTGCTAGGGATGCGTGTTTTTTCCATGAGCAATTAAAGTGTAAGCCACACATGAGGATGACTCTCCAGCTAGCAAGGGCTTGTCATTGGGACTCCTGTTTTTCCACAGTCTCCTGGAGCAGAAACCAGCCCATACCAATGACAAGCCATGCCACCCAGGTGCTGATTAATAGTTTTAGATTCAGCACCAGCTTACTTCTAGCCAGCTGCCTGAAATGATTGGGCTGCTCTGCTGAACTGCCAGCTGGTGCAAAACATAACCCAGGGCTCAGGACTGAGCAATGGCCAAGCCCCTCTCTCACTGCGCACCTTTATGTTATGAATGTGATCACCTGGACATGTCAGCTTCTGGGTTTTCCTGTCACTGAAGTAATCAGAGCACTTCAAACACTTGATATTGGTGTTGGCTTGTACTTATTCTCCCAACTATTTTGACACCTTGAAGAAGGTATTTCCCTGGGACAGGGAGGGTGCATGCCTTCCAGGAAAGAATGGTCAGCAGAAATGTTACTCTGCACCTTGCAGGGTTGGATCCTTACTCTGTCTTTCCTGGAAGGCTCAGCTCCTGCTGTGACTCCCCTGCAATCCCTCTTCCCCCTTTCCCCTGATAAGGGGCTTTTAGCAGTGTACTCCTCTGTCTTTGAGACCTTTTTGGCGAAGACTCACTCCACTGACTGTCCAGGAATGATAAAAATGGAATGTGTTTAAAACCAAGAGAAGAAAAATATAAAACAAAAGATCATTTACACTTCATTCTGTGTGATTTTTTTAAAAAGGCCTCGAAGAAAACATCCAGCAGTCAATTGCATTCAAGCGCTTGTCCTTGAATCTTTTTTAAAACCCATGACCAACAAAACCCTCTTTGGTCTTAAACTGCTGTTACTGGCAGGAGGAAAATGATTGGTTATATAATCTATATTATACTATTTAACAGACACTAAATATAGTTCAGTTACTCAGAACAATACAAAACATTACAATATGAGAAAAAGTGCCAAAGAGGAGAATGCTGTCGTTCTCGATAGATGCTTTTTTGGTATTATGCTCCTCAGGAAGAGCATCAAATATTTTTCTGAGTGACCTAATTTTCTTTGTCTGATCAAATGTGCCAGATGCTTCCTTATTCAGAGTTGCCACTCCAAGTGAAAAACTGTTTTCTGGCAGCCACTTGAAATCTCGTCTTCAGTTTTCTGTTAGGGATTATTATACAATCATTGCCCAGGCAGACTGAAAGCATATGGTAACCGGGCTGACATTATCTCTGCTATTTCAAAGCTCCCCAAGGATGTGTGGGCATAGTTACAGTCTCAGGTGTAAGCCAACCTTCCTGGTACATTCAAAATGCCACCCAAACTCAGCAGTGACCAAGCAAGCTGGGTATGGAGAGCTTGGCATTCTTGTTTCCATCTCCCATTAAGGGGTGGGAGGGTTTTTTTTCCTTTTGTAGGCATTTCCATCACTTGACCAGGAAAAAATGATAAGGACGGCTCAGTGCCATTTAATGTGCAGTGTCCGGGTAAAACTGTATCCTCTGCAAACTGTCTGAGGCTTGAAAGAATGTATTTTGGTTATATCCATCCAGATTCTTACATACTTTACTTAATTCCTGCTGTACTGAATAACTTTTGTTTATCTGTTTTCTTGGGGACTGGGAAGATGGTAAAGATTGATTTAGTCTTTCCCAGTATTCCTGTTACTGGTGACAGGGAATCGATATTTGTAGGAATAAATGGCCAAAATGCTATGAGGGAACCCCATGCAAGCCATCCTATGCTCACACTTTTTCTTGGCACCCAAGGTGTGGTACCTGGAGTGTGGTGACTTACAGGGTCCTGTGGACTTTCTGAGCCTGTCTGGCACTCAGAGAGGATGTCTGTATAGGTAAACAAGAGGGACATGGACGTGGACTGAGTGCAGACACTGAGCCCCTTCCTGACTGTGCAGGTTGCACCAGTGCTTATTTGTTCTGTCAACCTGTTTTGTACCTTGCTGACTCTTCAAGGCAATGTGTGGCCAAGGGGGCTACCTCTGAGCCTTGGGGTTGAGCCATGCACTACCAGTTGGTTTGGAGTCTAGGAGTGACTCTCTGCATCTGCTGTTTTATAGTACAAAGACAAGAGTGATTTTTTTTATTTATTTATTTCCACTTGTTAAAAGAATGGAAGAAGTGTTCCTATCACAAGAAATGCTTTTCCTTCTAGGTGGTGGGCAACAGACATTGACTAAAGAGGGTACTGAAGCACTCAGTGTAGGTGCTCAGCAAATATCATCAGATTGTTGCTGACCACAGGAAGAAAACATTGATATGTGCATCTGAGTGAGCTTGCACATGCCTGTCCATCAAAAGTTAGGAGGGAATTTTGATTTTATTGTCTTTATTTACTTTGTGTTACCATTGACCCACTGCTCAAGAAACAGCAAGAAGGCTATGTCTCCACTTCTGAGGAGAAGGCCAAGGCCAAGGGACTAGGGTGGGATGGGGCATGTGGGGGCCACAAGGAGGTCTGGATGGAGTAGAGGAGTCAAAACCTGGTGGTTTCTTATTCATACTGGTTTTGGGGAGCAGTCGTTGACAGGGTTGACCTGTCCCTCAGTTGTAACTGCTCAGCACTGGGCCAGTGAGCTTGCCAGCAAACAAGCAATGTCCATGACAGGGGGTCCAATGCCTCACTCAGTCCCAGACTCTCTTTTAGGTGTCAGCACACACCACCCCAGGTGCACCACATTTCACTCAATGCCAAGAAGCACTTCCCTGCAAACATCCTTGGGGCAGTTTAGTTAAAGGTGTCAATTTAAACTGGTATAGGCAAATGAGTAGAAATGTGGATGTTCAATAAACACTTAAACACTTAAGCCTAGTTTATTTCTGCTTTGCTAGGTTGATTAGAAATTGATTTAAGATAAAAGAAAATGAGTTGAAAATTGTAGTACCTATATAGCCAATTCCTGTAAGAAAATCGGTAACAGGTTGTACAAAGTCGTCATAGTAATGGCAATTAGTTTTCCAAGCCATTTAGATTTTAGTTTCTTTAGCTTATTCTGTTGCATCAATTTTTAGTAATATCTTTGGTCTCAACAAAACTAAGTGGATAAAAATCCTATCTATCTCAGTTTGCAAATTCTGTGCCCAAATATAACTCAACATATTACTTATTTTTTCTTTCTGATTTAAATTAGGCCCATACACAGGTCAGGGAGCCCCAAAGAATTTTAAACAGGCAGTATTAAAATACATAAATAAATATGCAAGATAATGTATTCTGCAATATTCACAGCTGAGATTGCTCATTTTCTTCTAGACACTGTAATTTTACTGTAACTTAATCATGACCTAGACTGTTATATGATTTCTTGATACATTCCTACAGGGAAGTTGTCCTATTCACTGCTCAAACGGAGAGAAAAACCTTACTAAAATACCAACAACCTGGAGCAGATATGCCAGCTCAGTCAGAATTGGCCAGGACAAGGATACGGACACAGAAGGTACAGGAAGAAATTGCAAAGCTAAGAAGCATTGGCTTTGACAGACTCTGTCCCAGGGCAGAAACACTGTAGATGCATTGATTTTAATTGCCTAGAAGCACACTAAAGAAGTTTTATTAATAACTCCTCCCAGCCTGTTTCCTATCATAGGAAAACACTAATAAATGCTTCCCAACTGTGAATTTGCTGTTCTGCTACAAATTCCTTGTCAGTGGAGGCAATCAGTTTCCACTTCTGCCTATAAGGCTGTAACCTACTCCTGATACCTTGGATCCCTGCTTGGTGCCTGAAGCGCTTCAGAAACAAGCAAGCAAACAAAGAAGCAAGCTGCTCCCAAATGTCCCTGTTAAATGTTGCTCCAGAACTTTACAAAGTCATTTTCTGTCAAACTATCAGTTGTTAAAAAAATGGCTGTCAAGGGTTATCCTGGTTAGCCAGCTGTGCTGCAGAAGGTCTGCACTACCCCAGCCTACTCCCAGCTGCCTGTTACCCAGGATAACATTATCTACATCGAAATCTTAGCCAGACTTTCTGTAATAATTAGTGATTTGCAATGTTATTCTCCATCCAGTGTTTATCTGTGCAGAGGATGACAAGAAGGTCTTGGAAGCCTTTTTCCCCAGCAAGTCTTCTCTGATCATTTATTTGTCCAAGTTCAAATCCCTAGGCAGTAGCTTGGTGTGATTTTTTTAACCTGGTGTGCAAGATACAATTTAGAGAGCAAGCTAGGATATATATGGATTCTTCTGTCCTTGCTCACTCCAATTCTGTAGTCTTGGAAATCTCATATCTTTGTTGTCCAACCCACTAAATTTTCTTTCACATTTGTTAGACCTTCCCTGTAAAATCTTGTATCTGCTACCTCATTTCTGTGTGTGCTCTGCCCTGCATTTCATCCCTACAACCTGCTCCCCCCTATCAGCTGTGAATCCTGTGTCACCAATAATCCAGTACTTTAACTGCCTTGGAGTTTCCTTCTCTCTCTGTGTCCCGGTCAGATGCAAGATTAGACCCAGCAGAAACCTGCTACTATCTCTGTTGTATGTATTAATCTTCTTACAAGTATGGCCTGCTCTGTATTTAACCTCTCCTCCCTGCATAAGCAGGTGATACTGAGGGTTCCAGCAATACCGTTTGCCTTTGCACATTAATGAGTGAAGCACCCATTAGTAACACACAACTGTAATTTTATATAATAGGTTTAGCCAAAATTGCTCAAGCCACTAATCCCAGGAGCAAAAGTTTGGACTAACACGCAGTCTCTTCTTCTCCTGACAGGCATTGATGTTGTAGGGATTTGAGTTATTTGGTATTGTGAAGCCAAAATTGATCAGATGAGCAATTCCTTTGGAATCAGTGGGTTACACTGTCTAACCAGGGCAGTAGGATTTGCCTCTGTGTCTGTGCTGCAGAGCTGTCTACATCTGTGTTAGGAAGTGAGATAAATCTTTGATTTTGGATTTTCATCCCCATGTGCATTACACTGTACATCTGGGGATGTTCCTAGTTGGTAAGAGGACAAGAACAGAAGCTGGGAGTCCTATCTTCTATTCCTGGCTCGGCCCCAATTCGCTGTGTGACTGTGGGCAAATCACTTAAGCTGTCTCTGGGATAATAATCGACACAGCAATTCCAGTAGGCTTAATTTTTAAAGTGTCAACTCATATATTTCCTCTGATGAGCCCTGGGAGATGTTCCCTTCCATTCAGTGGAAGCAGGAGCAGGACCTTAGTACTGACAGCAAGATTTGCAACCCCTGAACCCCTCTCCCCCATCTGCCATAACTATTTCATATAGAATGATTAATAACAATGCCAGAAATGCTGTTCCAGAGCTCTGCAAGCCTCTTATCAACTCCAATTCCTAAAGTACAGTGTACAGAATCCTATGGAATGGTTTTCTTTTTGTTACTTTCAGCACTAATTCTTCTTTCTTGTTATGCCAGCAGATACATAAATCTGCTGCTGGTGCTTTTTGGCTTTGGTCTCACTGATTGCATGACTTAATTGTGGAGAAAAAAAGTTGAATTTTTTTTCCCCAGTGTGCTTTTGTGTGCTTGAAATCCTAAACATTCAGAAGTTTCGTGATGGGATGCAGCTTTGTTGGGATAGGGGCTGAAGTTTACGAGTTCTTTTTTTGGGAAGAGCTATATACTCCATGCTCATCTTCCGAAAATCCGCTGTCTCAACGTGGAAGTACAAGAAAGACTGATCATTATGAATATCCAGCACATAGGAAACTCCTCCCAAATATTTTCACAGGGTGAGTCACATTCAAAGCAAGATATGTAACTGACCATCTCTCATAAGGGCCGTATCTCCTCCTAGTTGCAATAGCATTTGATCCCTGTGGAAACTATGATAAAGCCCACTACTTTAATGGGTAAAGTAAGATTAGGAAAGCATGTGGTGTGTTTCTCCTATTGACGTTAGCAAGTGAGGGAGTGAGAGCATGGGACAGCACAGCAGAGCAATGACCTGGTGGAGCACTGCTCGGAAGCTGCTCTTCCAAGCACCTGGATCAGGACAGATTCAACAAAGTCAGTAGAAAATCAGTCATTTTCTACTCATCAAGGTTTCAGTCACATCCCTAGCTTCAATGATGAAGACTTGTATTTATGTAGTTTTCTCTATCACAATATGGTATCTCAAAATGTCTGCTACCACTCACTTTTAAAGCATATGTATAGTACATATAGTCTTGTCACAGCTGACACCTTTTTTTGATTTTGCTACATGAGAGTACTCTGTTGCTCATGAATCAAGCTGTTGTCAGGACTGGTTTACTTCTGAATATTTTGGAGGAGGAAAGCAAAGTAAAAAGTCAGTTATTTTTCAATGAACTATCCCCATCCCTGCCTTCTGAGCAGTTCTTCTATTAGAGTCTTCTTTTTAAAATGGTCATTATAAATATGATGTAACTAGCCATTCTTCTGAAGTCTTGTAGAGTTAAAAAACAAACCTCAAACTTCCCAGCTAAAAAACTTGGCTCAGGAAAGCAGCTTTCATTAAGATCACGTTTAACACATGCCAAGTCCATCAGGTCCCAGCTCAAGGGCAGAAAAGAGGCAAGGATTTATCACACACTGAGTTTCAATGAACAACAGGAGGCCATTGAGCCCATCTCCCTGCCCAAGGCAGTCCCACTGACATCTCTGTCAATCCCACCAGAACCAGGTCAAGCCCGTGGGTATATTGACTCCAAGATGCTCATCTGCTGGAGACATGCCTTGCAGGCAATTCACTCCCTTTCTGCTAACAGAGGTGTGCAGGACTCGTCTGCAAAGACATCAGCTTTAGCTGCAGGAAGAATTACAGCTTCAATCATTATGAAAAGGGAAGGAAAAATACCGCGGGTTATCAGGGTGCTAAATAATTTAGGCACGCGCTCCTCTCTTGTTGCACAGAAGTACTATTAGAAGCAGCGAGTGTAACATGCGCATCACAGAGAGAGGAGAGGCGTACTAGGCCAAATTCTGCCCTCAGAGGCATATACACACAATTTTCAATGACATCCGTGGGAATTGGGCGTGTGGATTGAGGGCACAATCTGGCCCTTTATTTTCCACTGTTCTATTATGATCATGACATGCTAATTTCTATTTCCTTTAGCAAAAATAACACAGGAAGGTTTAAATATTAATGTTGCCAAATGTCAGAAACACCTCTGCAACATACTTTTGAGCAAATTCATGTAAACATATTTCAGGAACCACGGCTGTGTTCATTATTGGAACCCGACATCCCCCTCAGTTAAAATTCTCCTTACCTTCACTGGGGTTTTGCCAAGCTAAGAACTAAATAAGGGATGCTGGATTTAGCTCTGTGGTAGCTGATTTGGACATGGGTCTCCTGACAGCCATGGTCACAGCTTCTCATTTAGAGGGATGGATGCAGAGGCACAGATGTCATCTTGGATTTGCTGGATTTAAACATCCAAGTACGACCCATACCTCCTCAAAAAAAGAGTGAACAAAAGTCAACCAAATGTGAACTGGTAGGTAAGAAGAAAAGTGTAGGTGCAAATTTACTGGAGGAAAGCCTCTCACTAATGCCCAGCACCATGCTCCTTGCCACTGCTCACATTTGCAGGCAAATAAAGGAGGTACTGGAGTCAGCTCCACAGCGGCAAGCCCACTGTGTGAGCCTGCCTTTGGCAAGTAGCTGGCCATGAGTCAGAGCCCTGACACATTCATCCTACCCCTGCCAGCGTGGAGGGGCTCAAATCCTACCTAAGGAGGCATTCAGCAGTGTGTGTTTGCCTGGGCCTCCAGCAGCAGGGCGCATCACGACAAACTAGCTGCCTTTCCATACCAACTGCAGGCGGACACTTAGGTCTATGGGAGAGAAGAGGGGAAAATGATGTGTCTGAGCCCAAGGCATTTCTACAAGAAGTTACTCAACTGGCGCAAGCTGCCCATCACATTACAGCATTACAGGACAGACAGCAAAGAAGAAGTGGCATCTTCTTCCTAGGGAAGATGAGGTGGGTTGCACAGTGGCATCCAAGCAGCGAATTATCATCTGCTTAATCTTCCGCTGATGGAAAGGGTCTCCACGGTCCTTGGCCGTCTTTGCTGCCCTGGTTTGGGAACTACAGGAATACACTCCTCACCTCAGCCTTCTGCAGTCTTCTGCAGGCCCTCCAGTCAGGCTCATGGGATGTGGAGCTGCCAGGGCAGGTGGAATAGAATAAAAATGGAATAAAAAATTATACTGAAAGTGCTGCTGTGAAGCAGAGAACTCTGTGGAATACAGCAGAGCCGTCTGCTTTGTGCACGGTGGAAAAGAGGCAATAAAGCAACAGCATCAGGGGAAGCACATAGGGGGTGGAAAAGAGGGATACCTAGAAAAAGCCGGGACAGCAGACTCCTGCTTCTGGACACTGCTCTGAGTTCTACCTCTGAGCTGCCCTGCACGCTGGGACTCAGTGGAGCAGGAACAGCACAGCCAGGTGGCCATTGGCTGCCCTCATTACCCAGCACCAGCGCTGACTCCAGTGTGTCCTCATTCCTCTCACAGTGTTTCGTTTCATAACAGCAGCGAGCTGCTGGCAGCAAAGCAAGCATGTCCGGAGGCTGGCCGGGGTGGCAGAAGCCCTTCGCCTTCAGCATCATCCCTGCGCAGGCACCCAGGCCTGCCATCGTCCTCCAGAAATGCACAGCCTGTCACAACTCGTTGCCTAATGCTAAACTACTCGTTATAAATAAACATGGTCCTAATAATAGTTTGCCTGACCTGACTCACTGTAGGAAACAGCCTCAGAAATAAAAGGGGATGACTTTCAAATGCAAGAGTTATAATTTTACATGAATAAAAAATGAAAAGGGCAGCACAGGACAGGCTAGGGGAAAATCGTACCACAGGGAGTTGAAGTTCCAGTCCCAGGGTGTTAACAGGCTTGCTTGGGTGTTAAATCTGATGCCGTCTTCCCCTCTAAATTCACAGGAGTTTGACGGATGGATGTGGAGAAATATTACTTGAATTGTCAGATAACTGTTAGTCACCCAGATTAAAAACAAATTCCATTGACATTATGTCATACCTGGTGAGCTCAAAACAGATATTGATGTTTTCATCTTGCTGCGGGAAGGAGGGAGATGGGAGTGGTTATAGTAAGAAGTCAGAATCACCCAGATAGAGCAAGTCTTTCAGCTTTGTTTGAAAAATGACACTGCAGCACGGTGCACCTAGCTGAGGATAAGAGATAACGCAGTCCAGCCTATCTCTCACTCTCAAATGAAGGGGACACACAGGCAGCATTATTATAAAAGCCCAAAATTTCTCACACGTGTTACAGGATTGTAAGCACAAGTGTAGGGGCCGGAATCTTTCAGTGGATGCTACAAGATCCGTCCCTCAAAAGCCCTTGACGCCAGTGGGATATGCGGTGAGCTGAGCTCCCCGCATCTGTGGAGGACATGGTGCTTTTGCTCACCTTTGGGGGATGAAGCAGACAAGATGCAATGCCTGTGCATCAGCATGTGGAGCAGGAGGGAGTTGGACTTAATCAGCATGACAGCTTTGAGGGCACCTACAGCCCACCAGCACCTAGTAAGGACCATCAAGAAGACAGAGCTAGGCTCTTCACAGAATTGTGTGTCAGGAGGGTGAGAAACAATCATAGAATCATAGAATCATTTAGTTGGAAAAGACCTTTGAGATCACTGTGTCCAACCATTAACCTAGCACTGCCAAGTCCACCGCTAAACCATGTCCCTTAGTGCCACATCTACAGGTCTTTTAAATACCTCCAGGGACAGTTTTTCTATCACTTCCCTGGGCAGCCTGTTCCAATGCTTGACAACCGTTTTGGTGAAGAAATTTTTCCTAATATCCAACCTAAACCTTCCCTGGCACAGCTTGAGGCTGTTACCTCTTGTCCTGTCATTTGTTAACTGGGAGAAAGGACCTATATGCACCTTGCTCCATCCTCCTTTCAGGAAGTTGTAGGTCAATAAAGTCTCCCTTGAGCCTCCATTTCTCCAGACTAAACAACCCCAGTTCCCTCAGCCATGCCTCATAAGACTTGTGCTCCAGACCCTTCACGAGCTGCATTGCCTTTCTTTGTACACACGCCAGCACCTCAATGTCTCTCTTGCAGCGAGGTGCTCAGAACTGAACACAGTATTCAAGATGCAGCCTCACCAGGGTCGAGTATAGAGATCACTGCCCTGGCCCTGCTGGCCGCACTATTGCTGATACAGGCCAGGATGCTGTTGGTCTTCCTGGCTGCCTAGGCACAAGCTGTCTCATGGTCAGCTGGCTGTTGACCAACACCCCCACATCCTTTTTGGCCAGGAAGTTTTCCAGCCACTCTTCCCCAGGCCTGTAGCGTTGCATGGGGTTGTTGTGACCCAGCTGCAGGACCTGGCAATAGTGAGTCAACAATGCGTATAAGTTGAAACAAGACAGACTCAGATTGGATATAAGGAGAAGATTTTTGCCCATGACAGCATCCAGGTAATGGAGCTCATTGCTCTGAGAGGCTGTGCTGTCTCCTTGATTGAATGTTTTCAAAACAAAGCCCTGAGCAGCCCGGTCTGATCTCAGAGCTGGCCCTGCTTTGAGCATGAGGTTGGGCTGGAAACTCCTGAGGTCCTTTCCAACCTGAATTGTCCTTTGATTCCTGTAATAAATTCATGAACTCTTTCTGCTCTGTTTGCCTCCATGGTGACTATGCTGATTTACATCCACTGAGTCTTAACTTCAGAGGTAACCATCCCCAAATCAATAATAAAATGTGGTTGTATTTTGCATGAATTATTAAGTGATATGAATTGGTCCTGAAAGGTCTCTTCGTGATATATTTGTACCAGTGACAAACCAATAAAATATGCTGAGGCATCTTGAGGCAACAGAGAGATTTAAAATGATATTATCTTTGGTCAGTTTTATGTATATAAAGAGATGGCTATACCTTTGATACTAACTTTGGTTGCCTGACACAGAACCTTACTAATACCCTTTCTGTAGGTGCGTGGTTTTAATTTCCTAAGTTTATAAAAAAGTCAAAAGAGGAAGACTGAAATTCCATCCTGGGACATCATATTGATTACAACATAGTCCGTTGTTGCAGTTTGAACTGATACCCCACACGAACATTTCTAATTTGAGATGGTAGAGAAAAAGATAGGAGGAGTGACCTGTCATCCAAACCAGGTCCTCGTTCACAGATTCACTATATCTTTGGGGAAAGAATGACTTGTTGTTACCCTATTACTTGAAATAACACTTAACTCAAACCAGTTTAAGCTAGCAAATACAGTCATTTATTAGTAGCATTCAAAACAGTCAACACAGTTGCAGATGTATACAGAAGAGGCAATGGATGAAATGAAATAGGAAGGTATGTGGCTGTGTTGGGTAGACATCCTTCATCTGCCAGACACATCAAGTTCAGCAGGGGCTCCAGGTATCGTGCATAGCACCATCATGGGCATCTGCTGGGATGCCCCACGGCATCACACTCAGAGTGCACAGCTTCTCATGGGGAACCCCACCAGAGAACCCCACCAAGCACCTGCCTCACCTGTCTTCACCTCAGATCAGATCTCCTTCAGGATCAGTTCATCTCCCTTTCACAGTTATGCTAACTTTGGCGTTCAGGCTTCACTTTGAACTCTTCCAGGGGTCCAGACAGGGTTCATCTGTCATCCTGAAACTCACGCCTTCCTTTCTTTACCAGGAGGCATTCTGGCCACTCTCTTAAGTAAAATAAGAGGGTTTTTTTTTTCCTTCTTAGATGTGAAAATGCTTCTCTGTTGGCTGAGAATCACCTCCTGCATTTAACTGGCTATTGAACAACTGTTTCAGCAGAGTTCCCCTCCCTGGCTGGCCACTTAGCACTTCTGGCCCTTATATCCTATAGCACCATATCAGGAGCACACAACACAAGCATCCAAACCAGATAACTACACGCAGCTTACTCCATACTCTTGCTTGAGATCAGACAAACAGTAGTTAATCTTGTTGGACTACTGACAGGTTTTTCCATGTTAGGCTGGGATGACTATGGCACAGTCAGGAGGTTGATGCTCTTGCTAGGCTCTGCCAGTGCTGGAGAAGGGTGACAAGAATATACAAAGTCTCTCAGTTAAGAAGAGAACACCAAAGGCTTTTCTTGAGGTGAAAATCAAGTGGCTGTTTCATGCTATCAGGCAGCCAAGAGACAGCCGAAAATATAAAGGCTGGGAGGTGAGTCCAAAACAGAAAAATACAGCAGAATTGAAAATAGAATAACTTGTTAAACAATTGAATAGTTCTATTAAATTAGGTGGGTAAAATGTTATAAACATTCCTCTTTCATGTTACCAAAGAAAAGAGTTCTCATTTTCTATTATGGCACAAGGCAAACATCAGTGTAAGCATTATATCATAAAACGTACAACTACTGCTACAATGTGAAGCTCAACAAATTCAAAACTGTTACGTGACTCAAATGTATGTGTACTTGAAATGCTTGCCTACACCGTAACAACTGCCTTTTCAGACTCTGCCTCCTTTTTGTTTTGGCTTCTTGTTGGAACTGGGCTGAAAATGAAAAGGCAGGCAGCCTACCTTGCGAGATAGCCTTAACTAATTAACACAGAGAACAGGGTAATTTTGCCTTGCTTTCTTTTCAGAGTGAATCTGCAGCATCCCCATAAAGTCTCTGCATTGCTGAAATTAATCAGACCACAAGAAGTCTGTCATACATTAGTCCCTTTGAAGTGTCACGGGGACCCAGGCAAATATCATACAATAAGTATGGCAAGAGAAATCACTCATATACATCTGGTCCATGTCACATATCTCATCTTTTTTTACAGGGAACCAGCTTGAAACTTTCTACTCACTTGGGCATGAGTATTCTGCCATCAACATTACTGTTTCTGTTTAAGCACAGATTCATCACGGTTAGTTTGGGATGCCTGAAAGATCTAAGCAGGAGCTTGTTGCTCAGGGCTTATTTTATAACTGTAGATGAGACGCTGGCATTCTCCCAGAGGAATTCGCCTGTCCCTGCGTTAGGCTCCAGCGTGAGGGTGAAGTGAAGTGCCCTCTGCAGGTGCCTGCCTCTGTACTTTGACTGGAAAGGGAGTTGGAGTGACAAGTCAAACTTAGCTGTTTGACTTTCAGATGCCTGAGTTATAACAGATGTATCCTGCATAAACACGGTATGATTAGAGTGAAACATATAAAATATATTGGAAGCTTTAAAAGTTTAATGCATTTCCAAATTTAGACCTTAAAAAGCTGCAATGGTGTGTGTCTCCCTCCCCCGTTAGCAATTCATTCTGAGGTAACACAACTCTTTTTTTTCCGTGTTTACTTACCTTGCGTGGAGGAACACTTCTGGTTTCTTCCATAGTTAGAGGAATTAAGGAAAAATAAGCAGAGTTGTAGCTGAACTTCAAAAGTGTTTCCAAAATGCTTGACTGCTGGCAGATTCACCTTCCCTCCAGGAATTTTGAGGATCAAGCTCTATTTTAGATACAGACTGCTTTGTCACTCCAGGAACAATGAAGTATAGTCTTTACTGTACCATTGATATAAACACCAACTGTCACATCATGCATTCTAAATACTGACTGTAATGACAAATAAATATTTCCTGAGGGGCATAGAGGAGGCCTCGGGATATGATGAAATGTTCTAAATAAAAAATTGAGGACAAATATTAATAATCTCCAAATTACTATTATTTTTATACTTCTGGCAATATCTTACTGAACTGTAGCCAAAGAAAATAGTAATTTCTTTTTATTAAATGGCATGATTTTGGAATGTGTGTGTCTAAATCTTATTTGAAGAGTTCTCCAGAAGGAAAATTTTGAGTTGCTCGGGGGCATTTTTAAACTATGTCATTTTTAAGCCAGACAACGTGGTTTTATAACAGGTCACATGAGCCTGGTTCAGCCACGGGAGAAATACAGGCATGCAGTGGATGTGCAGGAGTTGACCATGGGTAGCCTTAGGCTGGAGCAAGGCTCAGTGTGTGGCAGTGTGATGGAGAAAGGATCAGGGAAGTGCAGGGATGGAGAGAGGTAAAATCATGCCACTGGCATTCCATCACCAGCACCCTCCCCACCACTGAAAGCTGCCCCCTCCACGTCTGGGTGCACCTCCTGGCCTGCAGCGTCCTCTCCCCAGCTCAGGAATGACTGGCACCTGCATCTCTTCCATGCATCCTTGGATTAGGTACATCAATATACACCCCCCTATCATTAACAAAGTATGCCTTGATGATCCCCAGAAGTAACGGTGGAGCTACAGGAAAGAAGACTTTTAAGAATTTCCAGGGCTTTAAATCCAGGCTTACAGAAGAGAGGTAAGCATTCCCCACAACACACAAATCATTAATTCAACCAAGAGTAAAGATAGCACAATCTTCCTTCATTATCCCCTAATTTAATTGTCACAGATTAAAGCCTGGCAAATCTGGGCACAGATTCCTGTTGTCAGACTTCAAAGAGAGCTCCTGAAGTCTTCTGCCAGAACCAATGATCATCGCTATGTCCTTTTCTCACGCAACATCTGTATCTTCCCTAACATTAATGAGCATTATTTTTGCATGCTTCTAAGCAGAGTGAAAAATACACTCTTGAATCACATTTCCCATGTGAGGGGAAAAATGAACCCTTCTACATTTGTTATTCTCCTCTAACAAGGATTACACCATGGTTTGGATACTAATGAGTGACCTGCAGTTGCCCGCCTCTCACTTTAGTTCAGTCTTCAGGAATATTGAAGATGAAATTTCTCAGCCGAGATCTTTGCATGCTCTATGGATTAAATGTTTCAGACCTGTTCTTATAACAAATAATCAAGCTGTTGAGATTGCTTGCTATGCAGACTTGCAGACCTCTTGGGTCATTGTTGCCAAGGAGTAATTTTCTTTAAAGTAGACTCACTTGACCATTTCATGTAAAAGAAAAACAGAAATAGTAGGTTTCAAGGAACTTGATGTGAATGATACACATTAATTTCACATCAATTTGCCTCCTCTATGTGCTTTTTTCAATATGCACTGTAATTGCTAATTACAAAGAGAATTAGGCTCCAGAGCTGAATTAAGGTAGAAAATACCTGGAAGGTTTTCTGATGGAGCTATAACTGATGATAACCTTGCTTCTTGAAGTATGTCCATTTTTGTTCTCATAATTACACAATAGCGAAAAGTCAATTACTACTGTATCATCATTGTCAAGCAGAGGTCACAGGGACAATTTTCCTGTGTGCATATGTGTGTGTGAATCAGTCTCAGGGCAGTACAAGAAAAATTATTATCTTGACTCTCTACTGTGCTGTTGATATTCCCCTCAGTACTACAGCAAAGCTCATACACCTTTATTCCTTTTGTATCCACTTACAACTTTATTTATGGGGTGGCACATTTACTACAGAGCAAAATACTCAAGGCTGGCTGTAGGCAGGTGCTACGAATTAAGGGATATGTGCATTAGACAAGATGCTATTTACCCCTTTCCAAATAACTGATTTCCAAACCATCACTTGGCTACTTGAAGGAGCCAGGCATTCAATTAACTGAAAGGAACCATTGGATGCAGGTGACTCATTTATTGCCATTCTGCCCACTATGTGGGGAAAACAGAATTTTAACAGCTAAGACAGAGAAATATAACAATTGGTTCCAGCTGTTCTCATTAGATCACTGTCTTCTAGAGCTCCAAACACAAAGACAACCAAATCTCACTTCTTCAGCAGCTAACCAACATAAGCTAGGGAAATTGTCCAGAAACGTCTTAAATTTTCCAGGAGGACATCTAGAGTAGTGAAACTGGAGGAAATCAGCCACTGTGCTCCCATCAAAACAGAGATTGCTGGGCTCTAAAGTCACACTTTCTGGGAAAAAATGTTCCTCAGGAGGAAATTAGATCACAGGATCAGATAATCTGCTCTCTGGAGTCTGCCAGAGTAGGTTTGCCTTTGGAGCATGGTCACAGGACAAGTGAGATAAGATAGAGACGGGGAGGTATCCCTGGCAACTTTTTGGAAGGGACAGTTCTGGTATAAGGCCAAGCCATTTCCCCTCAGAGCTTGCTGAATGATGGAAAGACCTCTGACATAGAGCAGTTTCAGGAGCTGCTTTTCTTCTTGTTTCAAACCCTTTAGTCCATTTTGGTAGAAAAGGCATGGCACCAAACTGTAATTCAGGTTCCACTTGCTCTTCCCAGGAGGGTTATATACCTGCTGGTTTATGACTTCTTAACAACTTCCTTGCAAGGCATAGAATGCTGTTAAAGTTCAGCCAACCCATACCTGTCATAAACTTACAGAGGTGCTGCCAGGCAGACAAGGCTTTTGGGGCAGAGGAGTTTGGTGGAGCCCACCTGTAAAAGGGGGAGACTAACTTGAGGACCCCAGTACCACACACTGCGGCAGGTACTGGGTGCCTGGCATGATGCAAAAAGAGCAGCAAATACAAACAGGAGTATTTCAAAAGGGATTTAAAGCACATATAAACAATGCAAATATCTTCAGTGAAATGAGAAGTGTTCCTATACAAGGAACAGAAACCCTCAGAGTTTACTATATAAGATAAATACCCATGCCCTGGAGGTAAAGACAGTTTCCCTATGGTAGGTCTTTCAGTACTGGTCTATTATGTGGTTGCTTACACTTCTGAGGTTCAGTTTACTATCAGCACAATCCTCTGTCATTTTTACATGTGAAAAAGCAATAATGTACAGATTTCATACACTCCCAGCAGCAGCAATCATTAAGCTCAAGATCCATCTTTAGTTCTCATTCGTCCTCAGGTCTTCATGGTTCTGCAAGAAATAGGTAAAAATAAATAACAAACTCATAATGATATTTCAAATATAAAATAAAAATGCTTACAGCCAGACAGAACATTTGGAAGTGTTAAAAATAACCCTGGATAATGGTAAGAAAAGAAACCAAGAGGTCCTCCCCATGTCTCAGCTTCTAATGTCTACCCAACAACTTTTACCATGACCTACATTTTCTACAAGTAAACATAGTTACTTGCATTTTATCACCAAAATGGACATATTCAGAGATGACAGGAAGTCTGAGTATGATTCCGTTAGATAAGGCAGACAATCAAAGACATGGGAAAATGGATATTCACTAGAATTACTCATAAAACTTCTTGATAAGGTAGGAAGCACAAATAACCTACTGCTGGTAACCCATAGCAGCTGAACATGATCTCTGCCCTCAGCTCAAAATTATCACAATTAAAATACTTGTCTGCAAGAAAAGAAAAATGTGATTTTAAAATGAGCAGACTCCAGAGAGAGAATTCTTTCAGTAAACTCTGAAGGGAAAAACATGCAAGGAAAATTACAGATACTTTTCTTCCCCCCAAAGCTTTCACGCTACCCCACTGCAGAGACTGTGTGAGACCAAGCAGCTGGTTAGCTCGAACTCGGTATTCATCCCTATGGAAGAGTCCATTGTAAAACCTGCCTCACTCCTTGCCAGAGCAGTTTATTAGCTGGGATTATTTCCAAACACAGGTATGAGCATTGCCCTTAGGACTGAGTTGTGCTATAAGGTTGTTGGGAAGAAAAAAAGTAAAAGGCTGGTACAGGACAGAGCCATTGAATGCGGTGTCTCAGGAAAAGAACTGTGGGTGCTCCAGGAGCTGTTTTTCTCTCTGTGGCTCCTTGGCTTTCCTTCCCAGCCATCAGCTTCGTAGTTAACTGTCCCCTTTACAGCTCAGAGCAGTGGATGTATTTCTGGGGGTGATTCCGCACCCATTGGTACTGGGACGTGCTGGATGACACCTGTTATCTGTTAGTTTATGCAAGTGTCACAGGGAGGGAATGACCTAACCTAGTGCCATCACAGGGAATGATTAAACTTTAAATATCAGTGGAAACAAATATCAGTAAGAAAATAATATGCTCCGACATTGCTTAGTTATAGACTTATTGGAAAGAGCAGAGGACTCAGACCTTCATGATGCTGAAGGCTCCTCTGAGAAGCTGAGAGTCCTTGACTTCCCCTGCCTTACCACTCCCAGCTCATCTGCAAAGAGATCAGCGTAGCACTTGGCTGAGCTCTGAGCCATGTTATGGGAACAGTTGCCAGGAAAAGTTTTCTGCTCCTGCATCTATCACAAGTCTGAGTGTATTTTGCCAAGGAACAGAGGATTTGTCTCCAGGCAATCAGAAATACTCCTCTTGGACTTAGACTTCACGCACCGGGATTTATCCATGCAGTGAGTGCTGCCAATACAGAAAGTAAAGGCTCCCCAGGGCTGGCCTGGGACTGCCACATCTGCTGTTGCAAGTGCTCACAAGGAAGAGGCTGGCACAGAGCAAAGGACAGTGTCAGCAAAGACTCAGTGAGGACTGGGTAGAAGAGGTGCATTTCGCCTGTCGTGCTGCGTGTTTATGTGAACTGGCAGCAGGTAACGTTCCTGCTCACCCAGTAATGGCTAGCTGGGGCAGAACATGTATAGTGCAGCACCCCACTGAAGTACTTGATGGCCACTGTGCCCCATCTTGTTAGAGAGGGCGTTTGCAATTAGGATTCTAGTGACATGATTTCCGTTTTGGGATCTGGCCCAGATCCTCCTTCAGTTAATAACGCAATATCCGTTGACTTCACCGGCTGCAATACCACACTACAGATGATATTGTTATTACACAAAAATATCTGTGACCAGAAAGCAGGCACGTAACAAGTTTCCTTTCTGGGTAAACATTGCAGCTAGTAAGGAGAGGAAAACCATTTCAATAAACTTTTCTCTCTGTATTAGGTTTTTTCTTTTTCTTTTTTCTTTCAAATCTCCAGGTCATGGTGATCGCTCAGGAAACAAACAGCTTCCTTGAAAAGAGAAGGTGCAGATTTACAGAATGAGTGTGGTTTGGCTTGTGGTCTAGCATGGTGCCTGCCAGACCTATATTGGATGAGGTTGAAAACCTGCCTTCAATGTCTTTTCCAGAGTCCTTTAGGCAACCTTTGTAAGCAGTTTTTATTGTTCTTTAGATCTGAGGCTCAACAAAGTCATGCATCCCAGCACCAGGTGCTGAAGAGGGTGAAGCCTGCTGTCTGAGGACTGATTATCTTCTCTCTCTGACTACCAATATGAGGAGGAAGTAACTAGAGGGTTATAAGGTGAAGGTGATGGCCAATGCTGGCTGCTAAAAAGTGGTGGAGAAGGAGGGAATTCATGTCACTGAAAACTTTTACTCTGCTTTTCCCAAGGCACATCTTTGAAGAGGCATTTGGAAGTTGGGTCATCTCACTTGACTCAGGTGGCCCGGTGAGCAGAGCTGGAGCAGTCACAAGCACTGGAGACCTAGAGTGGCCTTCTTCATCAAAAGAGTTCTTTCTGACCCAGAAAGAAGAGTAATTTCTCCTGCAGCATACCCTGATGAGTTCACCGTGCTTCCTTAAATCTGTTTTTCTGGGTAGAGTCCTATGGGAAGAATATGCAAGTTCCACAGCCTCAGCTCTGCAGTTTTATTACAGCTAAGTCAAAACGCTGTGGTGCCAATTCTCTTCCATTTTTGCTAATTGTTAAAGGAAATGTCTTAATTGTGTAGAAGAATGTGCAAGTGTAACATATGACTTATTATTGAGAACCCGATTTTTTTATGCAATGTAAAACTCCATCTGTCCCGTCATCTGGAGCTGGCTACTACTCCTCTAGAACACAAATGCAGATCAAGAATAATAAGTTTTAAATATCCAGTGTATTAATCAAAGCAGGGACTGATTTTATTTAACAGAAACTATTGGAATAGCAGAGTCATTGCTGTCCTGTGGGTACTAATGAGGGGATTATTATGTAGGAGTTTCTGTTACTGACATCAGATAACTTAATCCCCAAATCTGTGGAACTGTGGCCTGTTCTTGTGGGTTGCATAAGCATCTAGGTCCACAGGACTTTTTACTACCTTTGGAGAGAAAATAGCTTGCTTTTTTCCTATCTGCTGATGATAACAAAGGGGTGTTAGCACGTACGACTGCTTTAGTGTACATTGGCAGGATTTGTTTCCACCAACCCAGGGTTTCTGACCTGTTAAGCATCATGACTTTATGGCACTTGGAAAGCGTGGTTTGCAAAGAGGCAGTCTGTCCTCTGCTTGCCAGCAGGGCGTTCCAGGTCTGCATGCAGCCGAAGCAGGAACCTGGCCCATATTCTGGTGCATTAAAGACTGTTTTGACAATCATTCTAAGTGACTTCTAATGTTACATTTTTAGCCACATAAATTCATTTATTACACACAGATTTTGATCAGTCATCAAGGGTTAGATTAAGAGGTAAGTGAAGGAACAAAGTGTATGATGGATAATTTAGTCTCTGACTCGGCAAAACCAGGTAACCTTGTTCATCTCTGTTCACAGTTATGGCCTAAAGACAACTGTGTGCTTAAATGCTGCTCTGAACACTTGTATTCAGTGTTTGGCAGTGACACCAAGCTGTGTGGTGTGGCTGATATGCTGGAGGGAAGGGATGTCATCCAGAGGGATCTTGACATGCTTGAGAGGTGGGCCAGTGCCAACATCATGAAGTTCAATGAAACAAAGTGCAAAGTCCTACAGCTGTGTTGGGGAAATCCCAAGCACAAACACAGGCTGGCAAAAACTGGATTGAGAGCAGTCCTGAGGAGAAGGACTTGGGGGTGTTGGTTCACAAGAAGTTCAACATAACCTGCCAATGTGTGCCTGAAGCCTGGAAAGCCAACCTTGTCCTGGGCTGCATCAAAAAGAGCGTGACCAGCAGGTCGAAGGAGGTGATCCTGCCCCTCTACTCCACCCTTGTGTGTCGCTACCTGAATTGTTGTGTTCAGCTCTGGGACCCCAACACAAGAGGGACATGGGCCTGCTCAAGAGAATCCATAGCAGGGCCATGAAGATGATCAGAGGGTTGGAGCACTTTTCCTATGAAAACAGGTTGAGAGAGTTGTGTTTGTTCAGCCTGGAGAAGAGAAAGCTCCAGGAACACATTATAGCAGCCTTCCAAGACCTAAATGGGGTCTGTAAGAAAACTGGAGAGGGACATTTTACAAGGGCATGTAGTAACAGGATAAGGGGGAATGGCTTTAAACAGGCAGAGGGGAGATTTAGATTAGATATAAAGAAGAAATTTTTTCCTGTAAGGGTGATGAGACACTGTGAGAGGTTGCCCAGAGAAGTTGTGGCTGCCCCATCCCTGGCAGTGTGCTTAAGGCCAGGTTGGACGGGGCTTTGAACAACCTGGTCTAGTGGAAGATGTCTCTGCCAATGGCAGGGGGTTGGAACTAGTTGATCTTAAGGTCCCTTCCAATCCAAACCATTCTGTGATTCTCAGCCATGTATGTTGCATCAACTAGGTCTTTCTTAAGGAAAGGAAAGCAAAATTCATCATTGAAAACTTGGCCGCTCCTGTTCTTTCCAGCAAACTGTTGGTGGGATGATGAGTGTGAGACAGAGCCAGTAGCATCTGCAAAAGACAAGCAGGATGATAACAGTGGCCCTTGAAGAAATGTGAAACATTTCACTTGTTAATTTTTTACATACAGTGTACATCTCTAGAATAAAGCAATAGCATTGAACAACAATGTTCATTCCTAGATTACAGAATTCAGAGTAGTTTTTTTTAAGAATATGATCAATAACTGTAGAAAATAATTTAATTAAGAATTGGTTTAATGGATGTTTTCCTCTTATTTTATATGGAGCAGATTCAGCTCTATGGTAATGAAACTGGCAATAGAGAACTCTGAGACACTGGTGGAATAATAAAGGATTAAGTACAACTATGTATTATACGAACCTTAGATTTTTAGAAGCACCCTACATGAACAGAGTAAAATGCACTTTGATGCTCCAATAGCAAAACGTAAAACAAACAAACAAAAAAACCCTCCTAATTTTTTATGAGACTTCTACAAAATTATCCAAAATAGTCCCCCACCATGGGACTTCTGCTGGAGGAAGAGGCCAGGCCCAGATTTTCTACCAAATCCTGGTGTTTATGAAGGCTCTGCTCCTTTTCCCAGTTCCTCCCAGCCTGAGGAGTTTCAGTGTGAATCTTTCACTGGAGGCAGCCCAAGACTTTCTGTCAAAGCAGGAAAATCCATGTAGGTTATGAATTCTGGTGCCTTGAGCATCAAACATGCATATGCTGCAAAGAAAACAAGCATGAGTGTCAGATCCAGTCGCTGAACTGTTCCCAGTGAGTGGAAGATGTGACCAGGGCTACTTCAAGACAGGCATAGAGGAGCAGGAAGAATGGATCTCTAGTCTCTGGATCCTCCCAGTGCCACCTGGCTCTCAAAGGGTAGCTCTGGGCACACATGGCAGCAGCACTGGGGAGCTACAAGGGGTAAAACAGATGTAGGTGATCCAGTCAGCTGTATGTGTACCTATGTAATGAAACTACATACAGAACAACAAACTATCGGGATATAGGCGGTATAAATATTTTTTTCCTTGGAGATACAGATATATAATATAAAAGATAAAGATTCCAAAGCTGGCTAGGAGAAATGCACCCATTTTCCCCCACATGAAGTGAGGATGCATTATGCACAATGGGTGTGAATTTCCAGGTAGATCCAAAAAGAAGAAACTACGAGGTCCCAGCTATCACCAGGTAATCTGCTTCAGTGCAGTTGCGCTGCTATTTGAGGCAGTTTGTCCACCCCTGGGAACTACCCTGGTGACCAGACATGCTGATCGCTGTAGGGGTGTCCCACCTCTCATGTTTTACCTAATCTGCACCAAAAGATGTAGGAAGGACCTTCTAAGGAAGGAGGAGAGGAAAGAACCATCAACTTCTACTAGGATCCAAACACAGCAGCATCTGGCTCATCCACCAGCTCCTTGCCCTCATGAGCTGTAGGGCTTCCCAGGACAATCCTGCCCACCCTCTTGAATTTAAAAGTGTAAGAATTGAACTGTCTCAAGTTTAATGGCAATGGTATTATTGCCACATAGCGATACAGTGGGGATTTGGAGGGATAAAAGAAAGGCAAGGGGTGCTCAGGAAGATTATATAAATGACAACCTGGGTGCAACGAAACCATGAATGAAGGCGGTTCCTGCTGCACCACTGGCCAAGTTAGCGGCGGCTGCCCCTGGATTAAGAGCAGCTGGTCTTTGTAATCCAGTGTAACTCTCACAGCATCTCCCTGCTGGGGTCAGCTGAGGACAGCAGCTGCTGGGGAATCACAGGAGGGATCACCAGGGTAATTCCTCCTTCCTCATCTCCTCATTTGCCCTGGCTGGCTGTGTGCAGAGCTTGGGCAGGTCTGCAATCCTGCACACTTCCAGCTCTGCTCAGTAGTGCATGTTTGGGGAAATTAACGCAGCGATCAGGAGCGCAGAGACAATGCAACCGAGATTTGAACTGCTCCAGAAGTCCTTGCGTAGGTGTAAAAATGGTGACCTGCTGCAATCCCTTCCTTTCCCTGCTGTCAGCTTAGCAAGAGCGGGCTGTTGCCTCAGCTTAACTGACACCATTCTGTCAGGCTTGGGGCTGTCTGATCATGTACGCTAGTGTCCTTAGGATGTGCCTAAAGACGTCTCTTTACTTGTGACTCAGAGGAGAAAGCATGCATTTGAGGGACTGTAATGTTCTTGGTATTAAATCTGGGTTATTTTTGATGGAGTGAAAAGCTTCTTACAAATTTGAGCAGAAACTGGATTTGACCAGTTGGTCCACACCGCAAACACATGCGTGTGGAAATTCCCAAATGCAACAGCATCCCTACAGAGGGAAATATAAGCAGCAAAGAAGTATTTACAGTGGAGGAAAGGAAAAATCAAGATGCAGCTTCCTAATTTTAAGGTAATCTCAGTGCTAGCTCTCATATAAGCACTGGCCACACAGCAGGTTGTTCAGGGTTTTTTTTCTCTTAGTGAGAATAACTGTACCACTGTAGTGCCAAATCCCGTCTTTCCCAATAGAGGAACCAAGCAGCCCTTATAGGACTGCCCTAATGGAGAGGGCAAGTTTGCAGTTGAAAATCTGCCTTGACTCATGGTGATATGCTTTTATATTTTCTTCTTTCTGCCAATACAGCTGTGCCGAGCTGCGCAGAATGAAAGAGGTGATTTAATATGGCGTGAAGCCGTGCGCTGCCTGCCGAGCCTGTAGGGATGGTTTCATAGGGGTGCTTCTGTGGCGGCGAGCCGAAATTAAGGCCAAATGTTATGCTGCAGCACGGATCCTGCCTGGTGCCCTGCCTCCAGCTGCCTCTCGCAGGGTGAACCTGCTGGAATTGTGCAGGTGAGGGGGATGGAGCTCTCTCTGATGTTCCGGAATAAATTTTCAAGTGTTATTTTCCCAGTGTGCCCTTTCTCCCTTCCAAAAGGAATCAGCAAGCACCAGCGCTGCAGCTTGCCACAACTGCGCTCAGCTGTCAGGAGTGGTTTTCCTATGGGCTCAGGAGTGCTGGCAGCACTTTCATTTTGATAAAAACAGAGGTGATTTGAGTTTAGAGAGACCTCGGCACTGCCTGCCCAGCTCTACCCTTTGTGGAGAGATGATCCTGCTCTACTTGGAAAGAGGAAAACTCCATTGATTTGGGGCCTGCTATGTGCATTCCAGTTTTGGATCCCACCCTGCGGCTGTCCCAAGTCTCATCTAGGGTAGGTCTTTTTTTGCAAAAGGAAAAAGCATCAGGAATGACTGTCAAAACAAGGCAGAGCTTTGCCTGCAGGAAGATGAGTGATGTTGCTGCAACCCACAGTCTGAATGCTATGTGAAATGCCAGTTAAAATAGAATTGTTTGCATAAAATGAAGCACAAAGTTTTCCTAAATCCTGATGTTATTTACAAATAAATATTCCCTGGGTAATAAACCCTGGGCACATATAATTTGTATGATGACAAAAAAGTCAAATGATCCCACAAGCTTATTTTCTACAGTGGATTTTTGGCTTGCTCACTGTCCCAACTATTAAATAGAAGCTCAGTATTTCTGAATGTTATCAACAACTACTGTTTCCTTGACAAAACCATAAGAGAGAAATAAATCTCATAAAGAGATTGCTAGGCAGCTGTTTGCCAATGGCTAAATGCTTGCATGAGTTACTCAGTATTATCTCTGTGTTTGTGCAGCTCAGCACTCGAGTAGGAATCAGGGGATCTCAGCTCAGCTTCTCCAGACCACCTGGCTGCCTAGCAAATATTGGTGCATTTACCAGCACTGGATCCCTTTCTAAACAAGATATAAAACCCAAGCCCTTCTCCCTCAGTGCAGAAAAAGACCTGGGACGTGTAAGTGTCAATATACAAGCATTTTTCTATATAATAAATGAACACATTTGATTTGGTAGGAAACTCTGTATGCCTGTCATGGAAAGCTGCTACACAGTTTATGCTGTTGTGAAGCAGATCTTCCCTCCTACTATTCAGCAAATATATAGAAACAAGTGTAATAGGGCATCTGGAGGGGGTGGGTGGGGTGGCTGCACTCAAGAAAAATGCCAGCAGCCAGCTGAAATGGACAGCAGTGTAAGCATAAATGTACCTGTGCTGCCCAACTGCAGTGTCACACCAATGCAGGGACACAGCAGGATGCTCAGCCCATCTCTGATGGCCACCAGCCAAGGTAGCCCTGTTGACAACAGGGATGCTAACACCAGATCAGCCTCACTGTGCGGCACGGAGCAGAACTATGCCTGAAGGGGAGAGTTAATCTTTGGGTTTACTGGGCATCCCCACCAGCCACAGCTGCAGCATCACCGTCACCTTGCTCAGCATCACTGCCGACTCGTGTGAGCTGAATGTGTTTGTCAAACAGATGCTACATGATGGGTGATTGCCTGGGGCTCAGCTTCTCCATCACTCTATGTTGACCCAAGCCTGTGCTGCTGCCAGTGGGGCCATGCATCCCAGCCCCATACCTTGTGCCAGCACCAGTGCTTGGGCAGCCCCATGCAGAAGCACATCCCACTTGCAGTCCTCTGTCCCACTGGGGGGGGGCCCAGGGGAAGAATGAAAGCAGGATGGCTGCAGCGTACTTGTGTGTGGTCATGAAATTGGCTCTGCTAAATGAGAGCAGCACCTCTCATTGTAGATCCAAGTATAGCTATGAAAGGCCTGGATGTACAGTGGGAGATAGGGATAATCTGCCTGGGGATGGTGTGAATCCCCATCTCCAGCAAATTTAAAGAGCAGACCATACAAAACTCTATTAGAAAGGGTTAGGGTGGAGCTGACCCTGTTTTGGGACTAGAAGTGAGACTGAATGTTTCTCCCAGCCATGCTTTTTGATGCTGGGGTCCACCAAAATGCTCACATAGGCAATAAAATCACTGTACAAATAACTGTGATCTGTGACTGTTCCCTTAAAAGCAGAGCTGCGAGAGAAGACTTAAACAAAGCAGATTTAGGTTAATCAAGTGAAGCTATGCTAGTCTCATGCTTGACATATGCATGCACTCAGGCATGACTCACCCTTCAGACAATGATTCATCATTAGTTTTTCTTGTGGGTTTGTATGTCTTTTGTCCATCCTTGTTACAGTCTCTTTCCATCATCTCACAAGTGCAGTGATGACTAAAACAGCATTAAAATTAGACTTTTAATTGGGGCCTGCTCTGTGACAGGCATGGTAAAGGGCAGAGAGGTCGCGTGCCTTTTGTTCTGATGAGAAACAGGGAAGCAGGCTGTAGGTGATGATTTTGAACGGGGGAAGGAGGGAAGGAAAGAGCCTGAGGCAACTGTAAAAGTGTTGATTCTGGAAGGACAATGTTGCCAAGCAATGTGATCGTACATTTGGTTACTGCATAAGGAGCTGCATCAGTTTGGTGAGCTTGAGAGGAGGGATTAAAACCACACATCCTGCATAAAGGCATTCTACATGTTGCACTGTATTTTCTTTGTATTAGCACAAGTCTGAAGAGCTGAGTTGTGCGGCTGACCTCCAGCCTCATGGCCCAGCACGGCACTCAGCAGGGATGTCCCAGCCTGTCAGGGCAGGATGCTGCTGAGGCCATGGCCTTGGCTTCTCCTTTTGGGGCTGGCAACAATCTCCCCCACAGGAGCAAAGGCTCTGCAGTCTCTGTTCACCAGGACTATCACCATCACATGCGCTTGCCCATCTCTTGTGTGTGTGTGTGTATGTGAGTAAATCTTACCCTCCGCATGCATGGTGCTCAACTGCGGGCTGGATAAGACAGCACTGAGTAGCTTGAAGTGCACAGCTTGTTCTTCCTCCTGTACCCCTCCCATTCTGTGCATGCAAGAGAGGAGCAAGGAGCCTTCCAGAAAGCTGGATAGAGGCTGCACTGGGAACAAGCAGCTCTTCCAGGCCACCATACACCATATCACTTGAGAAAGAAACTACCCTCTGCCAAATTGTTCTGTAATCTTCCACATGCGTTTCAGCAGCAGTAAACAGAATAGACAACTACATCTCCTAATAGTGGAGGTACTGAATAAAACAATTTGCTGTTTAGACAGACCCTGCAGCTCAGTATTTCCATCATTTGTCCTTCGGGAAGTGAAATTCAGCCAGAAGAGTGAGGGCTGTTATATGAAAAGCACCCAGGTCTGTGTAAGCAGAGGGTAAGAGTTTACAGTGGATTACAGGTCATCATTCGTTATGGCATTTGCTCTTAAACAGTTACCAGCTTTATTATTTGCACCCATTAAAAGAGGATTTGAAGAAAGGGATATTAACAGCAATGCCAGACTGTACATATGTTTCTTTTCATGTTGTACAGTTCTAAAGAGAGAAATGAGCTCAGCAATATTTTTTTTTTAATCCAACTTCTACATCTAATAATATTTAAAAACTATGTTACGTGCCCTGTTTCCTTTTGTTCCACCTGCTTCCATTTTCCACTTCATTTTCTTTTGCTCTCTATTACAGTTTATGCCTGTGCTTTTGTGTGTCAAGCTTGTAATGTACTTCTTTAACATGCTTCTTTGGATTCCAGTACTTTCCCCCTTTAGAATCAGCCTGCTCTCATCTCCCTTTCTCTGCAAGGAAGTCTCCTCTTTCTGATTGTGGCTTTCTTTAGCTCCTTCTTCCCCATTTCTTTCCTATTTAATACATTGCTAAGAATTCTTTTTTCTTCCTTTTGTTATACATCTCTGTTAAGGTAGAGCACCTCACCTCTTCCCCATCTCCGCTCACTCCTGCATTTACTTGCTCTTTCAAATGCTCAGGGCTTCTCCCCTTTGTTCTCTGCTTTCCATCCCTTCCACTCTTCACCTCTCCTTGTTCTCTCCTCACCATAGTCTCTCCTTTCCCTCTTCTCACTCTCTTCTTTTCTCTTCAGTGTTGCACACACTTTTCTGCCCGTTTCTCTACTTTTCCCCTACATCGAGGACATGATCAAAGCCTGAGCACTCCTTTTCTGACTCCCCAGGGGTTATTGGGGAATTTATCTGTTTCCAGAAGACCCAAAAAAAGGAATACGAAGAAAGTTGGTGGGATCTTCTTTGAATCACTTGGGACCCGGGGGGAGGATAAAACCTTGTGACTTGCTGAGAAAGTTTCCTCTCTAGATCTGTGGTCTGTAAGTGTGAGCGAGGGCAAAGGCTTCTTTGATATCACTCCCATATCCTCAGCAAGCATCCTTCCTCACCAGCTAGATGGGGATCTAGCCCTGGTCCTCTCCACCATGATTCCCAGATGGAGGGGTCAGGCAGTGGGACATGGTGTGGTCAGTATGTTCACCACTTGCTTTGTGACTCTTGGTGTAAGAGACGTCTTCCCGTCCCTTTGGCATAGGCAAGCAGTAAAGCTTCTCCACAGCCACAGGAGCATGTGTAGTGAGGGCAGGCAGGGTAGGATGGGGTTGTATCCCTAACCCCATGTGCCACCTCCAGGTTACTGTCGATGCCCCAGGCTTGTCATCTAAGGAGACCTCAGATTGCCTTGTGCTTCTGTAACCGAGATCTCAAAATAAAACCCACAGGTATCTGGATAGCAAGGTCCTGGGAAGCAGATATGGGCTCCTGCTGTTTGCTTTGTGCAGCACCACAAACACAGAGGACATAAACATGTTTTGAGAATGTTTCCATAACAATAGTAAGTAGTTAGAAAAGTAATCACTTATCACTGCCATGATGCTAAAAAATAATCTATTTCATATTGCACTGAAAGGCAGCCAGAAGAGATTGAAGAGCAGAAGGGGCAGAAGATGAAATGAGGCTGTGGAGAACAGAGACAGCAGAGAAGATCACAGACGCAGGGCACTGCAGAAAGGTCTCATCATATCCCACGCTCCCTGTGAACTCCTGCCTAGGACAGCATCCCCATTTAGCCAGTGCATGTAAGTAAAGGCTGAGCAATTACTGCAGGACCGAGCCAAGTGTGCCATGAAATTTAATTAAGGTCAACAGGCTTTGGTGTCTGGTGGGGCCTGAAGAGAGCCCTTTCACTGCCTGCACTAACCGGGCTGTCATTATCAGTGTCCCAGGGCAAACAGCCCATTAAAAGTCTCTGGAAATACTCCTGTCCCCTCAGTGGCTTTCTGTCAGGCCTAGTGTGAATACTACAAATTAAGCAGAAACATGCAATAGGATTCCCTGCAGACTCTTAATTAGCCATCGTGCAGTGGCACTTCCCATCTGCAGAGCTGCTAGTTGTGGTGGAAGTGCCAGTGAGGAGGGATGCTGAAAACAGCCTTTCACAGGGATCCTCCACCAGCGTGGTGGCACAGCTTGGGTCAGCACGGGGGACCTCCAGTGCCCTGCTCTTGGTGTGCTGGTAACCACGACACCACTGCGTGTTTAATGGCAACGCAGCAAGGTGCTGACAGCATGAGAGGCAGCGTCAGGGAATCATCTCCATCTCCATAATAACTTTGGTGCTGCCACCTGGGAGCAGATCCCACCACAGGCACAAGAGCAGTGTGGAGGACCTGGCTGCAACATCCTTTCTTCACAGGGACAGCTGCAGCTGCTGCTCCTCAAGCCATCAGTGCTGCCCGTGGAGGGGCAGGATCCACTCTCTCAGCTCCCCCTTAATGGTGGCCACCACCCCTTTCCAGACCAGGAATGGTGGGCAGCACGGAGCCAGTCAAGCTCAGTACACAGTACCATGGATGTCAGCAAACAGTGAGACGGGTCAGACAGCTGAAGGAGAACAACCAGGTTCTTCAGAGTCTTTTTAACTTACAGTATCAATATTTGTGTAATATTCATGTCGTAGGACTAAATATTTGCTATAGGATTAAATATTTCTGCGCTGCTTTAGTGACTTCACTAGCATTCAGTGCCTGGGGCTGCTGGTAATGAGCTGGAGTCACATACCAAGCTGAATTATTATTACTAACACGTTTAGATGCAGCCTCATACCTGATGAATGACACCTGCTGTGAAAAATGAGTGATGCTATTTTTGGAAGGTATTTATCTGGTGTTTGGAGGGCAGCTTTAGACGTATGCAATTCAAATGCATTTCTTTAGGTAGGATAATGATCCTTACATTATCATATTCAATGAAAGCATGTCTACAAGTACGTGTTCTGTATGTACTGTATGTGTGCAAAGTGTGTATCCTAGATACCTAATGGCAATAGCAGATCCAAGCTGTAAATAAGCTGGTAAGTCAAATGTGTGTTACTGGGCCCATATCACTAAAATCAGTAGGAGCTGGAAAGGAGTGTCGGATTGGATCAACTGAAGTAAAGACAAGCATTATTATTTCCTTTTTGGAAATTAAAGTAATATTACAGATTTAAAATTGGATGACATTTTGCACACCATTTGGAAAATCATGTTACAGATTTGCCAAGGCACTTACAGCTTAAAACTGCCTTATGGAAAATTTCTTGATATTTCTTTTGCAAATTGCAGGTACATTCCCCCTCTTCCTCCCTCCTCCTTCTACTGCCCTTTGTTCCTTCTAATTCTGCTCCACAAGTAAAAAGAAAATAAACTGATAAAATATTTATGGACAATATTTACATGAGCATGTGTTTTGGGTTTTTTGGGCATATTTTTCACTTTTCCTGACTTGCAGGTGAAATTGGGAATTATTAGGGGCACAAGCGTGCTTGCACAGTTGTCTTGCTTGATCCCTATTGACAGAGACATTACCTGAAAAGTATTTAGAGTAGGCTTGAAGTGGGATTACAAATGTGGCTTTTGTGATTCTCTTGAAATACCACTTTCTTCCCAGTCGTGTCACTTGCACATCCAAAACAAACCAGTTTGTTTTGTTTTCCTCTCTTTCTCCCTGGAAAAAGCAACCAACGTTTCCAAACAGCCAAGTTTGGGCTGTCCCAAGGTTTTGGGACACGCAGAAGCACTGCTGTCTCTGGAAACGCCAGCAGCGCTTCCATCAGCAGGGTTCTGCTCAAGGACAGATCCAGGAAACAAATGAGACCTGCAGTACTCAACAGGCAGTACTGGGACTGCAGGCTGGCAGGTCTATGAATTAAAGCTAGAGCAAAACCAAAGGCTAGCATGATTCCTAAGCCTCTCCTGCATTACTGTTTTCTGCCTTAGTCCTGGTGTGGCTCAAAAGCAGGGTATTTCTTGGGCAGGTATCTGTGCCCTAGGCTGTCCCCTAGGAGCAGCCAGAGCCATGACAATCCAGATCTGGGTAAAGCACTTGGGCTTCTCTGTCACCAGGCACACCAGCGTCCCTGACACTGGGGACAGGAGGGAGGAACCTGTACTCAGGGCTGTCTCCCTGCCTTTCCGGCTAGAGCTGCCTGTTGGCTGCAGTCCCAAGAGCAGGCAGAGTCCCTTCGCCTGTGATATGTGCACAGGGCCATGTCTAGATCATCTGCCTGAGACCAAAGTGCTTGCATCCTAATCAGAGCCCGTATTTCTATGCCTCGCAAACCATGGCCTCACAGCCCTGCCTTTTAAAGACAACTATTTCAGGATCATATTCTTTAGATGGTGCATTCAGATATTCTTTCAGTATCTTACTTGGTAGCCTACTTCATATGAGCTAGAGTTGTTCGTGGGCTGACATCCATCAACGCGCTTTTGAGATGCACATGGTACTCTTGCAAATGTATTTTCAATTTTTCCCTCCAAAAGACAGCTAGGCTCTTAATTCCCAGGTTGGCTTTTTTTTTTCATCAGCATAGCTCAAGACAATTACTTTCCTCTTCTTAATTAACAAACTGCGTATCAGCAAAGCAAAAATAATTTTACTGAATTTTATTTCACAATTTCTTCTCCTTAGCTTCCAAGCTAAATACCTTGCTTTACAGAACTCTTTTTTCACGATACCATAATGGTGCATTATGGGATCTCAGATTTCTCTAAACAGACTTAGGTGCTTAACACATATATTCTCTAAACAGAATAATTTTACTCCTCACAGTGGGAAGCAGGCATCATTCATAAAGTTCCCATTTCCTCAAGAGATTAGCACTGACTAACGTTTCGCACAATTAAGCATTTTAATTTAATTGTATATATGAAATGTTGAACCAGGAGCTTTTCCAGACAGGGTCATACTTTGAAAAACTCTAAAAAAGGCAGGTGCTTCAGCAAGCTAATTTCTTTAAAATGGTTAATTTGCCCATCCCACTGAAAATTTATTGCACGATGTAGCATGTCCCAAAAGAAAGGGTTCAGTGAAAAGCTGGGATTCAGTGATAGATTTAACATACGCACAGAGCTGGGAGTCATGTGGGAAAAACAAGGCATTTACACCAGAACCCAGAATTTGAGATCCCAAGGTTTCTTCAGAGATGATGAAGAATCTGTGTTCTATAAGAAATTGAGTCATTTATAATTTATGCTGTATTCATTGGTACTAATTTCTCATGCTCATCTATCAGTTTCCAATCTTTCAGTAATGTGCATTCAACTTTTCAGTTCATATTCCTGCTGCCTGTTGAAATTATCTCTTGTAAGTACTGCTTAGTAGATCTATTAAGTACATTAACGGTATTCAATGTAAAATTCACCTGAAATTCTTCTAATTTTCCCAGGTTGCATTAAGTAATGTGTGAATAATAAAGCACACAGAAGTGTATGTTTTCCTTAGTTTAGCACTGAGTAGCAAACTTACCTACCAAAATGACCTAAAATAAGTAGACCTTCCTCAGCATATGAACCAAGACATGTACACGCCCTATCTAGAATTGCAAGTTAATGATGATTAGGGCTGTGAATCTTATTATGCCTGTATTAAAACTTGTTGTTAAACATGATATCTGGTGATGGCTGAAACTTGTTAAGGCTTTAAGTTATTGTGACTTATATACAAGTTTTATCTAAACTAGTGGTTTGCAATACTCATTTACAAATATTTCTCATTTCCTCATTCCTTAGAAATGAAAACTGAAGATACTACTATTAATGCATTCAGCTTGAGGGAGTTTTGTGAATGGGCAAGAGTTTCATACCTTGGATCTCCTATGAGAACTAAACAAATGGACAAAGAGACATCTAGTCTTGCTGTTCCACAGGAACCCACAACATACATACTAAAAATGTCTGAGCAAATCAAAGGACTTTGTTGGGGGAAAATCCAGTATTAAATCTCTGACGGTATTTTTCTTCCTTCTAGATATTTTATATTCATTACTGATGTCTTTCTACAGTGAGTTCTTGCTCAGGTTCCCGGAGCTGATTCACGTACAAGCTAAGGTCTCTTCAAATGTTTGCAACTATTATAAATAACATTTGTTCTGGTAGAGGAAGGCTACCATAGACATCTATAAAAGCTGAAAAGTGATGAAAAGCTGAGTGGGGAGTAACAGTTTGCTATTTCACCAGATGCTAGAACAAGGGGGTACCTCTGAGAAACATATCTGAAGAAAACCCAGGGAACAACGATTTCATATACAGCATATGTAAATTGTGGAGTTTACTGCCGCAGCAGCAGGTCTTGAACTGCGGGGGTCCAAGATAGGAACAGATTCCAAAAGGAAGTGAATGGGTCAGTTGCTGAGGTGAGTAGCTCGAGAGAGGACGCCTTCAACACCGGAGCGGGGAGGAGATCAGCGTCCAGGAGCCTCAACTCAGAGCGGCCACAGCCACCGACAGAGCCTCAGGTCCTCGACAGGACCTGCCCAGGAGCCGGCAGCTCAGCTGACGCGGGCAGCTGACTCACAGGGGGCGGAGCCAGCAGGGGCTGGTTAAAAACCTCCCCAGGGAGCGCGGCGACCAGGGCGGGTCGAGGCAGTTCGCGCAGGCAGGCGAGCGGGATGGTGAGTACTCGCCGTATGACCACAGCCCGCTCTGGGAGCTCTGCTCTGGCTGCCCCGGCGGTGGCCAGCGTAGGCACCCAGACAGAGCCGATGAGAGGGGAAGCTGGAGTGCAGAGCTCGGAGTGTGGAGAGTGCCTGCACTAGTCTCCTGAGGGAACGGTGCCCAACGGGCAGGGCTGCACTCGGTGCTCCCTGGTGGAGGTCCTCCTGCAGCAGGTGGCTGAGCTGCGGGATGCTGTTAATAGGCTGCAAGATGTCAGGGAAGCTGAAAGGAAGCAGGACTGCCTCCTCCAGGCCCAAACTGTGCAGGGGCCTCAGGCGTCCCCTGCAGCTCATGGAGGAAAGAAGGAGGCTGTCAACCCAGGAAGCTGGGAAATAGTAACCACAAAAAACAACAAAAAAAAAGAGGAAGAGGACAATTAAAAACAAGGGGCTTCCTCCTAAAGCTGTTGTCCCCACCCAGAACCGCTTTGCTGTCCTGCAGGGGGCTAAGGAGGAAGCGCACCAGAAACAAGCAGCTGGTGCGCCGGTTAAGAAGCTCACTACTGGTGCTGCCAGGAAAAAGAGGCGGGTCATAGTGGTAGTTGACTCTACTTTGAAAGGGGCAGAAGCACTCATCTGTCAGCCTGACCCGGTCTCGAGGGAGGTGTGTTGCCTACCTGGGGCACGGATCAGGGATGTTGCAGAGAGGCTGCCTGCTCTAGTGAGTCCCATGGACTATTACCCACTTCTAGTGATCCATGTGGGTGCTAGTGATGTTGATAGCAGTAGCTGGCCTACACCTGGGTTGAAGCAATCCCAGGCACAGCTACAGGTTGGGCAGAGAAGAGATTCAGAGCAGCCCTGCAGAGAAGAGCTTGGGGGTGTTGGTCGATGAAAAAATGAACATGAGCCGGCTTCAGTGTGCACTCACAGCCCAGAAAGCCAACCATATCCTGAGCTGCATCAAGAGGAGCGTGACCAGCAGGTCGAAGGAGGTGATCCTGGCCCTCTACTCTGCTCTCGTGAGACCTCACTTGGAGTATTGTGTGCAGTTCTGGTGTCCTCAACATAAAAAGGACATGGAACTGTTGGAACAAGTCCAGAGGAGGGCCACGAGGATGATCAGGGGACTGGAGCACCTCCCATATGAAGATAGACTGAGAGAGTTGGGGCTGTTCAGCCTGGAGCAGAGAAGGCTGCGTGGAGACCTCATAGCAGCCTTCCAGTATCTGAAGGGGGCCTACAAGGATGCTGGGGAGGGACTATTCATCAGGGATTGTAGTGACAGGACAAGGGGTAATGGGTTAAAACTTAAACAGGGGAAGTTTAGATTGGATATAAAGAAGAAATTCTTTACTGAGAGGGTGGAATGGGTTGCCCAGGGAGGTTGTGAATGGTCCATCCTTGGCAGTGTTCAAGGCCGGGTTGGATGAGGCCTTGGGTGACATGGTTTAGTGTGGGGTGTCCCTGCCCATGGCAGGAGGGCTGGAACTAGATGATCTTAAGGTCCTTTCCAACCCTAACTATTCTATGATTCTATGACTTTGGAGGACAGAGCCCATAGGGGCACTACACAAAGTTGCCTGGATGCATTCTCCAGCATAAAAAGTACCAAATGTTTGTTGATTGCTGAAGCTGTAATGGCACAGAAGGGGAAGGATCACTCCTTTTTGGACTGTCTCCCGACTGTCTGCCTTGAAAACTGGGTATGAGGTTGGATGAACCGTGACACTGGTCTAATTCAGCCTTTATGGTAAATATTGGTGGTAGTCAGTCCTACCTTTTGAAGACAGCTATTTCAGGACCATATTTTTTTTAAGTGGTACATTCAGGTATTCTTTCAGTCATTTAATTTTAGTTCTCAGGAGTTTGAAAGTTCAAATGTATTTCATCTATATAAAGCATATTCTGAAGCAATTTATTCTGTTTTGAGATCTGTCACTTCAGTGTTCAATCCTGACAATATGAGAAGTTCTGTGCTGAGGTAATGCACACAGAACAGAAGGCCACACACCTGCCCAGATGGATCTGACTTAATAAGCCTTATAGAGAAGGATTTAACACTGATATGGATGCCTAAATTTAGTTGAATGCAATGCAGATATCTGTATGTGAGATGGGTGTCTAAGCTTTCATGTGAGTAAACTGAAATTTAGTTAATAGGGAATGGAATTGAAATAATTCATAGTTTCATAAGGTAAACACCATTTACTTAGCTGACTTAACCCTGGGTCCACTGACTGTAGTCTTTAGATCTGCAGAAGTTTAGACACCCAACTGACATGTAGACAACTAAATCTGGATTAATTGAATGAGGAGACCAACTCATTTATAATTTCAGTTAAACCCTATAGAGTTAGAAATAATTAATCTACGCTGGATGGATTTGGTATGTTTAGAAGTGTCACATCTCCCCCACACCAGACATGGCTCTTCCTTCCGTGAAAGGAATGGTTGCTTCAGGAGAGCTTGGTTCTTTAAGATGTATACAGTTCCTTACATTTCCTTCGTAACATCATCTAGGAGCTCAGGTTAAGGTAGCCCTTCTTGGTACAGACAAGGATGGTACCTTGGCATTGGGAAGCCTGAGTAGACTACCAAGGGAGTTCCTGAGGTTGCAATTAAGTCTGACTTCTTAGAAGATTTTTTTTAAAGAGTGGATACTGCCTTTCTGAAAGGAGATACACTAAGGCTATGTCTACATAAACAGCTTGCAATTCCCAGGTTTATTGGAGTCATTGTCTGAAAGTCTCTAAAACAGGTCTCTTAAAACTTGAGTCCTGGCATTGACATCTGGCTCTGAGTGAGCATGGGTACAGCACACAGGACTGGAGTGCTAGTTTGTGGAGCTGTTTTTGAACAGAGAATGTGGTCAGGACCCAAGGCTCAATCTGCAGTGCTTCCTCACTGTGCTGTGTTCATACAGTGCTCAGCCTTTGAAGCTAAGCTTGTGTAAACAAACTAATCCACCAGAGCATGATAAGGTGCATCATCACATACATGAGAACTGAAAACAAGCTTGAGTACATCCACGAGGATACAGCCTAGCTTATTTTTATTATTAAACAAAAAAATAAACAGAAAGCAACACTGGCATGTGTTGCTCATTGAATACTATTAAAGGAGCAGTTGAGCTCATTGTGCTCTACCTCAACTCACAGGAGGGTTTCTGAGTGCCCCATTCATCTTTAGCAGCCAAAAACCAACAGAGACCAGCTTTATGTAATTTGGCTGCCCTACATTTGTCTCTACCTGGCAACGACTTTGTCATGCTGGCTGCGTGCTACACGTTCTGTATCTCATCCCCAGCATTGCTCTCTCCACATTTAGAGCTGAGAACATAATGATGTCAGATCTTCTGCTCAAGATCGGGCTGAAGTGAGCTAACGTCACCTCATACCTTTCCCCTAAACCACACAGAATTATCTTGTCTATTGACTCAGGCTCTATTTCCTCATCTTTAGTTCCCAGCACCATTTGTCTTTATTTTCCCATCTCCTGACAGTTTGTTGTTGATGCTGATTTGACAAGCAGGAAGAGATGGGGGGAAATCTGAAGTATGGGGAGGCAGTAAGCCAGCTCACTGAACTTTGGACTTAAGTTAAGGTCTCCAGGGTCTTGGCAAAGTGCTCACATCTCTAAGACACACCAATACCCTGCAGATCTTAGTCGATACCTCCCACCAGACCCATCTCATCCCAGCTTCTTGTCCTCTCCTTCTGTCAATGCCCCACATGCTTGTCGACGCCCTCTTCACCCTCACTTCATGCCTTGCCAATATATTGTCAATACCCTTCCCCCTACCTGCCTTTCCAAAAGCTTCCTTCTTTACCAGGCAGGAAGGAATGGCTCCATGTTATCTTTCCATGTTCATCTCATATTGTTGCAATTGTACAACACACTCAGATTTCTGTTTGAATAGCAAACTGTTACTCAGCTTCCACTGAATAGTGGCTGCCTGGGGCAGGTGTGCTTACAGAAAAGATCTGTGCTTTCTATCTTTCTAAAAATAAATAATCAAAGAAAGGCAAGAGTCAAAAGCTCACCGTGCCCCAAAGAAATGTCTGCATCTCCATGGGAGACTTCCAAATATCTATCCCAAGACAGAGTGGTAGGGGTAGGAAAATTGCAGATCAAAGGTTTTGAAAACATGAAGTTCTGGTTATATGATGCAGACCAGAGCTGTTTGCTCTTCTCAGAAGTAGTGATCAGGCCAGCACACTCCTGCCAATACAGCGTTACCATCAGCTTTTGAAAGCTAAATGCCACTGCTGATTATTGCAAGCAGAGCTAGAGCAGACATTATTTCAATTGAAATGAAGCTTTCAGACCATGTCGCTCACTCTCATAAAGCATCTCGAGATACTTACGTACAACTTTGGAAAGACTTTTTAAGGCACAGATTCAATATTTGTGGCCTACGGCACTTGGCTTGAGGTTGCCAGACTAATCCCGGGATGGCAGCAGGGAGCATGGGCCACTGCTGCAGAAGGAACTGCTGGAGAACCTGAGGGCACACATCATCTGGGGGCTCTGGTGGTTTGCTTGGTGGAGCCAAGTGGGAAATCAGTTACCCTGGAAAGAGGAAATGTCAGGCAGAAGCTTAGGTCATCACCGCTGGTTTTCTATAGCGCTAAATCAATCTTACTTAGTACTACCTGCACTGATCAGATTACATTTGTCAGACATAAAATAACACATCTAGCAAGGATTGTGAAATGAAAAAGGAACTGGGTAATTATGCTATTTACAACAGTTTTCAAGTAATGCAAACATCTGAATACATCTTTAAGGGCAAGGAGGATATTTTTAAATAAACATGCTTCCTTCCTGCAAGTAATAGATTGCAATAGCAACTGGCAGAAGGATTCATCTGTTATTTTAGTTGTTTTCATGGTTTCATGGGGTTTAACTTTAAGAAAAATATTTTAAAAAGGGAGTACATTCTATTGCAGGGAAATTGTCAGAGGGTTTCTTTTTATTATTCTGTTCTATCCCATCATGCATTTATTTTCTCAAGTTTAGAATATTTTTAAATATTTTCATTTGCTGTTGAAGTTTTCTGTGGTTTATCTCTCTTCCCCCTCCAGTACGGTTATTTTTTGTATACATAACTTAAATATAACCCCTCCAGAAATCTTGGAAGTTACACTGAATAAGAATGTATTTTCTCCAAAGCCATATTCTAGCCATTCTTTTCTTTCAATAGAGCTAAAACTTTAAATAAGTTAAACAAATTTCTATTATTTTGATTTGGAATCGGCAAGGCTATTAAGAAAAAAGGTAAATACAAAACACTGTTCTTAAGCTCATGTAATTTACTATGAATCTCAGAATATCCTAAAGGCACAAGAGCCGTTGAACTGTGTTAGCAGTTATTAGGAAAGGAGAACCAAGAACACCTATACAGATTTAGTGTGTGCCCACTTGGATTGCCTGCTGAATAGTACAGACAGTCCTGGTCCTCCCCTTAAAGGACATACAATAGAAAACATTCAGGAAAAAGACACAGGGATGATCAAAACCATGGAGCAGTTTCCATACTTCAGCTCTTTAGCTTGGAAAAGTGATGACTGAGAGGGGATATGGCACATGCCTATAAAACCACAAGTAGCATAAAGAGGGTGGAAAGGGACTGATCATTCCCCTTCTCTTCCAACTCAAGAATGAAAGGTTGACAAATACAGCTAACAGGTTCAAAATGAGTGAAACCATATGGCTTCTCATAAAGTATATAGTTAAGCTGTGGGGTTCCCTGCAGGAAGATGTTGCCCATGGTGGTTACATGGGCATACAGGGAGCTCCTGTGCATAAACTATTGATGGCTGAGAGAGCACTCCAGGGAAGTGCACGCTTGTGCTATTCTTACTCACTTTCACAGACTTCTCTTTCTGGCTACAGTTAGAGACAGCTTACTTTGGTCCAGCCCTGCATTGCTGTTCTTTTTTTTAATTGCTTCCTGGTAGAACTGTCCCTTTCTTTGCCCTAGTGACATCCCCAGACTCAGCTAGGAATAGGGCTGTTATTGCAGATATGTCTGTTTGTAAAGAGGTGCTGATGTCAATGATTTACTGAAATACACACAGCAAATCTAATCAGCAAACTGCTTTGGCATTAAGAACAGGAAGGGATCATAAGGGCGTCAAGAATGAGGGAGTAATTCAGTTATTTTAGGGTCTTACAACAACTGGCACTGCAACAGTGTAGCCTGTGAAATTCTTGTTTTTAAAAGAAAAGCTATTTTTCCATGTGAAGTTAGAGCTGTCACAATGCAGATGATGGACTGCTGTCACCTTTAGTCCATCCTGACAGAAACATGTGCTTGACCAGTGTTAGCGCTAAAGAAGGCTGAAACTCATTCCTCGTCCAAATCACAAAGGTGCAGACTTCCCCTCGGAGACATACTTCCCACAGGGACACTATAAATAGCCCTTTGGAAAAATATTTTGCTGTATTTAGCATTTTATTAAAAGCATTGTGTAAAATGAATTCTGCATTACTCTGTGCTGTTCATCTGCATGTAATACCAGTGGTAATTGATTTTCTGATGGTGCATGCACTGCTAATGTAAAACCTCTGCAGAAGACTTAAAGGTGAAATCTATTTTCCTTGCAGAAAGCCTATATAATCTGGTTTTATACAGGAGAAGTATGTCTTAAAGGAACTGGAGGGGACTGCATTTCCCACATCCTAGTGACTGCTCCAACCTGTAGCTGGAAGGTAGGTACTAGCCCAGCCTCCCCTTTCCCTCTGCAAAGGTGGTGGTATCAGCCAGGCCAGGTGATAGCTTGAACACCTTTTATCCAGTATTAAATTGCTCACACAATTTTGCACGGACAGCTCCACTAAATTCGTATTCTTCCACTTAGTGTGTGTGTTTACATACATGCACACCCCTCCAATTTTGTCTCTGTGCCCTGTAAATCCTCTGGCTGCCCGTTTCCAGTGGTGTGCAGAGGGAGGACATCAGCTGCCACACTGGGCTCACATCTGTGAGATCTGCGTCAGGATTAGGCCCTGCAGTCTGAAACAACTTGCCTTCTTTTCTGCAAACGCAGCTGAGGGCAGATATTGCCTACAGTATCTGCTGATGCTAGAACATGGCAATTACTTCTGAAATCTAACCTAATTACAGTTGCTGAAGAATTTTTCTCCATCCTTCCTGGCTCATTTACAGTTCTCCCACATTCTCCTTTATATCTCCTTTCTTTGAGTCAATATTTACCTTTTTTAACACTTTCTCTTCCTCTGCTTCCTTCCCCCCTGCCATGCTCTCTGCGAGCAGAATAGTGCAGCCTCTGCGACCAGCCACATCTGCGTGCAGCCTGCCCTAATGACAGAGGCCAAATACACCTTCCAAGTTTTGACAGCCAAAGCTCTGACTTTGCAAAAGCAACAGAACACCTCACCTGATTTTGCATTAGTAAAATTGGTTTTGAGGGGTTTCTTTGTATTTTCAATGCTCTCCTGGGGTGCTCACAACAAAATCAGAACCATGTTTGCATGAATATCAGGGAGAGGAGCTGACAGCCACAAAAAAGGAAGAGCAGTCTGTGAAGCAGCCCATTTTCATTGACAACATGGGAAATAATCTAGCTCAAAGGAAAATTGTTTCCTGAACCTTTTTTTCTTTTTTTAACTGTATGCCTATGTTCAAACTAAGAGTTTAAAGCAGCAAAGTAAACTGTTTTAAAATGCATGATTTAACTCAGTAGGGGTTTTTTATTGTTACCAGGAATTTAGCATCTATTTGGACAGGGATGAGCATATTGCGGAACACTCCCAGTGCCTCATTGACATCTAGTGCCTACTGAATGCTGCAGTTCAGGCATCGCCAGTCAAAACATTCAAAAAGACAACAAAGAGATGAACCTGATTTGGATTTTTTTTTTTTTTTTAAGTCAGTATCAATGTCTTTTTAAAACATGACAATGAAATACCTGGCCAGATGCAGTAAGAGGAAATTCTATGTCCTGGATTTGTGTCCCTGCCTATGGCAGGGGTTTGGAACTAGGTGATCTTTAAGATCCCTTACAACCCAAACCATTCTGTGATTCAGATTGTGTGATTAGTTCAGGAGGTCAGAACCAGTGGTCCTAGTAACCTCCTCTCATATGTAAGGACTGTACAAGGGAAGGTAATGAGAAAGGTCTGAGCATGTATGCTACAAACACCATGTGACAAAATCTTCTGAGATGATATTTTAAAAGGCCAGTAGCTAAATTCAAACTTACACATTGTCTTGATATTGATAGTTGTTTACTGCTTTTACATAAGAGAGCTGTACATGTGAAGGCAGATCCATATACCTCTGAGTTTGAAGATTTTTTTTATTCTGTTATTGACTTAAATTTCACATTTAAATTTCCCATATTTTACCACAATGTGTCATTAGTAACAGTAACATACTGAGCTTAAGATAGGTGCAAGAGTAGAGTGCTGCACAGAATCAAAGCAAGCTGAGAAGAATTTGAAAGCGCAAGAGCATGGCGGTAAGTAGTGTAACTCTGAGGCTGTGAGCAAAAACAGTACTCAGAAAAAAGAGGGAAGGGAGCAATTAGCAAAGAATTTGGAAAACTGTGTAATCCAGAAAGTAAGGATGTATTCCAGGTTTAACCCAGCTCCTGCTGAAGTCAGTGGAGAGGGGAGTCAGGCTGCCTGTTGTAAGGAGAGAGGCAATGGTTCACTACACCTTCCTGCTGCTCATCCAGGGCTTCTGGTAGAGGCAGGAGGTCTTTGAGAGACCTGCCAGGAATTAAAATTTTTGTGCTGATCCATGGGGATTGTGTCTTGCCAAAAAGCTACTACCACAGTCCAACATTAATGCAGTTGTTTTTCTTAGTCAAGGTAACGCTGAAGATGCTGTGTTTGCATTCAGACTTCTCCCAGCTGTTCTTAATTCAGTTGTGGCACTACAACCATTTAGTATCTTCTGTTTCTCTAGGACTTCCAGAGAGAAACAGCAGCTCCTTTACTCCTGGAGTTGAGTTTGAACTTGATTTTCTTGAACAGCTGTCAAAACTGAACAAGCTCCATCAGCCTGATTTCAGACCAGAACCTTTCTCCCAGGTACAGCCACATAGTAATTCATTATTTGTATTAACCAGCACAGTCCCACTGAAACCAGGCTTTGCCATGAGATGTATCCCCATCCTGCTGCAAATGAATGAAAGGTCTTGTATGGGCCAAGAGGTGCACTGGCACAATGACTGCTGTCAAGCAGAGGATAAGTGGATCGGCTCTTTCCCATATGAGAAGAAATTATTTCCACAGCCTCTAGCTTTGGCTCACCAGACTGATACACACACACACGCTACACCCCAAGGCAATGGAGTGCATACATACAGTTTATGCGGCATAACTGCTTTGCTTCCCCGGAAGGCTGTAAGTGCTCAGCCATAAGATATTCAGGCAGAAAGCTTTAGGACTTTCTGGGCACCTGGCAGCAATTTGAGCCCTTCCAGACATTAAGTCTATTAAATGTTTAGTTACTAATTTTTCAATCCATGCCTTCTTCCACTTCAAAAAAATCTGCAAATCATTTTGAATAAACTGGGAAAGTCCAACCTCAGGTAGGCTGTATACATGACTAAATTTTTCCATGAAAACCCTGGCAATGGATGAAACTTCAAAATAGATCAGGTAATGCTTCAAAATAGATCAGATTAAGGTGTGCTCAAATCAGCAAATTTGGCTCTTCTCTTGTAATAACCATGCAGAAAAACAGTGAACTTGGTTTTCTAGCTGAATTGATTCTAAAGTCCCACCAGACATCCTACTCTAGCGCTTGGGGCAGCACCAGTAGGATGCATCTAAAGTCCGTTTCACTGTGGCATGGCTGACGTGACTTCTTTGACTTAACAGGAGCCACAGAATTATTTGCCATGTTCTTGTCCCTGTTGATCTTTCAGCATGGAAAGTAGGGAGACAAGCATCCCAAGGTCTGTTCTGCCCCTTAATTAACATTAATCAAATTAATCCTTGTCCATATCCTTCTTATGTACTTGAAAACTTAATATAATAGTTTCATCTCAGTGCAATTTGGTCAGCTCTCTGAGGCTCCTTTATTCTTACCCATCACATCTTTTTCTCCCACAGTGCCATCCCTGACTATTGCAGCACTGCGCCATTTATGTTGATTAGAGGATGATTATTTGGCGGACCCCTGTTCACTCCTAGACAAACACTAAACCAAATGCAGGCTTCACATTTAAATTAAGGGCTTCAAATTGCATCTTATTTCTCCTCAACATGAGCTTGAGCCTGTTAACAGATAAAGGAATCAATATTGCACAGATAATGCCTATGCTTCCAGGTCCTGGTGGCCAGGCTTTGGCTCTGGAGCCCAGCGATGTCCCGAGTAGCTCCTTTGCCAGGGGTTGTATCATGCGGCAGTGGCAGTACTGCATAATCCGAATCCCTGGCAGCAAGAGAAAGCAAGCCAGCAGAGTTGAACCCAGGATGTCTGGGCTGAACTCACACCCAACCGCTCATCTCTCCCACGGGCTTGCCACAATGGAGCACTAGGGTCCCAAGGGAGTTGCTGTCCTCTCCTGCTCTTCCCCTTGGCCCTCCACCCTGGGAGACACCTAGCTTGTGGTTGGTGGCCCACTGAAAACCCTGCTGCGTCATTTCTGGGCTGTGAAGGTTGGCCAGCCTATTCTAGTCAAAACAAAAGGGATTGTGGCTTTGGATCACAGGCTCCTGGTGTCTGAAAAGTTGCCTACTGATATGTCATGTTTATATTTGAAAAGTGGCTTACAGATATTTCATGATTATAAAACAATTTAATTCTTTCAAAGTGAATGCTGGGTTCCTTCCCTGAAGTTCTTCCATGTGACATCTAGCGCAACCCTTTGGCTAACTTCCAACTCAAATGCAGTATTGACAGTATTTGGTTATTTTCCATGTGTCACCGGCCCGAGAGAAGGGCTGTGTGTTTCGAGTGGTGGGTATTTCACAATGGGACTCAGGTATGTGCTGGGAAAAGCCTGCCTCAGCCTCTGCCAATCTGCTGTTTTGTTGCCCTAATTAAAGTTTACACTGGTAACCTAGGGAATGAATGAAGAAACAAACCTTAACCAGTCTCATTTCTTCACTTGTGCGATGGAGTCCTTTGGAATTCACAGGGAAAATGTTAAACATGGTAGAGAGGTAATTTTGTACATGCACCCCTTTGTTTCTCCGAGTGCCTTTCTTGACATGGTATTTTCTTCAAGGTACTTGGCCTCCCAGCTTTTGAAAGGGGTAGAGTTGTTTTGGGTGCAGGGTTTTGGTAGGTTTTCAAAAGGACTGGAATATCAAATCATGTGGTGTATATAATCATGGGAAGTTCCTTTTCTCTAACCTTACAAGGCTCGAAGATTTTATGCTATACTTCATTGTGCAACACAAGAAAAATACCTCAGGAACAGAAATGTCTTTTATTCCACTCCCCATGTATCTGATGCTTTATTCCCTCAGGCACTACTTGTTTGCCAAAGGATTGTTTAACCACTGTTTGACAATTTCCAAATGCGAAAAAATGCTGGGTTTCATCCAAAGGAAGGGAGGAGCTTTTCAAAGTTTTGTATTTAATCTTGGTTAAAAGTAAACAACTTTACCCTTTCAACATTAGTCATGCCTGTTGTATAAAGTGCAGTGTAAAAGTGCTCAGCAAAGGAGCGCAACGTTTTCCATACTTTGTAATTATTAACATTTGCATTTGGGATTGGATCAGATTGAATAACTGGCACGATGTGGTGTACAGCAGGGATAACTGGGAGAGCTGGGGGATGGTGGGAGTAGAAGTGTCGCGGCTCCTTGCTGGAGCCAGGTAGCTGGAGCTACCTTCAGCCCGCAGACACACACCCTGGGTGGGTGAGAGGTCTCTGCTGGCTGGCATTTTGCAAGGATTAATGTGTCTTTAAAAAGGAGGTGGAATGAACGGGGGCGAATGAGGAAAGAGCCCCCAGCTCACCACATAAACTGCTGGCACGGTGCAGTCAGGCCCTTCTTGTGGGGACAAAGCATGCACCGGCTACAGGGGATTTTCCCTCCCCAGCAAACCCCTCTCTGAACAGAAACTGCAACTCTCCTAACAAGCAAATACCGTATCTTACAGGGAGACCCCTTCTGCGGGTGAAGGCCAGAACCCTGCCTATTCCAGGTGTTTCTACGGCACAGCAATGGGGACTGGGCAGATTGGCCGGGTGGACACAGCAAGCCCCGTGTGCTGGGTCCGTGCGAGGTCAGCAGCAGGCAGGGTTGACAGCCGGCGGGGCTGGACCGGGCGGGCAGGAGGCTCAAACAAGAGCGGGGCTTGGAAGGTGGCAGGGATACTAAGCCGTGCCCCCGCTCCCCAGGCATCTCTGCCCTCCCTGGGGAGAGGGGGAACCCCGGAGCCCGCTTCCTGCCGCCCTCAGAAGTCGGCAGGAATGCCCAGCGAGGCGAAATTTCGCAAGGCTCCGAATAAACAGCTACTCCCAGGCTCCAGCACACTTCCTTATCTCTCACTGGCCACTTCGCAGGAGGAGTATTAGGAAAAAAAAAGAAAAAAAAAGGAAAATAATGCTAAGTGGGGAATAAAAAGAATGACCTACTTTGCAACAAGGAAAAAAAAAAAAAAAAAAGGAAAAAAGAAGAAAAAAACAAAAAAAGCGCTGTCAAGGTTTTGCTCTAATTGCCGGTGCGGCGTTGCATAACCAACCCGAGTGCTCCTGCCTGTGCCCGGGAGGCCGGGAACCCACCCCTGGGCATCACGGTGCCGTGCCCCGCTTCGGCTCAGGTCCCGCGGCCACCGCCGCCGCCGGGGAAGTGAGCACGGATAGAGCGCAGGGTCAGCCCCGGGCCGGGGCCGTACGTCCCCAGCCAGCCGGGACCCGCCGGGAGCCGGCACCGGGCACCGGGGCAATCCCGCTTCGGAAGGACGGTGGCACTGTGGCCCCTGGCATGGCGGGGGCTCTCGGGGTCAGGCTCTAGGGGCCGCCGCCGGTGCGGAGCGGGGATGCCGCTGCAGACATATGTAAACGCGGGCACGCTGGGGTTTGCTCCTGGCGTTGTGAATCCATCCTTGATGCGGGGCTGGCTTTTTGGTTGAGGGTTTTATTACATTTTTTTTCTCTGCTTCGCCTTCCGTCCTCTTCCCAGCTTCTCCTTTTCTTGGATCCTCGCCTGTCTCCTCCCACAGAACGAGAGAGAGGGAGAAAAAAAAAAGGTCACGTATGTTTGGAAAAATATGTAGGTCAGTGGAACATTCCCTGCACTTGTGCACAGGGAGCCGGGGCGGGAGAGCTCCTTCTCAGCCCTCTCGCTACCCACCGCCCCAGCCGGGCCCTGCCGGAGCCCACCGCGGGGAGGGGGGAGGCTAGCACCAGGTTCCCTTTCCCCCTGCCTGACCCATTTTGCGCACCGACCTCGCGTCTGTGCTCTCCCCCCCCGCTTCATTCACCCCCCTCCTTCCCGCTCCCTGCCGAGGAAAGCGAGAGAGCGGCGAAGGAGGAAGCCGGCGCGGGAGAACCGCCGCCGCCAGCCTCCGGGGCCGCGGCTGCCGCCCATGGGCGCGGGGCGCGTCCCCCCAGCACCGCCGGCTGAGGACGCGGGGCAGCTGCGGGGGCAGGCGAGGGGAGGCGGCGGCGGGCGGCGATGAAGGGCCGGCGGAGAGGATGCCCCCGCCTCGCCCGGCGGGCTCCAACTTCCCGGAGAACTACCGGCCCCGCAGCCCCCGCGCCTCTCCCGGCCGCGCGTCCAACTTAATGCCCCAGCAGGAGCCCCAGCCAGCAGCCCTCCCGGCCCCCGGCCTCCTCCCCTCCCCGCAGCAGCCCGGGCTCCCGACGGCCTCCCGCTGCCGGCGGAGCCCCTGGCCCCGGCGCGCGTGGGTCCCGCGGCGCCCGGGGCGGCGGCAGCGCGGCATGCGGCGGCCCCGCGCACCATGAGACACGGCACCGGCACCGGCGGCAGGCAGGAGGCGGCCAGCGTCCCCGGCTCCTCGTCGGCGAGGAAGAGTTTGCCGGCTCCCGAGGCCGGCCTCCTGCGCGGCTGGAGCAGCGGCGGCCGCTGCCGCAGCGGCACCGGCAGGCACCGGAAAAGCGGCGGCATCCAGCCCGGCGGCACAAGCATCGCCACCGGCGGCGGCTCCCGCGCCCAGGTGGCCACCGCGGACAGCAGCAGCAGCAGCGGCGGCGGCGGCTCGGGCTTCCCCGCCGCGCTCCCGCAGCACCGGCACCCCAGGTAACGCTCGGCCCTGCGGCCCCGACCCTCCCTCTCCCCCGCGGGGCGCCCTCCCGCCCGCGACACCCGTGTGACCCCCGCGGCGGGGATCTTGTCCGCTCCCCTCCGTCCCACGGACGATCGCGGCCCTGGACGTGCCTGGTGGTGCGGGGCGGCATCGCCTCTGCCGCGGGAAAGTTTCCGTGGGGAGCGTGTCGCGTTTGTCCCGGCCGGGCCGGCGAGGTCCGGCCCCTCATGTTGGAAACGCAAGTTCCCCCCCAACTCGTCACCGTCCCCATTCTCGTCTCGGTGTGATCGGCGGTTTCCTGATGTTGGGGTTCATTTAAGCTGGACTGACGCGGGGTCTGGTCAAGGAAAACTTCCAGTAAGACCAGTGGGATTTTTGAATGGGTAAAAGCTCCCGGTGGGAGCAGGGGTTGTGTCGTGTGCTGGGAGAGCCCTGCTGCTGCGGCCCTGCGACGGGCTCCCGTTTGGTTCCCTTCAGCGTGCAGAACAGGGGGAGACGTTGCATCCACGGCTGAGTGGCGACACAGAACTTGTGTCACCAAGAGTTGTGGGGTGGTGTTTTCCTCTACGGTCACTAGCCTGATTTGTCAATTAACAAGAAACTTTCCTCCATACTCCTTAACCGTCTACAGGGTGGCAGCTTACTTTCGCTCAAGTGACTCCAAAATAATTAGCGGTTATTAGCATTACAGCCAGCAGAGGAACTTGAATGTTTTCACAGTGCTAAATCTCCAGAAGGGCTGTAGGGTTCCCTCAGATGGGCGCAGCTAACCTGAGCGCTCCGCTCAACAAGTGGCTGCCCTTGAAGTAGAAAAGTCTATTACCCTGGTGTGAAACGTTGATTTGTATCCCACCGGGGGTTTTAGTTTGTTTTGTGGTACTAAATGATTGGTGTTCACAGTATCCAGACCTAGCCAGCTCATCTGTTGATCTATGATTCTGAGAACCATCAGCTGGTGGAGGGCCCAATCCTGCATACATTCCTGTAGATTAACATGGACATGGAGTTGCCCTGCACGGATGGCCTGGAAATGGGAGTATTTGGAGAATGTAGTTGCCAAGCTGTGCACTGGCTCACTGAACATGTGGAATCGAAGGTTTTCCAGAACCAGATGTCTAACGCTGGGGTGATTCCTCAAGCTGGCTGCACTTCTGTGCCTGAAGCCTGGAGACAGTAGGCTTGCCTAATATTGCTTTCCCTCCCTAACAAAGGTGCCAGCCTGCATATAGATGTCACCCCACGTATGTGCAGGATTGTACCCACAGACTGCGCTTTGCAGGTTATGATTATTGCCCAATTTTCTAGCCTAGAGCATGCAAGAGCACTTGAAGGAGTTGCTATTTTACCATAGGCAGCAATGTTTTCTACAGTTAGAATTACTTAGTGCTTTTCAGTACAGTGTTCTTCTTTTAGGTGCTTATGCATTTGCTAAGCTTAAACCTAAGCTGACATTTTCCAGGTCGAGTGTTTGCTGAAGAAAGACTCTCTTTGGGAAGTTTCAGATGAAATGGTTCAGCTATTTCTGAGAACATGGTTAGAGGGAAACATATTCTTTGGCCACATATCTGACGAAGATGGTTTAAGTATACATAATCCTGCTTTAGGAGACCTTGATATTTCTTTTCCTGTGAATCTGCATTTTTTGGCTATGTTGAGAAACACTTTCATTGAGACTTGAATTCTTGTGGCTTCGTGTTTGGAGCCGGAAAAAAAGATACTTGGCTTGGGATCAATCTTGTGATGGGGGTGTGCCTTATGTTGAGCCTGTGAAAAGCTTCCAGAATATGTCTCAGCTATCATTTTGTTACAACACTCAGGTTGTGTGCTCTTGGTGGAGGGATGTTGAGGGCTTCACCATTGCACTTACTCACTGAAGATGCTCTCAGCATGGAGCACACTGAACACCCCAGCATTGTTAGGAGATGAGCAACTGCTCATCTTCCTGGGAAAAATGAGAGCACTCCAGCTGGTGGCTGAAGAGCTGCTTGGACTTTCCCTACAGTTGTTCTTCCCAGATGTTACTAATATGGTGAGTGCCATAAAAAAGGAGCACTGAAGACTGTCTCAACTACGTCTTTGGTGGCAGGGTGTGCCTGCTGATGCGGAGGCAGAGTGGAGAAGTAGGAAGCTGCTCAATTTACATGCATGGTGACAAAAAATAGTGGGACTGGAATGGAGAAGTATTAGTGATGGAGGGAAAAATGAAGAGGAAGGACCTTGAATTAAGTCAAAGGACTTGATGGAGTCATAGATGACAAAGCTTAGGAGCAAGATGCAAGGAACTGTAGATCAGATAGAGGTGGAAAACCCAGTCCAAGAGAAGGAATGGTGGGCAGGAAAAGGTGATGAGAGACTGGTGGTAGACAGGAACAGGAGATCTGAACTTGCAAAAGCAGTGGGTTTCAGTCTTTCAATGATTGGGTCATGGTACTAACTGCTTTTTAATCCTTCTTGTCTTCCTCTTCACACTGCCTACCATGTTCTTCTGTCCCTGTCTCCACTTCTTTGCCCCTCCACTGGTCTCATAGAAATTGATGTTTTGTCTTTGTCATGAGGAGCAGTTATTGCTGCTCCAGTGACAGACCTTGGACCTGGAGAGGAGCTATATCTTCGTTGTGGAGTCCAGGCTCAGGAGTTGCTCTGAGCCCATGTGTTTGTTCTCCTTATCCTCTACCGCACCGGCAGGCAGCACCCAAAGGAACAGGACCCGGCACCAGGGCCAGTTTCAGGCCTCAAGTCTCCACTGTGGTGTCTGCCCACCTTCTTCCAGCACTAGGTTTGCCGTGGACAGGGTAGTAACTTTGCATGCCCCAGTCAAATCTCATGATAGATTTTTATGCTGTGAACACAAAGGACTCAACGCAGCTGGTGACTGCTGCAGTAGGCTAGGGTGGGTTTTTCACTTTTTAAAACAAGGGAAGAATTTATAGCTCAGTATATTAAAGATGCATCAAAATAGTGAAGCCCCGTGGAACAAAATAGTATATAACCATTTAACTGATGTTGTATCATAATATGTTCATTTAAGGTAGGAAAATTATGATCGACAGCTGATGGTTTCAATTTGTAGCTCTGGTATTCTTTAAAGATAGGATGTTTTGCACAGCAAATGTAACAATTTACATAAGCATTGCCTGTGTTCAACTGTGAGTTTTGAGCAATCAGATTACTTACATCACTATGCAATTGATGATTGGCAAATATCATACTGTTGAAAATTGCATTCAAATATGTATTTTATGTATATTTAGTTGCTTTTCTTTCTTTTAAGCTGAGTTTAAGTAACTCCCATTTGTGTTTATGGTTTTGCTTTCGGGGTCTTTGGGCAGATGCACTTGAGTTGCAGATTTTGTAGAGGCATCATTACCTGTATAAAAAAGTAATTCTCCTAGATTGTGCTTAGCTTTCGGTCGATCCTTGATCTTATTAAAACTTGTTCTTGAAAAGTTAGGCTGAGGCCATGCAAATATTTATATTTTAGCTAATTTAATTCAGTCAGAAATCAGCATTGACTTTTTCTTTATGAGTCTGATTACCAAAGTTTGAAAAGGAAACACCATGTAATAGTATTTAAGCAGAAGGCATAGATGGTGCTGGATTTGTCCATGTAGTGGTGTTTTTGTATTTCGCAGTTTTTCAGAGGGACTAAAGCCATTACTCTTGTTGTGACCCTGCTATGGGCCACACAGGGTATATATACCACCAGTATATCATCCACTGAATTCAGAAGTATGAGAGTTGCAGGGCAGAAAATGCAAGGGATGTGGTCCTGTAGGCTCTTGCTCTGAGTAAGCAGCTGAGAAAGTGCAGACTTGGTTCACTCTCCACTCCTTGCACTCAGGGATGTTGGCAGATTAGCTTAAGGGATTTTTGGACACAGCTTTCTTGACTTTACACACACAAATTCAATGTACATTTTGGGGATAGAAAGGTAAGTATGTTTTTTTATGCTTCTCTACCTGTGTCTCTTCCCCCTGAAGACAAGTCATGAAGTACAACTCAGTCCAACCAAAATGTGTTTAACTACACTTTGGTAAAGACATTTCTATTCCTTTGTCCAAGCTCCATGGCAGAGATCAGTGTTTCTTGCATGCCGCCTGCCACGTTTGGGAGGAATAGTGATGCACCCCCAGTGCTAGTTTTAATTTTGTTTCAGTCTGAAAATTCACCTGTGGCTTCAGAAAAATAAAACTCTTATGGAAGTAGGTCACTGGTGAGCTTGGACCTTTGCCATTTGGAAACAGTATTGCCACATGCTTTGCCTGGTACTCTGTCAGTATCTGCTTGGTGCTCCTTGTCCTCTCCTTTGCCTGCAAGCTCTCTGAGGCAAAGCCATCTCTTTCTTCTGTGCCTGTGTAGCAGGTGACATGCTCCAAGATACTCCAAAAATGACCATGTAAGTGGTAGGATCAGAGAGGTTATCTCACTTTCTCCTGCGTGGGTACAAGTCTGTGTAAAACAGCAGGCCTTTCGCTGGCCTGGTTATGACAGAAGGTGTTTTTTCAAGTATTTTACCACTTTTCTTTGGGATCTGTGCCTAAAATAGAAGATTTCTAGCCAAGAGAAATGATGATACAGGAAGAAGATCTAAAGGATGTGTGTGTGCATTTGAGATCAGAATGGAAATTTGGAAGTTCAGGTATGAAACCTCTTTGTCATTTCAAAGCATACAAGAAGTGCTAGCATGACAGAACATCATCTACTGGGACATTTCAGTCACCCTTTCTGTTTGAGTATCTTCATGTCAGGTGAATGTCATATGCATGTCAGTTGTTGAAGGTTAATAGAACAAGGTATCTCTATTCATATAAATTCATTGCTACAGGTCACTGAAGGTGCAGAAGCTAAAGTTAAATAAGAAGAAGTTAAATAAAAGGTAAATAGAATAATAGGAATTTTTTTAAAAAGTATGAAAAATAGTAAAAAATAATCCCATTATTCCACTGTATAGGCTGTGGCATGCCCACATCTTCAGTATTGTGTTTTTGTTGATCCTCCCACCTCAAAGGTGTATAATGGTGAGGAAGGCAATTCAGAAGGAGGCAGCAAAGGTGTTCAGAGGAACACAGTAGCTCCTGCCTGTAGAGTGACAATGCTGAAAGAGCAATGCAACAAAGATACGTAAAATTAAGAAAGCATGGAGAAGGCAAACTGGGAGTGACTGTTCACAGCTACAGGAGTGGAGGGCATCGGATGGGTGAAGCAGGCAGTTGAAGGGATGGAAACAAAATGAGATGGCTTTTCACATGGCATGGTGAGGCTGTGGAGCAACTTACCACAGGATGTGGATGCTGAGAGTTTACGTCAGCTAATGAGGTGACTGGATGAGTTCATGGAAGAGAAATCCATCAAGGGCTATTAAATACAAAACCACTGGCTTAGGAAGTTTTGAGCTGCAAATTCTTGGAAGCTTGGTGAGTATCCTGGGGAAATATCACCATTGATTTGCATGTTCTTATACTTGCTCCTTAGCACCCATGGCTGGCCATGGCTGAGAGGGGGTGACAGGCCAGGTGGTCCCCCGGGTTCTGCTCTGTGAAATGTAGTGGGCCAGCATCTGTCTCACTAAGGCTCCCAAGGCCAAAGGATCCTGGTAGCTTGCACCTTCACTGATTTGGGCTGGCCCTGTTATAGCAGGTCTGACATGGAAAGAGCTAGTTGGAAGAAGTGAGTTTCAAGTGTTCCAAAGCAGAGCCAGGGCGTGAGCTAGAACTTCATCAGGTCAAAAAGCAGGGTACAGTGCTCAGGCTCACTCCCTGGTGTCCTATTATTGAGCTGCGGAGGCATGGCGAGGATAGACAGCCTTATCTTCTTGGGTTCAAGTAAGTTCAGAAAGCACTTATATTCACCGAAGCAATCCCACCAAGAGGCACTGGATACCAAGATACAATGCCTGGCTGAAGAAGTCTCCGCTGGGAGGCTGTAATATTGCTGCATGCCTGCCCTGCTCACGCAGGCTTCCCAATCCTTTGCTGCTGTCTCGTGTCAGGGAGAGGGTTCAGGACAGGGTGGTCAACTTCCCTGACCTGTAGTTGCAGTTTCATCTGTCTGTACGAGACTGGGCTTTGAAATCCTGAACTGAGAATGTAAGGATGTGTGGGAAATTAATTTTCTTCAGCTATCCACTGCGCTTAAGCACTGGTTGAAACAATAATGTTGTGTTTACTGCTGTTTACCAAACCAGACGATTTGCTTATTCATCTGAAAGGCACATTTTAAAGCCCTGGATTGCACTTAGCATGGCTGTGCTAAACCGAAGACTGCGTATTGCTGTTTGCTTAAGCAACAGTCAGAGCACAGTGTATCCAAATACTAATCAGCTCATGCTGATTATTATTTGCTGTTGTTGTAAGAGATCTACTGCTCTTAAAACAACAGCAACCATCCCGAACTCGGCAATGTCTAAGTCCTTCTGTTTCTTAAAATGTCTAGATGCTAACTGATACAGAAACTCCAGTGCAGCACTTAATGGAGCTCACAACTGCCTAGCTGTGTATTTTTGGGCTACCTTATGTAATAAAATGGCAGGCCCTTATCCTGCCTGTGCAAGCGAGGTTGCATAAGCAGCCTGGGGAAACAACCAGAGCTCCAAGAGCCCTCCCAAATCCTGCATGTCTTATTTGATCTTGTTTAACATTATTTAATAAGCAATATTAACCTCTCCCCCCACCGAAGTATCTCAGAGCAGTGATGCTGATTTGATTTCATGCACAGACCTCACTTTCTAGAGAAGTCATCAAACTTTTCAGTCAATTGAGCAGTGTGATGTCTGGGTAGCCTTGAATTTTCTGTAATCAGCACTCGATCTACTTAAAAATAAGAACACATTAAAAACAAAACTTTGAACAGGAAAATACTTGGGTTTTATTTTCAGTTCTAATTTGGTAACCATTCTTAAAGTTCATCGCTATGGTTTGTTCTATCTTGGGATAAACAATTTATTATTCAAGCTGCTTTGTTGTTTGGTGTTTTTTTGCCTTTAAAAATAGACAATGCCGTTCAATCTTTGGGAAGAAAACCAGCACGAGATAATTGTAATCAACTTTAACAGGCTTACAGATGGCAATGAATTTCTTTAAGCATAATTTTAGCCCTGCAAACAATAGTAATTGAGTTTGATTACTTATTACCGTTTTGTCATTGATGAGCAGGCCAGACTGTTTTTCTCTTGATTCCCTCTGTTAGGTGTGTCGTTTTTAAACTGGAGAGCAATTTTAATAAGGCAGCTCCCACCTGTAATCTTTAAATCAACAGGTGGATGTAACCGTGCAAAACCTGAGAATTGCTGTTTATCTGATTGAGTCAGCAGCTGAATGAATCCAGCTCTGAGCGTGTCCTAGACTTATTGGTTTGGGTGGGACACCTTTTGTTAATACGTCATGGAGAACTGACATGATATTTCCCATATTATGGATAAGAATGGTATGCTTGCAAAAGGTTGTCAATAATAGGCATTATTACTGCGTGTGATCATCTTGACAGTGGGATATTTTTCTGCTGTTCTTACTTCTCATGAAAAATATCTGCCTTGGTGTTTTTATTGGTAATTCTACAGATTTTACTTGTGGTATTTTGTCTGTTCCTGGTTTTGGCATCTAAAACAGTAAAAGGTTTTAAATTGGAGGCTTTGCATTAGACATACCCACATTTCAGTTACACTTCCAGTGACAGTTCCTTTAATTTATGTTTATAAAGGAGAAAACAGCTATATGGTTTCTACATGGACCATTAAGAACACTGTGAGTTAGGCAGAATCTTCATTCTTTTCATAGATGAGAATCATTTTTTTAGTTTGCTTTATCTTTGGTTACCACACTGAGAATAATATTTTATTTTCCAGTCTATTTATCTTATGCTTCCTTTTCAATATATTAATACAATATTTGGGAAAGATACCTTCACAAAAACAGCCTAATCGAATAATAGTTCTGTGATGAAACAGATGAGTGCATTGCCAACAATTTCAGCAAAAGCAATACTGATAAAAACCAAATCACTCATATTCACTCTTGTATTTATATGTTTTTTACAAGAAGGACTCAAGAATCTTGCTTGGTTTTTTGGCTGTCGCTGAAACCAATGGAAACTTTGCTGGAATAATTCTGGACCTTTAATTTGATTGTTTGCAAGGTGGCACAAGTCAGTTTTTTCATCTTCTGTTCTTCCTTTCCAGCACAAAGGACTGATGTAACTCAGCTGGTCGTAGCAGTTACGTTTGTACTACTGAGCCCCTAATATCCACATTTCTTCAAAGACATGTAGTCTTTTTCAACAACAAAATATCTTGGTATATCTTGCTGTTATCCAAGTATAAGAAATATAGCTGCCTTTGATGCCTACCCTGCTGTCCTCATTAAGGCAAAACTCCCACTGAAATCAAGGAGAGTTTGGCTGACAAAGAATTACTGACTTGAGCTTCTGAAAGTTCTAAACTTTCTCTGTCACTTTTTGGTTGAGGGTTTTGGTTTGAGTTTGTTTTTTTTTTAGTTTAGGTGTTGGTTTGGGTTTTTTTTTAATTTTACATTACTTTTAATCTCACCTTGTATTTTAACTGATGTCTCTCCTTCTTTTATATTTTTGAATCTTCAGCTGTCTTCACTAGGATCTTTTATTATTTTTTACTTCAGTCAGGCCTTAGGACCTTCTACTTCCCACCTTGCCCTCTCCTCCTTTCTTCTGTCCTCTTACTGTCTTGCACTATTTCTCAAGTTATCCTGCTGTTATCCTCTCCTTCACTGTAAAAAGTTGATATACATCATGCATGTTTCCAGGAATTTCATTTAGCTTGTTTAGACCCCTTCTACATACAGGTGCCTATATTCAGGTACTTGTGTTAGGGTGAAGCAGCAGTTTGTAAGGTTGGTGATGCAGAGATCTATTTGCACAATATTAATCTCTGTAATCTTTCCTCCACTTCTGGGTAGGATCTTGAAGTTCCTTTGAAGTATTCATGGAGGGTTTCAGCAGTAAATTGAGTTTTGGACTGATAAAATGAATATTTGGCATAGTATTACAATCAGAAAAAAAATACTTAAGGATTTTGAAGTGTGTGTAAAAGGGGCTCTGTTGAGTGTGCTAAAACTGGAAATCTCCAAAGAAATGGGGTTTATTCATCATTCTTCTACTGTGCAATGTTACAAGCTTCAAGCATTTTTATAATACTATTGTGCATCACTTCTCTCATCCATAAACTAGGGCAGCTTTACAGAGTCTTGTAGGCTACGATCAATTCTGGGTGCCATTCATAGCCAGGTAGTTGAGAGGCGCACAAAGTGGGGAGCTAAATATGTACCAATGGCAGAAAGAGAGCCACACCAAAGGCTTTTTGGGGCGTTGGTCCATCTCGGTGGTTAGGGTACCTGAGGCAGTACCTTGTCACCACAGGCATTTTGCTTCCCGCTGTGCCACACCTGGTGACACTGGAGTTTTCCCTGGGTGTCCTGGCTCTGTTGGTGACCAGCAAAACTGCTTGGTTCCCCTATGCTACCTCTTAATTATTTGCATTTTTCAGATGGAAAACATTTAGAAAGTGCTAAATATTGTTATTTTCATGCAAGTTTTAGATCTTCTTTTCCAGAATACCTCATTTGTGCTTGTGAAATAAATAGTAGGTGTATAGAGTAGTGTTTTAAACTAATGTCATCAGATTACTGTTTCTTAGCATCTGTGTCATAGAATCATAGAATGGTTAGGATTGGAAAAGACCTTAAGATCATTTAGTTCCAACCCCCCTGCCATGGGCAGGGACACCTCACACTAAACCATGCCACCCAAGGCCTCATCCAACCTGGCCTTGAGCACTGCCAAGGATGGAGCATTTACCACTTCTTTGGGCAACCTGTTCCAGTGTCTCACCACCCTCACAGTAAAGAACTTCTTCCTTATATCCAATCTAAACTTCCCCTGTTTAAGTTTTAACCCGTTACCCCTTGTCCTGTCACTACAGTCCCTAATGAATAGTCCTTCCCCAGCATCCTTGTAGGCCCCCTTCAGATACTGGAAGGCTGCTATGAGGTCTCCACACAGCCTTCTCTTCTCCAGGCTGAACAGCCCCAACTTTCTCAGCCTATCTTCATACAGGAGGTGCTCCAGTCCCCTGATCATCCTTGTGGCCCTCCTCTGGACTTGTTCCAACAGTTCCATGTCCTTTTTATGTTGAGGACACCAGAACTGCACACAATACTCCAAATGAGGTCTCACAAGAGCAGAGTAGAGGGGCAGGATCACTTCCTTGGACCTGCGGGTCACGCTCCTCTTGATGCAGCTCAGGATATGGTTGGCTTTCTGGGCTGCGAGCGCACACTGAAGCCAGCTCATGTTCATTTTCTCATTGACCAACACCCCCAAGCTCTTCTCCACAGGGCTGCTCCAAATATGCAGACATACTTCTTCTTAGAGTAAAAGGCATAATGCCAGACTTGCTTATTCTCCCTTAAATAACTGAACACGTTTTCTCTTATTGTAACAGTTACAAATAATTTTTCAGGTGTCCGATTGCCTGTTGCTCTGGCAAACCTGAAATGTTACATAAACCTAAAAAGGTTACATATATAGGGTAATTCCAGTTAAAAAGGCATTTCTTCTTTAATGCAATTTCTACTCGATATTCTCAAACCCCTCCTCCTCCAAAGAACAATTTAAAGCACATCTGAAAAATAGATTTATTGTTGTCGACTGAATGAGAAATTTGATAAAGATTGCTTTTTGGTTTCCATTAAAAATAGTTAATTTTTCAAAGGACTGAAGAATAAAGGTTCAATTTTTACTTTGAATTTCAGTTTTTGTTTGCCTGGTCTACAATCTGTATACATTTCGATGTCCTAATTGACATTACACTTGGCATATTTCTCTGCATATTTTTTCTCAGTGTGAAACTGTTAGAGGGTCATTGTGCTGGTTAATGAAAGAGAGATGACATTCTTTGTAAGTCGTGAGTATTTTAATATCCTCCTATGCAAATTTTGTCTTTTCATAAAAAAAAAAAATGTTTAAAGAGACATCTTAAAAAAAAAAATAATCCTTAGAAGTGCTGAAAAATGCAGGTTACATTCATTCAAAATCTAGATATCCAGTGGTGGGAGGTGATGACACATTTCAAATTTGCTACTGTATAATTAAGAGGGGATTCCATGTAGGAGATGTAAGCATAAAAATTGGGTATGGCTCTTCACAATGCTGCTAGTTTTGCAGCTTAATTCCTCAGTACTTTTCTTAGAGTGTATAATCAGTTACGCTTGTGCTGATTTAATCAATTATTCTTGTGCACAAACAAACAAACACAAACAAAACCCAGCTAATTTCAGACTGTCTTTGAAACATCAGGCCTAGAGATTTCACTTACAGTGAAAGAAGCATTATTTTCAAGCCTCTAGAATGATCTTAAAAATGGCAAAGATATATTTGGGAACTATCATACTTCTGGGTACCGGCAGCTGTGTATCCTTATGCAAAAGTGGATTTGGCTGAAAGACCAATTCATAAATATTGTATCTGAAGATTGCAGCAAGCTTTCATATTTGCAAGAGATAATATAAAATGTGCAACATTTTTTTCTTCACTCTAAGGAGTTTCAGCTTAAACAGCTCCGTCTCCCAAATCTGATGAATAATGGCCAATGAACAAAAGTATCCATGGCTTCCCTAACCACGGGGGCTGGCGACCGTTCTGTCCGTGGAGGAGGAAAGGTCAGCCTGCTGTGGTCAGTCTGAAAGCCCTCCAGTGCACTGTCAAGCTGTGAAGCTGCTTGGAGGCGGGAGATGTCAATAAATAACTTGATTCCTGCACTCCGTGACTTCCCATCTCGCGGTCTAGGAGCTTCCAAGCAAGCAAGCTAGCTGCGTTGCTTGGAGAAACCAAGTGGGAGATGGGGGAACCTCTCATTTCTCTGTTAAAAAAAAAAAAGTATCTTTTTTTTTCCCCCTTTTTTTCTAGTCCTCCTCCGCCTTGATCTGCTGTTTGGGGAAGTGAGGGGTGTAGTGGGGGAGGTAAGACTTATCTTTGATGTGATGGCTCCTTTCGTTCTGGGCTGCTCTCCAGGAAAAAACTTTTCCCCTTGGGGACACAGCATTTTTCATGGTAGAGGCTCTGCGAGTGAGAGTGCTGTGGAAGATCCTGAGCTTGCCTGACATGCGCTTGGCATTTTAGCACAGATTCAGCAAAGCAGCTTTATTGAGGTAAACACTTAGGCACAGGCCTTTCGTTGCACGTTTGCTCCAAAATTCATCTGAGTTTCTTTCCTGAATGTAGAAAGACTTAAGCACATATTTAAGGGCTGAGTAGGTCCCCAGTCTGACTCACATGTAGCACAGCGAGGATGGGTTGGGTGGAGAGGGAGCAGTCATCGCAGTAGCACGGCAGCTGAGAAGTGGGACGTACCATCTGAGAATCAGCACGCCACAAACAGTCCTTGTTCTTCCTGGAGGCAGCTTTTTAGCTGCGTGTGGCCCCAAGAAGAGGAGTGCGCCCAGACTTTTTAATTTCACCTGCCCAATTGTTCTCCCGTTTGTCTTCATTTTGAATTACTTTGCATGGGGCTCAGATAATCTGAAGCAGGTTTATAATTAAAATGAGTTTGGTTGTTCTGCAACCTCATGTTTGGCAGCTTTAAGATTTACCCATCTGGCACCCCAAAAAGAGGATGGCATTCTTCTGCAAAATGCTTTGGGTGACCTGTATGTAAAGGCAGTACTGTTTACTGAGTCCTCTGAGGATTACTCAGACTGCATCAGACACAGAAGGCTTCTGAAAATTATTAAGTATTTGTCAGCAGTGCTCACATACCCAAACCTTTTGGCTCTTTCTAGCTACTTCATTAGTGAAAAACGTTGGTTCACAGTTCTGCCTGTAAAACTTAAATTGATTCAGGCACTGATGTAACCTTTTCTGCTTCTTTTGAAGATCTGAAATATGAATCTAGATTAATGTTTTGCAGCACAGAGAAGGGAAGAGAAAGGTGCTGCAGCACGAGCTCAGAAATGCTTCTGCAGGAAGGTCATTTTGGCGAGCCAGGTCTTGTCTGCTGCTAAAGGTCTTTGCTGACAATAATACATTTCTCTAGCAGCTTCGTATTGTATGCAGTTACTCAACTGACAAAACTAAACTCTTTCCCCAAACAGAATGAACTACTCCAGCAAAAAGATGTTTGGAGGGAGTATAGTAGAGTTTTCAGCATAGGGTTCGTTGAAGGTTTTTCCACATTCCTCACTGTCAGTGCTGCCCAAAATTTGAAATACAGACTACACCTAAACAGAATATGGATAATGGGTTCCAAAACCTCATCTGATGAAGAGCTGTACTTGGTGCATTTCTTCCTGCATTTCAATGAGGAACATGGCCACAGTTGAGATCATATGGTTTTCAATGGTCATAAGACAGGAAATGACACACTTTTTTTTCTGCATTTAATCTGGAGGTAATAATTTTTTGCATGTTTCTCCCTAGTCTTGTTTCCCAGCTACTTTACAGGTTTATACCAAGGAAGTTTGTTTGATGTGAAACTCCTCTCTGCCAAAGCACGACACCTCTTGCAAGGCAATTGTCTTAAAGAACAAAGCAATGACTGGGGAGTCATGAGACATTTCTGGCATGAACTCAGGCAGCACTGCCCCCATAGTGTATTCTTCCATTTAAGACTGATTTTCCATTGCTTTTATCAAATCTTACTCATTCCTGCTAAAGCCGTAGATGCAAGACTGCTTTAATCCATGAAAGGCTCTGCTGCTACTGCAAAGAATGATCCTGCCTTACTCCCATTTCTGGACACTCATTTCTGTTATTTCATTTGTCCTGGACCAGTGGACTAGAGCAGGAAGCCCATCTTGCTGAAATTTAACCTTTTCTGTATGTGGATGGGTTAATTTTCAGCTGTTGTGTTTTCCTAAGCTGGTTTACTTGCAGCCACACGAATGGTGGTGTTGGGGTCAAAGGAGGAAAGTGGGATTTTCTTTGGAGCCCCTATGGTCTTAACCCATTTCACTTTACAGTGTTTGCTGAACATTTTCTGGGACATGTGAGTGTCCTGGAGGAAAAGTGGGGCTAGGGTTTGTTCTGAGGGGAGCTGGCAAGTGAAGAAGTGGAGGCGAGGATATCAACCGAGGGAAGTTGTGCAGATCAGGCACGGAGATGGTGAGCTGGGGAGAAACATGGACCATCAGGAGACGGAACAGAGAGAGTGGATGGAGTAGAAAACAATGACCAGCAGGAGAAGGAACATGGACAGTGGATGAGAAGCAACTGAGACAAGGAAATCTGAGCTGCAGTCCACAGCAGTGGAGAGAAAGGAGAGAGGAGGGATGGAGAAAGAGCCCTAGTACAATCTTGGGTAGAGAAGGGGTGCTGTGGACAACTGGAAGAAGAGTGTCAGGAAGGGAGCAAGCATGGAGCTGAGCCAGGGAGAGGGAGGTCAGGGTGGCAACATGGTGCAGTGCAGGAGGGGGAAAGAGGTTGGAGGAGAAGCTAGGGAGGTATTTGGGCTGAGCAAAGCCTAAAAGTTGTGTTGGTGATGCTCAGAGTCGTTTGGGAATTACCTGGGACTTGGAAATCCAGAAATAAAGATGAGCACATGCTCATCCTAAAGTGTGGAGCTGGAGAGACGGGTCAGAGAAGAAGCCATCAGGCTGGAGGTCAGTGAGACAGGCAGAGGCTACTCACTCATACAGGCACCTGGAAGGAAAGCCTGGTGTTGGCAAACTTGGTGCTTCTCTGCTGCCTCAAATACCAAAGGGAGAGCATCTCATCCCTGCCTCTCACTGTTCCCCCTTGTCCCTATATACAGCAGGACCCTATGACCACTGTAGCTGCCAGCTTGTTAGCTGAAGTGACTGGAAGACTGCTGCTATTTTGGAAATGTCACAACAATACCAGGTAATGAGGTTTTCCCATTTTTGAAAGACCTAGCAAAGTCACATGCTCATAGAAACTGCATTAAATGCTAACTGCTACGGATGCAAACTCAAGCACTCGAAACTTAGGAAGTAGTATAATTAAATCTGCCTGTGTAATTTTAATTTATTCACTTCCTGCATATTCATTATGATTCAAAGTGGTTTGATGATGTTCTGTGTAACCAAGAAAGGTTCTCTTAACTGGAAGAACCAGGCAGGGCTTCCTGGGAGGTGCTGTCCCCAGACTGCTCCATAGGAAAGACAAGAGCTGAGGGTGATCCAGTGAGGCTATCCCTGAAGAAAATTTGCATTTCCTGCAGCCAGATATATGAGTCTTAATAAAACTCTGAAGACTTCAGACTTTCTCCTTGATAATTCTGCAGAACTGTAGGTACATTTACTGAGAAAAGCTTTTCTTAGAGGAGCTCCTCCATTTTCTATTAAAATTATTGTTTCTTTAACTTTGGGTCAGAGCAGGAATGGAAGGAAATGGAAGGAAAAATGAAGCTCATGTGTAGCTGTACTGGCTACAAGTAGTTACATACAAAAACAGGGCTAAGAAGTGGTATTTTTTGCACAACAGAGCTGAATCATGAAGGGCAGTGCCAGAGTACCTACCGCAGGTAGGGAGTGGACGCAGTCAATGGCTTCCACCACTAACAGCACTGCCTAGTTCAATTATTTTAGCTCCTAACAAGCCTGAAAGATAATTTGGTAGAACAGGATGAGCATAACACAAAGATATTGCTGGGTTATGGCCAGGTCCCTTATATCCCTGTCCACAGCAGGCAGGGAAGATGGTGCATGGTGACTGGCTGAACTTTCCAGCCGGAGCATTCCCAATGACTAGCTACTGGGTTCAGATCTACTTTGCACCAGGGAAGCAGTGACAAGCACATTAAGGGTAAAATTCTGACTTCTTTGAACTTCAATGTGACCAAAATTTTGGCTTTATGACCCAGAGGTTTGGGTCTGTGCTAAGGCCATTAGATGCTGTTTCCTGACGTGCCCTTTTCTGTTCACCACTATATGCTACTTTGACTCAACATGCATCATTTTATGGCCTCTTTATCTCTTTTCAAAACGGGGTTTCATGGTTCAGCAAGCTTGACGTAGTTCAAAGTGGAAAAAAATTGCATTTTGTTTAATTGGAAAGTATTTCCCTGGAAACTTTGTTTCTAATAAGTTATACAGCTAAAAAAAGCTATTTTAACAGATTAAATTTGACAAAGAATTTTTAATTTGTATTTTGAAATGCATATAATTGAGAAATAATAACTATTGAGTCCACAGTGCTACTTTCTTGTTTGTTTCCAGGTATTTCAGCTGCTTAGATAACTGTTTTGGTATGGTTAAATCCACCTTTCAAGACTTTAAATTAAAAATTCTAACTGGTTTAAATAGACTAATAAAGACATTTTCTTGCTAACCGCTAAAGTAATTTTTATGAATACCTCAGTGATAAAATTTTCATTTTAAAGAATTATGCACTATTTTTATATCTTAGAAAATATCAGTTGTTCATGCTTAGCACTATATAAAGCTTCAGCAGTTCTTCCTGGTATGACTTATTTCAAGATTGTCAGTATGTAACCAAACTCTTGAGATCAAACAGGCTTTCTAATTAGTTTTCTGATCTTCTAATTACATCTTTTAGAAGCAGATTGACAGGCATTAATGAAACTTTTAATGTGTATTTATAATTTACTCTCTACAAAATCTTGTGCAAAAGGAATTTTATTGTCTCTTCATATGCTCCTTAAGCTAATGAAACACGAACTTTAAGAATATTGCTGTAACAATGTTGCTTCTTGCTTGCTGAGCTGGAATTGCGTGTGCTGTTTCGTATTATATCTGTAATTCAACAAGGTATTAAAACTTGTGCTTAAGTTTGAAGTTATTTTTATTGTTGAAGTGTCTTGATTACTCTCATGCATCAATGTCTTCATGAGAGTAATACGTCTTGCTTCTATCATATATTTTTACACTCCAAACCTATATATATGCAAAATATCATCCTTTAGTTGTGAGCTGTTTAAAAACAAAGCTTTATGCATTTCTCTTCTGCTGTGCAAGGCTTGGAAGCTCTGAAAAGTAAAATAATGTAAACAGTAAGAATAAAAACCTTTGCAGTGTCCATACGTCACATCTTGTCAGATTGATGCATTAACTTGCTGGATTATGGGCTTCAGTCAGCAAAAAGCAAAGCAAACTGGTAAATTAAAGTTTGACCTGGTTTTCCATATAATTAAAATAGTCAGTAGACTCAAAAGTGATGGAAGGCAGCGGACTGTGCTAGAAGAGAAGGCAGAAATTGAAAGCAAATATAAGTTACCTGTTAGACAGCTCTTCAGGAGAGAGAGTCATTCTTTCATTTATTCTGGGTTATGGAGACCAAAAGCTTCTCCGTGGTCTTTCAAGGGATCCAGTTAATGTCTGAAGTCCATCTATTTTAGCTGCAGTAAATACATTGTTGTCTTGATAATGCAATGATCAAAGTCTCAGGGAAGAACTCCAGCATTTCTATGGTTCATAGTGCGAAAGAAAGGCTTGACAAGAAATGAAATATAATTGATAAGCATTTAGTTTAAGTTGATTTTGCAACCTAGAATCATAGAGTGATAGAAGAATGGTTTGCGTTGGAGGGGACCTTCAAGATCATCTAGCTCCAACTCACCTACCATGGGCAGGGACATCTTGCACTAAACCAGGTTACTCAAAGCCCCGTCCAGCCTTGGGTTTGAACACTGCCAGGGATGGGACAGCCACAGCTTCTCTGGACAACCTGTGCCAGGGCCTCACCATCCTCACACGGAAGAATTTCTTCCTTATATCTAATCTAAATCTCCCATCTTTCAGTTTAAAGCCATTCCCCCTTGTCCTATCCCTACATGCTGTTATAAAAAGTCCCTCTTGAGTTCTTGTAGGCCCCCTTTAGGTATTAGAAGTCTGCTATCAGATCTCCCCGGAGCCTTCTCTTCCCCAGATTGAACAAGCCCAACTCTCTCAGCCTGTCTTCACAGGAGAGGTGCTCCAGCATCATCCTTGTGGCCCTCCTCTGGACTTGCTTGAGCAGGCCCACATCTCTCTTGTGTTGGGGTCCCAGAGCTGAACACAGTACTGCAGGTGGGGTCTAATGAAAGCAATGTACATGTAAATCACCTTCTTCGACCTGCTGGTCACGCTCATTTTGATGCAGCACAGAATACGGTTGGCCTCCTGTACTGCAAGCACACGCTGCCAGCTCATGTTGAGCGTCTTGTCAATCAACACCCACAAGTCCTTCTCCTCAGGGCTACTTTCATTCTATTCCCCAGCCTGTGTTTTTTCTTGGGATTGCCCCAGCCCAGCTGCAGGACCTTGCACTTGTCTTTGTTGAACTTCATGAAGTTTGCACAGACCGCCTCTTAAGCATGTCAGGGTCCATCTGGATAGCATCCGTTCCCTCCAGTGTACCAACCGAGCCACACAGCTTGGTGTCATTGGCAAACTTGCTGAGGGTGCACTCAATCCCACTGTCCAGGTTGCTGACAAAGATGTTAAACAGTGCTGCTCCCAGCGCCGACCCCTGAGAAGCACCAGTCCTCATTGGTCTCCACTTGGACATTGAGCTCTTAACTGCAACTCTTTGAGTGTGACCATGCAGCCAATTCTTTATCCACTAAGTGGTTCATCCTTTAAATCCATATCTCTCTGGTTTAGAGACAAGGATGTCGTGCAGGACAGTGTTCAATGCTTTGCACAAATACAGGTAAATGGTGTCAGTCATTCTTCCCCTATCCGCTAATGCTGTCACCTCATAGTAGAATGCCACCAAATTCAGTTTGCCCTTAGTGAAGCCATGTTTGGCTGTCACCAATCACCTCCTTATTTTCCCTGTGCCTTAGCATAGTTTCCAGGAGGACCTGCTCCATGATCTTCCTGCACACTGAGATGGGACTGATTGGGCTGTAGTTCCCTGCTGGTTTTGCAGGGACCAGCAATAAGGATGAGCAGAGCAGGAAAAGCAGGAGGGGCAAAAGACCTCCTGGTTTTGGTGGCCATGAACCATTTGGCTGTCCTGCTGTTTGTGGCCTTGAGCATTCAAGATGCAGAGCCTGAACTGCTTGCTCATCAAGCAGTGAAATGCATGTCCCCGAGGAAGTACAGGGTAAAAAGGTGGCTTGAAACTTTCCTTCCTCTGCTACTGCAGTGGCTTATTAAGGACTGTGCTTAGGGCCATCTGTAAGGTAAGAATACAAAGCCCCAGTCCCTTCTGTATTTAGACAAGAAGTCTTTCCCTTTGGCTTGTGAATTCTACCCCAAGGTGGTCTGCTGCCCCCATTATATTGCATGGGACACCTGATTCAGGCTTCTGATTTCCACTCCAGTAAGAGTTGCTTGAACACTTGGCCTGGCTGCCAAGATTATCTGTCTCAGACCCGTTTTCAGAGGAATCGTCTCCTTTGTCAGCATGGTCACAATATTTTTCTAGCCCCAGTTTAACAGTACTTGCATACAGTGAATGTCTCATTATTCCAAAGCTGTGTCCTTCACTTTTTTAGTGTAGCCTAATGGCGTATACACATGCATGCCCATAAATCTTGATGGATCAAGCTGTGCAAGCTTTAGTCCCAGTGAAGGGGGATGACTCACCTGGTGAAGTGCTCACTAGTCAAAGCAAAAGCTGCACAAATGAAATCTGAAGTGTTAAAATAATCTTTTGTCAACAGGAACAGATTCTGACCTCCTTAACCACAGTGACTGCATCTTACAAGTAGTCCCAGTGAATGAACTGAAATTACTCGCAGAGCAATAAAGTAGCTCTCCTGGGAGAAAGGGTACTGAATTCCAGCTATAGGTCATCAACCTTGTGTTGAAAGTCTCAATCCATTTACTTGATGTCTGATGGTTAATGTTCCATGACAGCCCTTTAATACACAAGAAAACAGCTTAATCTGAGAGAACCCTCCTGGCACGTTATATATTTCATCAGCATTGAAGGGACCATTGAAATTACAATTACAAAAAAGATGTGAAATGTCACACAACATGGTGATGATAAAATGCTGAGCACGTTCCTAGCTTGTTTCCTTGGGCACTGGAATAGGCCCACAGCTCATTGCCCAACAGCCTGAGATAAAGGCATAAATATGGAGGGAAACAGAGATGCAAGAGAAAATTCAAAGGGAAAAGTGCAAAACCAAAAAGTAAAGTAAAAAAGGAAAATTCAATTTCCAAGGTGCCTGACTGCCTGAACAGAATTGATGAGAATATGGAAACCACAAGGGTGGTCTCCGTGCGGGATTAAGATTGCTTTCATTGTATTTTTTAAACATAGGTAGTACAAAAATAGAGTACATGTGAACATCATGCAAGAGACCTGTATAAACACTGTGACTGCTAATCTGGAGACCTCCTTGAATTTTTAAGAAAATCCTTGCCAAAAAAAAAAGGATTGGTGACCTTAATATTATTCCATTTAATAGTTACTGTCTCAAAAAACAATTTAACTTTGCAGACCTAAATGCAAAGAAAGTACTTGTCTTGATGATATTACTGCCTTATGCAGTTTTTGACCTAAACAAAGTAAATAGAGAAGTAGTTTTGTCTGAGTAAGGACTTTATGATATGCCCTAGAGGAATTAAAACTCCAGGAGAGGAAATGGAAAAATCTAGGTAATGAAGAAAAACAAGTACTACAATTTAATGGCATTTTTAAAGCATATTCTTATTTTAGAACATGTGCTCAACATCTTCCCTTACTGGGTTTTTAGGATGTACAAGTAAGTACCAGATGATGTATATTACTAAATCACAATGCGAAGATCGATAAACGTACCACAAAACTTGCATTTTTCCTGGACTGCAGCCTGGATATGAAAAGAAAATAATTGAAAGAGAACAAGGAAATGCAAGTATTACATGCATTTTTTTTACCTCCAAATTGACCATAAATCAAGTGTACATAAGTTTTTCATGAGTCTTAAGGCAGCACTTAGCTGCATAGAATATCAAGCATCTAAAGGGAGGACCATCAGTTCCGAGATACATTCACAGTTCTCATTTGTAATTTATCCTGTAAAAATACAGCAGCAGAATGTTAATGCTGTTTGGTTAGGTTTTTCAAACTCAGGAAACACTGAAGTCAAAGGGATATGCTGAGTCTGACAGACTGATAAGTTTTTAAGAATGAACTTGGAGGGATTTCAGAAACTCTTGTTACTCCTGCACCATCATCTTGTGCAATTCCGCTCCTGAGCATTTAATGCATTAATTTTTCTCTGTCTCTGATAAGGCCATCTAAGCAGACGGCAAGCTAAATGCCAGGTCACGTGTCTGAAGGGATAACAAAATAAAGGGTCATCATATAAACAAAGTAGAGGGTTTTTTTTTTTTTAAGACAACAGAGATTTCTTCAATTTCCTTCAGATTATTGTCCTTGTACATTTTTGGAGGGAAAGAGAAGACTTGGTAGCCTAAGTGAAGAGGCTGAGGCCTGAAAGAGGGAAGAAGAGGACTTTAATTTTTTTCAGGAAGGTGAGGAAGAGTAAATGAAAAAAGGGTGTAATAGGGTTTTGTGGGATCCTGGGGAACTGGAGAGAGTGAGGAGGGGGTTAGCTGGATCCTTTACTATCAGCTGGCACATCTCAAGCAAGAAGTATTCGATTGGTGTTGATAACTCTTTTAAAATTGGGTTACTCGTGCCCTAATAATTCCTGTTTCTCCTCATTGAGTGCAAAGGCAGTTTTGCAGTACTGCTGCCAGTATCTGTACTGTAGAGACCTGAAGTTAGGTGAGATGAATCACAAGCCAGATGTATACAAGTTAGACCTTGTTACCTCTAACTTACTACTTTGTTAATCCTTACAGGATCCAGTTTTTACAGCCTGCCTGGTTTGGGTATTGAGGTAACAACAACAATGTATTTCTTGGGGAAATAAGGATTATTTGGTGGTGACGTGTGTCTGTGTGGTTGTGTGCTTATCTGGCTGTGTTTTGAACCAAGCCAATTTGTTAAGTTTGAGAAAAGCGTAAAGGTCTTGTAACTGCTAGATTTCTTCATCTTTTGTGGTGATAGTTGTCCCTGCAGACAGCAGAGAACCTACACAGGAGCTTTCTGACAGAAACCAGTAGGACATCAGCTGGTATTGGTTTCACTGTTCAAAAAGCTTCACTTATTATCTGCAAGTGCTTCTTTTTGGATCTGGATTGAGTAGAGAATTACGTGGCTCACATCTGCAGTGAGTCGTTCCACACCTTTAACATTGCTGTTATCTTAGGATTTAGGAGTAAAGGTGGCGTGGAGCTGCTTGCTGCTAGTGCTGCCTTACAGCCAGCCACAGCTGCCAGCCTCTGCCTACAGTCATCCTTGACATGGGTCCTGTCATGTCTGGGAACACCATGGTTTTGTGCATTTCGTTTTGGTTTTAGAAGATAAACGTATTAAAAAGTCAGCAACCAGGAAAGAAGCGGGAACCATTAAGAAATTTTGAAAGGTGGATGGGCTTAGGGCCATGTTTCTTGAATTCATGGTGGTAGCAGTTTTGGCAGATGAAATATTATATTTGTGATTGCTCTGGAGAGGTTTCTGTGCTGTGACTGCACACTTCATCTCCTCTGGCCACAAAAAAAAGAATCATGAGTGGAAGGGATTACTAATGAGAAATGCCATATTATTTCCATAGGTCTAATAGATGATGTAGAAAAGGGAATGGTCAGGGAAGGCCAAAATCTCTCTGAACGCTGCAGCATTTAGACCTGCTCTTGGCTAATTGCTATTCTATAGGCATACAAAAACAATCCCAAACAAGCTAGAAACGTGGTGCTGTTGATTACATCAGCAGGATCCACTGATCTGAGGACTCACACTCAGTCAGCTTATCTTTGAATTTTAGGAGCAGCCTTGCCTATCGCACACGAGCTGGGTGCTAGAGGAAAGGCAGTCACTATGGAATGTGAGGAGATAAAGAAACTGCCCGCTGACCGCAGGGCTCACTGCCTATGGAGCCGCTGATAAATATCACAGCTTTTATCTGGAAGGTCTGAGGTCTTCCCTGTCACGGAATTGTAATATTTCTCCTCCTCCACTGCGTAACATTTCAGAGCATGCAGGAGCCGGCTACTCTGCGTGCCCTAGATGAGTCACTCCTCCAGATAAGCCTGACTGACTTCAAAACTCAAGTTACTCTGCGTTGAGTATAAAACGTTGAGACAGAAAAAAGCAGACTGCAAATGAGGAAACGCTCCTGCCAAATTCCAGTCCCCGTCACGTAAAGCAATGCTATTTCATGTGTGAGGTGACGTGCTGTTTTGAACTGGCTTCAGCTGATTGTAAAACAAAAATGATGTTGTAATTGTCACATAAAGGCTCCTGACATAGCAGGGGAGAAGACTTCAATCTGTCGCAACCTGTTCTCTTTGAGGAAGAAAAGATGACTGAGAACGTGTTATTTGGCACAGAACAGCGAATCAGAAGTAGAAATATAGTCCTCTATCAGTTTTTGGATGCATTTACACTTGCTAATATGCCACTCGGTGCTCTTAAAAACTCAACTCTTCGTTCCTACCTGGCAGCAAACTGAGAATCTACTTTCCTAGAAACGTGCCAGAAAAATATAGCTCCTTCAGAACCAAAAGTTTCAGTCAAATGTGCAGTACAGAAGCTCAAACAGCGATGGTTCACTGACCTGCAGGCAGGCTGCTCTCTGTGTGGGACGTCCTGGATGGGGAACTCCTGCACAGCCCCAGAGCAGGAAGATTGCCTTTGCACTTTCTCATCTCTACACATCTAAACATAGCGAGCACGCTGCCAGAAAGCTAGTTAATGTGGCAGACAGGGCTCAAACAAGATATAAAGGTGGCTATTCAGACCCTCAGAGTTTGGTTGTAACACCTACTTTATCATTAGAGAGGCTGGGAGGAGTGGGGAATGTCAGTGCAGATCTGACAGGGAACCTGCATGGGAGCCCCCTGAAGCAAAGCAGTACTGCTTTATAGCAGTGCAGTCAGGCAGCACCAGGCACCCACCTCACCATGAAGGATAAGAGCTGAGGCTTTTTCAAAGGAATTCTCCAATAAGTGAAAAATGGAGTGACATTTATTTGATATTTTTCTAGAGAAGAAAGAGAAAGGGGCTATATGAAAAAGTTTAAAATCTCTTTTATATTCTGCGCATAGCCATAACCAGGCAACAGTATATCATGTATATACTTAACAGTATATGTATCTTCCTGGAACAGAAGAACTTGCAGGACATAATAAATTTAGCTCTTTGGTCTCTGCTCTTCCTAATCCTTACCACAGCTGCACCCATAGCTGTATGTTCCCCACCCAGCTGAGACAGTGATACCCTCACCATGCATGTCTTGTAGCACCCATCATAACCCTCTGGACCCAAATGCTGGTGGTAAGCTGCGCCCAACTCAATATGGCATACCTCACTCAAAGCTACCCTCAGCCCTTTTCTCCACATGAACCAACTTCTTCTGCTTGGCCTTAGGGTAGAGAAAATTAAAATTAGGATTAACATTCAGGTTATTGCTAGCAATCACAGGGGCAGGAGAGTTCAGTTTATTGCTACAAGAGATCACTGGGATATAGTTCAATACTAGATGACAAGAGGAAAACCTAGGTTTATTGCCACTTGAAGCCCAGCTCTTGGAGCTGTAGGTGCAGAGGCTGACAGCCAGCTGTGGAGGAAAGGAGATGTTGGGCAACTTTTACACAGTGTTTGTGATAAGAGATACGGTCAAATTTTAGATGTGGAAATACTGAGAAATATGCCTGGATTGCACAAAGCCAGAATACTGGTATGAAGGGAGTGCTGACAGGACCAAATGCTGTAAGCTGAATTTTGGCCCCATGCAGGTTGCTGCAGGACAGGTAAGGAAGTCTGTGGATATACATGGAGTGGGGCTCGGTATTAAGAATAGCAGGGATGGGCAGTTCAGTTTGCTGCTGTATCCTACAACATCTGTAGGTGGAGAGGTAGATGAGGCAAGAGACAAGCAGTTTACATTTACTTTTTTAACTGTGAGGAGTCTTCAGGTGATAATTAAATATAGGGTTAGGCTTAGGATGGTAGTTACACCTAAAAACCAGGCAGGACTGAGGTGCTCAGTCTGTTGGTCTAGCTAGCAGGGCCTGTTGGGCTGCAGTAAGGGCTAGCGACCTCTGTTCAGAGGTAGCTGTTTCACTGAGTTTTAGTGGCTTAAATTTGGTTGGGGTTAGGAGAAAAATGATTTGAGTAGTTTAATTATTGGACAGTGTCAGGTGGTAGGATGGCAGCAGATTCCCTCAAGGCGCTTAGAGAAGGTCATTTCATTTGGGTTTTAGGAGAGACTGCAGAAACTGAAACACCCCACCTTCACAGCCACAATTAATCCTCAGTAATTGGCTCATTCTTCCCCAGACTTTGTCCCCACCCTAGAGATCCAGTCAGATAGGAGACTTCTATCTCAGTTGCATATCTAAACCTAACTTGAACATCAAAAGAAGTTCACATGCCCTTGCTCACAGTACAAATAGCTACCTGCTTTTCAGCCCCAAAGCCAGCTGCCGCCATCCAGCCCTGCTGAGCTTGCACGGTCTATCAGTTAACGCTCCTGAAGCCACTGCTGCCCACCACCCCATTTGTCCTGGCTTAAACAACACCATCCTTTAGTCCTACCTCTAACGCTCACCCTCATCCCTGCTATACTCTAGCAGCTCAGATCTACTCTGGGGTTGTTCACAAGCCATTTGCTCTGCTGGCATTTGTGCTCAGTCCAGCTCAGTGGGCCTACAGGGCTTTCTGACATGGCTCATTGTCATTCCCACCACAACATGGACACTTGTGCAGGACCCAACACAAAAAAGGCTTTGTTCCAGCACCCGTGATGTTCCAGCCAGAGCTGTTGTTTGTAGGGTTGAGCAGGCAGCAGAAGACAGGCAAGAACCCTAAACTCTTTGCTAATTGATGTCTGATTGTCTGATGTTGATGATTACTGATGTCACATACAAATATAACAAAACATGGAAAGCTTAAGCTGTTTGACTCTTCATTTCAGTGATTGATGTTTCCCTCATTCACTCAGAGGGAACAAGTCACTGACCAAACACTGTTTTCTTAACTAGCATAGACACAGTCTCAAGGAATAGTTTCTCTTCCTGCTTTCTTAATGTGGGCCTACTGCCTTTAATAGTATTATTCCTGAGCTACCTGCATGCAAATCACTGTTAGCTTCTGCATGCGCATGGCTCGTGCATGATATGCCTTGACAGAACACATATATTTGGCAAGACTGTGAATCCATAGTTGTTTTCAGGTCACTTTGTCCTGGTTTTATATCAAAGCTTTTCATATCAACAGCAGTTTCATTTTGGTAAGCTAATAATAGCCTTTGAAAAATCCTGTGTCTCAGCAAGAAGAGTCCTCACAGTTGAAAATCAAAGTTAAGAGTTTATGCTGCACAAGGGTGAGTGATGAGGAAGCCTACGTATTGGCCCAGGCAAAAGCATAGCCTTGCATTTGCGCAGGGAGGCCTGTGCTAGGGTTTTGCCATTGTCTGTAACTGAAATATGAGTTAAGCCCTGTGAGGTCTAGTAATTAATACAGCTTTTTGAGTCCAAACTCTGTTTCTACCCCAAGCCATTAAACCTCAGATTAACATAACCTAAAGCACATTATTCCCAACCAGCCTTACAGCTGGTCATGCATTACTGTGCTTATGCTCTGCTGAGCTTTATAAAGCTAACACTTGCTTTTCATCCCCATCAGTCCTTAGTCCCAACCTCAGCTCCTGCCATACCATGAACAGACTTCAGCAACTCATCTCCAGAATAAATAAATATCAACCTAGCCTAAATCAAACCCATGCGGTCTGGAGAACCCAGCCAAAGCTCTTCAGCTCCAGCTTTTCCAAAGCCAATCACCAGCTGATGTCATTCCCAAACTTGTATAAGTAGCCATGCTGGACAGCCTGTGCTGTCTTTGAGCCATGAACTCCTAAGACAGAATGGTGCTCTGGGAAGCAGCTCAGCAGCAGATATGAGCTTTGTTTATGGCATCAAGCTTGTCCTTTGAAAATGCCAGTAGGACATGGCCAAGGAGTGTTTTATTTTGCCTTTTAACTGTAGCCTAAGAACAGGCCCTGAACATTGTCCTATGTTATTTTCTAGTTTTCTTTATGCAGAAGTATAACAGTAACTGCACATAGGACTCAAGAAGTGTTTGTGGATAAAGGTGTTGTTTTTTCTCAGTGCCTCGTAAAATGGGCACCTCAAAAAAACAGACATATATGTCATGCTATTGTTGGTATTTTGGAGCTGCATTTGAGAAAGTGGGAGTGCAGTTAGTTTTTTAGTCAAGGTCATTAATGCTGTTGCATTAGGATGATGCACATTTTCCTGGGCAAATAACTGTAGTACTATTTATCTCCAAGCTATGTTTTCACAATAGAGCTGAATCGATGTATCTGATTCCAGTTCACATACATTCATTTTACTTTACCAGTAGAAACTGATATTACCAGTCTTTGATAAGCACTTAAATTAATTCCTTCCAGGCATTTAATTTAATGCCTTTCATCCTGATGGAGGTAAATTAGCAGGACTAACTACTTAAGAGTACCAAGAAAGTAAAACATTTTTAGGATTAGATATATGAGACAGGTTTACACATTAGCATATTAAATCCATACAATACAGGTGTTAAAAAGGGCTTCAGTTACTCCCTAATTAGAAGCAAGTCTTTGATAAGAGCAATGTGTGTGTATCTCAAGGCACGGGCTCCCCTGTGGATGGAAGAACCACATTGCTATGCAGCTGCACGCTGTGCTGCCACTATGTATTTTAGATAGCACCATGATATGACTTTTTTTGTAGAGAAAGGGATGTATTCTCAGTGTAAGTAAGTGGAAATGTAAATGTATTATTTTCTTCAGTTTGTTTAAGAGCTGCCTTGCTCTGAGTGGTCCTCTCACTCAGCAGAACCATTTCCTGATTGAAACTTGGGATTGGGCACCCACAGACACACTAATAGCAGGTCTCCAGTCATGCTGCAGAGGCCAGGTATAAGACAGCAACACTATATGGCTTTACCATGGCTCTCTTCCTGGAAATTATGGGTCTGGTTGCCACCTTGGCATCTCTTACAACTCTGGGGGAGAAGGCCCACAAAAGCTTTCTGGTTGAAAGGTATGAGCCACTTCTTGAAAGACCACTTGAAAGATCCCTTGCTGATCTCCCAGAACTGAAAACTTATGCAGGAAGGTCACATCGAGCCCACATCACCTCCTGGATCAAAGTCTTAAGTGATGATTACTCAGTGCTGGGGAAGAAGCAACAGGTTGTTTAGGAGCTTTTATTCTGGGAAACATCTACATCAGTAGACACTGCCTGCAAGTAGCTTATGAGTTATGTGCAAGTGAGACACTTCTAATATGAAATCTGGAATATATATGTATCTTCCCAGTAGTTACTTTCCACTGAAAAAGTCAGAAAATCTGAATTATTCCGGAAAAAGATGATGCATTCCAGTTTTTCATAAAACCATTGTCCCAAAGATTTCTTTGAAAGATATGCAAGATATCTCTGGTCTTGGGTATTTTTAACCAAAATATAGCATTTTTCAGGTAGAAAATGCTATCATCTATTTGGTAGTCATCTCCTTAATTCATATTTCATAAATAAGATTTCACCCTAACCTCTGTTAAAATGTGCAAAGCCTGAATATGTGAGGATCTGGAAACCTTAAATAAAAAAATTAATCTCTGCTCTCCATTCCCTCTTTTTTTTTTTTTCCATTACAAGGTTGGAAAACTTGGAGTAAGCTTGAATCAAATATATTTGAGAAAGACCTTTCATTGGAGTGAGCAGAAAAATGTGCAATGCTTAATGTAAATGCTGAAATTTCACCCTTCAAAACATTTTCCATAAAGTAAAGTATTTTTGATTAGTGTACTGTTAAGTCACTATGCTGTCAGCTGTATCATGCATATGGATGTTTATTTTCCTAACATTTCTTCTAGAAATCTGTAGTAGCAATATGTTTGTACTATATGGGGTTTGCATTATAGACTTAAGTCTGCTTACATTGTTCCTTTGAATTATAGAATGAATCATAGAATATTTCTGGTTGGAAGGAACTTTAAAGCTCATCTGTTTCAAATCCACTGCCATGTGCAGGGACACCTACCACTAGACCAGGTTGCTCAAAGCCTCATCCAACCTGGCCTTGAACACTGCCAGGGATGGGGCAGCCACAGCTTCTCTGGGCAACCTGCGCCAGTGCCTCACCACCCTCATAGTGAAGATTTTTTTCCTAGTATCTTATCTAAATCTACCCTCTTTCAGTTTAAAGCCATTCCATAAATCTTGTTAACGGGTCAGTAATGGTGGTGCTCTGGATTTCCATCTTTGTAGTTATTTATTTAGTCATTTTACTGCTTGAGAGATATGTCAACCAGCAAGAAATGTCAAGAAGTACTTTGTGCGCATTACAGCTCTGTCTTTAATATTGGGCATTTTTGATGGTGTTCAAAAGCCAGGATTTTTTTCATTTTTTCTCAGATACATATCTGGCAGAAGTCCATATACGCTAGCAAAATCAGGCATAATAGAGTTCTTATTCATACAGAAGTAAATAAAAATAAGATCTAAAGTGAAAGCTGCAGATATTTCAGTTTTCCCCTAAATGGGAAAAAAAAAAGGAAAATCTGTTACATTTTATACATACAGATATTTCCAGAAAATTTAAATCTCTTGTTCATTCTTCCTTGTGCTGAGAAACAAAAAATGAGGGTAGGGAAGGTCAGAGGGAGAAGATGGAGAAAATGAGTCTCAGGGTTTCTTTAGTTTTCTCTGCTGCTCCAGAGAAAGCTTTTGCAACCCAACGAGCACATATGAAAGCAAAAAGCCAGACCGCCAGTCAGCCAAGCCCATTTGTCAGCCCTTAAAGGTGCTGTCATAGGTGCATGCTACCTCTGTCTTGATGTAACTGTCCCCTTTTTAGTAATGCCAAAGCAAAAGTTTCCAAGTCAGAGCAAAGGCCAACCTGCTTGTGTGCATGTGAAAAGCTAGAAGAATGCATCTAAAGCTGGCCATTTGCATTGGGCAATGTTGGCAGCCATGGTGGGTAGAGCAGAGGGAGACAAAGCACTTCTGCAAATGTTTTGGTTTGGGAACTTCTTGCCCAGTGGTTCAAGATAACATGCCTTAAAATAAATAAATAAATACATACATACGTTTGCATTTCCGTGATTTAAGTCCCAGCAATACTGTGTTCTCCTGAGCATTTATCCCTGCTATCCTACAGAAACAGAACGTACGTATTTGAGCTCTTTGTGTATTCCATCTTTTCTGACTTGTCTGTTGAGAGTCATTCTCCATAATGTTCTAAAGCATGATGAATGCCCGTCAGTATTGCTCTGCAGGCTAAAGGAAGCAGGAACCCTAAATTAAAAAAAATATAAATATAAAACCCTGGAGAAAGTGGCACTTTTAACTTCCTAGACCTTCTTGAGCTTTCTGCTCTTCTGCTCTTTTTGTTAAGAAACAAGTCATCTCTCAGATTTTTTCTTTCTGAGAAGAGTCATGTCTGTTTGTAGCTAAGGAGAATCCAGCTTGGCTTAATCAGAGGATGTCTGAGTAATTCAGATGTTGATTAGTCCTTGGTGCATAGGACAGATACTTCAAACAGGCTTTGACTTACACCAGAGACTGACACCCGGAAGGAGCCCAGGACATACTGCTTCTGTCCTGGCTTCATTTGCTGCCCATGCCCTCTGTGGCTGGCATGAGAGCTGCAAGCTTCTCTGAAATCCAAGGGCTTCCTTTCTCTGCTGTGGCTCAGCCTTTCACTGGCAGGTAGGTTCAGCACCTCCATAAGGTCCCTATCTCTGAATCACAAGCCTCGGAAAGCAGGACAGGCAGAATGGACTTAATTTCTTCCTTTTTCCTTAAAACTTCGCATTACTACAAAATGGGAAAAAAATACATCAAAGTGCCCCAGCTCTCCTGAGGCTGCATGTTCCAGTGATGGCATTTACCACCCGCCTGACAGGAGAGAAGATATGGGCAAGGGAAGCAGTGCTTAGATAAGCTATTGCAGCTACCAAGGTGCTAAAGTTGCTTGTGCATGCTTAAGTAATGACAATGCTGAGGATAGTGGAGAAGAGTCCCTCAGGAACAGAACATGAACATTAATTATAGGGGGGAAAATGTAATATTAACATCAGACTGCACACTACAGGAGATCCCAGTGTGACTATTAAAGGAAATTAATTACCACTTCTCTTTACCTTTCAGATCAACTCTTCCTTATAATGAGAATAATTCTTTCATTGTTACCACCAGTACTATCAACTGTAAGAGAATAATTTTTCCTGGTACTCCATTCACTGCTATTGTGCAGCGTTATGTTTTGAAAATAAGTACTTCCAGTGGTTGCATTGCATTCCCTTCAAGGGGGAGTCTCACATACTAAGATAAGGCTCTGCAAAACAGAGCGATATGCTAAAATATTCATTCCTCTGCACTGATAAGTATGAAATAGTAGCATCAAAGTCATTCAGTGTGGCAAACCAGGACCAGACTTTAGGAGGCAGCATGTCAGCACAGTGCAGGAAAAGTCTCTTTTCCCGTAACAACTTCTCTCATCACATCAGCCACACATGGCCATCATGCTGGGTTTGTAAATTCTGGGATTTAGGATCTCTAGAAATAACCAGCCTTTCAGAAATAGACATTAATCCATTTGAGGCCAAGTAAAAAAAAGTATAATAATTTAAAGATTCTCAATCTGAATTATTTTGCACATACCCCATTTCACTAAAATAGAGCAGTTAAAAGCAAGAAGATACTCTTACTTTTTAGACTACTCCTGCTTCACAACTCCTGTTTCCACATCCCAGTATATTTCCAAATATGTTTTGCATGAACTCACATGAGAAATTTTTGCTGGTAAAGTCAGAATTGAAGTCAAAACTGGACTAAAAGAAAGCTCATTACAACTTTAACATTCATAATCCACCCTGAGGAGAGAGATGAATGCAGCAAGCAGGCTATGGATGCACTGTTCCCATTGTACTCTTGATTAACGTATAATTCACAAGTGAGGGAGTGTGAAGGAAACTACTGACTGATGGAAGGTCACCAATTCCAAGAGGAAATAAATGATATATAGGCATCCCATTCATCACTTTATTTGTGTAACAGCATTTTGGATTCTGTCTCTCTAGGGTAAAGCCCATTTAAATCTTTTAATATTTTTGCAAAGACAAGGCTGGAAAGCTTGTGTAATCTTGGTAACAAAAGAACTGTGTATAAAATCCACATCATCCCAGGGCAGCCAGTGCTTTCTTCCTTGAAGAGGGTGCTTAATTCCCTAAATACTTCATGATTGCCCTTGCATAGAGGCCACTAATTATCACGATTCTTTCAGCCCCACATGAAGATCTGCCATCACCCTGCTATTTTTAGCATAATAACAATTCTAAACTTTGTTTTAAGGTTCACCTTTGAATTACAAGCAGCATCGCTTCTTGGAAAACCCTGATTTTAGGCTCTAATTAGTATCAGGTTCCCAAATTCTGGTTTTAAGGAATATATAAATGTGTGCATGATCCCCTTTCCTCCACCCATCCTCAGTTTTTACAGGAATAAATTTATTAATGAGCAAAAGCTATACAGAGAAGATGCTACATTGACTGCTCCCTTCCTTTGTAGAAAAGCAGGTACCCCTCAAGCAGGCATCAAGCTCACGAACCAGCTTTATCACATTGAAATGGAAGCAGTATAACAGTAGCTGAGACTGGAAAAAGTAATAAGAAATCAACATACTCTACTTGTAAAGTCTGTAGAGAGTTTGGCTAAAATAAGAATCAAAACCAGAAAGCGGTCGGTAATACAGACATCATGGACAGACAGGGTAAGGTCCTGTGCATATATCTCTGTATTTACTTCTCTTGTTAAATAATAGCACTGCAATAGGGCAGCCAGACATGAATGAAATACATTTACACTTTATTTTCTTCTACAGTTTATTGCCTAAATAATAAACACTGTGCTGCATAGAGTCAAATTGATGAATGTGGTCTTCTGCATTTTTGGTGGCTAATACAATTGCTTTGGAGCAGGTCAGTGCACATTCTCACTTTCACTTACTTGGGACAAATACAAACCAAGCATACCATGAAAAATTTCATCGCATAACATGGCGTCCAGAAGATGATGTATGTTTCTACTGTGATATTTTTATTATGCCTCGGCGAAAGCACATTTTAATGCAGTGCTGCAAAAAGAGCCATGGGTCTTAGTGCAGGAACATGGACTAGCATTTTCTTCATATAAACTGATAGAACTGTAAAAACGCATGAGATGGGACATCAGCCACATCTTTCTGAGTATATGTTTCTTTGGGGTTTTTTTTTTGGGGGGGGAGTTGCAATACAAAATTTGAATTAAGCCCTAATGCTGGATTTGACTGAACTGCTAGATAAAGAAACAAGGGAAAGCTGTGCCATGTCTACAGAATCTTGAGGTGCAGAGGAATCAAGACACAACATTAAAATAAACTCTTCAGGGATTTTCTTTATTCAGGCTATTACGCAACAAATATGACAAACAGAATGACAAAAAATAGTGGTCATATTGTGTGGTTTAGCAGTGGACTTAGCAGTCCCGGGGTAAAGGTTGGACTTGATGATCTTAAAGGTCTTTTCCAACCAAGTTTGTTCTATGATTCTATGAAAAACTCTTCAGGCAAATTCCTACTCCATCACACCTACAGCATGCAGGGTGGCTGGAGCTGTGCAGAGCAGGCAGACTCCTCATCCAAATGATGACTCTGCATTAGCGCGAAATCTCTGTATAAAAGGGAAGCCGCTGCTGCACTTGATCATTCCAGCTCCACTTTAGAGTATTTCTAAGTCACAATGTCAGGTCAGTTTTACAAGAGTGTTAGCTCCACTCATTTCAAAGGACTTACTGCCGTTCCTCACTAAAGTGAGTGAGAACAGACACTGGCCTCATTTCTCCATCACTATTGAAGTGCTGGAGGATGCTGGTAAGTGAATGGTATTTCCCCAGTACCACATCTGGATGGGGTGATGCCATAAATGAAGGGGTATGAGTGGTTAAGGAGGGCAGGTTGAATAGCTTCATGCACTCCAGAGAGGGAAAAAATCCAAACTGAGCCCAAGACAGTAGGTTTGATAGTTTAAAAATAAGGAAACAGCAGATGTCTTCAAATGCATGGTAAGAGTAACAGGTCAGAGTCTTGGCTTCGTGGTGGTTGGGCTTTTGGAGAGAAGGAAAAGAAACCTGTCTTCTGAAATTTGGCACAGAGCTTCAGTTATTTTTTGAACGCTTCTTCGGGATGACAACCTATGATCCCCTTTTTTTTGTTGGTTTTACTTCCCATGGTTTCCACATGAGAGTGACTGCTTCAGTCTACAGTTCAGTTCCTCAGGAGTAGACTAGAGAAGGAAAAGCACCTGCATCTGTGAACAGGATGATATAGCAGAAAGGGTCAGAGAGCCTCTGTTTGCCTGGGACCCTTCTCAATGCACCTTGCCGTTGACTCAAAGATAGATTGCAATCCATGGCATAATCAATGCAATTCCTAGCAGCACCTGGATTTTCTTCCCAGGTTTCTTATCCAAGCTTTGCCCCGCCTGTTACTGCTTATCTGTATGATTGAAAGTCATTCTAGCAGCCAGGTAATTGAAAAGCAACACAAGCTAGCTGAAAGCTAGCTATGAATTTAGGAGCTGTGCTAGCCGTTCGGAGATACATTATCTTTCTTTTTTCTGGGTAATAGGCAAGTTAGAACCTTTCGGTATTTCAAAAAGAGAGTAGAATAAAATACCCCTGAGGCCAGGCTGCCTAAGCTCTGATCCTGTATGTGAAGTCCAGTACCAATGTTTTTTCTCATGAACAAGGTAATTGATTCAGCTAAAAGAGAGTGAGGTTGACTTTGAAAATTAAAATCAATGCTTTAATTCAATACACATGCAATTACCAGCTATTGAATGGCACGTAATGCACTTTTACTGACAAAAAGAAAACAAGAGCACAAAAAGACCAGAAAGGAGGCTTTGACAAATGTTAGGATTCTCATAATGACTTTTTTTGTGTGTGTGTTTTTGAAAGCAAGACTGCAAAGTTAAGCACTGCAGATGATAGGGCATTATGCAGAGGGCGTAAAAGGACCAATGGTGTTTTTCATATCACTGCTCCCCGTAATGCTTTGTTGTCACAAATATATGGTGATTAGCTATTTATCAGCATGAAAGCACATCATAAAACATTCCACATATCATTGGGTTTCTAATAATCTGCATCACTGTGAAGATTAATACATTAAGTCAGACCACATAACTTCATGAAATATCTTCTTTTGCCAAGATTTGTTTTGGGTTTGGCAAATGGAGGGTGGAACATTAATGAAATGGGAACATCCACTTTTGTTGAGTGGTCTGTGAAATAACACTGTTTTGAGGTGGTAGTAAGAATGCATTGTTAGCATCCAAAACGTCTCACCTGCCTTCTCTACTACTGTAGTCCTCCTCAGAATGTGTTTTGGGACATAACTTATCCATATCAGACCCTTGCAAATCTTTTTGCTGTATGATGGCACACTAAAGACCAGCACTGCATATCAAGGTCAATATTTTCAGGTTTGGATGTCAACAGGTCAGCATTTAAATCCATGTTTACCCATCTGACTAACTACCCTTCCAAGCATCCACACAGTCTTTCAGTTCCAGGGATTTATCACTACCTGTGTTTTGACTGATACTTACGCAGACCTCCACTGTGTTCACTGTCTGATACTCACCTAAAAGGTAACCAGTGTAATTACTGCTTCTGGAATGAATAAATAAATAAACAATCAAATTGGCCTAACTAAAGAAACAAACTGACCTTAACATTGCAAAAGGGGAATTGTTTCAAATCACAGAAGACCTCTGAAAATCCATTCATGTATTCAGGCTAATTATGCTGCCACCACTAACTTTAAAACCCTGTGCTTGTAAACGTTGCTCTGAGCCCGTTCAGAAATTCACAATTTAAAATGAGATTAATGATGAATCCAAGGGAAATATAACCTTCTCAGGTTAGAGTGTGACTGATGATATCCATCCCCAGTTCGCGGGGGGGAAGGTGAGAGTTCATTTAGATCGATTTATTAATGTTTTTCCCAGAGTCAGTAAAATACATGATAATTAATGGCACAGAAATATGAGTTCAGCTGAAATCCTCCATAAATTAAAAGTATTTAATTTAATAGTAATTTAAAGGATTTCGCAAAGTGCCAGAGCAAGATAACTGCATTTGCAGAGGAAGCAAGATTGAGAGAACTGTCTCCTGGACTGATGCAACTAATGTATCTTTATAGCCACGCGGGTCAGAATTCAGTAGCAATATTACTATCCTTTACATCAGTGTTTCCATGAAGAGAGAGAGAGAAAATATATCAGGAAAAACATTATCTCGCATTTTACTCCTCGCTCTTTATCCAACTGAAAATTTACTGAGTGCTTCACAGTATAGTTTAAGACTCCTCATTATTTCTCAGGACAATGCCAGTTTTAAAATAGCCCAGAACTAGACAGTGGACCAACTGAATCACAGCTGCAACTGCATTGCAGTTCATTCCAGTAAAATGTTTCTGAGTAATAAAGAGATAAGAGCAAATCTAAGAATGGCAGCCTTTAATGGCTTTCTGCTCAAGCTTCCCTTGACTAACATCAGCCTAAACCCTTTTGGCCACCCAAGTGGCAGCCAGATGCCAGTTCCTCATGGCCAACATGTTCATCAGGCTGTGGCTGATGTAGCAGCTCTCAAGTGCTCCCAAATATCCAGCTCCAGCGCACGAGAGGTTATTTAAGGCAATGCAGAGCCTCTGACCCCGACACAGCAGCCAATATAATGAAGGGGAGCAGAGATGGTGTGTGCTTCTGTGGGAGGAAGGCAGTGGGGTGCTGTGGCCCTGGGGGTGGTTTCTTTTGAGGGGAGAGGGTGCTGGCCCAGGGTACCATGGGCAGGGAGGGAAGCAGGGCAGGGAAAGGCTGTTGCTGCCTGAGAGACAGAAAGCTCTTAACTATGTTCCCAAAATGCACATCTTAGCCCTTTCAGCTTCCAGGGGTTGGACCAATATACCTGTTTTTCTAGAAAACAGGTCGGTTAGACATTAATGGAGCAACACTGGAAAGGATGGGTGACACAGACAGACCCTGTAAAAGTGCTTATTAAAATTTCTATGCTATTTTTTTAGGAATTTAGGGATAATGGAGCATTTCATTTTGCCATGGTGTTCTGTTTTGGTATTTTTTTTCCTGACCCATGTCCTTGAGAGCGAGGTGGTTAGAAAGAGCAAGGTGAGAGTTTCCAAAGGAGCGAGCTAAAGACTTGGAACTGATATTTGGATGAGGATCTCCCCCTTTTTCTCATGCCCATTTGAAAAAGCCCTGCTCTGCTGTGGGGGACTTGAGAGACTCCCTGCTGCAGAGTTTAGGAGGACTGGAACATGCTCAATCATGGTCAGAGAGGATAAAGTGTACTTAATTCTCTGCACTTTAGGTGGTTTACATTGGCACAGGCTGAAAGGTTTAGAGTTCTGAAGTTTACACATTCACAAAGTCTTGGTGTTCAGATTTAACATCATGTACTTTTTTCACTTCAAGTAGGAAACAATAAGAACCAGTAGAAAAGTTTTCTCAGGAGCTTGCCTTTTGAAGTATCTAAAGGAAAGAGGATGAGGGAGGAAAAAGCCACCCACAGGGAGCCAAATATTTTCCTGTTTAAAAGCAAAAATCCCCAGACCCAAATACCCCAAAACAGTGTGGCAGTAGGATGAAGTAGTTTAAAGTGAATTGCTGTGATACCCATTTTTATACTACCTTTGGCACAGTTTCTATAATTTTATGTCTGTTCTGCAGACACTAAAGTTGCTACAGTTTCTAGAGCCACCCTTCAGACTGCTTTAAACCCACCAGACAAGGAGCAGCAGTAGCCTCTCTGTGACCAAATATCAATCCTGTGACAACAGCCTTCTTCCTGGGGTCCCCAAAACTGCCTTCAGAATCCCCGGTTTTGTGTGGATTTTAGAAGCACTTTTCTCCTCATTTCAACCCATAGCCCTATGATTTACCTCTCTCGGCTGCTTCACATCAGGCTGTGAGCCAGAGGACCTGACCCAACCCCGGTCTCAGCTCCCTGCCAACTGCTTCTCTTTCTTTTCTCCTCTTTCTCTTTTTCCTTTTTTCCCCTACATTGAGCTGCTCTAAACAACCTTTATTTGGTGACACTGGGTAAATATGTAAACTAGCAGACATACAGTGAGCTGCACTGATGCTTCACTACTTGCTTAAAGCCAGATCAGATATGCCTACAAGATCTGCAGTCACAGTACTGGCTACAGAATAAATGGGATGTAAAATACCTTACTTTCTGCAGGACAGTTAATCCTGACTTTTTTAGACTTGCAGAATTCATGATACATTGAGGGCTCAAGTCCTATTTTTCCATATGTAGTGTTCTAGTAATGGCCATAGCACTCTGAAATAAAATGTGAGTCAGCATGAGAGAGATCTAAAATCATGTCAGGGCTTTTTTCCCTCTCCTAGTTTTTACCCTAGCAATTATGAAAGATAGTAACAGTGTGCAACAACTCAGGCCTTTTGGGACATAAACACACAGTGTGGCTGCATCAATGTTTGACACAGATGGCAAATAAAACAGGAAGTCATCTTGACTTTCTGACAGCAAATTTTCTTGCAAGTGGAAAGGAAAAATGCACGTTCAGAATGGAAAGCAGCACCCATCATAGCCAAAAGATGCTTTCCTACCAATATCATTTGGCACAGAAGAGATACTATTTTGCAGTTCTCTAAGTCACACACTACATAAGCATGAGGTGAATCAGCACGTCAGTATTTCAGTGTGGTTTTCGAGAGTGTCTTTATTTTTTCCTTTCAAAGTTAATATCTGGCAGAGGCATGATTTGATATTTTGCTATGGGGCTTTCAATGACTTTTCTGAAACGCCACAGTTGAGTGAACATGCTAAAATTTGGGTGCATTTTACACTCTCTGGACTGTATCCTGCATTTAACCTGTGTGCAAGAGGACTTTAGCCTGAGATTTTTTTAAATCTCTGTTTCATTTTGACCAATAGGGAGAGTTTAATGTACAATGTTAAGTAGAAAGATGCTTGCGTATGAATAAAAGATACAAACAAAAGCAGTTATAATTCTCTCTCATTTCCCCATTTCATTAGTTTAGAGCTGCTTTTATGCTAATCAGCCCTCAGTCACTGGAATGCACTATGGACAAAAAAAATTGAGTTTTTCAAGTTATTTCCTTTTGTAGGATCCCTAGGAGGATACCTGAATTCTGGAGCCAAATCCGTTTTAATTGATCCTAAATAGTCAGATTCAGGACTGACTATAGGTTGAGACCGATTAGTTCAGGCTCTGCATTTAAATTGAACATACAGGCTAAGCTATAAAATTTATTATCTTAACTATTCTTCAGGATCCCCTTTTTCAAGTCATACCCACCTAAAGGGATGCCCGGGACAGGGGCTATTCCCAGAGCACCAAGGGAGAGCAAGGCTGGCCGCTTTGCAAGCTCCCATGCAGCACTGCCATGCCACGTCATGCAAGGCAGCGGTGTTGCACCACAAAAATAGAACACCTATCAATTACGGCTGAGGAGGCAAAAGCTTCCCTATAAAATTCAGACAAAATCCCCTGCGACTGTTGAAGCCAGTAGCAGAACAAGTGAGACGAGGTGCAGTAAGAACTGATGAATTAGGGCATTTCCCATGCGGGAAGGCAGTATCGCCCTTTAAAGCTGGACTCCACTGGAGAATGATTATGAAGAGATTTTTCCTGCTTCTGTGCATGCTTTGGGTTTATTTTCTCTTCTTCATGTCTTATTTTTTCGGTTGTGCTGACCTATAAGAGTTATCATTGCCCAAAGAAAAACAAAAGAACAGGAATGTGATATGCTCAGTACAGTAAAGGTTTGAATTTTTCATCTCTTAACATTTTGTTTTTCAGATCACTCTATTCCCAGAAGCACAGCAAAAATCATTTGCTTTAATGCAATTGCTAATAAAGATGATATCAACACAAACCTCTGTTTGTTCATATGTTGAGCTCATTGAATAAAGAAGCTTATCATTTATCTGTGTAGAAGCTTTTAATTAGTTTTCTGAATTTACTCCAGAGATTAATGGGCAGATAATATTCAATATATGCTTTATTGTTTTAATTTCTTTATTGAGATATCTGAATTTGTATGCTCTTCCCTCTTTGATCTTTTACTCTCTGCGCTAGTAAATGTAAAATTTTTGGCTGCAAAAAGACTCATAAAAAAATTCCACCGGTCCATTGCATCTAGGTGGTGGTGGGTGGTTTATAATGTAGGGCACAACGGCAAATTCTACTCTATCGGGGATTATAAACTGTGCTCAGAATAGATTGCTTACACTGGTGTCACTTGCTGACAATTTTCAAGATTTCCTGTAACAGGTAGGGGAGGTGCCTTTACCTACTTGCATACCAGATAAATAGTTTGTGAACTTAGGCATTTCTTTTTCATTAAGATTTCTTTTGACCTTTTTCTCCAGCTGCCATCTTTCCCCCTGACCCTGACCATAGAATAGAATCATAGGATGGTTTGGGTTGGAAAGGACCTTAAGATCATCTAGTTCCAACCCCTCTACCTATTTGCACGGTGCACACAGTGTTGTTGAAGTCCACATAGGCTTCCCAGGGAAGTGATGGAATCACTGTCCCTGAAAGTGTTCAAAAAACTGTGTAGATGAGGCCCTCAGTGACATGGTTTAGTGGTGGTCTTGGCAGTCCTGGGATAATGGTTGGAGATGATCATCTTAAAGGTCTTTTCCAACCTAGTTGCTTCTATGATTCTATGATTCTCTAGGGAGCCAGAGCAGGTGGAGTTCAACCCTTGGGCTGTTCAGGAAAAGGGCTTTAAATCTGTGCTTCAAAGGAAGCGGAAATGTCAGAGGCATCCCTGATGGTAGCCCATATCCACAGTAGGCTACCAGCCTAGTGCAAGGCCTGTGCCCTCTTGTTGCCAGGAAGAGAAATTAAGCCCAAGCTGCTGAATTAATCTTTGCTTTTCTTCGTATCTTGTGCCTTGGGAGAAGGTGCACCTTCAAAGTGCAGATAAAAGGGAATGGAAATCCTAAGTAAACAGTGCATCATTTTTATTAAAAACAGTGCCCTGTGTAAATATAAAGTTCAACATTATGGCTTTGTTGGCCCAGTAGGAGAAGGATTAAAAATGCTCATTAATGGGATTTAAAAGCAGGAGTTCAGTAATATTAGCTACAAAAATATAATTATCGTAATTAAGATTGCAAAGTACTAACGAAGCTCTTTAATAATTATCCTTTTTCCTTAGAGATTAACTTCGTAAAACCTGATTTGAATTTTACATCACACTGGAGAAACTTTATCACTGTAAAAATGGGAGCCACTGGTAGGACTGAGAGGCTGACAAGAGCAGCACTTCACACATCGGTGGGAATGTTCCGGCACCACAGCTGGAGTGTGGCTCAGACTGGGACAGGAAGGATTCAAGGGCATAAACGTCTGAGGTCATGCAAATACAGGTGTAATCTTGGTCTGCTGCTGTGTCTGAACTCTTGCAGATCTATGAAATCAGACACAAAATTGGGGGACTGCAACTGGAGAGCATTCATCCACGAAGAGCCATGCAGGCTGTGTGTCTCTGGCTTCCCAGTGTCTTTAGGCTTGGTGGTATCCAGCCAAACCCTGATCTGACTGCACCCTCCTGCCCTGGTCTTGTCAGAAATTACCTGAAAGCCCTGTAGGTTATATGATTCGCCTGCAAGGGAGACAGCAAGCTGTACAGAGCAATAGTCTGTATGGTCTTGCAGGGTCTATAGGCTTGCAGGGTCCCTCCTGAAAAGAGAGATACTGCAAGTTCTCAAAATTAAATGACAACAAATGTCCATTTTAAAATATCTCCCCAAAACAGCTTTTCATGATTCATCTCCCCAGATGATTAAATATTTAGTTCTGCTGACAGGAATATGATAGTTACCATAGAGCAGAAAATTTAGTGCGGTGTGTGAGTTATAAGCAGATATGTTATCAAGCTGTTAACACAAAAGTGATGGGATTATTGGTGTTGATATCTGTATTTATTTCTTTATATTATAAAGGGAATTTTTTCCCCTATACAGCAGCAGATTTAGGCCACAGCTTTGCCTCTTGTACTGTGCAGAGAAGTTGTTGCTTCTTGCAGGGTCTCTGCAGGGATGGTCATATTTCTCCTCACACCTCCCACCTCCAGCCCACAGCAGCAGCAGAGCAGTTGAGCCCCCATGGGTGTCACCATGCTGGGATGCCCATAAGGATGGAGAAGGTCAAGGAGAGCCCTCACGGCCTGGCTCAAGTCCCAGTCCACTCCTTGGAACTGGGCCCACCAATTCTTGCTGATTGAAGAGGCAAGGCTAGGTCCCACCAGGGCAGGGAGAAGGCAAGGACACTGAGAGAGGACAGTCCTTTTCCTCAGGTCCTGCTCAACGGAGAGGAAGCTGCCACATCAGTTTAGGTGCCTGAAACTATAAGGAAATTGGGTTTTGTGTTTATTTGCTGCCTTTCCTGCTGAAATCTCTGCAGAAAAGTGTGGCCGCTTGTTTCAGCATCTTAACTATGGAGGGAACACCATCGCAGCTGACGTAAATCTACACATTCAAAAACCGTGTAGATGATGCCTTAGTGACATGGTTTAGTGACAGACTTGGCAATCCTGGGATAAAGGTTGGACTTGATGATCTTAAACGTCTTTTCCAACCTACCTGATTCTATGATTCTATGAAATTGTGACATTTAATTTGACCGCACTGTGAAAAAAATCAGAATTCCTTTCCAGAGTCAGTATTTTTGCTGTTTGCAAAATTATTCCTAGGCCCAGAGCCTTTTTAAAAAGCCATAAATGGTTGACAAGTAAATGAATGTGGGGGAATGAGACAAACCTACGCCAGCTCCTGGACATCTTGCTTTATACTGCCACTATAGCCTGTTTAATTGGATGGAAGGGATTAAAAGGATCTTGTCAAGACTATTGCTGCCAGAAAAAAAAAAAAGGAGAGTAACTTTGACAATAGTCCCATGGAACAAACCTGCTTTTCTGCTTGTGTTGGTGTTTCCCAGGTAGTTTGTGCCAAACAAAACAGCAGTCCCTGAGTTTTTTGACAAATAAATCTTTATAGTGTTGTACTTGCATATTCTGCCAGTTTGCTTGTGCTGGCTGAGCATTTGACCATCAGAAGATCATAGGTCAGATGTTTTATTATTCTACTTATTCAAACATTTGCATAAGCAAATAAACTTTAACAGAGTCTTACAACTGAGAATACTTTCATAACTGAGACCATTTTCAAGGGAAGATTTTAGAGCTCATACTTACAAAATAATCTTTGCAGCTCTACCTCCACATTTTGGCCTGGATTTTTGAGAAGATACACATACGTGAGGGACTTCTTATAGCAGTATAGAGTTAAGCACATGTCTTTGTACATTTGGGACTTCTGATATGAAGAGGATCAAAGTTTTATAAATACCTAAAACAAATTAAGAGCATGAGAAGTAAAGAGAGAAGAATAACAGGTTTTGCAGTCATGGGCCATTCTTATGGGAGTCATTTTTCTTTTTCTTCTTTTGCTAATTCTGTCATAAAGTGAACATACTTTTTTTTGAATTAACATCTAAAAGTGACATGACAGACACCTGGCATACAGACATACAATGTGAAGATGTATGTCTTGCATTCTTTTCTCTTAGATGGCAAGTTTATAAAGCAGGAGGGATGTCAGTGTAGGGGAAAGTGCACAGGCTATGTGTAGCACAGAAAAGCAAAAGCATAATAAAATAGATTTCAGGAACATATATAAGAACTAGTTTAGGGGACTGTATGCTTAGGGGCATGTGTGTTGCCAGTGGAAGCCAGCTCAGCAGATCCAGAATCAAAGGACAATTCAGGTTGGAGATGATCTCCGAAGATTTCCAGTCCATCCTCCTTCTCAAAGCAGGGCCAGCTCTGAGACCAGACCAGGCTGCTCAGGGCTTTGCCCAGTCAGGTCTTGCAAGCCTCCAAGGACGGGGATGTCACAAGATGGAAAAATGTTTCCTACCTCTATTTTCAGCTTATGCCCATTATTTCTCACTCTCCCATCCTGCATCACCATGAAGAGTCAGCTCTGGCACCTCACTGACCCCTTGTAGGCAACGGAGGGACTGTTAGGTGTCCCCAGCGCCATGTCTTGTTCAAACTGAACCAGCCCAGATACCCCAGCCCCTCCTCATGAGGCAAGTGCACCAACCTGGACCACACTGAGAGCTCTTTGCTTCCTCCAGTTAATCTATACCTTTTCTGTGCTGGGGGGCCCAAACCTGGACACAATACACAGGATGTGGTCTAACAAGTGTTGAGTCAAGGGGCATAATCCCTTCCCTTGATCAGGCTGTGCTCCTGTCGTGGTGCAGTTGGCCATCTTCATTACTACAGCACACCACTGGCTCCTTTTTGTTGCCTTTGACATGCCCTGCAAGTGTCAGCTTTCACTGAGCTTTGGCTTTCCTGCCGCCATCCCTACACACCCAATAAAGTCAATACAGAAAGACAGTACCTCCAGCAGATGATTTACCATCCCTTGCCACTTTGCTCATGCATGAGCTTTGATAAATATTTGACTGTGCACAAACTAGTAATGACTAAGCCTTTAGCTGCCCCATGCCTCAGTTTCCCCATTGAAATGCACCCATTAACTCCAGCACACTGGCCAGGCTTTGCGAACCTCCTGCTTCTACAAATGGCACATGTTGTCATGCAGAGATGCAGCAGTCTGAGCGACCTCATGTGCCCCATGACAAGCCCAAGTGCTTTGCCTCCATGGCTTATACAGAAAGCAAGAGGGCTTCCAGAAGACCACTGCAGTCACATCCTCCTCTGTTCATCGCATGCAGCAATGTTACCAAACTGACCTACTTTCCCCATCCACCCACGAAAGGCTAATCCTGTTTAGCATTGCTGGAAGGGGACGGGCACGCAGAGAAGTGCTCCGAGTTATACAGATGGCAGTCTTTGCTGATTAATGTTAGTTTAATTTGTTTGCCTTTCTGTTTCCAGCCGTGTGAGGGGAGAGCAGAGCAGCATTTGAACACAGGGATTCACTCAGCTTGTTCACTGAAGTCTGAATGGCTTTAGTCATTCTGTAATGATAGTAATAATAACAACAAGAAGGAAGATAATGAGCATGTATGTACTGATCTTCATGAGAGATCCCTAGCATCACACAAACTTTACGTGTTGCTCACAAGCTAGAGATAAAGGACGCCTCTCACTTTTCCTGGCCACACTCCAGCACGGCGCTGCTGACGTCGCTCCTGACTTACACTGATGCGAATTACACCACATCTGTAGAGCATTTATAGGCTGCACACCCTAAAAATCAGCTGGCACCAGAGATAAAGAGGGAAGCTAATAGCACACAGTAGTAGATGCAAGGTTTCTGACATGCAGAAAACAATACCTCTTCCCACTGAATGGAAATACTGTAAAGAATAAAACCTGAATGTGCTGTGAGCCTTTACTTCTCTTCATCATGATCTCATAATACTCAGCTGCATTACCTGTGAGCCATCCCTTGTTCAGAAGAATGGAGCATTAATTTATGTCAAATTCCATCATTTTCATTGTCTGCATTTGTATTATGTTTTAATATATGTTTTGCTTTAAGCCCATTACCATCTAAAGATTCATTGTACACGTATGTATGCAACATGGAGAAGCCCCTAAGGTTCACAAAGTCCACTATTTTCTCAAAAAATTCTTTTCTTTTTTGGAAACCTCTAACAATCTTTTATGTAGTTTAACAAAACGTAGTAGTCTACTGAATGCAGGAAGACTAAGCGGCACACTGACAAAAATAGTCTAAAGCTGGACACTTACCATGTTACTGGATTTTTCCTTTACTTGTTAAAACAGTAATTCCCACAATAATCTCGGCATTACATGACCCATGGTAACTGCAGACCATCATTCTCCCACTGAAAAGTCACAGTCCCTTCTCAAACAGCAATGTGTATCATCAGGGATGTGATTTTTTTACTAGCTTTTCTTAAGTTTTCTTAAGGCTACTCTGTTTACTTTTTGATAAATCAATTTTGATTGCTAAAGGTGGGATTGCGTTGCATTTAGATATGGACTCCAGCGTCTTCTTGTAACAGTTCATAGGTTTACACTTGAAAAATAAGTGAATAAGATGAAGAAGTGCAGTTCATTTGATGTATCTCTTTATCTGTTGATTTATTCTGATTTGTGTTTCTACAAATCCTTCATGTCATAGCCCTCTCCACATCACAGAAACGTGGACTAATGTGTTCAAAATGGTCAGACGGTCACTTCTTGCCTGTGACTCTGTGACCTCTTCTGTCACTTACCATTTGCTAATCTTTCTGTTTGCCCCCAGAAAGGCTTGGAAGGAAAATATTTTACTTGTTAGTGTGGTTTACTTCATTCCAGAGCTCTACCCTTACTGAGAAGAAGAGGGTAGAGCTGCTAGTGCCAAGCTAAGAGTGGTGCTCCCCAATGTGAGAACATGCCCATCTAAGCCAGTTGTGGAGCACTCATAGGACAGCGCCATTGTCCAACCACAGTGCCCAGAGATGGCACTGGAGGTTGAACAATGTGTCTGGAAGGCACACGAACACGTCTACCCTCCACTCCATTGCTCTTTTTCTTCCCTCTTCACAAAGATAACAGTTGTTGGGGAGGGTCTGCCCAGAGGCCAGAAGGTAGTTCAAGATGTTTCTTCCCAGTGTCTCAATTTTCCCTGCAACCTTTGCCTGTCCCCTTTCTGTGAGAAGATTGTTCACCAAGTGCAATATCATCATCTCTTCTTTGGCTGGTGGTATTATACCAGCATCCTAAGTGGTCTGAGGGTGAGATCCAAGGGAGGGCTTAGGTATACCTGCAGTGGGTGGGAAGCAACACTGATGCAGGCAGCATCCCCTCTCCTCAGGGCTGAGCGTGCCCTGTACAAGACAAGTGGCTGAATACCCCAAGCAGGCCCGTGGGGTGGTAGACACAGACACCCCACCGTGCTGGAGAGGGAAGGGGAGGAAAAGCCCAGTCTTTCTCCCACAGCTGCCCAACACAGGGCTAGAGGAGTACAAACACCGCAATTTCTCATCAGGCTTCCCCAGGTGCGTATCAGGACCTCTAAAAACAATTTGTCTCTGATTTAATTCAGCTGTGTTAAACGAATATGATTAAAAGTTCTTGTTAAATGTCAGGCTGATTTGTAGACACTGAGATTAGCTGACCTCATGGCAACTCAGTGGGAAATCAACAACTGATTACTTACATTTGAGTGTCAGTCATTTTATAGAATATCCTTATGAGCAGTAGGGCAGGAAGGATTGAAACCAACCTCACCCACATGAAAAAGTAGTAGTTTAATTTGGTAATGAAACATTTCCAGTGCAGGATAAGGTGATCAGTGCAAGATGAATTTTATAGTGCAAGCTTCGTGTCCACTGGGAATAGACTGTATCAAAACAAACATGTGCAATCTTTCTTCTATGGAGTCCATGGAACAAGCTGGCACGCTGCCTGAATTGCTTCTTTCCCAAGCAACTATTCATTGTATGAATGAATGTGGGGGGGATGTTTGTGCTATTCTCCATCTGATAACTAAGCCACAGCTATAGATTTAAGTTTTAGCCAGTCTTCTGTTTCCATAATGTCACTCTTCCCTGCTTGTAGGTATGTGTCTTTCTGTGTGTCTGTTCAAGTACCACCCTGATGGGAGTACTTGAGCTTTCTCCTCCTTATTCCAGGTGGTTCCCATCTTTTCGAGTAATAGCATCTTTGTTGCTTGTTGATAATGATATTAATGAAGCTTCAAGTTACACTTGGAGCTGTTAAGTACTCTGTTGGCAGGAGTTACATCGTGTGGTGGTGTTACCTTTAGGTTTCCAAACTGGTTTTATTAGCATGAAAGAAGTGTTCAAATTTTGATAAATCCTTGCGACACCAGGGTTTTTTTATGTTACCTTTTTGCAGGGAAAGGTGGCACAGAGCCACAATGTTTACTGCCTGCCTCCATCATCGCAACAAGCCAGAACTGCCTCAGAAACCAGGCACTGATAGGGATGAGAGAGTACATTTCCGGTTTGCTATCTGGGACCTTCCCAGCTGAGGGAGGATAACATAAAGCAAGCAGGTTGCTCTAAGCACATGCCTAAGCTCCATGCTATGGGTTTCTCCTCCAGATACAAGCCAGCATCTGGTGCGGCTCAGGAGAGGGATGGCAATACTGGTTCGCAGCAGTTGTGTATTCTGCCGTATCTATTTTACTGAGAGCAGTTTTAATTTCATATGATACATACGTACTGGCAAAAGCTGTTAGCAATGCTTACGAAGCTCTGGAGATTTTGCCCTGTGAGCAAACAGAAGCGAAATGGCAATTAGGTATTGTCTAACACTAGCAACAGCACAGCAGGTCCAGAATTTCATGTCAGTCGGTGAGAAACCTTGTTTACTTGAAGCTGGCCATGGATTGCTTTACAGATGTAGCCAAATCCTTGGCAGAACAGACCAGTTAGACCTGTTGCTCTCTTGTAAGGGTAGAGGCTTCCCAGCAGTACAATTGTTTGATGGTTTATAGAGTACAGCTCTAGGAAGCCCCTTTCCATTAGGTACATTGTACTTGTCTAAAACAGCTGATCCTGACTGCCCCATCCATACCCATCCTTCATCAGAGCCATCCAGAGGTCTCATCCCCATATTCCTGCTTTCTCGTGGGAATTTGTTACAACCAGAGGAGGCCTTCAGAGACCAGCAGAGGAAGACCTTCAGGGATTCAGAGAAAGCAGCTTCTGATGACATTGCCCCATTTTGCTTGTCATACCCTAGATTCAATGAAGGTGCAGGCAACAGAGCATTTTGAGCAAAGGTCCAGTAACGAAATACAGCAAAATCCTAAATGCTAACCCTTGCCCTTGTTAACTGGTGCCTTCTTTGTTCTTGGATAATGCAGGTGAACATTTTCATTGCAATAATGAGCAAATAACAAGAAAAAACACTGAACGTTATCTCTACATTTTAGCCTGAATCATTTGGAAACGCACTTGCTGGGCTAGCAGTCTGATTCTGCAATTGGGCAAATAACCACCTAAAGTATTTGTAAAACACTGGTGAATAAATTTTAACTGTGTCTATAAATCTTCCTAGTCTAAAATATGGAGAGTGATATACGGCTGACTTGGCTGTTTTGCAAGGCCAAATAAATATCTGAAAAAACATTTAAAAATTACATGGCATTATTCATTATTTCATTCTGTATGGTAGAACTCAGCAACTTAAATTTGCCAGTTATGACTAAAAAAGCCAGTCCCTTGGCTTTCATATTTCCTCCATCAATGAGCTGAATGCCATGAGGTATTATCTTTACCCTCCAATCAGTGACCTGTGGCTTTAATTCCTCATTCCTCTTATATTTGATAAACATTACAGGCTAGTTTCATGTTCTTAGCTAACTGTTGAGTAATGAGCAGGTGGAATATTACTGTAGGAGAAGTAGTAGCAGAAAGACAGAATTTACCCACTGCTCTTACTATCAATAACTTTGCATTCCTGTTTTTTCATAAAATGTTCTTTAAACAAGCCTATTTATGTGTGACTCACACGTGGAAAACACCATGGGCTTAAATAATGCCTAGCAATTAACTTCCCTTCTCTCCCCCTCCAATTTTATTCATGTCATATTTGTTAAGAACTCATTAAATGAGAAACATTGATTTTTGAAAGCGAGTGTTATCATTGCCTGTCATTACACTGCTGCTTTGAAAATGGTGCATTGACAATCCAGGGTTTGTAGCAGTATTGTGCTGCTGGTTTGGAAAATATTTGTGTGGGATGCAGCAGCACAAGGCTTTTGTGCCTGACATGAGCATGAGGTGCCCTGAGGGGCTGCAGCAGCGCAGGGATTCCTCCTTGGGCTGAAGCGCTGACAGCTCAAACATTGCTTTTCATAAGGCCATGTAGCAAAGGAGGGTGGGCAATGATCTGGCAACAAGTGTTTCTGAGGATCTCAGCCTTCAGCTGGGCTGCTCTTGTGTTTTTCCCTTTGTCTTGCCCACACAAATTTACTCAATTACCCCCTTTTATTGTGCGGCTGTATGAACACGTCTTGTGCTCAAAGTACTTTGTCCTCCCAGCTCGAGGTGCTGTTGGAGCAATTGAACTATAAAACTTATGTCAGGTCACAACATTTTGGTGAAGATCAGCAAAAAGAGTGACAGGGATGGCACAGTCCCCATGCCCAGTGTGGCACTGCCAGACAGATGGTCTGTCTGAGCTATGAGGAGGGGTTTTTCACAGTGCGACATAGGCACTGGAATTTATGAGAACACTTTGAATTTGGGGTGTACTTCAGTAGAGTTACTACCATCTCTTTTGGCTTTGGGTCAGGACCCGCAGAGGAGGACAAAGAGCATGCCAGTAGGAAGCCCCACCTGAGAAGTCGGAGGCATTGGTGATGCCAGCTAATGCACCGGGGGTGGTTTTGAGGCAAATGGGGGGCCCTGAAAATGCCTTTCCAACTTGGCAATCCCCAGGGCTTATCCATCCTGCAAGTTTGCAGACAGCAACCTCCACACGAAAAAATTCCCTCAAGAAGCGGCTGTTTCTGTACTGTGCTGGCGCACCGTGTTGTGCCTGGGAGCCTTGATCTCTGGCTGGAGCCCCTAAGGCTAGCGTGACGCTCAGAACTAACATTATCCACAACGGATGTTTCCTAAAATCAAGGACTGTGGCATAAAGCACTGCTGACACATTTATCTGACCTGAATATCATCGCTCTTATTAAAATGAAATAGAGCAACTCTGAGATTAACCTGCAAGTAGAGCTAACAAAATGACAATTCATAATGATTCTCACATTCCTTCAACAGAAAAAACTGCTTAGACAATCTAATGGATGAAGATGAGAAAGACAGGGCAAAGAGGTGAGCATTTTTCTTTTATAACTCTCTGTTTAACTTATGATGAGCTTGATACTGTTTGTTGCTGCAGAAGCTGTTTTATCCATGATCAATTAATCAAAAAAATACAGCCAAGCACCACTTGAAAAACTGCCATGTCACAGATTCCTGTTCTTGGCTACCCTTTACAAAGAAAATAACGTAGCAATGTTTTCTGTGGAAAATGTCAAAAAAGCATTGATCATTTTCTTCACATTACTGCACAACATGAGAACTGGAGAACCAACAACATACTCCTGCCACTATAATACATCATCTGAGCTTCCCGAGTGTATAAAAAAACGCGGGGTTTTTTTACAGGGTACATTTTGCAAAAGATAAAGAACGAAAAAACTGGGGGTTCTTATGGTGGCCCTTTATTCATCAATGCCTATCTCACAGTGATAAAAACACCCAGAAGTTACCTTCAGAGCAGAGAAAGACCACAGAAAGTGCTTGTGACAGCCATAAATAGGCACAAACCTTCATTCACATACATTCTGCACTCCATCATCAAGTCCCGGTTGGCAGGAAATTGTTGTGAACACTTAGTGGGGAGGGAAAAAGTGTGTTTCAAGGCAGAAGACCCATGGCAGTAAAACTCCTAATAACTGTCAGATCTGACTGGCATCTGCAGAAAAGCTGTTTGGAAGCATTTGAGGTGGATATTTTTCTGGACGTGTTATCAATACCGCAATTTAATTGCTTTAGAGGGAGCCATGGATTGCACACCTCTTTCCCCTTGGTTCCCCTCTAATGAGAGTATTGCCAGTCCAGGCACAACTAGTTGATCCAGTTTCATCTCTTTTGATTCCGACACTGCTTCTTTCCTCCCTGCAGCTTTTTCTCCCCAATATAGGTCAGCACAGGCTGCAGCCAAGCTCAACCGTTTCCCTTTGCTTCCTCTTCTTAATGTGTGTGTGCTCAGGCTGCAGAAGGCCTGCCTTTGCAATCAGGAGCAAAGTGCCAACCAACTGCCTCTCTTTAGGCCTGAAAGGGGTGCCCACTGAGGCCAGGGCAAAGAGATGGCTCTTCCAAGCTTCTCCATGCTCATCCTGCAGCACAGCGGGAGGTGTCACTCTTCCCCAGAGCCCCAGGGTCAGGGAAGGGGGAAGAAGGGGAAGGAAGCCCACCATAGATCATTGCTTCATATTCTTAAAGCCTGATTATCTTCAACATATCTGTGTGTTAATTGTGGGTGTTTTAAAAATGCATTAAATGAATCCATATAGGAAAAAATAGGCTCACACATATCCTCACTATCAACAATTGTCATCGCCATCTGGTATGGTTTTCATGCCATTTGTTCCTGGAGGGAATTTTTGTCGTACCCTGGGGCAGGACTCTATCAAGGTGGATAAAAAGGGATAACTTTGAAAATGAGAAAAGGAAATTGCTTCTTTAAATTGTAATTAAGTACATTTTGATTCTTATAAATAAGTCTGAATTTGAAATTAAGTTTGAAATCATGAGAGACTTCATGAAGGTCTAAGGTTATTACCTTATACTGAAATCACTCAGATTTATTTAAAAGGTACAGGTTTTCTTCCAAAGCTTTAAAGAGAGTCAGACTTGGGAGAAGCCATTTGCTGAACATCTTGCTGTTGTGTCTTGAAAACTTGGAACTCTCATCTGTCCTGTGCCTCAGGGGAAATGTTTTCTTTGTTTTCTTCTATTTGGTATAAGGACTGGGTCCCTCAGTGTTGAGAAACATGAGAAGAGATAAAAAAGCCAAGAAAATTGTTCTTTTCTTTAATTTTCTGTGGTGAAAGTAGGTGAGATTGGAAATTTCTAGATCTAACTCTTCAGGGATGGACCAGAAGCTGGGTTTCTCAGGTTAGACACACATACGCACACCATTTTACTGTCTGTTGCAATTTATTAGGCACATACAGGTTGTATTATACAGAAATTAGAAGAGGATCCATCTTCTCCCAAGGAGAGGCAGCTGTGCTCCCAGCTCTTTGCTAAGTGTTTAGTATTTGGCCAAGACATAGAGCTCATCCTTTGGGAGACTGGTTACTTTGAGCCCCATTCTGCATCACCTGACTCCCTAAGGTACTACTTCACTCCAAAGCTCCAAGGGCTAAAATGTGGATATGATGACACCACACTTGTGGGCACTGAAGACCTCTTTGACATCTTCTGGAGATCAGAAACCATAATTTCATTTTCAATTCTTTGATCCTAGACGAGGTTTATTTTGGTTTATAGATTTATTATTTTAAAACAAAAAGTGTGCTTTGTGCACTTTTTGCTTTGTTTACTTTTATTTTAGTTTAATTTAGTAGTTTTTGTTGGATTTTTTTTTTTTTTTGCAATTCATTGAATTCAAAATTCCAATCAAAACCGGCTTGAAGTAAGCCATGAGAAAGCACTTCATAAATGGATAAGGCCACTTGCCTTTTTCCACTCCGTGAAGAGTAAATTTAAGAATGAAAGTATGTGGTACAATTACTTCCTTTGTTGCATATGTAACATATCCCACTGGGCAGCAAAAAGAAATATGAAATTTAGTGTAAAGTCGTATTTCGTTGTAAATCACCAAGATGTAATGACTGCTAGTCAGCAGGTATCAGTGTCTCTTTAAGACGACAAGCAGCAAATATATAAGAGAATAAAAATGGCTGTTTATAACACATGTTAAATTGGTGATTTTGACCATTCTGAATTCAGGCTGTCCTGTATTGCCTTTAGCTGTATTCACTAAAAAGCCACATTTTATTCATACTGTGCCTCTTTCTTCCCCTTGGATATGCTGTTTTGTTTTTTTCTTGGAGTAGTGAAGAGAGAGCAGAACTGGGACAAATAGTATGGAATTAAGACAGGGACTGTTTTGGCTTACTGTAAATTATGGGCCCTAGCAGGCGTATTATTTCCAAGCCTAGGAAATAATCTTCCAAGGGAAGTGATGAAAACTGCATTATTTAACACATTTACAACTGGACTGAACAAAGCATTTGCAATTGTTCAGGGATAGTTTTTCTCCCTTTTTCCCTCCCCATTTTTCCTGATTTTTTCCTTTTAAAGATTTTACTGTGGTCATCAATTCAGATTTTGGTAGAGTTGTTTCCACTAGAGGAGTTTTTGTATTTCCTTTGTGAACAAAATGTCAAGTGTTAAAAATAGTTATTTTATATTTTAGAAAATGCAACACTTTCCCTATAGATGGTTGGTGTTTTATTTTATTTTCAGGGCAGGAGATCAAGACCCTTTAAGCTTAAAATGAGCTGAGGATTGAATAAAGAGGAAGTAAAATGTTGATGTTCTTAACATCCCCTTGAACTGTACAGAAATAGGAAAAGGCTGGAGCTTTTCACATCTTGTTCTGACAGCCTTTTGCACTGTAATAAGAACAGGCTGAAATCAGTCAGGCGGTATCCACCCAATCTCTTGTGTTCAAAGCTGTAAAATAATCAAGTGTTGGCTTCTATCCAATGTATCTCCAAGTGTGTTCAGGGTTGAGAGCAAGACAAACAAAAATTACCCCTCTGTCAGTAGTAACATCCAGAAGCCTCTGCAGTGATTTCTCTGCTAGAGTTTATTGCCATCCTAGTCCTTAGAGGGGATGTAAATGCTGGGCTAAATTCTGCTCTGATTTTCAGTAGCATGCATCCAGAGCTTATGAGGAACGGCAAGGTTAGCTGGGACTAAGAATCTCAGAGTGAGAACTGGCCTCTTGGCTTTTCTTTCCTGTCTACATGTAACCAGATTTTTAGATCTTTACGTCATTAACAAAGCAAATCTTGTTTGCTTGAGGACCTTTCAGAAGAACAAACACAAACTTTCTGGGTTATATTTATCTGTACTTTCACATGGCTACAGAAGTTGGGGTGATAAGCTCCAAGTAGAATGATTGTTGTATTCATGGGAGCAATTCAGAAAATACTTTCTTGTATATAGGTTGACATACAATTTAAAAAAAAAAAAATCAAGTGCCCACACTGAAAAGATTATCAACAACCGTAATGACAGTATTGTTGTGGTGCCAAAACACCCCAAATGAAATCAGATCCTTTCTTCCTATGAGCTTTTCATACACAACAGCAGAAGCAGGCTTTCTCTGAGGAGTTTGTAAGCTAAGCAGACAAGACTGGCAAAGAAAGCTGCAGCACTTCTCAGCCCCCAGAACGAGTACCCCACATGCAGTCCATGCTGGGTGGGATAAGACATGCTGGATGCCCTCCCTCCTGTTTGCCCGTGTCACCTTGGAAAGGAGACTGAAGTAGGTGACATATGAACTAGATGGGAGCTGCAGCAACCTCTACTCAGATCCCTGATCTTAATGACTGGGAGACAACAGCCTGATTCCTCACTATAAGCCAGCCTGGAGGTAACCAGAGGACCTGTAACCGAAGCAGGCTGGTCCCTCTAGATGGACATAGCTCCAGTGCAATGGCTGAACTGCAGGACTTGGGTCCCTCTCTCCTGTTAGGACTGTACAGATGAGCATGACCCATAGTTTTACTAGTCCCCACTCTTCTTTATGGGTGATTTTAGTGTTGTCACAGTATTCTTATTTCTTCTGGCTCCAAGTGCCTCCTCAGAGTCTGTATGTACTTTCAAGATTCTGTGCATGCTTAGAAGATGAGCAGAGCTCCTTCACCTACAGGCTTAAGGCCATCCTGATGTAGACAGAGTGTCCAGCAGCAGCACAGATGGGCAAGCCTCCATCTCCCCACTGGACTATAAAGGGAGCTCAAAGACAACAGCAGGAGGTGGGAAGAGTTGCCTCCTATTTGTCTCTGCAGCTTTGCTGGAGGCCAGTGTCGATCTTCATGTGAGGCACACAGCAAGTTAGTTTCTGTGTGTGTATGTGGCAAAGAGCAGGCACATGATGATTTTTTCTCTTGGTCATCCTTTTTTTTCCCTGGTCCACAGGGCTTCACGTAACAAGTCTGAGAAGAAGAGGCGTGATCAGTTCAATGTTCTCATCAAAGAGCTCAGCTCCATGCTTCCAGGCAACACTCGCAAAATGGACAAAACTACCGTGCTGGAAAAAGTCATCGGCTTTCTGCAGAAACACAACGGTAAGATTTACTGCAGCTCTTCATGTGCTTGCCAGACAGTTACTACAATGTCCTGTTTCCTTCAGTGATTATCAGAATGGCTCAAGGGGCCTAAAAGTCCCAACATAAGGTTGGGAGTTTTTTTCTTTCCCATCAGAAAAGATCATTTGCAGGCATTGTGCTGCCCAGATCCATCTCCTTGACTACTCTTCTAACTGAGGATGACTCTCAACCTGCTAGAGAAGGGGTGAATGGCAGGAACCGAGGGAAGGAGGGCAGCAGTGCCCTGCAGCACGCATGAAGAAGAAAGACACCTAGAACAAGAGAGATCTGGGGCTAGAGGCAAGAGTCCCTTCCTTGAAACCTGCAATATTGTGAGCAGAAGAACAAAGCATTCACCCCAGCTTCTCTACAGAAAAATACAGGGAAGCAGTCTGCTGAGCCGCCCTGCTCCTCCTCAGTGGACTGTGTAGGACTCAATTCTCCAGTGAGCAGAAAACTTAGACCAGAAAGGGCCCAATTTTTGAAGTCAGCTTCAGCAAATTACATCCACAGACAGCTGACGTGCTTCACCCAGCGTGTGCAAGCAGGAGCTGCATCGCAGCATTCAGCTGCAGTGGTAAAGTTCAGCCTTAGAAGGCCAGGAATTTATTTTTTAATGCACAGAGCAGTGACAGTTGAGTGCTTTAGAAATGTACCCTCAGAGAGGGCAGAGGAGATTTCTGACCCTGCTGATTTAATCTGCTTGGTCTAGTTTCTAGTCAGTGAGAGGAATGTGTGCTGTGGGCTCCCTGAGGCATGGACATCCACCAGCAGCGGACAATAGAAACACTTCTCCCTTACAAATCAGGGCACTGGTTTAAAATGGGGCTCCCTTGCTCTGTCCCTGTGAGGAAAAGGCTTTGGTGAGTGACCAAGGGGAACATCCCTGGTCCCACAAAGCAGAAAGGGATCTCATGAGCCAATGCACTGCATTGCCTAGCTCACCTTTGCTCATCCAGCATCACACAGAGCTCACTGGAGAGCTCTGGGTGAAATGGAAGAGACCATAAAAATTCTTATATAATGACTCCCAACATAACGGAGTCACCAGTGTCAGACTTACTGAGGAAATAATTATAGTGGTTCTGTTGTTAGAGCACAGGTTTGCCTTAAATGAATTTTTGCCACAGACAAGATGATTTCATACAGGAGGGCATGACTAGGACATCTCAAAGTTTAATAATTGTATATACCTATTAAAAAATGACAGTAATAACATATGGGGGTTTTTTTAGCTGCCTAAGGCAGAGTAAAGGAGAATGTGAACATGCTCAATCATAAAGTCAAGCAAAGAACAATCACACAAGATCTGAATAAATGTAGATAAGTGTAGCTGATAGCCCAAATGATTTACTGCAAAAGGCACTTCATTTCTGGAAGAACCTAGGTAAAAGAAAGCTAGCAGTCACAAATCCTTGCACAGTAATTGGGTCAAAATGTGACTGGGTTTTGTGCACTTGCTAAAAAAAGCAAATGTTATCTATTTTTAAACCAGATTAGTAGTCACACAATATAATACAAAGCATCAGCGTTTTAAAATGTTATCTTCAGCATACTTTGGATCTGGTTCATTCAATCATATTTCCTTTTCATTTAGTAGGTTAAACCAAGATTTTAGTCATAACAGAGGAGGAGGTCAGTTTTCAATTGTTTTTTTTTTAGTTCATAAACAGCCTCCTTATTCATAATCCACAGAAGCTCCTAAATCTCACGTAATTCTTTTAACAGTTGCTGTTTCATGTATATCAACTTTTCCAAGCTACAGATCTGCTGAGAGTACCCTATATTCTGAAACTATAGAATAAAAATCTGTCAGGCTGATCTCTCTTTTTCCTTAGTCTTGTTTTGAACCTCCACGTAGGATCATGGGGGCTGTGGAGAGCCGCCGTGCTATCCATGACAGCCCCCAGCAGTGCAGAAAGTGAGTTGAACAAGCTGGTAGAAGCAGGCAGCTGCATTTCCACTAATAAAGCCTGAACGGAGGCTTTGATTTCTTTCTAGGCAATGATATGCACAGGCACTGGTATAAATTTGCTGCCTTTAATATCATTTAGCCATTTGCATTTATCTGGCCAGTTTGCCTATGTTCTTCAAATGGGGAGCGTTGGACACTATCTGTTCTGAAAGTGTTAATCAGTAGGATTAATTAGCAGGCAGCACCAAAAGAAGACAGGCAGTGCTCAGCATCCCCTCACTACTAGAGCTGAATAAGGGAGGACTCTTGGACAAGCAAAGAGAGAAGTGAACAAAACCAGCTCAGGTCTCTAAATTTCATGATCTGTTGCCCATAACCCTATCTGACTTGGGTACAGCTAATGTGAGTGGTTGTTTTTGAAGGAAATGGCTCACCATGGTGCATCCGTTTACACCCAGTGTGGCTTTCAGTTTGAGTGTGAAGATGTGATTTGTTAGCCCAGTGTGCCTCTACCCTCCATGAAAAGCTCTTGGGGAACGAGCATTCTCCGACTGCTCTGGGGCTAAGACTGGCCAACAGCAAGGCAAAACCCCATGGTGTCTGACAGCACAGGAGGCCCTCTCCTCCAGATAGAGTTTGGGATGAGATGCTGGTGCTCCATTCCCTCTCCTGCACTGCTATACACTGTGGGGCTGGCAGTAGGCATGGGAGAGAGTGGGGGCAGTATCATCGGTGTAAGGCTGCTGCAAACATTCATGTTTCACACACATTTTGGAGAGCAGAGCAATAGTTCTGCTGTTCGGGGTCACAGCCCTCTGGGGCAGCTCCAAAGGAGTTTTCTTGCTGCTCCCTATTTGGCAGAGGAGCTGTAGGCTGAACCCTAGCTGTCTGGCACCCTAATTTTGAAGCTGTAAGTTGTAAGTATCAATTTGACACGTGCTAATCTTTGCCTTGATTTTACTTTCATGCAAAGTGGTCTTATCTTTAGATCAATAACCAAGTAAGGCTGCTTGAGGCCAACGGCTATGAGAATACAGACTCCCACTGAAGTCAGTTCAAGGTGAGCTGAGTAAAACATGAGGAAAACATTTCAAGATTGGGCCCAGTTTAGATAGCCATTACTGTCTCTGTATGTAAACCCATGCTTGAAAGCTGCAATTTGTTGAACATGAATATGATTTCTATCTTTTCATAGCAACTCATATATTGTCTTACAAGATACAAGTTTCTTTGAATTTAAAAAATTCAAATGTTTTATTTGTCTAGAAGTCTCAGCACAGACGGAGATTTCTGAAATTCAGCAGGATTGGAAGCCTTCATTTCTCAGCAACGAAGAATTCACCCAGCTGATGTTGGAGGTGAACATGCATATATACTGTTCCTAATTTTGTCTAGCAGTCATGGAAATGCCCATGCATCTAGAATAAAATGTCATCTGCCGTTCCGAAAGAGGAGGTTTCAGGTATTGCTGTATTTGACTGTCAAGCAGAGCTGTCTCTGGGGCAAGGGATTAGAGTCCCTACATCTTTTCACTCTCGGCGGTGCCATCGCACCGTGCTGCCACAGCCCTCAGCACTGCTCAGGGACTCCCAAGAAATGCGTTCGAGTGGAGGGATCCAAATCAGAGGTTACATTTTAGTTTTACAATCAGAGGTGAGGAAAAGGGCACACAGCAGCTTTTTCTCCTGTTCTTGGAAGGCGTTACTGTTACCTAATATTTATGCAAGACTAGCACCTAAAAAGCAGCAGTGTCGCATCCCTCTACTGCTAGGTGCTGTACAAGCAGATAAAACCTGACAGCTCCTCTTGGTTTGATACAGTTAATACTTCCACTCTAATGCTTTCAAGGCCCTTATCAAACACTTTTCATTCTAACACGGAACAGGGTTATTTTGCAATGATAGTTTTTAAATTACTTTTAAATTATACCATAGGTGCTTTTAATGCTAGCTGGGATTTGAAGAGAGGTGACTCAATGGCATTTATGTAGGTTCAAGATGAAATGCAAATGAGCTGCTAAAATGCATTTTTTTCTCTCTCAATAATAGCTAGAACCTTCTTTAGCAAGGATCTTCTCCCATACTAAACACATGGAGGTTGCATGGTCCCACAGTGTCCTTTGAGAACAAGCTTCTCTTCCTCCCACAAACAATGTGAATGTGGGATGCGATCAGGCTCTGGCAGCAGACAAGGAGGAGTGCAGGGGAGCAACTTCACCCACCAGGGGGTGGCACAAAGCCAGGGCATATTGCTGGCCCCAGGGGCTGGCAGTCCCTTGGCCCCTGTAGTTTGCTGTGATGAGGCTCCCCTGGTTCAGTGTTACGAGATGCCTTGCTTTCATTGCACTGAAAACCACCCATTCCCATCTCAGCGTGCAGGAACTTCACATACATAACTCCTTCAGCCTGCACTGAAATATTTCCTTCAGATAGCAGTAAATTGGCAGTTGTCTTGACTGGCTGGGCCTTTGTTGATTCTACTTGTATGCCACACAATTTTAGATTAAAACAATCGCTTTTAGTTTCCCAGCCTATAAATCACCTTCATGGTACTGTGATTTTCCATGCCCTTCAAGATAACATTGGGTATTGGGATGTCCTGTTGAGCTAGCTGTTCATCATTCTCTGCTTTTTTGCCTTTCTATTAATCTTATTTTATTAACATTTGGACAAGACCGCTTGAAGTTTTTCCCATCCTGTTATTAAAAGATGGGAAGGGTTTTTTCAAGCACTAATTCAAAAGAATCAGAGCATAATTGACTGCGGTGCTACATCAGCTTTCTTGAAAATGGCCTTTTCTTATTCCATTGAAAAGGCTGTCATCAAATTACATAAAAGTAGGTATTAGGCTCTGTTTGTTCGTGTAGAACTGTTGCAGTAGTTAAATCTTCGAAGGGGGATATGCCCTCTTAATGTTGAAAGGACCAGTTGTGAGTAAATAAAAATAGAATTTGTATGCATGCATTAACTTGATTTTGCCACAGAATTGTGATGTGAGTCACTTGGTACAATTTGCATTGGATATGAAATAAAGACTTGATTTGAAAAAAAAAATCCAACAACGTTCACCATAGTAACACGCACAATCCAGCTGCCTTGTAAAACCTCTGTTCTCTTCTACGGGTTAACAGCTATCCTGCTTTTTTAGAAAACAGCTTGAATGTACTACGCTAAGGAAAAACATATTCTCTGCACTTAGATTAACAAAATCAAACTAACTGTAGGAGCTGGAGGGTTTTCAGAGATGCTAAATACACTCTTCTACTGGGGTATAAGTTATTGACCTGCTTTTCAAAGGATTGTAGCACCAGCAGATTCCCATTGACTTAAATAGTTGTGGGTGCTCAGCATTCTCTGGAAAGAGGAGCATATGTTTGTGTCTTTATTCAAGGCTTTGTGTTTTCCTTTTTTTCTTTCCGTTTTGAAAAACAATTAGCATTTTCCAGTGCTCTCAGAATTCTTTTCCTTATTGAAGTCAGCAGGAGGGAAGGATGTGCTACGGCTCACAGGATCAACTGCTAGTCTGGCTTGGAGGCATGCCTGGGTTTGCAGTAAGGTTTTGTAACACCATGGCACCCTGATCAGGCTCTTTGCAGTACCCCTGTCTCCTGAACAGGTATCACCCCCGGAGTATAGTCAAACTCTGCTCTGATTCAGTTGTGCTTGCCATGCCCATACTGCTCGAATCCTGCAGGCAACACTGACTCCAGATAACCAGTGAACTGACAGGAAGGACCCAGACCTGATCCACTTGAAGGCTTCGGGAGCTTCATTAATGGGACTTCATTACAACGGGAAGGTTTTGATATATTCCCTGAGCACCTACTACTGAATCTTAATTTGGGGGGGAGGTTGCTGTAGATCTGGAAATCTACTTAGATTTAACTTTGAACAACATTTAGGTCAAAACTTTGCAACTCAGACTAAAGAAGAAACTAATTTTGAAGGTTAAATTGCTCCTGTGCAAAGGATGGGAATAAGGCTAATATTCCCCATCAGTGCTAGGAGTGAAGCAGCTTACCGCAAGGTGGGACTGAAGAAGAAACTGCAGAAGGGTGGAATGAGTAATCTAATACCATGACCTTTAAAATAAATCACTCAATTAAAACTCAGGCTAAGGATTATTTGATCATTTGCATTGCTTTTACTTACATGAAAGCCCAGCAATATACAATGTTACATTAATACAAACTGAGATTTATGGGGTTTGCAGAGAAGTACCATTTTGAGATAGGACTGCATCCTTTCATCATCCTTTGATATTTACACAGAGCTCAAATGTTCATTTTAATAACTTCCAAGGGATCCAGTCTTAGTCATTTTGCATTATTAAAATGTGTGATTAATTTAAAAACTGAGACATGAAATGTTCCTGTGAGCCCTTTGTTGCTTCAATAGTAGGTTTTACTAGACTACAAAGAGTGCTGTAAAAGTTAAATCAGACTGTAAAATCAGAGAATTACTGTTCTGCAACTTGAGATAACATTCCTACAACTCGATAACAATATGGTGCTGAAGTCAAACTGGTTTGATCAACACACAATGAGATGCCCTGTTTACACCGCTCATTCCTATTAAAGCATTCTCCACTTGTCTGTTTTCCTTAGGCATTAGATGGCTTCATTATAGCAGTAACCACGGGTGGAAGCATCATCTATGTGTCTGACAGCATCACACCTCTTCTAGGGCATTTACCGGTGAGTAATGCTGTCATTGGCTTTTCTACTACACACCGTAGGATCGGGCCCTGTGTTTTTAGAAGGAGATGTAAAAGGGTGGTGGTGGGGTTTTGTTTTCCTGGAAATGCAGTGGGGGGCTTTATCCCTGCATTATGGTGGCTGCTGCTGTTGATCGGCTCTGTTCTTTCTCCATCTGATTCATACCCTTCAGGTTTTTGTTGCTATGAGGCACTTTGGCTTGAATGGAAAAAGCTCTGCAGGAATACTCTGGACAAGGAAGAGACAGGGTGACCTGGCTGATCTTTTCCATCTCTAAGCTAGCAGAGAATAGCACCAGTGCCGCTCGCAGCCCGGCAAGGAGCTTGTTAAGGGCCTTATTCTGCTCCCAGGGAGGTAAAGGACAAAAACTCCATTGAATTCAGACCTAGCCAGGGGCTGCAGCAAAGCTCTTCCTGCAGCTCTGCTGTGCTTTCCCAAGGGGAGCACACCTTGCTCCAGGGAGGAGCGTCCAGCACATACAGCTTGTTTTATCTGCTGGCTGCTCGGTCTCACTGTGGGAGACACTCCTGTGTGTGCTAGCTTGGGCTGGGGGAGCAAGGGAGATGGACTGCTCCAAACCGTGTTCCTGTTGCTAAGGCTGCTCTAGGAGAAATGGCATAATAATTACGGTTTAATCCTCACACTCATTTTTAGCAGCTTGGTCTCAAATAAATACATGCCCAGGAGAAAAAAATAGCTGCCAAATCATTATTGTACCACCCCCCTGCCATGTTCTTAGGAAAATTGCAATTCTTTTTCTCTCATTTACTTTTTCGCCAAATACATGTTATGTTTTCCACCCAGACAAATGTATTTCACACACGCAACCTTGCTGTAATATGAACAAAAATTATTTTCTTCTGAAACGAAAGGAACTTGATGAAAGGCGGCAGCTCCTGGTATCATAGCAAGAATATTGCTATGCGACAACAGATTGAACCGAATCTATTTCAGTTTTCTCTAATCCACAATGGTTGAGCAAACTGACTATTTTCTGACATTTGCCTTCAAAGGCTGAGAGAATCTTGTCCGGCATTCAGGATCTTCATACACTTATCAATTTCCATGGAATCTGTTTTTCTTTCATGGCTTGGGGTTTTCATTGCTATCCCTTCCAAATATTGATTCTTACTGGAGATGCTCAGTCTTCTGTGGGGAAGTATTACTTTCCAGGAACTGACATTTCAGACCCTCTGCCTAAAACCTTAAGCCCAGGATGAACATGGATGGGTTCAGGTTCATAATTCCTGAGCTGGACCATCACAAACTAAATTGGTTTTCTCTCCTGAAGTCATGCCTTGTGTGATAATCTTGCACGGTATCCAGCTTGAAATGAGGACAGAGATGGGCATTATTTTTTAGTTGCCCAGAAGTAGCACATAGCAACCCAAGCCAGGGACCAACCTGCGGGGGCTTGAGGTGGAGCAGAAATTCCCACACACCTTATCAGAGCTGATGCAATGATGATGGTTAAAAACTGCTCCACCAGCACATGCCCGCAGAATGACTGGGTGCATCCCAGAAACCACAACTGAGCAAGGAATAAAAGCTTCTGCCTGCCCAAGGTTGGCATGTCGCTATGGCCATGGGTTGTTAGGTGCACACTGTTCATTGTAGTCCCATGCTTCCCTTTCCATATGTAATTTTTTAAGTTTTAAAACTAATTAGAGTGCTATCTGGAGAATCTGTGTGGCTCTTTTTGTTTACCTCCAGAATCTATTTGTGAGCTAAATGCAGACATGTTTGAGGGACAAAATACCAATTCTTTCTCCTCTGGGGCTGCAAGGGGAAAAAGTGCTCTGCAAATCTTCTGCTTTGAGTACTGAAAGGAAAGCAAAACTGAGCAGAATGTGGAGTAGGGCTCTCTGAGGGCCCTTATCAAGAAATCTGATGCATTTTCTTTCATTAAAATCATAAAAGACTCTGGTGCTGAGAACAAATATGTCCAAATCTCTTTAATACAGTTTCCCTAAGTTCCATGGAGCGTTTTCAAACACAAACTTCTTCTGTTGTAATTCTAAATAGTTTGTTTTTACAAGATCTGGAGGCTACTCTTAAGGTCAGTTGATGTAAAGAGAGGTTTAGCTCACACAGTAACATTGACTACAGTTGAAGTGAAGTGAGCTTCTGGAAATCTCGTCACAACTCACAGCATTTACCAGCCAGAGGGTCATCCCTGTCCGTTCTTGCCTGCTTTGCTGAGTGCAGCAGTTAAACACAGGCAGCGGAATCACTTATTTCCACGCTACAGGAGGAGATGTAGTTTTCTTATAGACATTGCTTGCCCATGGACTCAAGCAGAAGGTGCTGCATGAGCTCACAGACTAGGAGGGTGGTGTTCCTCTCACCCAGCTTTAGTCCCATAGCCAAGGTGTTTGCTCCTGCCCATATGGTGGTCCACAAGGGTTGGTGGGTGGGTGGCTGTGCAGAGGCAGAGCTGAGCTTCTCCTTGGTGGGTTTTTCTCCCCAGGTGTTCCCCCGTGAAGCTCAGGCAGCTGCTGTGCTGTGTTGGGCGCTATAGTTAAACATCAGGGTGGAAAAATCCAGGCCATAGCACCTTACAGTGTACAAAAGTTATATATGCTGTGTCACTGTTACAGGGTAGCAATGGGCATCACTGCGAGTTATACAGGTTGATAGAGGGACCAAATCCCAGTGCATGGCAGCACAGCTATCTTTCTTTTTTGGGTTGATGAGAAAAAAGCCTATATCATTTGCAGCCCTCCACCTTTCTATTCCCATAGTGGCTGTGCTTGCTCAGTTTCCCTGCTTTTTTCACCCGAAGCAGGAATAACTCATCATATTTGCTCCTTACCGCCTCCTAAAAGCAATGAAATGGTGAGGAAGGAGCTCCATTTTGGAGTACAGTTGTTTTGTTGAAACTGCACACATATTTTATCTCTGCATCAAATAATTGCAGAACTTGGTGTACTGTATTTAGAATGGGCCAGCATCGGCGTATGCAAAGGTGTTGTTTCTTTCCTGCCATAGCTATCAGGGGCAAATACTCAGAAGTTCGTGTTAGCAGGATCCATTGATTTGAAGGTGCAGAGTAGATTCCAAGCGTAGCTTGGCAGTATAAATATGCATTTACATAGTTCATCTAACCACTCTACCCACAGCCGCTGTAATTTATCCGCTTTGCCTGTCTCATTCAGCAATGCTTTGTGGCTGTGCCTGCCAGCAGGGCAGGACTGCCCACTGCAGAATAATTAGAATAATTAGACAAAGCTGCAAACTGGTCCTCTCCAACTGATGCATTTTTGTCTGTGATGATCAAATTTTGTCCATCTCTCCGCTCCCCTTTTTGCTATGGCACCAGATGTCTGCTGTTTGGGGCTGGTGCAGAATTAACTCTGAATAGCTTCCCTGGCATTTCCTACAGCTCCAGCGAGACTGGAGTGTTTGTTTCCTTCTCTCTGTTTGACCTGTTGATATATTCTTGATTGACACACTGATTCAAGAATATTGTTGGAGTCTTGATACGTACAACATCCAGACATTCTGTTCCATGTGCTGCTGCACAGGTGTGCCTAACCTGCCCACGAGGCAAGAGCTGTGAAACCCAGTAAGAAGTAGAAAAGATGGTACTTCTAACAGCATAAGTTCAAACCAAACACTACATTCTGAATATGGTACACGATGGCAGCAAAAATATAAATGAATTGCTGGTGCTCAGGGCAGGAGGTTGCTTTAAAGGGTATGCAGAACAGAAGTCTCCTGCAACTCCAACTGTAGGTGTAGGCCTCTGCAGCTACTACCTTGACGGAAAACACACTGCAGAACTGGTAATAGGTTTTGAATCAGAGCTTGGTCACAGTATGGAGACAAAAGGTAGTACATCCTTGGGTCAATGAAGAAGCAGTAGTGAGTCCAAGGAGAGGTGGCAGCTCACATCTAGTACTCCTGCAGTTACTGCTGAGTGAATGGGAGATTAATTAACCTTCATGAGACTTGTGTGAAACTGGTGGATAAGTATCATTATCTACCATTTACAGGTTGAAAGGTAATGAGAAAGAAAAATTCCTGCTCTGAGACAGTACCAAAAGCCTTGAACAGGACTAACCACTGTAGTTTCCCATGAGATGCTTCTTCTTCATATGTCCCAAATTGTATGAACAATGTACTTCATTTTGTATAAATAAATATATAAATTTGCATATATATGTAAAGTAATGTGTATGTCTAGAAAATAAATATAGATTATATAAATATAATTTATGAGATCTGTTTTTCTAAAGAGAAGAAGGACTTTTGCAGGTGTACTGAAGGTAGGCCTAAAGGGGACCTACGAGCAGTCTGGAGAAGAACTTTTTAGAAGGGCATGTAGGGATAGGACAAGGGTGAATAGCTTCAAGCTGGTACAGGGTAGATTTTGATCAGATACTAGGAAAAAATTCTTCACTGTGAGGCTGATGAGGCCCTGGCACAGGGTGCCCAGAGAAGCTGTGGCTGTCTCATCCCTGGCAGTGTTCGGCCAGGTCGGATGGGGCTTTGAGCAACTTGGTCTAGTGAATGGAAGGTGCCCCTGCCCATGGCAGAGGGCTGGAACTGGATGATATTTAAGGTTCCTTTCAACCCAAACCATTCTATGATTCTATGTGTGTATATTTATACATAGTTATACATACGTATATAAGCCTAATCACATACTGTATCAGTAGGATGCATATTAATAAGGTATACACTAAAGTCACAATAATTTTCAAGTATTCTTAATAAAAGGAATATTCAAGTGTAACAAGTGCATGTAATAAATACTTTAAACTGAATAATCTAAAGTGATATATTATCGCATCAAGATAAGTGTATAAAGCATAGCACTCTGATTTTCAAAGTATATTTGATACATTTCATTACCCTAAACAGGAATTCCATTCAGAACAGCAGGCATGGTGGAAAGGAGAGGGAAACCAAAGTGCAATCTTAAGTTAATACATAGGTAAATTATTGTGATTAATAACTTGCCAGTCTCATACAGGGCTAACACATTTTCAACACGACTGTACAGTCTGACAGGAGCTGCTCTGATGACACATGAAGCTGTGTCAGTGTGCCAGCTCAGCCTGAGGTAGTCATAAGTGGGATGGATGTAAGTCAATGCTATCAGAGGGTCACTTTATCTGATGACTTCCTTCCAGATATGCTCTTCTGGCATTAAGTTAGTTACCATGCTGAACACAGTGAGACCTTCCTCTTGGCAACCCTGTGACTGACTCTTTGTCTTCTCCATCCTGGGCCAGTCATGGCCTTTTGCATAAGCCCATCTCCTCTTTCCATTCCCAAATCTCAGTACATAGATTTCAGATGGGTTCAGGTTCATGTCAGCTAACCATGGCGCTGGAGACACCCAGGCATTCAGCTGATGGCTGGCCAGAGGGCTTGTGCCAATGCCACCATGAAGTCCCCCTCCCTGGGGACAAATTACTGCTGCTGCAAAGCCATGTCCAGAGTATGGAGTCTCCTTCTCCCTGCTCTCACCTGCCAGGATGCTGGAAATGGGGACCAATGGCTGCTGCTTCAAGGGCGCTTCCCAGAAGCTGAGACGGCTCCCTAAGGGAAGGACTGGATCCGGAACTGATCTGGCTCTTAGGTCCGGTGGCCCAGAGTGACCCCCCCTGCTCCTGCTAGTCAGGGTTTGCCATGGAGAGCTCAAGCTCCAGGGATCCAAGACAGGCCTGTGCATGGAGCCAGTGAGCAGTATGGGGAGCCAGGCACCCATTCTCCAGCTCACTCCCAGGTTTCATTATTTAATTGTATGGATATACCTGATGCATCTGATGGTCTCTGGCAAACATTAGAGGAGCATCACTGAGTGCTGAGAATTAAGCTGAGAACTGGCCCACAGAGAAGTGGCTGCTCTGTTTGCCCAGCAGTTTCCTCCGTTTTAGACTTTGTCAGGAGTCCCTGGAAACCAGTGGGAAAGCTGCAGTCGACTGCCAGAGGCTTCGTATCCACATTGCTGTGCATCTCTGCAAGCGTTGCTCGTTGTGATATTTCTGTTTTTCTCAAAGGTCCTTTTTCTTTGCAGTGTGATGTCTTGGATCAGAACTTGCTAAATTTCCTCCCAGAACAAGAGCATTCAGAAATTTATAAGATGTTATCTTCTTGTATGCTTATGACGGATTCTGCCTCATCGGACTACCTAAAAAGTAAGTTTTATTTTATCTTTCCCAGTAAATGAAAAAGCAGGGGCAGGATAAAAATCTTCTCTCAGAAAGAGTTTCTTATATGATGTGCACTATAAAACTTAGGTTCATAGCCTTTAAAAAAGATCTTGACACCTGGAATGACCCTTTGGTTCTATTTTTAAATGAAATTCATCACCTTTATTTTACTAGGCTAAGACTACTTGCAGTTATGTTAATTATTGAATATCGTATCTTTTGAGACAGCTGAGGAAAATAGGTTAGCTGATGGAAACTGAGAGTTTTTGTGAGACAAATCACATCTTAATTGATATTTCAGTCTGTTCGAGTAAGATGCTGTTCAGAGGTATGCTAATGTGGCATACCTTTGGTTTGCATTCTAGTTGAAAAGTATCTGTAAAATCACTGTAATTATTTTCAAACGAAATTTGGTTTTCTTAAAAACGCTTTTATTTGCCTCATCCCTATTCCCTTTAGGAGGTGAGATATAGGAAATCTGAAAACACACGGTAATGTAAGACGTACAGCTGCTTAACCTACTGTATATATAAAACCTGCAGCTGATCACTAATATGCCAAAGTTAATTTAATAGATATTTTGAGGTAATTAGGCATAGTTTTCCAACAGAAGATGTAGAGCAGCTGTGAGTCATGAGAAGCCTAAATAGAAAAAAATGCTATAAATGAAGGATCCGGTTCTCTCCTTCACTACAGCGATGCTATGGCAGTAGTGGAGGTGGTGTAAGACAAGGGCAAGTTATCCACAAAGGCTGTCCCTGAGCTGTGGGCAGACCTGTGCACAGCCCTGAAGAACCTGCACCCCTGCAAAGTGATTCCATGTAGACGCTGATCCTGCCATGTATAGCGTGTAGCACAATGGTGTAGAGGACTCTGAGTGGTAACAAGCTGCTCTTGTGCTGCCAGTTGCAAGATTGGGGTTGGAAGACACCAGTGGTTGTGTTTAGCTTAAATAGCATATTTATTTCTTCTTCTTCTTCTTTTAACAATCCAGCTGACAATGAACTAGAGTTTTATTGTCATCTTCTGAGAGGAAGTTTGAACCCAAAGGAATTTCCAACATATGAATACATAAAATTTGTAGGAAATTTTCGGTCTTACAGCAATGGTAAGCTTTAATTGTTGTATAAATGTTACTTTAGCTGTGTAAAATAAAATATCAGTATTGCTCCATTGAACAAGACAGGCTTTTAACTGAAAGGACTATTTTTAATGTTATGGGGTAAATTCTGCTTCACATGGATCTCACTGCTGATTTGCCATAGTTGGACAAACACCTATGAAGAGTGAAACTGTGTTAGTTGCTTTTGTTACTGCCCTTCACTTGTTAGCAGTGATCCTTTGACTCTGCATAAGTTTGCAAATAATGGCAGGTTCAGAGGAGTGTTTGCGCTCACTAATACTGTGTGCTAAGACTCTACCTATTAACTAAATAATAAGCTTGCTACCTTATCTGCTGGCTTACATTAAATGTTAAGTTCTGTGCCAGAACTGACAATCTACCAAATCTGCCCTCTCACCCTGCTCTGCAACCTACATTGTAATGGAGTGCCTGCACGCACAGCTCTGCACTGTGGTGAGGGGTCCCCTGCCACTGGCATCGGAGTGTCTGAGGACCCTTCCACCTACCTCCTTCTTCAGATGCCATTTTACATTCCTCTCCAGCACTGCAGAACCCAATACCCTCAAAAAGGGAAAGAAATGCAGTCAGCATAGTCGCTGGTGCGCCACAGCCTGTCTGAGGGATGCAGGGCATATTTCCACCTCGCCCATTCCTAACAAACAGATTGCTGCATGGCCATTAGTGTCGGAAATAAAATACCCTTTTATTACTTTCCCTTCCCCTGCCTGCCCAAGTTTGCTTTAGTTACTTGCCTGATTGAACTCCAGAGTGGCATTTCCAAAGTTGCTGGTATTGTTCCAAATAGGTCATCCTCAGCAAAAAAAATTCCCCACCGTGCTTTCCAAAAACCACACGCCACACTGCGAGAAAATAAGTCCCTGTCCCCATTTAACTTTCTGCTCTTGCTCCACATGACTAGAATAGAAACCTACGTGCAGTATGGAGATATGTATTTCTTGTTTGGTGCCATCTGATTTGAAGCTTTATTTGTAATAAGAAATGTAACTGCCTGTATGCTTTCTAGTTTGAATGAAGTGAAATGCGGCTGCCTGACAGACGCGCACACCAAGCTGTTCTGTTTTCTAGAGCAGAAACTGGCTTTCAGGTGCTGACTCATAAGGATACATTTCTACCAGGGGAATTTCTGATCCATTTTCTTCAAGGATTTTTCAGCCTTTTATTTTGGCATGACCTTAATATTGCCTTTTTACCTGTTAGGATTTAATATTCCAGCATTTGTATGAGTGGCTATTACTCAGAAGAAAGATAAAACTTGCATTAAAGGTATCTTCCCTAGCTTGATGCATATAAATTAAATGGGAACATATTGATTTCAGGAGACACCAAATCATTTTCCAAAGACCCCAGCTTATAGCTTTCAAGTAAGACATGTGCTTTCTGCTTCGATATTTTTTCCTCTGTGACACCTTTTTCTAAATCTTCCACCTTATTTTGTCTCTTCTACTTTCTTCCCATCTCTGCTGCATTCAGGCCCTCTGTTTAACAGGGAGGGGATAGCCCTTGCCCCTGGTGTGTGAGATGGTGCCTTCCTGGCCCCATTCCCATTTCCCCATCGCAGAACCCAACAGCTTACCCATCCTGACTTTAGATTCCTGAGTTCAGTGCAGAGCCTGCTGCAAATACTTATTCATCAGTGCATCCCCAGCACTGCTCCCCCTTGGCTGGGGGACATCCCCATAGCCCCCTCTGTCTCCAACGCCCAGCACCCTGGCTTCTAATCCAGCCACAAAAGCACCTCCCAGTAAAGGTGGAAGCAAGTGCACTAGAGTCGTGATTTCGCAGCAGTCACCTCTGTTTGCTCGGGGGCTGATAACCTTGGGCCAAGGGCAGAGCGAGCAGCCAGAGGAGGGTGCAGATCTCCAAAGTGGCTGTTGTTAGCTCCACTGGGCTTCTCGCATCAGTCAGCTGCACCCTGAGCAAGGCGTGGGGGCATCAGCTCAAGTGAGCAACATACGAATGCATCTGCCCCTTGGGCAGCTTTACAGCCCCAGGCCTGGGGGCAAGGAGCTGTGCTTTGACAAGGGGACTTGCAGCATGGACATCCTTGAGCATCTCAAGGACACAGCGATGGGCTGGGTTCCCACCTCTGCTTGGCTCCTCACATCCCAAGACACCCTGTTATCAGGCACTGTCCCCCCAGCCAGTGCACCTCCCAGACCTGCCAGTAATTTCTCTCTTCTTCCTTCCATGAAATAAATACCCATTCTCCAGCCATCCCCCCTCTAGGTGTGAGGCCAAGCGGGTGAGAAAGACAGCAGTGGGAAGGGTGATGGTGGAGACACATATCACTTGCAGGGCAGCACTCTTCCTATGTGCGTAGGATTAGCTGGCCCCAAATCCTGCTTTTTGGAGGTGTTTGTGAAGGAAGGAGGCTAAGCTGAAGATAAAAAAGAGTTAGCTGGGGGAGAAAGACAGAAATTGCAAATTAAGCTTAATTAGCAGGAGACGTTCCTTATGAATGTATTCAAGAATGTTTTTCCCTGTAGCTATTCACAGCAGTGGAAGTGTGATCATGTTTTTACACATGGGAGACTGATACAGGATGTTCTTCTCTAAATACAAATCTCTGCTTTTTAACCACCCAATCCTACCTTTGTTTCCAGTGGTTTGCTGAGTGTACTCTGAGGCTGCCCTGCCTGTACATTCCTGCTGCAGGAACACCAGAGCCTCTGTGGCTGGGGAAACTCTTTTATCCCTGGTCAGGCTGTATCCCATCAGGATACTTTACTATGCTGTTCTCATTAATTTAGAGTCATGGCAGTGACAGTCCTAACACCTCACTTAACCTTCACTAATGTTTTGAAGAACTGGTAGGTCTGTTTTTGCCCTCTTTAACAGAAATGTCATTAGCTTTATTCTACTCCCACATAACCTTTTACATAATTTCCCGTGAATTATCATCTTTTTAGACTCATTTTACTATTGTTCATTGCTCACGTAATGGTGGTGCCTGGGGGAAGGGGGTCATGAATGCTGCAGTCCCAGTCACCTCGCCTCCTCCTGTCTTCCTTCATATTTTCTCCATTGATCACATTGTACCTTATGGCCAAGAACATCATATAGGGATGGGTTTGAATGGATTAATTTGAAGGATTGAGGCTTAGAAAGCCAGTTAGGGGCTTAACTGCTCTCCCTAACTTTAGTTAGAGCCCTGGGGCTTTAAAGGGCATTGTACTGAGACGCCAAAGAGATTTTTTTGTCTGCTAAAGTAGAACAAATACCTGATACCTACCAAGGTGACTTGTCACCAGGATTGCTGTCAAGGAGCCAGATCATGCATAACCTACCTCAAACCCAGGCTACTCCCTGAGAGGAGCATTCACTGGCATCCTCCAGATCCCAGAAGGTGCAGGGAGATGCATGTGCAGCCCCAGAAATTGCCTGGGAAAGTTCACATAGGTGACGGCATGTGTTCAGTCTTTCGGAAGATCAGTGTCCCTAGAGCTCCTGGGCTCAGCTATAGCTGGAGGCAAGAGGAGCTGTACAGCCCGGTGCCAGGGTTAGCAAGAGGGTCCCCTCTTGGCCTGGTCCCAGGGATGGTGTGCAGGAAGCTGTGCTCCGTAAACCCTGCTACAAGGACATTTCTGCTGCTGTATCTACAACAGGGATGTGACATGAGCCGCCTGCACATGAGCAAAGCCCGCTTGAATTAGTGTGCCCAAGCAAGAGCAGCCAACTGGAGAAAACAGCAAAGTGAGCTATGTGGAGTGACTGCATGAGTCACTGGCTGTGCTAAATCAAATACAGGAGATTTGATTTTGCATTTGGGAGGATTATATAATCGTCATTAATTACACTTCCATGAGAAAAGCAGGACTGTAGCCTGACGTGAAGAATCAATGGTCCCTTGAGAGAAGAGGAGTGGCCCACGGGCCACTCAGTACAGGAAAGTGGAGTTCCCTCTTTGTTTCTGTGAGACATCCCTACTTGCTCTTAGAGCATAAACTTTTGGGGGTTTTATTTGCAAATAGGAACTCTTTCTAATATTTTTATGTATTTCAGGTTCTGGTCCTGTAGTCCAGATTTTAACAAGACAGATGAATGTATGCAAACATCTGAGGCAGCCAAGTGCCATCACTGTACCTGTTGACCTGTAGTGCCTGATAAGGGACAGAGTCATGTCAGCATCACCTATGAATAATGCAGTGGCTCCCATCCAGTCTTGCCCGAGGGCTGATGGGGGGGCGCAAGTAATAAAGGCAACCCTCAAAAAAATCCAAGAAATACATAGCTCACAGTATAAAATGTCAAATTAAGTGAGAACAGATTATTTTACAAAGCTGCTTAATAGCTTACTCTGATAAGAAAAGATAAGGTGGGCTGGATTTATCCCTCTTGTGAAAATTGTTTGTACGTTTGTAAACAGAAAAAGATCTCTCATAATGATATAACCAAATATTGGCTTTGGTATCCTATTTCTGAGGTGACACACTTGCTTAAAAACTCCTGAAACAGACAGAGCCAGAGTCCTGCCTTTCAGAGTGTTTACCAGTACAAAAAAAGGACCACCAGCATCTTTACAGTGACAGATCCATCCTTTCTTCCAAAATGCCTGAAGTTTTCCTCTTGAAGGAGGAGATAACAGTTACGTGAAAAGAGCTCCTGATTGAGTAATATCATTAAATAGTATAGTGGAATTTAAAATTGAGCATTTTTGTTCCCAGTTACATGGAAACTCAGGAAGTATCTGGTTACTGGATGCTAATAATAGCAGATACTCTACTGTTAGCTGGTACATTTATGAGAGATAAGAATAACCATCTAGAAAATTATTATGCTGAGGGGAAAAAAAGTCTTTTCACTCTCAGAAAAATTAATTCATTCTGAATTCCTTTTTAAAAGAAACAAGCAATTTATACAGAAGATACATTGATCTTGAGCCTCCATCAGCATATGCAGAAACATCTGATAAGAATAACTCAAACTGAAATGAATGTTTTGATCAGAACCAACAGCCACACATAATTATTATTTGCTATTCACAATATCGTAGAAGCTGCGGCTATCAATCTGCAGTGCTTATGTTGGGTTCTCCATGGGCACTTGAGAAAAAAGGCACTATTCCTTCCTAAAGAATTTACCTGTATCAGCACAGGATGGCGAGGGGAGAAACAGGAGGAGGAAAGAGGAGAGAGTAGATCAAAGTAGACAAGTGATGTATGGACACCATCACTGTTACTCATCTGATGCTACTGAGCGCAGTCTGGATTGTTGCTGGCACTTTTGATTTCTTCATTATATATATTAATTGCTGAATATTTTGTTTATCTGTGGTCTGAATGCATTTATATGAAACAATCTTGATTTTATTCTGGTCTGTTTGGGTTGCATTTTTTGAAATCACTGCTCAGTTTGTTTGACAGTCACTAAGGCTGGTTCTTTAAACATTAACATCTACTGACAAAACAGGAAGGAGGGGTTTCTTCTTTCAAATGGCATAAATGAGAGGTTTGCTGTTACGGAAAGAGTATGTTTTAAACAACCTAAGTTAAAATAAGATGACTGACCAAGCAGCTGACTGCTGCACTATTATTAACTGAATCATGTGGCATCTGGGGGGTTTTAAACATGTTCTCGTTAATTTCATGTGGCATGATTTGTATCCCTAAGGATGAAAATCTTTTCACCTGTGGAAGTTAAGGGCTTGGTTCCTTATACATATTACTTACTGTTAACGTCTTGTCCTTAGTGTTCTGGTCTTTTCTGAAAAAAAAACAAAACCAAATAACAAAAAAAAAAAAAAAAAAAAAACCACACAAAAAACCCATATATAGACAAGTCAGTTTCTTCTTATCTTCTTATATGGTATTTGCAAGTAAATTAATACTTCTGCAAAAGTATTTTGTGGTAGCTCTAAGAGCAGCAGGTCTGATAGCTAATTGCAAAAACTATTAAAATTCATGGTAAGGAGCATCAGCTAACTGCTATATATGAGACAACTGTTTCTTCTTTGTAGTTATGTACTTAGCTTTGTCACACAATCTTCTAATTCCCTACTCAAGATATTTTGTCTAGATCATTTAATTGTGAAGCGCACATGTCCTCATTCACCCAAGGCCACTTGTTTATAGCCAGCTTAACATTTCATCAGCCACCTTCTGACAAAAGCATTCTGAGACCTGTATTTGACTTATAAATGTTAACATCATCATATCCTCAGACTTTATCCTGTGTTTTCCATTCCACTGTTTTTTCTGTGGTGCTCTCAGAAAGTTCGCTACTGAACTTTGCTACTTCAAGATGTTGTGTGTTTTCTTTTAAAGAGACTTGGCGGATTATAAAGTATGATTTTTCAGAAGGCATGCTTATTTTTTTTTTCATTTATGTAATGATCTCTTTTTTTAACTACACTTTAAAATTTATCAACAAAAAAGGTTGAAATTTGTTCATCAGCTGCAAGGGCAGAGCAAAACAGGCTGTGCAGATAGAGCTGTGGAAAGAACAGATACAACAAAATAAATCAGGCAGCAAAGTAATTCAGAAACAAATGTCAGGGATTTTTTTTTCCTTTCAGCTATTGTAGTTGTTATTTTCAGATGGAGAGGTACACTGCAAGGTGGTGGCTATCCGCCTGCATCATCGAGGCTTTTAATGCTCTGACTTTGTCAAAGGCTTTTGAACATGGAGATGGCACAGTACCTGTTCAAAGTCAGGATGGATGACTTTCAGCCAGGCCAGCTCTCTCTCTTCTCCTGGGGCTTATTCATTCACTGACGCTTAAGTTCAAGATTCCCAAACATTTTGGGTGAAATCCAGAATTGAAATGCATCCAAAATAAATTATTTACTACATAATTTTCTTATACAATAATTATTACCCTTTTAGTATTGCTTTTACCTCTGGAAATATAATCCTATTTTGTAAATGCCATATTCAGGGATGTATTCTGCTCTCTTCTGGGAATACATCTCAGGCCCATGGCTGTTTACATCAAACAGCCGACGCAGAAAAGCCATCTGCTCTCTTTGATGTGACTTGGCCTCTACTTTGTCTTTACTTTCTTCTGCAACTGGTGTCATTTGCAAGCCCATGGGTTCACTAACTAGGTTAACTTATCATACCCGTGGTCTGCAGGCGGAATGTACTTATCTTGTTTTCATATCTTAGAGCACAGTCTGCTGGGCTGTAAGATACAAAAGCATTTGCTACTGAACTTCTATTGCAGAGAGAAACCCCATTGACTTCAAATATGACAACATATTTCACCGGAAGCTTGGAAGTAACATTTTACAATGCCCTTAATGTGGGTTTATAGCAATCCCATTAATTTTTAAACAGGTCTGACTATGAAAAGTGACAGACTTGCACAAAATAATCACATCAGAGATGAACCAATAACTCTTTACTCCGGCTTCTCCTGTTTCCTGTAGCTCCTAACTCTTTCTACATTTTTTACCATCTCTTGTATTAATAATCCCATAGAAGCCCTCATATATGCACATAACCCCAGGAGCAGTACAGGAACAGATATTCCTAGGAAGTCCCCAGAGCAAGTGCGCTTTGCTGGTGAAAGGAGGAGGATTTTGCCCATATTTTTTATCTCAATATCCAGTCAGCCATGCCCTCCAGACTCAATTGCAAGAGAGGGCTGTAATGTCTGTGGATGTGCACATCTGTGCTTCTGAAATGAGGACTCTTTCTTCCCCTTTTTGGCACAATATATATTGTGTACACAGTGGCCTAAACCGGTTAATCACAGGTGTGAATTCTCCTCAGAGTACTTACTTTTTCTGTCTCATACCCTTTTATCCTTATCAGTTACTCTTTTGTATCGTTATTCTAAGGCTTTTAATAGGTTGAACTGGGTTCCAAAAACACGTGTAAATTGAGACTTCTTCCATCTCTACAGTTTATGCTAGTGAACTAAGCCTAGTGCAGAAGCACCCCAGAATAAAAATTGCTAGTTATCTCCTCCACAGATAGATAGAAAGCTCTGCATTTTCACAGGAACGGTCATGCTTAAACTTGCTTTATCCTGTGCCAAAGAGACAAACTGTAGGAAATTTCACAAAGTTGGACATAGGGACGTAACAGTAAAGAATATTAGCATTTATGCCTTTTAGCATTATTAACTCATATTGGTGAACTCCAGCTGCTAAATGGGGCCTTCTCTGCCCCCATCGGAGACAGTCGGCTGGGCAGGGCAAGAGTTTGTGGGACCAGCCCAGTTCCCACTGTAGCTTAGCACAGAGTTTTCTTTCACTGCTGTGAAAGTAGGATTACCATCTCTAAACAGCTCAAATTTGGAGGAAGAATTTGCATTATGTTATTGTAACATGGGACTGCGGGCTAGCTTAAGGCAACGCGTTCTTTTGGCAGCACATCTCTGTGGCCGGAGGTGCTAGAGGGCTCTCAAAGCAACGCAAGAGCTGTGCAATCATGAAAGACAGATAAAAAACTATATACAAAATCTGTAGCTACATCACATCCAGTTTTTCCTTTTGCCCAGTGTTTCAGGAGACAGCAGACCATTTGCAGGCTCACCAGAAATGCCTGTGCCATGCATGGGGTCCTTTTTAGGGTCTCTTTTATTGAAACAAGGAGAACTCACGCACACTGGGGACAGTTCATTGCTAGCTCAATGGAGCCTCACTGGTGATGGGCCCTGGTGTTTTGCCACTGATGACTTGATGATCTCTCTTCAGCTACCTAACTTGCCAATGCTTTTTTCCACTGCTTCATGGAAGCCAGGGCACTAGGCATGCTGCAGCATGTATTTTTTTCTTGGTGGTCAAAAAGAGCAATTGGATGCATGGGGTTTCTTTCCAGAAAGCTGGTTTATGCTCTTTAATGTCGTTTGGCCTCATTTTTATCAGGATTAACCTATAAGATTCATACTTGAAGTTAAGCTCCGATGTCTTTCTGCATAACATGACTGACTTGGATTTAAATATATGCATATCAGCTTTAAAAGCTTTTAGAGCACTTCTCTGAATAAAATTAATACTAGTACGCTTCATGTGTGCAAAATAGTCAGGAAGAACAAATTGTGTATAAGGAACGACTTTGTGTCCTGGTTTTTTCTCTACCTAGTGCCTAACTCCACTTGCAATGGCTTTGATGAGGCTGTCCCAAGGGCTTACAGAACATCCCCGGGAAAGCAGATCTGCTTCGTTGCGACTGTTCGTCTGGCAACGCCTCAGTTTCTAAAGGTAAGTGCATACCCTGGGTCGCATTCATTTCAGAACTTCTCAAACGCTTTCAGATGGGGTGACATGCAAAGTTCTTAGTTTTGCTAATTGAATGGATTACAGATATCACATTTCATGCATAGAAATCCAGTGAAGAGGATTATCAGTGTGAGCCAGGATCTGCAGAAGCAATGTTACTTCTCCTCTCCTTGCATGGGAGATGGAAACCCTCCTTGCACTAGGAATTGCACAGTCACTTTGAAATTGGCTTTTTCATTACTGCTTTCTGCTCTGGGACTTGCAGGGCACTCTTGAGTGATTCGTGGCCCCAGCAGGCTACTGGGGGGCCCCAGCAGAATCTCTTCTGTGTAAGAACACTTTCTATAATCTTAACCACAGTAATCATATTAGTATGACAGGCTGGAGTTAAGGTTTCCGGGAACGCTGAAAGCAAGTTCCCTTGTCTTTGGGCAACTAAGATCTCAAATTAAACAGGGAAACTAAATGGGCTGCACGTGGCAATGAGCTGCCCAATGCTAGGGAGGAGAAGAACCTAGAGAAGGTGTTAGCTGCCACAAAATCCTAGACACTGATTGCTTCAGTTCACCTGAGTGACTCACTCAACCCCAACTCTTGACTTCCTCTAAAGTAAAGGCCAAAATATGTATCTGATTGGCTAACGAAGGCAGAATTAGCGTGTTGGTTGCACACAGCAATGTTTGCATGTCACACCTTGAATTTCAGGGTATGTTATTGCCATCAGTATGTATTTTGGCATAAACTGTAGATGGGGAAGAGAGGAATTTAAGGGATGCCTGAAGCCTTTTCCTTCTGTACAGCCAGCAACTTTAATCAATTTTGTAAGCATTGACATGTATCAAAGAAACACTTGAAAGCAGCACGTCACCTCCCGTATGAAGACAGGCTGAGAAAGTTGGGGCTGTTCAGCCTGGAGAAGAGAAGGCTGCATGGAGACCTCATAGCAGCCTTCCAGTATCTGAAGGAGGCCTACAAGGATGCTGGGGATGGACTATTCATCAGGGACTGTAGTGACAGGACAAGGGGTAACGGGTTCAAACTTGAACGGGGGAAGTTTAGATTTGATATAAAGAAGAAATTCTTTACTGAGAGGGTGGTGAGGCACTGGAATGGGTTGCCCAGGGAGGTTGTGAATGCTCCATCCTTGGCGGTCTTCAAGGCCGGGTTGGATGAGGCCTTGGGTGGCATGGTTTAGTGTGGGGTGTCCCTGCCCATGGCAGGGGGGTTGGAACTTGATGATCTTCAGGTCCTTTCCAACCCTAACTATTCTATGATTCTATGACAGATTCTATGTCCCAGCTTGTCCTCTGGTCCCAAGAGGTGGTCTGTATGACTTCCCTCTCATAGAGGGACAGCAGAGACAGAAGTGGCAGTGGAGGCATGGGTGGGTGTCACTGAGCTCACGGCACAGGGGAATGTGGCACCAGGGAGCAGGAGGACAGGCACACTGGGGGCCAGTGGGCAGGCTGTACTTATAATGATGATAGAGACATCTGCAAGACAGACATGGGGGACACGGTAACCCTGGATGCCACTAAATCCTGAGTGCTGATGCTGGCGAGTCCCAGGCCAGAGGCCTCCAGATTGACTCCAGGCAGCTCGTGGAGCTGGAGGTGCCCCTGCAAACTGCCAGTGAGAGACGAGAGGTTGGCAGAGGGGATCTGGGGCATGCAGCCAGCCCCAGCCCATGCATAAGTGTGCACCATGGTGCCATCCTTCCTCACCTTCCTATCTCCACCTAACGAGTAATCACCGCTGACTGCCTCCTGATCCTCACCCCTCTGGGGCAAGGATGTCTTGCCTCACAGGCAGCCCTGTGCCCTGCCTCCTTCCATGCACTTATTAATTATCATTATCAGAAGTGCCAAGGGCTTCTGTGAGCCTTAAGGGCCAGCTTCTTTGCTTCACTGGAGTAAAGTGCAAGGCAAAACCACTACCTTTCACCTATCTGACAGGCTTCATGCAGGCTGCCTGCCTGAAAATGCATGTACTCCTCTTTGGCTGTTGAGTAGGAAGGAGAGTGTCCCCCTTTCTCAAATAGGGCTCCAAGGGCAGACATCCAAAAGGACTGGGCAAGGGTGGCAGGTATCTTTAGTAACACAAAGAGAGCAAGGAAAGTCGTGACAAACCCATATGGGACCAAGCACAGGCTGGATGCTGGAAAAGGGCATTGCTCCTTGGGGCTGTTGGCAGCACAGCCATCACACACCAGGCACTGCTGCAAAATCATGAAAACTTTGGCTCCTTGAAGAACAGTCTCAGCTCTTAACTCCACGTGGATCACAAGTTCTTCTTCCCAACTCCTGCAAAAATGTTGGCATTGATAAATACAATAGATTGATCTTTGGAGTTGCCAGAAAATGTGCAAATTCTCTGTTTTCTCCTCTTATGCACTATGTATTTATAGCTAACAAAAGCTAGATGAAGCAGAACTCTAAGTCAGCTCTTTACCACACAGGAAATGTGCATCGTGGAAGAACCTCTAGAGGAATTCACATCACGACACAGCCTGGAGTGGAAATTTTTGTTCCTGGATCACAGGTTGGTGACAAGAAGAGCACTCCTGGTTGCATTTGATGCTTGTCTACTGTTGTTTTCATAAGTGCAATTCTCTCAAATAGTGTTCCATTTCACATCTAAATCGCATGAGCAGGAGGGCTGCCACTGAAATTCCTACAAAAGTTGATGTTTACTATTTTACATTTAGTTTTGCATTTGGTTTTATCAGTCTTTTAAAACAAAACTACTCTGTTTCTCAGGCCAAATTTGTGATTAGCTTGTTCTCATTTCCTTTAAAATTATCAACGGACCAGAGTCTGTCACATGGCAAAATGATCTAATTGTTTTACAGCTGCAGAAACCATTCTTCCCAAATCCAGCCATTGACTCCGTGTGTGCATTTCCCACCAAGTTACGAACAGAAAGTCTGTGCTGGCCCAAGGCAACCATGCTGGCAAATGTACAAATCAACTGCCTCAGCATGTCATGGACAAGCTCTGCAGGCACCCAGAGGGAAGCAGCACAGATGATCTCCCCTCCTACCCCCATAGTCCCAGCAGACGATGGCTTCCTATCACCTTGCCATACGTTTTCCCCAGTGCAGAGACTGTGGGAGCCGCAGCAAAGCCCCTGACCAAGGAACAGCCAGGGAATGGCTCCCTCACAGCAGGCTCCTCCTGTGTGAAGGTCTCTGAGAAGCTGAGCTGCTTTCCACAACCACATTTTCCCTGGAATATGGGGTTGTCATAGCCTTGTCCTGGGAGGATGGTGCCTCCTGGCACTGCCATGCCCAGCTGGGCATCCCAGGCACAAGGAAGAAGTCCTGATCCGTTCTCCTGGGGTGGATAACTATACACTGATAAGCGAGAGCAAATATGGGCTTTTGGCATATCTGTGTCAACATGCAGAACTGCTTGTTTCGTGGTTTATGAATTCACTTATATTGTGCCTAACCGCAGAGCACCGCCGATTATAGGATACTTGCCTTTTGAAGTGCTGGGTACTTCTGGCTACGACTATTACCATATAGATGACCTAGAGCTGCTAGCAAGGTGCCATGAACACTGTAAGTATCGCATGGCCCAGGTTCCTGTGGAGTCACTGGGACGCCTCTTTTCAGTGAAATGAAATTTCAGTTAAAATTGTTTTAAACTTGGAAGGAGAGGTTTGACCCTTCCCTTGCACCTGTATGTCTTAGCAAGAGATGCAGCAGACTGGAGGCACTGCAGCTTGATCGGCATCTGGGCCAGACTTATCAAGCTCTGAAAAATACAATTTTACCCTCCATATCCCCAAAGTAGTCAACAAGACTCACTGAATGGATAAAATACACCAAATTAGACCCCGCTCTATTAGTAACGAATACGCAGGAATAGTTCAAGCAATCTCAGAAAATATTGTATTTTCTAAAACTCTCACAGATTATTTATCCTAATGTTGTTCACCACATATTTAGGATACCTGTGATAATTGAATATAGTCTATTAAGATTTAATTGAAAAACTCTTTCACTGAGTGAAGAAATTGAGGCAATGCTTTTCAAACATTTACTTATAGAACCGGCTATACTATCTCAGCTTCCTACCTCTGAGTGTCCTGAAAACATCCAGTCAACATTAGTTGAGATTAGTTGAGATTAGTTGAGATTAAAATATAGAAAGGCTGAATATGTGCTTGTTTGGGAAACCTTTAACATCACTGGGGAAAAAAAAAGCAGAGATTAACTTTGTGGGGGAATCTTTAAAGCCTTCTACACTTTCCAGTTTACTGCAGTTTGAATTCCTGTCAGTCTGGGAATTTTCATTTCAAATGACTTTTGTCTTTGCACAATGTTATCTCCTATACTCACTTCATTCTGAATCCATCTGCACACAATGCTCATCTTTTCAAGCATCTTTATCCTGTACTTTTCTGATATAGAACTTAAGATGATCACTCTTAGAAATTAATCCCAGATGCCTAATTAAGCAATATGTGATCAGCACATAAACCAGAGTAAGATCTATGTTTAAACTGCAGCCGATGTTAATGCATTAGTGTCCAAATTTAATGTTAATTGTACTGAATAGGAATGTACCATTCAAAGTGTCAGAGAAGATACCTACTGATCTTTCTGATTTTTGCTCTATCATTAAGACTGACAGGACCGCTCACTCGAAAGGTGCTTCAACTCCTGTCTCCCTTGGAAATCAATGGGGTCACAGATACTTTTGTCACTTTTTTCACATCTCTTGCCATTTTCACATCAGAAATTGTGCTACAAGGTGTGTGTGTGTTTTCTGCTGACAGTGATGCAGTTTGGCAAGGGGAAGTCTTGCTGCTATCGGTTTCTGACCAAAGGACAGCAGTGGATCTGGCTCCAGACCCATTACTATATCACCTACCACCAGTGGAACTCCAAGCCAGAGTTCATTGTCTGCACACACATGGTGGTAAGGTATGGAAAATCATATCAACCAGCAGGGACATAAAGGACAGTAAGATAAAGACATCCTCATGACTGACAACACTTTATCTTAAAAACATCATGTTTTACGTAACAAAAAATTAAGCCTGAGCTCTCTGAAGAAAATGTATTCATTATAGAAATCTGATCAGAATAAACATGTAGTGACAGGACAAGAGGAATGGCTTTAAGCTGAAAGAGGACAGATTTAGATTAGATATTAGGAAGAAGTTCTTCTCTGTGAGGCTGGTGAGGCACTGAACAGGTTGCCCAGGGAAGTTGTGGCTGCCACATCCTTGGCAGTGTTCAAGGCCAGGTTGAACAGAGTTTTGGGCAACCTGGTCTAGTGGAAGGTGTCCCGTTTGGAACTAAATGATCTTCAAGGTCTATTCCAACCCAAACCATTCTGTGATTCTATGATTCTATGAAACCTTACCTTATGCTAAGCTTGATTTGTCAACCGTGAATTTAGGGGCAGATTAACTGTTGCGTTTTTCCATTTTGAGCAAAAATAGAGAATAGACAGATCCCTTAACTGTTCACTTCTCTAATCCTCATGTTGTTTTTAAAGAGATGTGTGGAAGCTTTCCCGTGAAGTCATAAAGTGCTTGTAGGATGTGAACTTGACATTTATATATACTTCTTTAACATACCTCTTGACTCCAACAAGATAGAAACAGAGAAAAGCTGAAAATTGAAACAGTCTCTCAAGTGTTATTCAGTAGCATTTGACTTAAGTGATTTTTCAGCTTTTCATTTAACTTGTAAAATGTTACAGTAATTTGTTCACTTGCTTAAAGTACATTTAATGAAATATAACAATACCATGTTCATACACAGAATTATATTTTCCATTCAGTTATGCAGATGTTCGGGTGGAGAGGAGACAGGAGATGGGCTTGGAAGAAGTGTCCTCAGAGGTTGTGTCCTCAGCACTAAAGGTACAATGAGAAAAGCTTTTTCATGAATGTATGTAGTAATCAGAATTTGTTCCTATGTTAACGTCACTGAAGACTCCAGCACTGTCTTTCTGGATGGATTCCCTCAACTTCAGAATTCATTACTCACTTAAATAATTTTAACATAGATTGTGTAAATTCATGAAAGGATAAGCCTGGAGATCAGTAGCAGCCACAGATTAAGTGGAACATGGGCAGGGACAATGTAAGATATCTCCACCTTTCCTTGGCAAGATACTACCATTTCGATTCACTTGGGCATATTTTGGCAATCAGCCTTCTTAGCTACATCTCAGTGATCTGCTGAGGGAAGAAAGAAAAGTTCCTCCTCAGTGCATGGCTGAGTTGCAGTTGCTGTCGCGTCCAACTGAACACAAAAGATTCAGAAACACATCTGAAGGCACAAAATTACTATGGCAGTAGCTTGCTATTTATTTCCAACTCAGTGATAGCTCTTCGTAAAATGCATTTGTTAGATGGGAGATTGACACCTGTGCCCAGGTCTTCTGCTGGCCTACCTAGGATTAGTTCTGCTCAAGTTATTTTAGGCCAGCCAAAGAACTGGGTGTGCAACCGTTGCTAGATGCATTTCAGAATGTTTTTACTCTGACAGCTGCAATAGCTATTCCCTTTTCTTGTTTTGGTTTGGATTTTTTAGGACAGTGGCACCAGCTTAGATCCTGAACAGCACTTTAATGCACTTGATATTGGTGCCTCAATCCTCAGCGCTAGTCGGACACCTTCAGTATCATCCAGGAGCTCACCAAAATCTTCCCACACACCCAAGTCGGACCCAGCATGTGAGTGGCATTCCTGTGTTACTGCAGTATTTTTAATTTAGCCAAGTTACAGAATGTGTGCATATATACCACAGCCTCTGATTTAACAGTTAGTGATGAGGTATCGACGATATGTGTCTGTCACTCACAATGAAGTCCATAATCTCAAATGCTAACATACAAGAGGAAAGGTTCTAGTGTAACCACCTATACACCGGAAAATGAATAAAGGGACTAGCTGTGAAACGTGCTGTTTCAATCTGTTATGAAAATGAGAGCTTCTGTCTTCAGATTTGAGGGCATCAGTATGAGCAATATGAGACCCTTCTAGATTTACATGAGTAATAACAGTGATTTTCTTATGGCCAAGACTCAGGATGTTCCATCATTGACTTGGGCACACCTTATGCACTCTTTCTGCTCCCTGGTCTGGAAGAAAAGTCAATGAGCTAACCCAAATTTACAGTTATTTGAGCTATTTGAAGGGAGTTCCAGCTGTTTTAGCACAGTCTTTGGTTCCTTTTGCTCTGTTCATTGGAGCACAAAATCATAATCTGTCTCATTTACTTTTATCTTTGCCCAGACCCTCCTTATCAGTTTAATTTTACTGCCATTGAAGTCAACAAGAACAGCCTTGACTCCCACTGGAACTTAGCGAGGCTGTAATAATTTCTAGCCAGGTCTCATTGTAATACCCACTTCAAAAGGGGATGATTTCCAGCATGTGAAATCTCACTGGTACTTTTCTTGCAGCTACACCAACAAAGCTGATTGCAGAGCCTAACACTCCCTTGCCAAGAACACCGAGTGCTCAGCAGGATTTATCCGTGCACAGACTCAGTCAACCTACTGCTCTTCAGGTAACTTCACAAAGAGCCATCAAAATAGGCAGATAGTATAAAGCATGTGCCACATATGCAGCTTAATGGTTAAAAACAGCTTACACAAAAGCCATGGCATTAGAAGAAACCTAAAATTTAAAGGAGCCAAACTTGTAAATAAGTTTTGGTTTGTTTTGTTTTAATCTAGGTTTCTTTGCCTTCTCAGCCTTCACGTGAGCTTCTCCCACAGCAGTTGCTGCCTCAAGCAACTCTGCAAAATCAGCCTGCACCTCTGGCACAGGTTAGTTGGGGATTTGGAAGTGGAATAGGTCACTTGCTTATCTCCTGATATTGTCTCCTTTTGGGGCTTTTAGGTTACCTCTTTAGTACCTGAAATCCCCAAACCCACCAGCTCTCAAATGCGTAAAATATTGTGGGGCAGTAATCTGAATTTTACACTGGTGTGTTTTAACATATATCTGCTTACTGGCATTTAGAGAAGAAGCCCAGGTACATGTAGGTTCAAGTGCACACACACATCTATTTCATGGGAAGACAAAAAACAGATGGAAAAAGAGTTTTCAATTTCGCTTCTACAGAATCAGGTCCCATCAAAATCAAAGTCACGGACCAAAACCTAACAAAAGTGCTCAGTTCTTCTAAAAACACCTGCTTGGCTGTGCTGATGCAGAACTAACCAGCAGTAAAGGACATGTGAGTTTAACAAAACCCATTTTGTGAGTGTGCCAGTAATGGTGAGGATGCCACTGAAGACAGAGTCCTCCAGTGAAATCTATTAACCCGTATCTCAAAAGTGGGCAATGGCCCCACAAGCCACCTCAGTGTTTCATTTGCAGTGCATTTTGCAGAAGCATTTTGAGTACCATCCTCCCATCACATTGTTTCTCTCCTGTGGTCATGCCATGATGATACAGCCCATCATCCTCTGATTTTAGGTATGGCACAGTATTCCTGGACCTGAGCTGCTTCTACCATTGTTACGCTGTATTCCCTCAAAATATCCCAGAGTTTCTTCTGTAGCATATAAAACATTCGAAGTCCTGAGGATCCCTGATTTAAAATAACAAATTCTCATTTATCTTCTATGTTTAATATTCTTTTCACGACTCCACACCAGCATGCAGCGAAGAAACAGCATATCAATTATCTGCTCTGAGCATTCATTTTCTTTTACAGATATTTCTCTCTGTTATTCATTAATGCACTTCCAAACATCAATTAGTTTATTTATTATAAACCTGTGCGTGTTTTGTTTGACGTTTTTCTACCTCCTTTTCTTCTCCATCAAAGCTCTTTGTGAAAAGATGCTTTCCAGTCGTCTATTGAGAGCTTTGCTGCCTTGCCTTTTCCCAGTAAAACACTCTTATGGCATTCCAGCTCCATTTCTTTTCCACCAAATTGAAGCACCATCCAGACGTGTGGCCACTGATTAAACCTCCTTGGGCCAGCTAAATCTTGATGAAAGAAGGCAGCTCTTTGGCAGCCCTCTTCTCGACTGGCAGCAAAGTCACAGCAATGCTCGTGGCAAAGCTCAAGATGGAGCTTGATGTGGAGCAGGGAATCAACACCAGGATGTTGCAGCTCAGGTTGCTGATGTTCACAGTCCATAGTGATGCTCCAGAGAGAAGTACCAAATCTACATGCTCTTGGGTGATTTTCATGAAATATTGTGAAAATTATGAAACTATTCTGTACTTCCCACCTTAAAATAACATGTCAGCCTACAGCAAGATAATCCATCATTTAAAGGACAAGGTGCCTGCAGCGCCTGCAGCAGGGTACCCTGCTGCCAACCCAGGAGCATAAGCTGTGCAGGGTGCTCCCCACTGCCTTTCTGCCACTTGCCCTCAGTTGAAGCTGACTGAAGTCAGGAGCTGAAAGGCAGTGCACTGAGCCTGGCCATGCAGGGGGCTGAGGACACTCTGACAGGTGTCCTTTTGGCTAGCATTTGGCTACAGGGCAGCAGTGTGGGGAAGGACATTTTAAGCATCTACATCTCAAGCATCTGCCTCAGGCACCATCTGCTTGAACTTTGATTACTTTTATTTTGAGCAAAGGCTGTGATGGTTTTTGTCTCCGCTGAAATGTGGTTTTAGCTTCTGCCTTGCTTGTTTGAAGGAACAGACAGCACAGTACTGGATGTTGCCTGAATGTAAATGGTTTATGTTAAACCAAGTGTTCCCTATTAGAATATTTGTTTGTTTGCCTTCCTCATTGTAATAAATTAAAATCCCCTACAACACAGCGGATGTTGATGACTGAATAATAATTAGCACTAATAATCCGTTAGGGATTGTGCAGGTGTTATTCAGAAGACAGAAAGAACGAACAAGTCATTCAGTGAACTGCAAAACTAATGAAACCCGGTTTCCCAGGGGCTGCACCTTCCAAGGCTGGTGCATGGACCCAGCCTTTCCTGAAGGAGGAAGGGACGACTGGATCCCTCTCTCCTTTGCTCAGCTAAAGCTTTCATGAAATTATAGTAACCTGGTATTTTTGAGGCTGACAACTCTGTTGCATGTCCCCAGCACTGGCCAGAAGGACTGAAAATTGGACAGGAGGCAAAAAAGAAAGTTTTAAAGGAAAGTGAGCTAAGAAAAAGTAAATATGGTCTCTTTTCATTGCCCAGCTACCTAAGAAACCAGACTGGAATTACTGCTGAGGAGTTTTTTCGTCTGTGTTAACAGATCTTGATTAAACTGGTGGGATTATAGATATATCACGTTTAGTCTTCAGTGTTTGTATCGGGAAAGCTGGTACTTTTCCTTGTATAACACACTTCTCTGAGGATCCTAGGAATGTTTGTAAATGCCTAAGTGAGACAAAGAGCAATGCCATCTGATGCCAATGGTAGAGTTAAAGCTGTGCAGTGTTTTCTGTGGAACATTCTGAATTAAGCTCTTTTAATTTATTATACAATTACAGATTTCACCCCTAATTAGTAGAGCAGTTAATGATCTTGAGATAAACACTCTGTGGTGCAGGTCAATTTCTGTTAGTGTGTCACTGTACAAAAACAATAGAAGCTCTGTAATCACAGGGGTCATGGCTAGAGTTATCAACAAATTTCGGGGTTAGTGTGGGAAAGGGAAAAAAAAGCAAACGAGAAAGTTCCTTGTCCCTTGTCTTCCCCCATAACAGCTTTCACTCTAGTATTTTCACTGTATAATTGTTGTTGTTAAATGTATTAATACAAAAAGCACATGAAAAAGAAAACAAAAAGACAATACTACATGAATATGCTAATTGTAAGAAGGTGCTGAAAAAAAATTAAGGAACAATAATGTAAAATCCACAGCAATTATTCTTGTGTGCAACTTTGCAAAACAAACTCAAATTCAAAACTAACATCTGGAAATGGATTTTGTTTCTTATTGAAGTATAAAATGATTTTAAAATTATCTGTCATAAAATTCCTTACATTTATTAATTGAAGAAAATTGGGTTCCTTTCCCAAAGTGCCTTCAAGGAGTTCACACAGTAATGAAAAGTCTACTGTCAGCAAGCCAGGCAGATAAAATGAAGCTTTTGGCTAAAATTGCTTTTAATTCCTTTCTGATAAGGACCCTTTTAAAGACTTAAGAGCAGTCCTCACTAACAGGTCATATAGGGAGAATTAGGTTGCCTTTTTAAAAATTCCTCCTATACAGTCAGGTTAAGGCAGGAATTAGCTGCATTTCATCTAAACAAGACGTTGCTACATAGCGTCATTCCACTCCTAAAATCAGGGTCCCTGGGATTCTTCAGAAACACAGAGTCACGCTACAACAAGCAGCACCAGCCGCCTGTTTGGGTCACTTGTCCTTGTTCCCAAACATCAGAGGTTTCCACTCATCCATTCCCGAGTTTAATACCTTATACATGGACCAGAAAGAGAGAGATCCCACTCCTGACTTCTCCCCTTTAACATCAAAAAGAAGTAACACAAACTTCCCTTCAGGAGCTTTGACACCATTTTTCTGCTCTAGGGGAGGATGGGGTTGCAGATGACAGTTCTGCTGTTTGAAGGCAAAAGTGGTGTGAATCACAGCACCAGAGGCCAAGTGCTCGCATTATCTCCTTGGGCAGATGGCACAAGTGGCAAGCACTTGCAAACAACTCTGCCACCGAAATGGGCTCTGAGGGCCTCTGCTAGCCACAACTGCACATGCCACCTTAGCAGCCCTTCTTCCCCCTAACCAGAATGGTCATGAAACTCCCTTCCACCTTGCCACCACTCTTTGTGCAGTGACCTCCCAGATTGTGCTGGAAAGCTGCCCTCCACCTGGTAAATAGAAACAAACCCTCTGAAGTTCTTGCCCTTTCTCGCCTAAAGGCCATTGGAGGTTTCAGCTTTGCTAGAGGGAATGTGAAGGTACTTTCAAGTATTTAACTTGACATCGTACAAATCAGAACAGTCACATGTAGATTTCTCTAAGTAGCCAGAAATTTCATTTAACCATACAGCGTTACTGGCACTAGAGTGCTCCATAATTCCCTTCTTCTTACCATTTTTGTTTTCCTGGTAAAAAAGCCAGAAATGGTGTAAGCCAGTTCACCTCCATGGAGCAGGAAGGCGCTGGCACAGGGTCACTGGAACAGCCACAGGAATGGAGCATCATTTTTAAGTCACAGCAAAATTATTCATTTTCTTTAGCCTGGACACTCACAGCATCACATTTTCAGAGAGGTCTTGGGTGCCTCAAATACAGAAAAGCTCACAGATCTTTTGAAGTGTTTTGTATTTTTCCAAAGACTGTTTTTTACTTTTGGAATATGAGCTCATGCAAAGCAACTATTCCAAAACCTATTAAAATAATAATTAACTTTGGTGGACTTTGAATCATACCCAAGAACACCAAATAAAAGTAAGAATTTATTGCTGTGTTAGTCCCCTCCACGCTTCTTGAATGATTCCCCGTTGTGGTAGGTACTGCTGCTACTGAAGGCTGCACTTTCTTCTTCACCCTGATTAGTGATCTCCATTTTATATTATTATTTAGAGCAGCCTTTCTCCCACTGAGCTGAGCTATTCATTTTACATCACATATAAAAATAACTTAATGAGCTTTCCTTTGTAGCTTGACTACTACTCAGCTGTAGAAATCTAGAAATTGTTTATTGTGATCAGCTGTTGCGTAATGCTACGGTAAGTCATCAGCAGAATGAAGCATTGCAGCACTGCTATTTCAGTGGGGGAAAAGGAAAGTGTAAGTAAAACATGTCCGGAATATACAGCTATGCCATAAGGGCTCCAAACTATAGTCTAATAGAAATAATGCACTGAAGTCTTATGAAGAACAGCTGAGCAAACTGGGATTATTTAGTCTGGAGAAGAGAAGGCTCAGTGGGGGAGCCTTATTGCTCTCTACGACTACCTGAAAGGAGGTTTTAGTGAGGTGGAGGATAGTTTCTTCTCCCAGGAAACAAGCAAAAGGACAAGTGGTAACGGCCTCAAGCTGTGCCAGGGAAGGTTTAGGCTGGATATTAGGAAAAAATTCTTCACTGAAAGGGTGCTCAGGCATTGGAACAGGCTGCCCGGGGAAGTGGTGGAGTCACGATCCCTAAAAGTGTTCAAAAAACATTTAGATGAGGCTCGCAGTGAAATGGTTTAGTGGTGGTCTTGGCAGTCCTGGGGTAACGGTTGGACTTGGTGATCTTAAAGGTCTTTTCCAGCCTTGTTGATTCTAAGATTCTATGATTTCCTCTCCAGTTAAGATGCTCTTGATATTTTAAAGTAGCATACTCTCAAAAACCAGTCCTTCTCATAATTCCCTAACAGAACAGGGTCAGTTGTAAGCAGAACATTCTAACTGAAGTAATTTAATATATATGTTCATAAAATTGAAAATACACAGATTTATCTCTGCCTAGATGTTAGTATGTTACAAACACATCTTCTATTCCTTTGGCTGTTCTTTACATTCAAGAAACAATAACTTCTTAAAAAACAATGTTTATTGAGGCCTGTTTGTATTATAATGACTGATTTTCTCTCACTTCTTTCTTTCTAGTTCTCGGCACAGTTCAGCATGTTCCAGACCATCAAGGATCAGCTAGAGCAGCGCACCCGGATCCTGCAGGCCAACATCCGGTGGCAGCAGGAGGAGCTCCAGAAGATACAGGAGCAGCTCTGCCTGGTCCAGGACTCCAGCATACAGGTACGTTACTGCTGAGAGAGGCATAGAAAAGCATCCTCTCTCACGTGGCTGTTGATAGGGTTGGCAACTTAAAATTAGCTCCAGAGTCCAGGAAATCTGGACATGTGGAAACCAGCTCATTTGAATGAGGCTGTTACCCTCTGAAAGCCTCTTGAGTAACCTATGCCTAGAAAGATTTAAGAGCTCTCTGAAAGAAGTGAAGGAAGAAATACCTCAACCTTAGGATAAGAAGTTGAGTCTTTTACAGTAGCATTTTAATACTTTGTTTACTGAGTCTTCAGACTGAGCAGCTGCAGTGGAAAAACATTCAAGTTCAGACTTGCCAATTATTATGCCTTTCCAGTTCATCAGCTTCCACCCAGTCACTGCTTGCTTCATGTTGGTATCACTTGTGCTCAGTATCTTGTCTGTCCAGCTCTTCCTTAGCCAACAGCCCTCCTTTAGGCAGTGCTCATCTCTTTCATTCACCCCCTGTTTTCCTGAACCTACCCCAGCCCAGATACAGAGCACATCAGGTTCATTTCCTTGTCACATTAAAAAACCCAAACCTCTGCTGGTGATCATTTGTTCACACCTGGGAGGTGTCTGAATTTGTTCTTCACTGGACCAGCTTAAGCCTTTAGGGTGACGCTGACTACTCTGCCTCTAATACCTCCTATACAGAGCTAGAATTCACGAAGTACAGTATCTGCTTTTAATTCACCAAGTACAGTATCTGCTTTGTACAACCTGTCTACCAGACCTCAGAAATAATAGGAAGTGCAGTTCAGTATATCACTGGTTTCATTTAATGACAAATGGACAAATTATCCAGTTTTATGCAAGTTTTATGGACGTGGGATGATTACTGCTATGTTTCTCATAATTTAACTACAGGTTAAATCACGCTTGCTTGAAATGCTGCATTGGGGACCCACTGTGAATACTGTACTAACAAGATTTTTTTAGAAGACAAGCTCTGTCGCACAAACAAATGTCTCAAAGAACATTTTAAGCATCAGATGAAAACCTGGGACATAATGAAGTCAGTGGATTTTTGCTCCTGACTTCCACAGAAATAGACTTTCACCCATTGTCAGCATCTGTGAAGTGCAGTTTCACATATTAAAACAAATTGGGATTGTATGTTTAGGCAATTAAGGGATCACTGAAGCCAAATTAGAAACTTTGCCACTTAAGTTGCTGCATGTGCACTGCTGTTACACAAAATAGCAATGGTGGGTCCCAAAACTAGGACTCCCTCTTCCTGGTGCTACATAAGCATATGAGTAGACCAGGTTTAACTTCAGTGCATTTTATTGGTTCTGCACTGATTTTGATTAATGGGAAGGGAAAGTCTCTCTGCAATTAACTGGCCTCCAGTTCAGAATCATGTCATATGTCTGAAAGCTATTATTGTTATTATGAATATCAAGAGACGTGATATTCTCACTTCTTTTCTTTTTAATTGGGTGAAAACCATTACTCGCTCCTGGTGAAGCCTTCAACAGTCACATACACTCATCTTTTTTTTTCTTAATGTATAATTCAGGCAAAAATAGAAGATCAGAGCACATTCTTATATGCAGGAAACGATTTTATTTTTAGAAAGTTGTCTACCATATGCGCTGAAGTGCATTTAATAACCCGAAGACCATGGGACAGATTCTCAGATATGCTCATAGGGAGCTCAAGAAAAGAGAAGAGGAGGCCCAGTGGGTAAATGATGTGTAGTTCTGTACTGCCTTCCCCATACCAATTTGTAGCTCTGAGGTACACCACTTGGGTGATCCTCTGCCCCAGGAAGACTGTACCAGGTTGGACCAAGTCTTTTCAGACCAGTACAAGTTCTCTAGTGTTAGTACTGACCATTTCCCAGCAGAACTGAGAGGCACAGGGAATGAAGGGCAGCTCAGAAACGCAGGGTCTGCACATCTGCCTGCAGGGGCAATGCTGGATGAGGAGGGTCATCCTCCATAGTCTGGATGCCTTTCAGTGTCCTTAGAGCAATCAAACAAGGCAACGAGATGTGAGTGGTCACACCGACTCAGGGTCAGGGCCTCTTCCTTCCCCCAGTTTCTCTAAGTTAAATAAACAAACAGGCACAAAGAAATTACTCTGCTGTTTGTAAGGACAGAGAGTGACCAGGAATTAGCTTTGTCTTTATTTGGCTAGGGGCAACTCAAAATAAAGATTCACACTTTTGCAAGAAGCACTTTTGTGACTCACAAGCAACGAGGAGTAAACTTAAATCAGAAATCCAACCATGTGCTTTGCAGCACATATTTTCATCATTCAGGGAGCTGGATGTCTGCAGACATTGATCTGTGTCTATTATCAGAGCTACAAAGCATAGCAGCAAACAGGTGAGATTACTATCAAGCACATTTCTGGTCTCTTTAATATTCTGTGAGGAAGAGCTGTAAGCATGGGGGAGTGCCGCAGGCTGTCTGAAAAGGGGGAAGTGTTCTCCAGTGTTCCCTCATTAGCTGATTTATTAACATATCTTCCCCACTGGTTCATTCATTCCCACACAGAAGTTGTACAGGTTGCTCTGTGGAGAATTAAGCCCCATTTCCATTTCCTTCAGGGATCTTCAAAACTGCAGTACCGCAGTCCACCAAGAAACGCTTTCCCAATCGGACAGATGTTGAGCACAGTAGTCTGCATCAGAAAGTATTTCCAAGAGCGTTGTGTGATGAAAGATGAAACTAGCAGGAGGTTTGTGGGCCCTGAACAAAAGTGTTCAAAACCCCATTAAATCCCTATTACTGCTTTTCCTAACAAACAAAAGTGTGAAGTACAAGAGCAGCAAGAGTAACCTCAGAAGTCTGAAGGATGCTGTGTCTGCTCCAGATTTGAACAGTCTAGCTAATGAATTGTGGATGGAGTGGAAGGCAGAAGGGCTGAGCCTGATCAGCCTGCAAGAACTACAAATGAGACCATCCACAGCCACCTATCATTTGTATACCAGGCTCCCTTCAAAATCCACGAATCTCAGCTCCCCAGTGCTGTGCTTCTCATCTTCACGTATTTCACATAAAGAGTCTTGATTCCTGTAATGATGAGCCCGAAGGCTATAATGCCCTGATTATCCAAAGGACAGGTAGAGTCAGAGAGCCGTTCTCCTCATGAAAATGCCAATGTGATTCACCCATTAGCTGTGTAGGGGCCCTCTATCTTGGAATGAGGGGGCAGCAGTGTCAGAAAGTCCCTCCCCTCCCTTGCTGCTTTGCTGCTTATGCTAACAAGCTGGCCAATTAAAAAATATTTGTAAGATACTTCACTGACCTTGCAGTCCACAAAATCAGCCACGAGACATGTCATTAGCAGCAACGCAGCTAGGAGGCTGCTAATTTATCTACTTGGATTTGCTTAAGACTGGGAAAGATTTCATTCTCTATTAGAGAGTTTCTGTTGATACTTAGAGCTGACATATTTCAGTGTTTCAGGGGAATTCAGGGAGGACTACCACAAAAAGGGCACATTATGAAAGAAACACGGTTAAATGTTGTACAAATGAAGCATGTTCTTGCTTTTAGGCTTAGGTAGGCAGGTAGAAATTCCATGCTTCTAACCTCTTTCAGGTTAATTTTTGTTTTGATAAGGCACCTTGAGTTTTCCAGTTCTGCAGAGACACAGGTTAAATGGCACCATTGCTTCCTGCCCTCAGCTTGTTTTTTTCAGGGCATTTGTACTCAGATGGTAATAATGCTGCTTTGGCCATTATAATGGAAAACAGGGTCCCTAGGTAGGAAACACTCAGAGCCCTCTCAGGATATGAACACAGGAACAAACAAAATTGGTTTACTGGGATAAGTTACAACCAATAAGTTTACAACCAATAATTGGTTGTAAATTTAGAGTGTGTTAGCTGCCACTACTTGGGTACTTGCTACTTTGGTACTTGCAAAGTAGGTTACTCTGCTTTCTTTCAAGGATAAGTTCCTTGGCCTTCATCTGCAAGTGAGGCATGCACACAGGCAGGTCCCTGCAAAGTAAGTTGTTCGCTGCAAGTTCACACACTGCCTGACATTCACAGTGATAGACGTTAATTTTGCACTGGATGAACTCAGTTTTCTCCAGTGCTGTGCACCACATATAGGAAGGACACCTGAGATAATCTTCCTAAAGGTCTTAACTTGCAGTGATCTGGCCAGTACTAGTAGGCTTCAGTACAAGTAGTCTTGTACTCCCCATCACATTTTTGTAACACACTATTTGTTTTACCTGGTCTGAACTTTATATCAAATGTTTTATATTGGGTTTCATATCAATGTCAATCAGTTTCATTGCTAGAGTTAATCAAGTGAGTTCATTCACTAAACATGTCCAAAGCTGAGCTTCTATATACAGAAAATAAACAGGAAAATGAATTTTCATGATTTGTCTTTGATTTATTCATAATAAGACCTATTTACTTGGCAGAAGTTGTGAGACCATCTGTCTTTCTGATATGTAATGGCTCCAAACTCACTGAGCAGTGTTTTCAAAAGAAAACTCAGAGCTCAGAGCTAGTTTCAGACCTGCTGCAAGCAGCCACAACTCTGTTACTTGACCCATTTATTTCGATCAGACATCTCTGAGCTGCAGTTAGCCTACAGCACCTGAAACAAGCCATTGCTTTGGGTCCATTAACATTTCCCTTAATTGCCCCCCTCTCCCAGCTGATTAATGTAAGCTTTGACTGTACCTTTTTTTCTGAGTAAAATCTTGTCATGCAGAAATTAATTTTTAAAATTACCATATTTAAATAAAACCTGTGTTTTAAAAGCTAGATAAGTAAGTACAGACATCATGGATCAACCCACACTTATGCAAAGAAAAGCCATGCATTGTCCTTTGGAGAAAGGAATGGGGTTTTTTTCCAAGAAAAATTAGAGGGGACATGATAGTTTAGGGAATTGTTAATATAGCAATAAGCTGCAGAAAGGTGTACTAATTATTGAGTGTACCTCAGCCGTACCGCTAGGCATGAGACTGATGGATGAATAATGAAGAGAATAATTCTGATTCAGATTTCATTTAAACCCTAAGTAGCTCCACTTAAATTAATGGAGTTCCACACATGTAGCAGTGGTGTGGAATCAGAATCAGATCCAAAATTCCTTCAACTACGTGGGATGCGTATTTCCGTATAGTGCTTGGTGGCAAGAGGCTCGGTTCAAAATACTGCAAAGACAGCTTGTAGCATTAATAATTCATAGTTTTAAAAGATGTCTTTTTCCGCTGTACAGCTATAACAAAAGAAATAGCCCCTCAAAAAGCAAAAATTCCCAAGCCCTGCAACTTTTAAAGAAGAAAGCTCCATCATGCAATGCAAGAATGGAGAGTATATAATTTACAGGAACATTTACAGAGGACCTGCTAGCCCTTTTGCACAAGTCAAATGCATGGCACAGTTAGGAAGAACATCAGGTGACAGTTACCTGACAGGAAATCAGATAAATGACAGTGACTGTCTGTTTACACATCTTCTCAATGATAAGGACACGGACATTCAACACGGAGAGCTCTGGCCTGTCTGTGGCCTCATTAAAAACGTCCGACAACCCAACTGTATGTCAGGTGTTGAATTTCCAGAGACAGATTCAAAGGCAGCCCTGCCTGAAAGACAGGCTGATTTTTTTGAAAGAAGAAATGAAAGGACTGAAAAACCACAGAGTTACTCTCTTTTCTCTGGTCAGGATGCCCCAGAACATGGTGAATGTATAGTGAACCGCTCTTACGAGGGCTGTGCCTGCCCCCCAGAGAGAAGACTTGTACCTTCAGGACAGATTGCAAGAACAGTGAATGCACCTGCAGAACAAGAAACCAAGAAACTAGGCACAGCAGAACTGTTAATGTAGGAAAGATCGGTGATTTCCAGTTACAGTAAATGCATAGTGAATCCAGAAATGTGATAACTTCATTTCAGAATATATCTTTGGATATAATTCTGTCACCTTTGTTATCAAAGACAACTGCGCTATGTAAATAAACCCTCCCCGCTTCTTTTCCAGATGTTCCTACAGCAACCAACGGTGTCCCTGAGTTTTAGCAACACTCAGCAGCTGGAGCCACAACAGCGGAGAGGGGCCATTGCTCAGCAGCAGCTTGTCCCCAGTCCTCAACTTCAAGGGCAAATTGCATCTTCGCAAACAGTGAACCAGCAAGCACTGAGAGAAGCAAGTGTGATATCGAGCCAGGTAATAATTTCTTTGAATAGAGAAGCATTTATATGCAAAGAAGACACCGAGCTGATATTAAGCAAGCAAGTAAAAGCATGTCAAGGCCTCTACGTGTGCCTTTGCCTTTCCTTCCCTATTCTCTTACATAAGGGCAGCCTATATGAAGGGTCTCCCTACAGCACTTACTTCACCTTAAAACCCTGTTTTAAAACCTCAGCCAGGTGGGTTACTTGAGTAGCTGCTTCAGCTTGAAAACTGAGCAGGGGGGCATGCAAAAGGTGCAGATGACTTACTGTTCTTCAGTTGATCCTGAAATAAACCTGATCGACCACACTAGGAACCAGCAATAGTGGTGTCAGCGGTGTGATCTCTCAAAATAAGCTTTACCCCTGCTTGCTTCTTAAAACCAGTCGGATGCCACCAACACAGCAAAGCCTGTCTGCTGTGGTGGCACACAAGTGGAATACATTGAGATTCATGTGAGACCCACAGGTTGTGAGTATCACAGATTCCTGCATGGGGGAATAGATTTCAGCCTCAGTCAGTAGGAACTGAGATGTGTGAAGGCCAGTAGGTTTGGCATGGGATGTTTTTATTTCTTATTACTGGTTTCTCAGCATTTCCAGTGTTTGCTCTTCCACCCACCTGTTGTACCTGCCTTCACAGACAACTTAGCTCCTATTTCTGCTCCCAGAGCATGCAGCAAACATGGCTGCATTGTTATCTTCAGACCCCTCAGCTGTAGCTTTTAACCTCTATTATAACAACTTATTAAAACTGTATCCGTATTATAAATAGGAGAAAAAACACCATTTTTTTTTCTCTAATAAGGTTTATTCCCATCATTGGGCTTTTATTGCAGCGCTAATCACCGCTAACTTTGCCCATGCCTTCATGGGGTGTCATTTATCTCCTCAAGTGTTTCACGGCACGACCAGGGCAGCTTTGCGTTTGCAGCTCTCAGGTCCCAGGGGTAGAACAATCCGTGGGGAAGCGTCGCTTCTCGCACGCTGACAGCAGCCGGGCGGACGCTCCGCCAGGCATTACCGGCGGTGACCGTTGCTTTCAGGGCGCAGCGGTCACGGCATTGCTCGAGTTCTGCTCGCTGTCTCCCCGCTCTCTTCCAGGGCCCAAAGGCGCCGAGGAGCGCGGAGCTGGCCCCTGGAGGCGGCCGCCCTCCCCGCGCCGCGCCCCCGCCCTTCGCAGCGGCCCCCTCCGCCGACGGCACTGCGGCGCCCCCTGCCGGTCCACCCGCCTCCGGCTGCAGCCACGACCAGCAGCTCAGGTACGGCCCGACCCTGCCCGGCCCCGGCCGCTGCTCACGGGGAGCCCTGCTGCACCCGGGTTGGATTCGGCGCGGCCGCGCTTTTGCCGGCCTCCCAGCCCCAGGGTGGGGGGATGTCTCCGCTTTCCCTTCGCTGTCTCAGGCTACCCTGGGTACGTGGGGGAAGATCCACCTCGGCATCCAACTAGACACGGGAACCCAAAAAATTATGTAATGATACTCAGAACTCAAAACACAAGCCATTCCCACCAACAGGAGCAAAAGAAACCCCGCTCTTCTAAAACCCTAGCACCCAGCCTCACAGCGAGGTACCCACATCACCAGGGAGGGCATGTGCCACCCCAGCCCCCAGTTTGCATCACTCAGGATGCCCAGCACAGCTAGGAACTTAGGTTAGGCCTCCTCATACTTAGCCCTGTGCCGTGCCTATGAAAGTGCCCTATTTCTCTCTTCAAAATGTGGGATTCATGTGGTCCTTCTGTTACAGCAATGTTGCTTTTTCTTTTTTCCACACACCAGACTGTTGCTCAGCCAGCCCATTCAGCCCATGATGCCCGGGTCCTGTAATGCAAGACACCCTTCAGACCTCAGCATGGCGGGATCCCAGGCTAAGTATGTGATTTGTCAAAGATAGAACATCAAAGTTGCTTTTGAGCAGAAATAAGCCTTCTTTAGTTAAATGACTAAGTGTTACTGTGCTGAACCTGCCTTCTGGTGTCAGGGTCAGCCTTACCCTGCCTAGTCAAATCAGGAAGGATGACAGAGAGGAACACAGCATACCAGCAGTGTTTCAACAAGCCAAGGCTGGGGGAATTTTTCATCAAATCATCATCATCATAGAATAGTTTGGGCTGGAATGGACCTTAAAACTCATCTAGTTCCAACCTGCTGCCTTGGCCTGGTTGAAATACCAGCGCTGACAACACCCATGCTCAATGGGCAGTGAAGTGCTGGTGTAAGGCCACTGGAACAATGCCTAACCTATGCAGCAGAAAGAATCAACAGGCTCCTGCACCTGAGCTCACCTGGAAAAGCTGCTGCACAAACCATCGCAGTTGCTTGCCACCTCAAGACTCAGATGAAGAAAGCAGAAAACATTGATTGGAATATGCATATTTTTTTTATTTAGCTGTTTTTTGTCACTGTACTTAATCATGACCTGCTAAAATAATAGGCAACTGTTCACATGTCATTACTTTAAAAGTAATTCTGTATGTTACTTGGAAAAGTAGGTATTCAGTACTTTTTCTTTTAAACATCACTATTGCTATTTAAGAGTATGTTGAAATACATTTGTCAACCTTAAAATACACAGCATTTTAGATCTGCTTTTAAACATCTCAGTAAAAGAGGCCTGATCTGCAAAGGCACATCTCCCAATTCACATAGACTTCCTGACTCACAGGACCCTTTTTTAGGAGCTCACATCCTAGTACAAGAACCTGAACTGCAGCATTTCTGACTAACCCCTAATGCTGAACAGCTGTTGAGTGAACACACGCCACACTATGATCTCATCACCTATTACAGGACAAACAGAACAAGGCTGGGTTGGCAAAAGCTCCACTGTGGTTCTGCCCACAGCCTTCTACAAAACAACACATTTTACATTCTGCTATGCAAAAGCAGGCTGGCAAGAGGAGCCAAGTATTTTGTTTCTGTCCCATCCCTAACCCCAGAGGACTACTAGAAGCTTCTTCAGTTCCTACAGTGTGACCCTGCCCATGGGCAGTTGTAAAGGAGCACAGGCAGCAGAATGGGGGGTGTATTTACTTCCCTCTCACTGTAGTTCAGAGCTCAGCATATTAACACAGAATCAAAGGCCATTTGGCTTAATGAACCTGCAACATGAATGCTGTGGCTGAAGACATACATAAACCAGAATCTTCAATGAATCTAAACTGTGGTCTCTATTTGGAGGCGAGATGTATTGTGCCCTCCAAGTCCAGCTCACGCACAGATTAAGGGGAAAACAGTGCTGCCAATGGTGCCATCATTCATATTAGCAGGTCCCATGAACTGGAATCCTTTATTAGGTATTACTTATGAAGACTAGGGACTTCCATCCCTACCTTAAGAGAAGACCTCTGCTTTCAACAGTTTGTTCTTGATTATTTCGCTTCTTTCTTCCACAGGTATTCCCAAACCCAACAAATCTTTCAAAGTCTGGAAGTGCAGACTTCCAGCAGCAGCTCTCCAATCGTACTGATGGGACAAGCAGTGTTAAACCAAGGGTTCGCCACTACACCTCCTTCCCAGCCATCCTCTCTGCCACCTATGCAACTCCAGCACCAACAGCATCAGCAACAACGCTACCTGCAGGTAGGGTAGGACAAAGAGGGCCCCAAACAAGGCCTCAGGTTTCAGTAGGAGCCTGAAATTAGAGACACTGAAACATGTGAGACACTGACACAGTACCATGTACCCTTCCAGTACAGCAAGGGAGCAGTGAGAACCATCAGAATATTTAAAAGCAAAATTACTGATTCTGTGCATTGGAAACATAATCAGATTATCCTGGATATATTTAAAGTGTATTTCTAGATGGAGAAAATTGCTGCCTTAGGATTTATTCTGTACTCTCTATTTGGTAAAAAGATTGCTTAGTTTACAAGTCAAAAGATGATTTTTAATTACCAGCATTGACATAAAATGAGATCTGGATCAGGTATCTGGATCCCTGCAGTAAATTAATACATTTAAACATCTCAACTCCACAAGGCAAAGAAGATAAGCTGGAGCACATTGCCTGGAAGAACCAGGTGATTTGAAGATGTAAAAATACTTATTTTTTAGAACACATTCTAAAGGGGAAGGGGGAAATGAGGTGTCTCTATTAATTCAAAAGAGATAAACTGAGTCTATAAAACCTGATCACATATCCAGTGGTATCACTGAAAGACTATCATCAACCTCAAACGATTAAACTCTTGTTATTGAAATGAAACCCTTATCATAGCTGAGAATTAATGAAAAACTATGGGAGATGCCATTCCCAATAAAAGCATCTGCAAAATTCACATTGACTTCACATCTGCAAGTTCACACCCTAGTATAAACTCACAAAAAGGAAGGGCAAGAAGGGACAGCGTGAGGTACACTGGGATCTTCTGTTTCATTTCTGTTTCACTTCTATCATCCATCTGTGTGATTTCTGACACTTTCACCCACCCTGTTCCTAAACAGGCTTTTCAGGATAACCTGCAAATCCTAGGCAGCGCACTCCTATTAGAAAACCTTTCTCAATGCCTGATTGTAATGCTCTTTGTTGCTATTTATGTCCATTCCTTCTAGCATTAGGTAAGCTAGCCACACATGAAACAGCCCCAGAAATAAAAGCCAGCAAACTAGTAGTATTTTGAAGCACCCTGTACATTGAGGATGAAGACCTTTAACGTGTGAAAGAATCGAACACCACGATGAATTTTATTTTATCTGTAGGTGCAAACACCAAGTTCTTTGCACAATGAGCAACCTGATTGTTTGCTCCTGCCACCTTACTCGCCACAGCAAGGAAATATGGGGTATCACCAGACACAGCAGCAGCAACAGCAGCAGCAACAACTAACATCAAGAAGAAGCAATAGCTTACCAGAATCATCAAATTTACCACAGCCACTGCGATAGAGTCCCACCAGCACAATCAATGCACGATTAGCTTTAACCAATGGGCACATGGGGCAGAAGAGAATGACTGTACTTCTTTTGCACAAGCATTTCTTTCAAAGCTCTTTGACAGAAGTATGTCACAGAGTGCAGACTGCCACGGACAATGCATTTGCGGCATGCTGGATTCAATTTGTGCTGTCTTGTGAGCACAGTATGTACTGAGAGAGCAAAATAAAAAGGAACACTATCCTGTGCAGCCTCCATCGTTCTTGGGTGCATGGGAGGAGGCATTCAGTCTTGGCGTGTTGCTCTGAAAGCTATCTGGCAATTCCAAAAGACTGTCAACAGACTCATGAGGTACTTGGCCTTCACTGTTTCAGTTCTTCTTTTGAGTATGAAAAGCACTGCATCAAAGGTCTATTGAGGAGAGAACAAGAGATTATTTTTATTATGATTATTGTTATTAATTTGCACAACTGCACAGAGGACAAAACCTAGGCACTTTCTGTAAAGAGAAGTTTGTTTCCTTATTCTTGTGGCCAAATTAGCACATCCAATGGGGGAGAAAGCCCAGTCATTGGTGAAGATGGTCTACAGCTCATAACCTTTGTTTTAGAATCTGAAGAGTATTATGCAGCTTACCCTAACTGTTCTTCATTACTGAAAAACAAACAAAAAAAACCCACAGCCCACACTGGACTGTTTTCTGTCTGAACTGTGATTGCAAAGGAAAACTCAGATTGTGAGCACAATCATGCAACTCTCCAATAGTACAGCACGGATCCTTCTTCAACCTAAACTTACCCACTGCAAGTCTCTGAGAAATATGCACTGTGTTTTGGCCCACTGACTCGGGATGCTGCAGACTATTACATATCTCTTTCATTATAACATTTAGGATTGAATTTTCCTTTGGGGGAAAAAAAAAAAGAAATGCACTTTTCGCTTTTTTTGTATGTTTTCTGTTGATATGTTTCTAAGAAAGATTTTATGTAATTATAAAATAAAAAGTAGTGTATTGTACAGCTGTTGTAATAATGACCTATTTCTATATAAAATAAAATTATATGGAATTATGTGGAAATTATTTTGTATATGAAATATCAACTCATTTCACAAGTATAAAGATTGTGCTTGTGCTTTTTTGTGAGTGGATATTTTGTAATAAACTAATGAATTAGAAATGTTTTTGTGAAGGGAACTACTGTTTCATGCTATATACAACTCAAACTATTATTTTTTTTCCATTAATGATGGACAGTTGTCTTTATTTGTAGAATAAAATAAAATAGCCAAAAGGCTTTATTGCAGGACTTGCACACATTTTCCTCTGGCTGTTCAACTATGTGAATAACTTCAGATTTTTAACATTATCCAAAACCTTGCACAGTGTTTGGTACCCAGTTAACAAAACCAAGTATTATCCTACGGGATCTTTGTCATGGCACAGACAACAAGAATGGTAGTTCAAGAAGTTATACTAGCTGCTAGTTAAGACGGCTCATTCTAAGCTCCTTTAGAACTTTAAAAGACCTTGAGCAGCTCTGCACTTCCAACCAGTTTTAGCTTAGGACAAAATAGATGGTTTAAAGAATGGTTTGACCCAGCCCATGCCAGGGCTTTGACTCAAGTCCAGCTTCAGTGTTCTAAGATATCACTATCCTGAGTTTTGTGATGCATCTCTGCTGGAACTGCTACCATGCCCACACTGTAGACAGTCTAGTTTCCACTTCAGCATCCCTGTGCAGACTCTTCTTCACATTAAATTCAAATATATTGCAGGATGAAGCAGCCAAGGTCCAGGTCTGATTTCCCTCTGCTGAAACTGCGGCAGGAGCAGCAACCTCCAACACAGAACCATGTAAATAACAGCATAGCAGTGTTTTCATTCACCACGGCAAGATTGAAAGGGGATGGCCCCCAGGGCAGCTTGCAGCCATCCAAGTCGGTGTTACCTTCAGAAGGGTGCAGACCATGCTGCCCTTCCCACCATATCACACGTGGGTGTTCAGCTGTGGTTTTCATGCTATAGAGGAACCATGGAGGTAATTGGACTGAGAGAAGGAAGTGGTAAAGTAAACTTTCTGAGAAATTATAAAGGTTCATGTGCCCTTAGTTCAGAAAAAGCTATAAATCTCCTGAAGAAAACCCACTGGCAAAACGACCTCACTCCTTCCACAGCAAGACTGGCTGGTAGCACTGATCAGTACACCTGCATTTCAGTCCACATTAGCTTACTTCATTGAGAGAAGATCAGGGAATCAAGTATCTGTTTTCTAAAAGGTGTTTAGATATCAGATCTGGTCTCTAAGAAAAGTGTTTCTACGGCTAACTTCAGGTACTAGTCTGGGTTATCCTGCTTATTGCTTGCATTCACTGAAGCAAGAGTGACCCCACCAGATGAAGTTTAAAGAAGCTAAACCCTAAGGTGCTTCCACTTCATGTCTGAGGGAACCTCTTTCTTTCCTTTAACTGTAGACAAACCTAAGCAAAGGCCAGCTGGCCAAACTTCATAAATTAGAGGCTAACTTCATAAATTCCACCCAGTCCTGTACGGACTTATTCTGGGAAATGGGAGAATAAATCTGTAGGCCAATCAGTGCACGCAGGAAAAAGGTAACGAAGGAACACGAGCACCACAACAGAAAGCACAGTGGAAGCAGCACTTGATAGATCTCAACTACTATGATGGAAGTCACAGGAAGAGAAAATCCCTTGAGGAATTTATTTTACTCTCAGGGATAGTTATAATACACCTACATCTCTTCTGATTGCAAACAGGTATGTCCAAACCAAGCTCAGCCTCAGAGCAAACACTTACCTTTCTAAAACCAGCACTACTGTAAGCTGTTAACAGGGAGCAGCTGTAAATAGGGTGGGGTTTTCTAATAAGCTGGTTTATTACACTGTTTGGATGGGTACAGAGCACTTGCAATAACAGATTTATGTCAGTACCTAGTTTTTCACGCTCTGCCTCATTTCATCCCTGTACACACATTCTGGGTTTGGATTATTACACTTGTTCCCTGTTTAACACATAACGCAATACCAATCCTCTTCATAGAGCTGGGCTGTTGTGATTCATTATAGCCGAGACCAAGCTTGCTCAGACACAGTCTCAACTTGGAGCATTTGTTCTCCCTGGGCTGTGGTGGCAGGGCCACTGCAACACCCAGCTTCTGCCTCGAAAACAGGGACTGCGCATCTGAACAAGAAAAGCTATTTGCTAGAAGCACACCACCCCATCTGAAGCCGAGCTCCCCACACAACACTCCACCTAAAATAAAGGTGCCTAAGCAGTGATGGCATATAGGCAGGTGGCCACCTGAAGGCCACCCGATATCCTCAGGGATATCGACTCAGGCTGCGCCAGAAGCAACCCTCGGGTCGGGAGAGCCGGAACCTACACCTCAAACATCCGTCGGGACAAACCCCCTGCCACTCCTCGGTACCAGCACACGGGGAACGTTGGGAACGAACAATCACCCTGCACATGCGCAGCGCGACCTGCCTCGGCCCCTCCCGGCGCCGGCGCAGTCGGCGTTACCCACATCCCGGAAGGACTCTTGGCTCCCACAGTTCTGTGCGCAGTCCTTTCCGGCCGGTACCCGGGCGGGGTGAGTTGCGGTCTGGGGGCCTGTGTGTTGAATCCGTGTTCATCTGCCTTGCAGACCCCGTCGCCCGGGGAGTCCTTCGCCTGGCTCGGCGTGGGGGGACGTTCCGGTGCGGGAGGCACCGAGTGGTGCCTCTCGGCGGTTCGTGTTCGATGGGGCTCGGGCTCATCTCCCTGTACCCCCCTCGCTCCCTTAGGCCTGCGCCGAGGCGGGCAAGGCGCGGGCTCGGGGAGGTCTGTGGGGGCCTTGTGGGGGTTTACGACCCGTGTTGGGCGTTGGTGAGGGAGAAGGAAGCCGTAGACCACTGTCAGACCCTGGAAGGAGCCTCTCTGTCACCGCTGTCTCCTTTTCGGGACTGGCTGAGCTACCCACCTGGGTCGCGTCGGAGCAGGAAGGGGCTTGGACATGCTGCAGCGGGACAGGGTGGGCTGTCCAGGAGCCCAGTCTTCATGGGATGCTGTCAGTCTCAGATCTGTTTCATGTTCCTGTCAGGGAGATGAAAGTAAAGCATTTGTGATGCTGGAAAATTGCTGTATAAAATCTGCAACTGCTGCGACCCCGGGGATGAATTAAGTTTAAAGTTAAGTTTCTGAACGTAGGAGTGGTGTGGCTTGTGAGGATCTGAGGAGGGAAGGTGGCAGGGGAAAAGGTGGGTCTGTGTTTGATGCATATATGGATGCTTTTCAGCCTTGCTCAGATGGCTCCCGCAAAGAAAGGTGGTGAGAAAAAGAAGGGACGCTCTGCCATCAATGAGGTGGTAACTAGAGAATATACCATCAACATTCACAAGCGGATCCATGGCGTGTAAGTTCTTTTTATCAGTGATACAGGTCTTGCACAAATGCAGTGTTGGAAGTTGGTTTTAAATGGCAGAGAACAAATCTTTACTGGCACTGATGCTAATGTGTGACAGCTTAGTCTGTTGTGCTACAGTTGAGTCTTGAGGAAGCAGCTCTGTACCTATGCAGACCTCCAGTTAGCATGTGGATTTTGGGAACAAGCGTGTTTCTTTTTTTGTGGGTGTTCCTGGACTTAATTTGAAGTTAGATCTGTTTAGCTCTGTGCACAGGTTGGCATCTGTCCCAGGTGGTTTAAAGTTTAGCCCCCTATAGTAAGTTTTAGAAATGAGATACTGTTGTCATCAGATGATTGGCTCTGTGCTTATCACTAAATTGTGTGAGGTGTAAATTGGGGTATGACTTGCTTGAAACAATACTTGTGTGCAGACAAGAGTAACTTTTTACCTGACAAAATGTTGAACCTCATACAACCATGTTGTTTACATGATATCACTTTACATGATATCACTTTACATGATAAAGTGCTTGAGAGTACTTCTTGAGAAGCTGCATCTCCCTTTGATTCTCTTTGGCTGCAGTCACGTGGAAGAAGACTATATCCAAAACAAAACAATTGGTGAAAATGCTGAAGCTGACTTAGAAAAAGAGAGAAACGAGACAGTATTGCAAACCCATGGGTTATGTTGGGAGGCAGTGGCACCTTTAAATGGCAATAAGATGTTCTAGCCTTGCCTGTTGATTGCTTATGGCAATTCAGCCTGTTTTTAATACTGATGATCCTGCTATCCACTTTTCTTTTCGTGTTATCCTCTTCTTAGGCATGAAGTACTTAGGGGTGCAATATTTGTTGTTTAATGCTTGTCTCAGTTGTAATCCTTCACACACTTCCAATTTCCAGCACTAAATGTCAACAGCAGTGTGCAAATAATACTAAATAGAACCCACTGTGGGACCTCAGATACTACTGGTACTAGTTGCGTGTCACAGTGTGGAAATAATACATATGGCACAACACAGTGCAGCTGTAACTTTTAGTATAAATGTCCAATTGTGCAGAATCTGTCCATAACAAGCATGAGACAAGCTATACTTGCAAAAAAACCCAAAGCCGTTCTCATAGAATCATAAAATAGTTAGGGTTGGAAAGGACCTTAAGATCATGTAGTTCCAGCCCCCCTGCCGTGGTGGCATTGATGCAGTCCTGCTAATGTGAAGAAAGTAACCATCGGCAGCCTTCCAATATCTGAAGGGAGCCTGCAAGGATGCGAGAGAGAGACTCTTCATCAGGGACTGTAGTGATAGGACAAGAAGGAATGGGTTTAAAATTAAACAGAGGAAGTTCAGGTTAGATAGAAGGAAAAAGTTCTTTACTGTCAGGGTGGTGAGGCACTGGAACAGGGTGCCCAGAGAAGTGGTAAATGCTCCATCCCTAGCAGTGTTCAAGGCCAGGTTGGACAGAGCCTTGGGTGACATGGTCTAGTGTGAGGTGTCCCTGCTCATGGCAGGGAGGTTGGAACTAGATGATCTTAAGGTCCTTTCCAGCCCTAACTATTCTATGATTCAATGATCAAATTCTGTTTAGCAGAAGCTATTACTTAGAATAGCATCATTTTTGTTCTGCTGTTTATTTCAATACAGATACAGTTTTGTCAAGTTTATGTTACTATTGTTTGTACTGCTTTTCTCATCAGCTGTTACTCAGAGTATTTGTGAAAGCTCTGATCTCTCAAGTAGTATTGCAATAAGTTTTAATGTCATCCTGTTTGAATAAGACATCTGGGCAATCTGGCAGTTGCAAAATTTAACTGAAATTATTCTTCATAAAGTGTTTAAGGCCAGTTTGGATGGGACTTTGAGAAACTTACTCAAGTGGAAGGTGTCCCTGCCCATGGCAGGAGGGTTGGAACTAGATGAGCTTTAGCGTCCCTTCAGTTCAAACCATTCTATGATTCTGTGTGTGGTTTCTATTAGGCATAGGTATTAAGGTTAGCAGCTGTCTACCAGAGTAAAGGTCTAGTCATGTTATAATGCAGCTTGTCCTAAAGTTAAAGAAATGCCTTTTGAATTTGTCCCAGGGGCTTCAAGAAACGAGCACCGCGTGCTCTTAAGGAGATCCGCAAATTTGCGATGAAGGAAATGGGTACCCCTGATGTTCGCATCGACACCAGGTTGAACAAAGCAGTCTGGGCTAAAGGAATAAGGTAGGTTTCTGCAACTTTTCTTAGTGGGTGAGGAAGAACCTTGTAACTGTATGTGGAGGTACAGGACTTGGGGAAAAAAAAAAAATATGACTTCCAGTATTCATATTCTTTCCAAATGCTTGCTAGGCTAAGCTTTCTGTAACCTCTGTGTTTCTGATCAGCTCCCTCAGCATATTTGTAGTGAAGCTTTGGTAAACTCTGGCTGGCATTGAAAAGAACTTCCTCCTACCTCTAATAAGAATAAAGCAAAGGAAAGAAGGAATGTGGGCTTTGGGACAGAAGGCAGGGGGAAGGAAAGGATTGGAGTATTGTAATACTGTAGTATCCCAATCCCTGTTGCAGCAGTTTTTAGAAACATGGCTTTTTAGTGATATCTGCAGTACATGATAAGTACCTGGGATTTGTGTCATGTGTTTAAACAGGTGTAGGTCAAAGCATGCTGCATTGATATTGAAATACTACAAAGGGAAAAAGTGAGGTGTATTTTAAATAGGGCCATTAATCTTGTGGGAGTACAAATGCTAAGTAGTTTAGGGGGCAGAAATTACAGTGTTAAATCACTGCTACAGAGGCAGCTGATTTGGCATTTGACATGTGCGAAGATGGTCTGAAAAAGACTCCTGTGAGGAGTGGGATGTCTTAAATCATAGTAAAACATTAACTGGTAGGGATTAATACTGTGATAACTAGATACACCTGAGCCCTTGCTTTAAACCATGTCTCCTAGGAATTATATTCCCAACTCTAGCCTCTTGACATATTTACAGTACTTTACCTAGAGCTGTGTGCTTAGGCCAACCCTTCCTTCAAAGACAGAGTGGGAAGATGGGACTAAGTTACTGGGCGTTCTGGGCAGGGGTTCTTTGTCCTTCCTGTTGAGATGTTCCAGTTCATAGGCAGTGAAGAAATAGCAATAAACCAGCTGACAGTGTATCTTCAAAGCTTAGTAGTGAGGCTGCTAATCAAGACTTAGCTGGTAGAAGTGCAGTCTGTGGAGGAAAGAGTCCTCACATTTGTCTTTCCAGTGTGAAGATGCAGTTTTCACTGGTTAGAGTAAATAATGTATGCAAAGTAAAATACCTTCCTCTGGAAGGCTCAGGAGAGGCTAAAATCAAAAAAGAGGCCAGCTACTATGATAGTCAGTCATCTAAGTAAAGTAGTGAAAAATGCTGTTGACTTGTTTCAAGAAGGGAGTAAGTCAAAGCAAGTTCCCACGTCTTAACTGTATCCATTTGATTTAGTAAGTATGCTCTTGAGAACATACAGCAAGTAGGAAGTTCCTTCACATATGCTATGAAGCAAAGTACTTTGCACAGGAGTTTCCCAAACTCTCAAGTTCATTTGAGGGTGAGAGGTTACTTGAAAAATGATGTGGATGAATTACTTTGTGCCCTCAGCAGTGTATTTTGGGCAGTTTTAGTGGAGGATGCTGAGCTTTGACTTTGTCCTAGGTTCCATGCTACTGAGAAGGAGAAAAATGACTGCTACAGCTGAACCCCGGACAGACTTGCAATCAAAATCGTCTTAAGTGAATTAGTTGTGTTTCCACACGCTTTGTGAGGAAGCTCACAATGTTGGATCAAATGTTGGATCAGTTGTATGCTTGTGAATAAGATCTTGGTTCAGGTCTACCAGTCACTAGAATTTCCGTGTGACTTCTGGCATACAGATTGGACAGTACTCTGACTCTTGACAGGGGCCTCAGGTTTTCAGAACAGATTGTTGGGGGGGTTTTTCCTCACTCTTTTCTGTTCTAGTAAGAAATGTTAGTAACAGCTGCTTGCTGTTACTAACTGTAGTAATAGTAGTTATAACTACTGTTATCATCCACAGTGTGCTTCATGATCATCTTCATAGTGTATTTCCTCAATCAGTAGTGGACAGAAGATCCGCTTCTGACTTTATGCTCCCACTGAATTACGAGATCATCTTATTCAAGGGCCAGTTAAATCTTAGCTGCTGACATTAACAAAACTGAAAAAAAAAAAAAAAAAAAACCAAAACAAAAAGTTCCTCTAAGGCAAACAGTACAACCTCTAAGGTACAGGATTTCTGTCTTGTTATGATGCTGAGATAGAAATAGAATTAACTCATCATGTCTTTGCACAAATGGGCAAAGCTTAAGAATTTGAAGGGGGGGAGAGTAATCGTAGAGCAATGAACTTTTCTATGGATTATCAGGTTTCTGTACATATTTTACTGAAAATTAATCTGTTGTCTCTATTTTAGGAATGTTCCTTACCGTATCCGTGTCCGTTTGTCCAGAAAGCGCAATGAGGATGAAGATTCACCAAACAAGCTATACACACTGGTTACCTATGTACCAGTCACAACATTCAAAGGTGAGGTTGCATGCCATCTCTTTTCCTTTGTGCTGTGTTTTCTGAGCAAGTAGCAAAGTGGGACAGCTCCCCTTGCAGTGCAAAATTCAGATGAAAATCATGCTGAAGGGGCCAGACTGCTGGCTTAAACTAGCTCTGCCGTAGGGAACAGGGCTGCTAGCTTGCCTGATCAGCGTTAAAAAGTAAACACAGGATTTAGTGAACTATCATTTAAATTTTGAGAATAAAACACATTGGCCATAGTTTTTAGGGTAGTTTTAAAGTTTGTTCTCTCATATAAAGTCCATCCTCTAATGTCAAAAGCTCAAGCAGGTTGAGCCTTTTCTGCTTGTCATCTGAGAAGTGTCTTATTTGCAGAATTATTTTAATATGAAGCTTTTGGTGAAGTACTTGTCTATGTAGTAATGCTCTTCCAGAAGGCGATCACCAAACTAGCTTTGAAACTGTAGGTGCGCTTTCTTGTGAAGACTTGCATATACACAAAGGGAATTGTGCTAGCAGTAGGTGGTGATACAGTTTCTTGTTTTGCAGGTCTACAGACAGTCAATGTGGATGAAAATTAAACTGATTTTCATTACAATAAAAAGATAAACTTTATTCCTAAGTTGGTTCTTTTATTGTCCAGTCTCTTCAAGCTCTCATCCATGAAGCATTGAATTGAACAGGTGACAACATCTTAAAGTATCTTACTTTCTTTGGGCTTGTATATAAGGGTGTATAACTTTCTTAATCGTACTGTAGACTTCTGTTAGATATGGAATAAGGAAGAGATGTGGGTGTTGCTATAGGGGTGGCAAAGTCCTAGTGGTTTTGTTTCATTCCTGTGGGAATTAAGAGCCACTACACAGCTATTTTAAGGACAAGTTTGTTTTAAAAAAAGTAAATAACAACAACCCCAGCCCCCAAAACTTAGAGTACTACTTCATACATGTAATCTCTTACGAATAACATAAACTCCCTGTATTTAGTGCCTCTCTAGTCTCCCAGGCAGAATCAGTGAGCTTCTCTGAAGCAGGGCTGTGCTCTGCACTGAAACGTGGCCTTCCAACCCGTGAATTAATTGTGAGCATGCTAGGTCAGGGAGTTAGTTTAATGAAGTAGGGACCAAAGGCACTTGCTTCCATAAATCAACAAATATTGTTAATACAAGTCTGGTACAAAAAGGGTTTATTGAAAAGTGCATGTTTTCACAGACCAACATCAGAAGCACAGTCCATGTACACTTAACATTTCAGCAAGACATACAAATTGGAATACAACCAAATATATTAAAATAGTTTCAATTACCAGCATTGAAACAGTTTTCAGTATTAGTGCAAAAAAGGCAACCCAAACTGCAGACAGTAGCTGAGAAGTGTTTTCCTCTGTTCAAAAGGACAACGGGAGCCAGCCTCTGCTCTCCCAATGCGGAAGAGGACTCAGTGTCTTCACACTGTAGACAGATGTTTCCTTTGACATTCAAAACAAGAACATAATTAATAAATCAATGGCACAAAACAATCCTATATATCTTTTAGCTTTCAAAGCTCTTAAACTGAAAACCACAGACCAATAAATTGTTTATCAAAAGTCCACTGCTAACTGAAAGCCTCTTACAGTATGTGCTTTGGCATTACTTCAGTGCATTTTGTTTTGATGGGTTTGCTATGACTGTGTGTTTAGTTTTGTATGTTCCCCTCGTGACTGGCAGCTCATTCCACTTGTTTTGAGACTATATTGATTTAACTTTGCATTCTCAAGTTTTGGCTTCAGTTCTAAGGGTTTTTCAAAGAAGTTAACTAATGACTGTTCAGTCAAAAGGGATGCTAAAATATGTTCAAAAGAGACAGTCCAGTCCCCTTCAGTCACAGGAGAAGGTTGAGAGTCTTTCTGAGAGGTCTTCACAGTGTCAGTAAAAACAGCATCCTGGTCTGAAGTGGAGGCCTCAGGCTGCAAGTCCTCTGTGAACTCATCTGATCCACTCCCCAGGCTTATGCTTCTTTGTCCTACTTCTCCAATCTGAAGTAACAGTGTGGTCACAGTGGCAATGGCTTGATACAAATCATTCTCCTCTGGATCTTCATGAAACATGCTATACAAGGTTTTGCAGAACTGAATGAACTCCCTCTGTAAAGGATGACAAAACAAACTACTGAACAGCCAGGTTGTGGGTAACTAAGCATAGGATTCAGGTGAGGATGCAGTACTGCAAAGGAAGGCAGAATGCCATGTACATTTATATACTCATTTATATAATTCCTACCTGCTTTTAAAGAAATGCTACTGAAGAGATTTCAACCCACAGATACTAGGAAACCTTGTTGCTGCAAATAAAAAGGGAACAGAGCAGAAAAGTTTTTTGCTGCCTTGATGAAGGACATCAGAGCATCCCAGATGTCCAAAGGTCAAGTAAGATGCAAGGCAAGGGATACAATCCATTACTGGTGGGAAACTAGTGGCTGTTACAAAGAATGAGTTGCAACCAAAGCAGCCATGCACAGGTCTGCAAGCAACTTCCCGTCTGCTGTTTCTCCCATCTTTCCCCAGCTCTTCTACTAACAAAATTCAGACATCTCCCCTGCCTCTCCCTCCATTCCCCACCCATCACAGATGATTATCAGGCTAGAGAAGATGCTTCCATATCCTGCTAGGAAATTTATGAGTCCAAGATTCATACAATCATAGGATGGCTAATTCAGGGTGAAAGGGACTGCAGGAAGTATAGTCAAGCAATGCGTTTATAAGAGAGGTGTGTTCCAGTTGAGCTGATAGTGTAGGTACATGACATCCATTTAAAACTTTATTTAGCAACACCAGCACAAAGGGGTTCTGGGTATAGTCACATCTTTCTTTGCATGTCTGTACATTTGTTTTACTAATTCAGTACCATTTTCCCTGCAGATTTCCTTAGGCCAACAGGATACACAGAGCTCTGCTAGCATTAGGGAGGAGATGGTAAGATGATGAGAGCCTTCAGCTGTTTTTCTTACTTCATGCAGTTCTAGTTAGTGTTTGGCTAAGACAGGGCAAGGCTCAGTTGGTAGTGGGGCTAAGAAAGAAGTTACAGCAGTCTGGTGGAGAGGAGGCCAGGGAAGACAGAACAGCAGTATTCATTCTTGGGAATTCTTTTGCCTTAGGAGGAGGGCTTTTTCCAGCCTGTTACGCTGTGGGTCAGTGAAGTTCTTTCTATTCACCAGCCAGTCTGAGGAGAGGGAGCAGGTAGCAAAGGTAGCTCAGAGTCCTTAAACACCTGCTCTCTGGATGAGAGGAGCTCAATTCTCTAAAGGACTGAGTCTAAGCTAGGCTGAAGTTATGCCTTCTCAGAAAGAGTTGAACTGTTGTATTCAGTCACTGCATTTTCGAGTGCTCTCCATTTCTTTAAAAACAAACTAAAGCCTCTAAGACACATACCTGGCTCATTTTTGGCAATTCTTTTTCAGTTTTAGTATCCTTTTCTTTGGCAAGATCCTTCAGCATCTGCTTCAACTGCTTCTGGTAATCTACTGCATCACCTTTTTTGGAGCAGACACAAAAAAGAATTAGTTTTCAAGTCATTGGAGTAAGTTGACATTTGAGAATAAACCTGAGAGAGAAGAGATGATACAGGGTTAGCAAATGGGAAGTTGGTTCTCATATGCACACGCATTAGGGAACCATTTTGGACATACCGTTTGATTTTCCAATAACTAGTGGTCTTGAAGTCGACAGCAAAGGATTCTTCAATGGTGACTGGCTGTCTCGTTCATTCTCTGTGAGAGCTATCAAAAAAACAAGTGATAAATGTAATGATTAATTCTTCAAATGCTGCATAATGATTATTTAATTTAAATATTTGAAGAAAGCAAAGTAATTGGGCCAGGATGTTTTTAAACAGTACTTCATTAAATCCTACTGTAAGGTTGTGTTACTGTAAGTAAGACAGACTGGTGCTGCAGCAAGAGTCAGAAGTTTGCCAAGAGTGGTACATTTAATTAAGAACTTTGCACAGAGAAACTGCCACAGAATTTTGTCACCTCATCAAAGCTGGATCAAGATGTGATAGAGATCTACTGTATACAGAGTACAAAGCCACCCAAAACCACTCCTTCAGTTCACATTTTGTCTGGAAGTAACAGTATAATTGGCTGCAAATTATCTATGAATGCAGCAGATGTGAGCCTTGACATTATATATATCTATAAATCCAAAATGGTTTTGACTGGAGTAATTTTTATAATGCAAATTACAAATGCACATCCTATATGCTCCCAGCTGAAGGAAGCAAGATGGAGTTCTTCATTATGCAGCCTTTTCCCAAAAGCTTTAAGCAAGAGATTATCTTTTGGGAACTATGGTATTCCTTCCCTTTTAGAATTCTTACCCGGTGGGATATGCAGCTTATATAGTAACTTTATCTTTTCATTCATTTCTCCATTATACATAACATCTGCAAGGAACAAAAAAAAAAAAAAAGAACAAAAGGAAGTGGGACCAGAGCATTTGCTTCCACAGTTTAAAATAAATCAGGCATCTCTCTGTGTACAAAAGAGAATTGTTTGTATGGACAATACACTAAAACATATGGCCAGTATATTACATTGCAATATTTAAAGTTGTGCTTGTCAATGGGGAACAGCAGGTGAGAGCCATCTGGTTTGGTCTTTGTTCTTGTCAAATAGACTGGGAGTACCTAACTTTATGGAGCCTCAGCATCGGCTAAAAATACCAAGGAGGATGGCAGGGAATCTAGCAAGAGCTGTTTGCTGCCACAGATTAACAGCAGCGTGAGAGGGGAGAGGCAGAAAACTCCTTTTGAGGCCGCCATATTCTTAATATTTCTCCCCTTCATCCCTTCTTGCTCTTCTATAGAGTAAGCCCAAAGGAGAAAATTACATCATATGTAATATAATTCATCTGTTCAATGACCAGTAGAAATAAGATTCTAAACTTTCAAGTGCACTGGAATACTGTGAAGACCTTTTTTTTTTTACATTTAATTCAAAGTTGAATCCTTCAAAGAATCAAAATCAAACAACAGTGTAATAGAGGGTGCCTTGATTCACTTCAGAAAGTTCTAAAAAGCATAACTGGTGCAAATATGGATTTACTGATTTTTATTGAAGCTCTGAATGTTGATAGAGATTTCTTTTTTCACTTGGGGTCAGGCAACAGTGGTGATGTGGCATGTTCTTCTTCAGCTGGATTTTGGGATGGGCAGTCTCATCTCATTAGAGCAGCTGGTGGCCGCAAGACCAACCCTAGCACAGCTCTCCATCCATGCTGGCCAAATTTTTTTTGTTCTGCTTATTGTGAACATACAAGGCAAAGAGCAGTCAGTTGTGTAAGATTAAGTCTTCAAGAAGTGGTTACAAAGAGGTGTACTGAGAACAACAATCCCGTAGAGAGGATTTCTTAGCCTTCAATGCAGACCTGAATAATTTTAATACACAGCCCCGGGCAACCTGGTCTAGTGTGAGGCATCCCTGCCCTGGCAGGGGGGTTGGAAATAGATAGATGATCTTATGGTCCTTTCCAACTCAATCCATTCTGTGATTCTGCGAATATTCAATCCTGTCCTTAGGCTGTCTTTGAAATCTAATCAACTTCAGGTGATTGAAACACAAAAAAATTAGTAAAAGCCACTGACTAGGCTAATTACAAGCCCAAGAAAACCATCTGCCCACATCCTCCCCTGCCAGCTGAATGGCATTTTATACATGCATGTCTCACCCATGTACCAACCCCCCCCGGCTCTCCCCACCTTCCAGCCCACAGGGAAGTGGATACCTAAGCAGCTGGCGAGCCCTTTGAATTCAATCAACCTGTCCATGTTCTCATCCAGGAGCCTGAAAGTCCTTTGGGCGAGGACATCGGTGTGCTCCCCACAGGTCCAGGGCGAGACCAACCTGTACAGGTTGGCAAACTGCTGGGCATCGATGCGGTACTGCTCGGCATATGGTCTGCTGGGGTCATGTCGCTCACTGACTGGACTTGTTGTTTCCCAGTAACACCTTATTAAATGTTCCCTCTAGGAGAAATCAGAGGTGGGAGAGGTGGGGTTGTGGTGTGCAGTATCAAGGGTACAACCAGCAGAAAAAGGCTTAACATTCTCTTTGTGCGAGGTGTTAGAATGATACCAAGCCCATTCCTGTGAGAAAAAGCAATCTTTAATTAAAGCAGCCAAGCATTCTCATGATTTCCAATGGATAATTAATAAATTTGAAGGGAGACACAGCAGATTCTTGGAAGAAATTCACTGCAGACTACTGAAACTCTTAGCCCATCTGGCCCAGGATGTCTCTAACCAAGCAGAGGTACAGAGGGTCAGACAAAATCAAGAGTAAGTATTATACAGGCCTGACCTGCTCATTTATTCTCTCTCAGACCTCTCCATTTGGATACCATACCTATTATTCTTCCCTTAGGGACAGACTGATGGAAAACAACGAGTCTGAACAAAATGAGCTGTCCCAAGGGAGCTAATGAAAAAGGAACCACCACCAAGAAATGAATTGACTAAAGGGAAGGAGTGCAAGCCAGTCCATGCTTAAAATCAGAGCAGCAAGAAGCAGGAGGGAAGCACTGAAGAGCAAGCCCCAGTAGCATCATCTTACAACCACTAATTGAGGGAGGATACTGCTGCTCTTAGCCACAAAGCTACATAACACTAAGAACATACCACAGTCATATTCTCAGTACCTAGTATTTATGACTGAACAATACACAAAAGAAATGGTCCATTAAGGGTGATAATTACATGCTTGGACCTCTAAATCAAGTATAGTTATATAGGCTTAGATGTCCCTGTCTCCAAATAACATTTTTTATAATAGTTCTTTCAAACATCAGCTTGACAGAAAAGAATGGAAGTAGAAAATGCTTTTAGTTCTAAAAAAAAAAACCAAAAACCTAAACCATTAGAAAATTTGGAATCAATAGCAAAGACACAAGTTTGAGGGTATTTTTTCCCCCATGGAAAACAGAGTCTGCCTTTGAAGAGCATTAAGAGAGCAGGACGTAAACATACTGCCGGGCAGAGTGAGCATAGCTACGCATTTAATTTATTCTGCATGTGAAAGTTACCAGAACCTAATTTCTTATGGACGATTTCCAAGCAACAAGTTAGAAAGGAAACTGAAGCAATTCTCCTTTGAAGGATCAGTACATTAGTGTCCCTCTTTAACAATTAGGCAGCTGCAGAAAGGACAAAATGCCAAGATCCCATCCAAATCAAAAAGTACCGCTGTGGCAGAGGACACAAGGTCTGAAGCAGCACTGCATCCCCTACTTCTCAAGGACACTAACCTTGAACAAGTCGTACAATTCCTCTAAATCTTCAGGGAGAATCGAAACATCTGGGATGACAACTCGGAGCTTAAAAATAAAGACAATCACGTTAATGACAATTGTTTTTCCCCTGTCATCACTGACATGGGCAGGCCCATGAGCCCCACAGGGACTATTTTTACTTGGTACAGCTGAAAACCACAGTATTGAAAAATCTTTGCAGATTTTTCCCCTTCTTTAGGTTCACAGGTTGGACAGATCCATGAAAAGAGAAATCCCTCAAGGGCTGTTGGAAACAAAGACAGGAAGTCCCTAAGCTGCAGGTCACAGGAGGCCAGGGAAGCATCGAATGGCCCTTGCTCTCTTCTAACACTCCTCCCCGGGGCATCTGCCTAGGGCCATGGACAGAGACAAAGGTGCTGCGCTGGATGGTCTTGCCGTTGTTCCTACTGTTAAAGCCTTCATAATGTTAAAGCCACAGTAGAAAATAATGCATGTGGCCACGAAAGAAAAACCAAACCCATGAGCATCACCAGGAAAGAGCTTTTTCCAGAGTTGGTAATGATTCTTCCCATTTTCCAGATCTGGTAGTGCCTTTCACAAAACAAAAGGCACCTGCCTCAAGAGAGGAGACATTAAGCTACCTCAGTCAAAATAATATCCTACTCACCACATTTTGCTTGGTTGTGTCTTCATGGCTCTGCAGGACACGTATTCGGTGTTTGTAGCGCATATGCTCTATTTGTGCCACAGAGTGATCTCCAAATTTCTACATGGAAGGAACAGAAGTTTATTATTTTTATAGTATTTTATGATATTTGTGTTTCTTATTTACTGGAAATCCAACTTTTAACATATTTAAGGTATTTTATGAGGAAAAAGCATACCCAGTCCCTAATATATCTGTCAATGTAGGTATTTATACCACACTTAGCCTTGTGCATTTGAGCACTTAGTCGAGGAATCTGTAAAATGTATATTAACTTTTAAAACATCCATGTTGAATTTAACCTTTTTCTTTTTTAAAATTCAAACTTAACTGACCAGTCAACACAGAGCAGCATTTTACCTCATAGGAATCATGAATTAGGTTAGCTATTTCAGTCACTGGAGAGGGTTCTTGGTCATCGCTGAAGAATGCATGGTGGTTACCAATAGGTGGCAGAGGGCTTTCCTCATTTTTGACATGCTCTAAAAACCTGAAAGTAAAAAAATAGAAGCAACACAGATTACTCTGCACTTTGATTTTCTCTATATAAATAAGCAAACAAGTCTTATGGCTCAGACTTAGAAATAAATTGGTTTTTGGGCTGCTGGGCTTTTCAAAAATGCCTTCATGATTACTCATCTGAGGAACAGCAAGCCAGCCAAATGACTAAATGCAGCCCAAGGAAGAAAACTTCTCTCTCCTTGAAACCTGGAGCAGGAAGCCCGTCACTCTAGGGAAGGCACAAAGAGCAGCAGTAAATACTGCACACTGACGCAATCAATGCATGTCTCGGCGCTGCCAGGAAATGTCACAGGACAGCTACTCATCCATGTACAAAGTCCATTGTTTAAGGCAGACACTGAAAGAAGCAGCAGCAGCAGCAAGGCAACACGCAGGGTCTTGCCAGTGCCTACAGAGTCAGTATCACAATGGCACCCAAAAGCCTTTTTATGGCAGAATGGTCCATGATGGAAGGAGTACTCCTGCCCAGCCATACCTGCTCAGAATCATCAGGGCCTGCCCATCATCCTTGCTATTACACAGATCCACGGCGTTGGCTTCCAGTATGGCCAAGCCCAACTGGAAAATAGCTTTGATCCCATCATAGAAGAAGCAGTCCACAACATTCACAGCACTTTCCAGGGGCATGATGCTAAGGAAAAGGGTAAGGAACCATGAAAGAGAGATGGAAGCTAAGGCTGTCAGGTCCTTCATATGTTCAGCCAGCTCTGGAAGTTGCTCTTTTATAAGCTCTTCAAACACCGACTGGTCTACCTGAGCACCTGCAAGTCATAAACAAACAGTATTAGCCAGGACTGACACTGGAAAAAATATTCTTTAAAGCTAATGATCGCTGTCAACTATCAACTGCAAGATCTTCCTAAAATTTAAACTGACAAGATACGCACACATCTACAATGAAAAATCCCACTACCCGAGATCCTGCTGGGATCTCAGCCCCAATCCTCATGTCCATAATCCTTAATGTACAACTGTCTACAAAAAAACTGTTGATTCTCCAAAGTGCCTTTACAGTGCAATGAAATAGTAACAGCAGAGCTGTTAGTTTTGGCTAAAAGAGCACAGAATAATGAAGTGCTAGCAAAAGCAATTTTTGAAGTGTTTTACTTTTCAACATGGGATCTATGCAATGAAAATAAGATGTTCCTCTCCAGTGTATATACTCAAGCAAGCAGCCAGTGGAGCTTTTGTTCTAAGTGAAAAAAAAACAAGATGGAAATCCAGATATGGCTACACACACTGAGCAGGAAGAAAAATATTTACACATCCATACATGCACAGATATAAACATATACTCATATATATCTATATATAAAGAACAAAGGATTTCTGCAATGCCCAAATACAAGCTTTCCTAACTGTCCCAACCCGTCTTTCCAAAAGGAGCAGATATGGGCTCTCTTTTAGCTACTAGCTCAGTCCTGCTTTATCAGCAGCTATCGTAGAATCAATGTAGTTTCGTATCAGTGAAGTGGCCTGTGTCTACAAACCAGATCTGCCACATCAGAGGCTTTAACTAAAAACTCTACAAGTTAAAAATAGTCCCAAGTACGAAGTGCAGTTAGCTTTTCAAAGATTTTTCTTTCCTTTCAAGCTACTTCATTTCTTTCTCATAGTCCATGTTCTGCTAATACTAGGAGACAACTTTAATTACTATGAAATTCCAGAGACACATATACCCTTATCACTCAAAACTTCTGTGGTCCAAAAGCAGAATGTAACCTGGACAATTCGTGGCACAAAGCCAGCATCTTTTGGCTTTCCATCCAAATCATAAAAAAACACAGCTATGACATTCCTCTGTCTTAGAACTTCTCACATGAAGCCACAAAGAGCTTCTGCTGGTGGCTGAATAAACATTACAGCACCACAAATGAAAAATAAGTGCCCAGGGACAGGCAAAGAGCTCTTGAGAAACACATCAAGCATGGTGCTTTGCTTTGAAGAGAAAGCCTTCTCACGTCATAAATAAAACGGTAAAGAAAACAGAGGAGAAAACGGACCGAGGTTATTCAACAGAGGGCAGGTTTTGTTTGGGCTTTTTTTTAACAAGCTTAATATAAATAATTTAATAGCCATAGTTAACACTGACACAAAAGATTGAGCTGGCTAAGGGGTATTTGAAGGAAGCCAGAGACAGATAGGCACACACATATAAAAGACTCAGGCAGCACTGGCAAAATCAGAGGTTTAAAACGAATGTGCAGTGCTGCCCAGATCTTTCATAGATCTTATTATAATTAAGTGTTAACACTGTAGATGAAAGTCAAGCAGGTGTATGCAAAGTGACTTTTATGCCCACCTTTTCATTAGGCTCCGAGAAACCACGAAATCTGAGCAACTGAATCTCTAACATATTATAGCATGAAACCATGATGAGGTAGAAAAATAGCAGGGTATCCATTTAAAAAATGATGACCCAAGATGCAAACTAAATAACATCTCCAAGACTGAAAAGGCAAATCATAGAAATGAAATTAGATTTTCAGTGTTTCAAGAATCATTACATCAAGATGAAGATGGACTAACAGACAGAGTAAGACTGACTGCTGGGTTATGGAGAAAATGGAAAAGCCATGGTAACACGAGAATAGAATACGCATGACCTTTGCCACCACTTTTGACCCAAGTATAACTTGTTCCTATCTTTGTCTGTTTATAATTTCCTCTATGCATTGCAAAAAAGGAGAAGGACAGAGGGAATTCCTGAATAAGGAGATAATGCGTGCCAGCCCCGCCTGCAGGCTTTTCCCATTTACAAGCAGGGAAATGATGAAAAGACTTGTGAAAAGACAGATTGGTCATAGCTGGCAAGGTGGAAGGAAGGAGATGGTCATGTAATAAAAAGACTGAGTAGGACTGAAGTGCCTACAATTTGAAAGCAAAACCTATTAAAAATAAAATAAATAGAAGATTTTGAGTATCATAAAGAAAAGGCCCAAGAGAAGATGGAGCTAAGATGGAGCTGTTATAACCGAGGCCATTAATTCAGTAGCTGTTTTGACTGTACAGGTTACTGGCTGACAATGAAGAGGAAAAGCACAGTGACAGATAGCAAGGTCAGAGATCACCAAATTTATATAGACCAAAATTTGGACAACAGTGTTGGCAGTGCAAAGAGGGAAAGTTAGGTCTTGGAAGTATTATGCAGGAAGAAACAGTACAAAATTTAGACAAGAGCTGATTGCAAATCAAAAAAGAAGGTCAACAGAAATGCAAAGCCAAGAACACTAACTCAAGCAACAGGAACCAGAGGAGAGGCAGGATGAAGAAGATCAGTAGCCCTGATTTTGGCACACTAAGGTCTAGGGTAAATAAAAGCTGCAGAAATAACTGCTTAGTGAAGCGACCATGCCGCAAAACTACACTGCTGCCATTTGAATAGGGGGAGCAGGGGAACTTCTGAGCTGAAGCCCCTGGCTCTTCACACTGTGGTGAGCCATGGCAGTACCTCTTCTAGAGTCACAGTACTCTTTCCTTTAGGTACAGAGGACAAGCAAACAGAAAGACAGGATGACAAAGACTATCAGCACTCAAACAATGTAGGCTGTAGCCGTGGCAAGTAACAGGCAAGATAGAAAACCAAAATTAAGTACAACTCAGGGCAGCAATTTGGCTGGCCAAGTGGGATAACTCAAGTTTGGGTGTGGAGAATGTTACTTAAGGGCAATAACTCAGCAAGCACCAAAGTTATCAGTATCTCAAGACAGGCTGATGATATCTAGAAATGCACAAGGACAGATAAAGCTGTAAAGCTGTGTTTCTGTTTTAATCAAGTAAGAAGACAGACAAACATGGAAGTAAGTCATCAAGATGGCCATTTAAAATCACATTTGGAAACAAGAACCAAAATGCTGACAAGCAGGATAGCTACAGTGCCCAATCCATAATTGGAAAATACCAATGGCATTCAAAGCACCACAAAACACCCTACACATTAAGCTAACTTTGGAATAACTCTGCTTTAACTTTCCTTATCTGCCAGTTCAGTGACAAGACGATAATTGCAGCGGCACAGTGTCAGGAGGGAAGTGTAACAATCCCATGCCCCAAGCAAAATATTTGATAACTCAGGTGTCTTCTCCCTCTTCCCAGGCAGCACAAGAGTGCCCACACCACTTCTAGCTCTCAGAACCACTACTGCCAGGGATTTCCTCCTGTCCCCACCTCCTAACTTACACTGATCCCTCCCTTTGCTACAGCGATGATGTAACAGCAGACACTAAAGAGTAGCTAAAGAGTTAAGAGCAGCTAAAGGCTGAAATTAAAAAGGGAATAAGCTATCAAATATTTGTGTAAGAAAAGGAAGTAAAGCAACTACAAAGAACAAAAACTCTTTCTTGTATGCATACCTGCAATTATTGCCTCAAGCTGCTCAGCCCTTCTCTTTCTGTGCATTAGGCAGCCAGACTTTGCACAAGTCTTAAAAATAGTTGCACTGAAAGTAACAGGAGACATAGCACATGCAGTAGAAGGCACGCACTGCAGAAGGACTGAGCTTAGTTCTTAATGCAGCATCTAACATTCAGAGGGTTTTGTATCAACCCTCATTACAAAGGGCCAGCTCAGATGCAAGCCTGTATTGCTCCAGCAGCCAGGCAACCCAGACAGGTCAGATCAGAAATAGCTACCCTAGCAGATCTTTCCTAGGTTCATCTTAAACAGCTTGAGTCTCCAATACTGAACACACATGCCTAACCAAGATATGCAAGCTCTTCTATTTTTACCTAACAGGCAAAAGCGTCACTGCCTTCTAACCAACAGGTAAAAAAACAAACTATAAAATTGAGCATATATTTATAGTTCTTGCAGTTCAAACCCTTCAAACCAAAACCAATCCTAGCTGGAACCTGAGCAGCCATCACTGCTGCCCCACTGCACAAGTCAATGGACCACCTCACTTGTGGGTTCTGGATCTCAGAAGACCCTGAGCATTTCACTCACCCCAGCGCCGTTCAGCTTCCCCTTCCCAGTTAGCAAGAAGAGAGGCAAGAGCTCACCTATCACTCGGTGATTGAAGTAATCCGGCAGCATTCGCTCACACACAGCAACCAGCAGCCAAAAGGCTTCTTCCTCTTTGGCATACAACAGCAACACGGAGGTCAAAATGTTCATAGACTTACAAGGGCAAAGAAAATTGGATTTGTTACTGACAGCAAATCCTACTGACAAAAGCTACATTGTGGCTCATTTTAAAGAGAGAAAAGTAGCCTAACATGATGTAAAATGAAAAAAAGAACCATCAAAGAAACCCTAAACAGCAAAACAGCAAGAGAAAGGTAACAGACAGCGAACACATAGTTGCAACCTACAGGCATAACAAGTTTTTCAAGCTTATGTACACTGCTGTTCATAAGAGCAATAGGAAATAGCGGAGGAAAACACAGTATTGGATTTGCTCAGATAAAAAGTAAGCAACTGTAGTATGTTTTGAGGCTGCTTTCCAGTTTGATGTCAATCAGAATTCAGGGAGCCGCACAGAAGGTAAAGTTATTATTTTAGCTGGCCGGCTGAGCGAAGTACTTTAGTAATTTGTCATCAGTTTGGGAAGAAAGGGGCAGAACTTCAGTTCATTAAACCTCTGCCCCAGTGCTCTACGTGAATCTCATCTACTTTGCACGGTCTCTAAGTATTGTGCAAGAAAAACACTTCTGAACACAGGGAAGCATCAGAAACAACTTTTTTTCCCTTCTTTAACTCTAAATGCAGTTTGCAAACTGCTGAGGGAATACTTGAGTTAAGCCAAAGCCCTCAGTTAAGCCTATGCACTTGTTTTCCAAAGTAAGTTATATTTAGCAGCTAAAATTATGTCTTTTCCTAACTAGAAGGACGTTATTTATGAAAACCAACATTAAAAATACTCCCAAGAGTACGATAAAGCTGGGAGAAAGGAAAGAGCTAAAGAGGCAATGAGCATTATCCCACTGGGGGTTTTTCACCTGGCAGTATCCAATTTTGGGGTTCCTGTGCGCGTACGCCGTGAGCACCCTCCTTAGGGCAGCTATTCCCGTCTCGCTCTGGAAGGCAGGGTGCTCAGGCAGAGAGCGGTGGAGGTCGCGCTCGATCTCCTCCGTTGCCATACAGCACTTGCCCATGGACGCCTCCACCAAATGTACATAGTAACCAGGATGCGAGGCGAGATCCGTCACGGCGTCTGAAGGCAGCAGATAGAGAGGAAAACACAAAGTGGATTAGGATGATGCTAAACTTGGTGCTGTGGGAATTACTGTGCAAAAGGATGTAAGCAAGATGGTCTTCCCCAGGGTTTGTGAATTTAGTGAAATTTCCAGACCAGTGAAAGAAATAAAGTCCCAGCAGAAGACAAAACAAATATTAGCAAAGTTTGCACGACACAACATCACTCAAAACACCTTAATACTGACATTGAGCAGGAAACTTCCCCAGCAGAGGATTACGGGGAGAAATGTACTCAGCACTGTTCACACCCTCCAGGAGGAAAACCACCACTTTTTGCAAATGTTTGAACATGTCATATACTGGATTAAGGACTAAACTTGAGATCATATTGTAGGCATATTCTGGTTCTGACAGATCTGTGTATGAAACAAGTTATTTTTTCCATCTCTAGTTTCTATTCCCCCTGCCAACATTAAACAAGAAGCAGCAGCAGGGCTGCTGACTTTAAGATGCCCTTATTTTGCAATAATTTGATTTGGCTAGGGTTAAATCAATATTTGTGCTACAATCTAATTGTTGCTTGAAGATGAACATTATTTTATACAACCATGATGTTAATTTTAAACTACACAGATGAAGATGACGTTATTTCAATTCTCTGCACATTATGTCATGTCATCTTGAGATAGATTTTTTACAAATCTACCCAGCTACTTCCTTGCATTTATTAGTTCAGTTGAGGTCATCCCTCTCCTGTTAAGCAGTATCATAAGCTCCATAAAACAACATTTAATTGCCCTTGGGAGATTTCCTGCCTAAAGGTTTTGCCGTGTTCAGAATCAGACGATGAGTACAGCCAACATTTCTAAGCTTGCCCACCTGAGAAGAGCAGCCAGAGTTTGCCTCTTAAGGATTCAGGGATTCCCATAGCAACAAGTTTTCTGATCTTCTCTGTGCGGAACATGCACACAGTTCTGCCATATTCTACAAAATGGTCATCCCACAGGCTCTCCTTGATTTGCTCCCTAGACTGGGAACAAGAAGATATGTTTTAAAAGAACAAATCACATGCATGTGAGAACTGGTAAACAGAAGTATTTTGCATATTAGAAATTCCACAAGGTTTTTCCAATACCAATGGAAACGGGAAGTCTGCTCTAAGGACTACAACTTTCCCCATTTTGCATATTCAATTCACCACACAGGGAGAAAAAAATATAAATATTCATGAGAAAGAAATGAAGAGGAAAAAACTCCAATGAAATGGGAAAGCCGTTATCCCACAACTAATTTCTCCAGCCAATACAGAGTTCATTTTACTAAAAATTAATATCTGTTTGAATGTCACCCCAGATTTAAAACAAACAAACAAAAAAAAAACCCCAGGTCACCAACTGCTACCACTTCCCCCAATGTTACATACCTTTCCAAAATCCAGGCCCACTATTCCTGACTGATGGAAGTCTGATCTTAGTGCTTCTGCATTGAGCAAATAACTGCTGTCCTTTCCACATTCGCTTCTCTCCTTGCTTTGTGAAGCCTCTGTTCCCAGACACACAGGCTCACTGTCCCCAAGCATGCATGTGGATCCAAAGGCAGGACTGTTCTGCAACGCAGAATCAAAGCAGTAATGACTGAGAAGAGGCTAAGAACTATGTCCCCAGCTATCTTTAAGACACAGCTGGGTTAGCTTTTGCCTTCTGCAGCAAAACCTTTCACACCTTACTCAAGACCTTATACAAATTCTCATTCATTTTTATGTCAGGAAAAGGGCTGTTCCTTTAAAAAAGAAGTTATTAGTAAACTCTAAGAGTCCTTCATGATAAGCTACCAAACAACCTTCTACTTCAGTTAACAACTGAAAAACAGAACCATAGAACAATTTAGGTCGGGGGACACCATCTTTTTAATCCCTTGCTCAAAGCAGGGCCCCTCAGACCAGGTTGCTGGGGGCTGTGTCCACTCATGTTGAGTAGCTCCAAGGAAGCTTCTCTGGGCAGCCTGGTCCAGCTCTGCCTACTCTTGAGGGGAAATCTTTCTCTTTTCATCTATTTGGACTTCTCCTTGCTACATTTTGGGACTGTTGCTGCCCATCTTTCAGCTGGCACCTCCAAGAAGTCTCTGGCTCCATCTTCTCCGTAACTCCCCATTAGCTAGTAGAAGACAGGCTGAACAAGACCTGCTCCATCAAACTCTCCTCATAAAGCACGTGCTACAGCCCTCACCATCTTTTAGCCCTCCACTAGACTTAATCCAATTTGTCAATGCTTTTCTTGTGTGGAGAGGCAGAGTCAAAACTGGACTCAGCACTGCTGATCAGCCTCAGAAGTGCTGAAAGGGAACAGTAATATCCCTTGACCTGCTGCTTACAGTCCTGCTAGTTCAACCCCAAACGCTCTTGGCCCTCCATGACATGAGCACACTGCTCACTTATAAAAGCTCAACCTGCTGTTGTCCACCAGGACCCCCCCGGTCTTTTCCACATAGCTCTTCTCTATCCTTCAGCCCCTCCTTTTGCATGGGGCTACTCTGCCAGGCATCACATTTGCTTTTGTTGAACTTCACGAGGTCTCCGTGAACCTATTCCTCCGGACTGTTGAGGTGTCCCTCACCCTGCTCCCTACCATATCCCTGCTCACTGCAGGGTGGGTGGACCAGATGACCCTTAAAGGTCCCTTCCAACCCAAACCATTCTGTGATGTTATATTCACTGCTTCCCCCAACATGTCAATCACCAACCATGCTCTGGGTGCATTCCATCCCAATCAGGCAGGTCTTTAAAGAAGGCATCACACAAGTACTGGCCCAAGATCAACCCCCTGAGGAAGACAGGACAACAGACCAATGGATAAACACACTGAATTCATACTCCTAAAAAAATTCAGAAGTTCAGTACCTGGTTCTTATTGTGCAAGTTGTTACAGTGCACCGGGTTGCTGGAGTTCACTTCTTTTAGCCTCTGGAGCAGATTCTCCACCAAAGTATCCCGGTCCTTCAGCTCAATGAACTGAAAGGCCATCTTGCTCCTTATGCTAACAATGATGGGATTAGGGAGAAGGCTTGTGTCCTCCATCTTCTCTATACTGATTACCTTTTCCAGAAACATTACAGAAAACATGTTATGCACCACTTACACATCTTCAAATATTCTACATATACCAAAATGTACAAACACATACGCACACATGCTTTAAACATGGTTACAAGAATCATACAATGGTTAAGGTTGGAAAGGACCTTAAAGATCATCTGGTTCCAACCCCTGCCATGAGCAGGGACACCTTCCAATAGACCGGGTTGCTCAAAGCCCCATCCAACCTGGCCTTAAACACTGCCAGGGATGGGGCAGCCACAGCTTCTCTGGGCAACCTGTGCCAGGGCCTCAGCACCCTCACAGTGAAGAATTTCCTAACGTCTAATGTCTAAATCCTAATGTCTGATCTAACTGTAATTCCTAACGTCCAATCTAACTCTGTCCTCTGTCAGTTTAAAGCCATTCCCCCTTGTCCTGTCACTACATGCCTTTATAAAAAGTCCCTCTCCAGATTTCTTGTAGGCCCCCTTTAGGTATTGGAAGAGTGTTAGTAAGGTCTCCAGGTTTCCTTGATAAAGACACATCCTACCACCTGAAGCTCGTGATCTCTTTAGAAGCTCAATGCAGGCACCAAGAGTATCCCTGCATTTATTTATTTATTTTATTTTTTTTTTTAATGATTTTGTGGCCCACTCCTGCAGAATGGGCTGAGGGGAAAGATAAGAAAAGGAGAGTACGACTAAAACAAGATCTGAAAAAGCATCAACTTGCTCACATGCTGGGGGATGGAGGAGGAAATTTGCTTTCACACTTTTGAAGATGGGGGAAAACAGTTGTTTTGTTGTTTCTGATTAAATATGTAACACTGTTCTCTTACTGTTTTCTGTTTCTGTAACAGTGGAAGGTAAGTCGCTACAGTTAGAATATCATTTGGATGTTACTCTGTTATTAGTTGAGGACGAAAGCAAAGCTTTAATTAAGAGATCATAACAGCCTTGTATCCGTAGCAGATCAGACAGGTGTTTGCTGACAGCTTCCTTCTCCTCTTCTGCTCCCACCACCTTCCCATGCGCTCTCCCTCCATTTAAATAAGTCTCTGATTTCATGTAAATTTGGCAGCTCGTCACTGCATCCAGAACATCCCCTTTTTCTCTCTGCCCTACAGTTTGCAAAGTATCCACAGGTTTGCTGGAGTGTGTGTATGGAGGGAGAGTTTCAACACTTCAAAGTTTTGATCTCAGGCAAGGATGCTTTTATAATGCCAGAATGGGCACAAGCTGAACTCTCCATCACATTAAGCTGGATGTGTTTGCAGAGCTGGGAGGGTCCAAGTCTTGGACTGAGCACACTCTGCTTTTGCAGTGCTGTCCTGCTGCATTAACTGTCTGTACTTCGCTTTGAAGATCATGTTGAATCACCCATATTTTTAGGAACTCATGGCCTAATGAATCCCAAAACAAGCTGTACAACAATCCCATAGGCAAGATACACATAAGCATCCTACTCTTCGTCATCAAACAATAGTTTGCAGGCAAGTCAGATGACAGTGGATGCTTGCAGCAGAAAAAGGCAGATAAGGACCTGAAATGAAACAAACAACTCTACCTCTCTAAGTGGGATGATAACATTGCAGCAGCCATTTTCTTTGCTGGCAAAACAGATATAACTGTCTGAAGTATACATCCTTCCTGCTGTGTGACAGCGACTAAACGGCGTCCAGAGAGAACAGTCTACAACTTCATGCAGCTTCTCCTTCCTGGGTAATCTGAAGAAGGCCCGAAAGAATTCATTCTGGGCTCTGGCTTCAAGATCCCTTAAGAGAAAACAGTGAGAGGAAATCACAAGACCCTGAAAGCCAGGACATCCAGCTCAAGCTTTGCTTTTCTTGTTAGCCTCACCAAGAGCGAGGGATACAGAATAAAAGCACCATCACATCAATCTTCACTGCCCGTGTGAACAGACCGACACAAGACTGACTTTGAAATAACAAAAAAGAACCATTATTGATACTTGCTTGTTTAACATTAAGGTCAAAAGCAACTACTGTGGTGACTAGGAAAGGAAAGGACACTAATTTAAACTAGCTAGTTTGTTGGAGTCTTTTTAATTATTATTTAACCATGTATTTTCTATGGCTGCTGTATGAATTTCCAGCCTCAGAGTTACAGATTTCAATGCCCAGGAGATAACAAAATTTTTCATCTGATGAATGTACATTGAGCAACAGAGACGAGTTTTATGTTCCTTGTTTCCCTTCCCAAGAGCATTACCAACAGCACCCCAGGGATTTGCACCTGCATCTGAAAGTAATGCATTTGCTCCATGGGTAATTCCAATGCCATCAGTAATAAAACAGTTAATGATGGTGGTATTTATAATCACCAAATCCTTGACTTGCAGAGGCATCAGCCTCTTAGAGCCCTCAGAACAGTTGCAAAAAGCAGAATGGTTTCAGGTCACTTAAAAGACTCAGCTGGGAATAACAGCACCAGTTACATTCAATTTGGACTTGGCTTCCTTCCAGTCACCCATCCACATTTACATGGAGGGAAAAAGTTTAAATAAATTAAGCTTTCATTACTGAGCTATGCTCCTACAGACTTGGCTTTGGGGATTATTTTTTTTTCTCCTCCTTTTTTAATGGAGAAGTCTGCAGTAATTTAAAGATCTACACAATTACATTATAAACAGACCACAGCTATTAGCTCACAAACAGCAGCTACAGAATCATTAGGGCTTAAATCCTATCATTTTCTTTACTGCAAGTAAATTTTTCCAAACATGATTCACCTTGGGGGAATTAAAAAAAAAGTAAAAAACAAAAAGCTTGACTTTGTTCCATTGAAAGAATTTTAAGCGTGGGCTGAACTACAACAGGGAGTGGTACCTTGATGTTGTAAATCCCCTCTCCATTCCTTCCCAAACCATCCTCTTCTGCTGATACTTCCCCCTTACCCCAGCCCTGCTGTTTAAAAATAAGGTGAGAGAGATGAAGCCTCTGCTTCAGTTAGTAAATCAGTTGTTTGGTTTGGGGTTTTTCTTATTTCAGTTTAATCCATAGAGAAATCTAAGGCCATGTGAAGCAGGGAGGAAGACATTCCAGAACAAACCGAGACCTGTGAAGGGAGGATCTATATCTGAGACCAACAGAAAAGACAGAACGCTCTCGACCAGCGTTTGGCTGCTGTTTCCTTCTCAAGCATTATCTTCCTTAAAAACATTATCCAAGCAAAACAGACAAATAGTCTCCTGTTTTTCACACAGAACAAAGAAAAACTCTCTTTGTGAAGGAAGACAAAAAGGTGGCTCCCGAGTTAAAATTCCACAGCGAGAGCAACTCTGATAAGTGCCCGCAGCGATCTGCTATTGTGACAAAGCTGGATCAGGATATGCCTCCTAGTTAACTCACCACTAAAATATTTTCCATTTCTGCACAGCACAGATGAACACTGCTGATAGCATCTGCAGTCAGGTCCGGGTAGAGCTGTGTTCTGCTGCTATTGTGCTAAGGTAAGACCCTCCCTGCATCCTTCGGTTGCAAAAATTTCTATACCTTTATGTGAAAAGAGGCATTATATGGAAGAGTGGGACCTCTGTGGAGGCAGAGACTGTCTGTTATTTAGGAGGTGACTGTTTCTAATGCTCAAAAATCCGCAGTTTCTGGGTTTTCAGGATCTTGCTGCATCTCCTGGGGCTGCAGGCTTCAGGTGCAGGGCCTTTCAGACAAGAACCCACAGGTTTTTAAGCTGAAGAATAACATTTCCCACATGTGAAACTAAGTAAATTCACCAAGCACTGCACCTAATCCTCATACCCTGTACTGGGGGAAGCCTGCCAATCCTAACATCCCTGGAATTGCCTGTCCCCTGGTGATTCATGACACAGGATCACACAGGGCCACCGAAGAGAGCACACCACAGCCAGGGCTGCACAAAGACAAGTGCTGAAACAGGGGCCAGCTGGTGCAAGAGATCCTGGAAAGCAAATATGGTAGCATGGGGATGGAATGCTGTCAGCACCTTCCACTGTGGGCTCAAACAAGAGATTTTACTAGAAAGTGGCACACCACGAAAATATTTCCTGTTAGGCCAGCAAATTCTAGGGCTTAAAGCAATTGCTTCTTTTCATAAATACAGTCAAATAAAATTAGAGCTGGGTAAAACAAAAAACCAAACAACAACCTATAACTCAAAAAATCCACAAATGAAATTAGCTCCTAAAACAAGACGGGCAATTGTTTAAACATGATACTGCAAAGATGCAGTAACTGGCCCACATCACCAGGTCTCACAGCTGCCATTTTCAGTTTTACAATGCCGCCAGCACCAAACAGAAATGCAACTTTCCTACCTGTGCTCAATCTCTTTGAAATTTTCTCTCCTAACTTACCCATTCCCGTGTTGGTTTGGTTTTTAAGTAACACATGCACCAGGAGAATAAAAGGCAAGAAAATGTAATTGCCTTGTTCCCTGCTTTTCAGAAAACTCAGCAATTCTTTTCAAGCACAGCTCCTGACTTGCATGTTACAGGATCCTGGACTGCCTCCAACTTGAGCACTTCAAAGTGAATGGCAAGTCTGAACTGCGATAACTCCCTGTGCGTGACCCCTACATTGCCTTCCAAGAGTTTTAAATTAAAGGAAATAACACACAAGACTAACAAAATGCCTAAAAGTATCAGCACGCTTAAAATGATGTCCTCACTGTCAAACATTTTTCTCTGCTTTAGGTCTAACAGAAGTCAACCTGGCAAGATTTTAGCTCTGCTGAGTCACTTGCTGCCTATCCAAAATCTTACCAGACTGGCTGACCTCTCGCTTTTAGAAACCAATTACTAGACTCTTCTTGCTATCCAGGCTCAGAAAGTTACAGATTTTGGAAATAACACATCCAATTATATAAGTCTTGTTTATTGGCAGAACTGCCAAATTCGTGTGGCAAGAAAGGCTCCTTGTAAGCAAGCCAGAAGTTAGCTGAGAAGAGCCAACACGGACTTGTCAAGAGACATGTAAACTGAATATCATTCCCTTATGTCACAGGAATGCTTGACTTCTAGATGGGGGAGATGCAATGGATGTTTCAGCCAAAATTTATTAAAGTCTTGGTTATTCCCTAATGTAACTAATAAAACTGGATTAAAGTGAAAACTGTTGTACCAAGCCCATTGAAAAAGAGTACCCCAAAAAGCAGCCCTCAAAGGCTCCTCACTAAATTGCAAGGCTGTCTCAAGAGGACCTCCTTAGGGGGCCTAGCTTCTGTTCAACATCTTCATCAGCAATCTGCACAATGGATCAAGAGATGGTTGTTATTAAATCTGCACACATCATGAGACTTGTAGAGGCTAATGAGCAGAAGAATAGGATCAGATTCAGATTTATATTCATAAACTTTAGGGATGGTGTGCAAACAAAGCATTACATGTATTTTCATCTGTACATCATAAGCTGCATAAATGCAGCATGGAGATCATCTGCACCAGCAGCCATTCAGCAAAAAGAAAAGGCCTAGAGGGTACACAGGATCACAAGTCAAACATGAGTCAACAGCCTCGTGCTCATAGGAGGAAGAGGCTGGGCTGCAAAAAGTGCATGGCCACCAAGATGCAGAACAGCAGTCCCGGAGATCATAGAATCACAGAATACCAGGTTGGAAGGGACTTCAAGGATCATCTCGTCCAATCTTTCTTGGCAAAGCATGACTTAGACTAGATATCCAGCCGAACCTTAAAAAGTGTCCAAAGTTGCTGCAGAGATAGTCATGCTGCTCCTGCATGGGTCAGCACCAGCAACGCATCTGGAAAAATCCTGTATCCCACCACCCCATGCCTGCAGCCACATAGGATAAGTGCTGAATGTCCAGAGAAGAGCAAGCAAAAGGGCTAAAATCAGGACCGATAAGAAAAACCTGGCTTAACTAGGGCAGTGCAGTTTAAACAAGAAAAGATAAAGGAGATGCATACCAGCCTCCAAATATACAAATGGTTGTTCTAAAGAAGCTGGACTCTTTTATAGTACTGGATAGGACGAGAAGTATCAGACTCAAAAAGCAGCACAAAAGATTCAAGGTAGACTTCAGAAAGACTTTTTAGTGATAGGACAGTGAAGTATTGGCATGGATCCTGATATTTCCATTACTGGAAATCCTTAAAAACAGGTTAGGCAATCATCTGTCACGAGAGATACAATCCAAACCCTGCCCTGGAGGTTTTTAAGAGACGTGTAGATGTGCTGCTTAGGGACATGGTTTATTGATGGACTTGGCAGTGCTGGGTTAATGGTTGGACTCGACGACCTTAAAGGTCTTTTCCAGCCTTAAAGGTCTTTTCCAATGATTTTGTTGGGCAGATGGAATGAAAGCAAGTTCTTTCTAGTTACATCCTCCTTGTTGCTCAAGGTTTACAGCATTCTCAGATTCCTTCTCTGAAGGAATTAATGTGACTGAAGTGACATCTAGGACTCAAGATACTTCAAACAGTTTCTTTTCTGCTTAGATCAATGTTAAAAACCCTCTCTGCCTTCATACAAAACAAAGCCATCCTCTCTGGCAATCCACAGTTAGACATGAAGAAAAGAAACCAAAGGGGTTAGAGCCTGGAGAAAAGTCTCGTACTTTTGAAACCTTTCTGACATCAGTAGCAAAGCTTTTAAATTTTGGTTCCTACTTGGGCCAACTTCTTCACTGCTTTTGAGGAATGTAATGGATATTCCTGCATCCTGAAAAAGATGGAAATAAGAAGCACAAGAAAGCAATAACAGAGATTTTAGTGACCTTCCTATTAAAAAAGAAAATATAGTTACCATATGTTTCCAGTAAAATTGGATGGCACACAAACATACCTGCAAGAAGTGGTATTTGTAATTATCAAACATTTCAGCTTTATTTTCCTTTTTATGGCAATTAATTCAATTGTCATTAATCCCTTTGTAATCCATTGTTCCAAGACTTATCCTCTCATTAAGCTGCATTAAAACTTGTCTGTCTCTGGCCACCATACAATTTGTGTCACAGACTGTTGGCCTAATTGTACTTCCACTGGCCAGCAGGATGACTCCAAGAACCTTAGGAACTGTAGAAAAGGTGTCTGGTTTTCAGGATGTAGAATATGCAGATCAAGACAGTATTAAAAACGCATGTTTCAAAAATAAATATACAAAGACGAGCCTCCTGCAGAACAAACCCTAACAAACAAAAGCAATCTACAGCAGCTTCAGTAATTTGACACAGCTGGAATGGTTCTAATGATGTGCAGATTACTGCTTTCATTTTGATAGACTGCTATTTGCTTCCAAATCACGCACAAGAACTAACAAAGACAATTATTAGGGGGAAAAGGTCATGAGGCAAATAGTTGTTCTTGTACTAAAATGGCTTCAGAAAAAAAAGTGGCAACAAAAACTTCACACACAGAGAAAAGTTCAGCACCCCCAAAACACGTCAGCATCAAAAACCAGTTTATCCACTATTCAAACTACAGTCTTGCTTAATCACTTTACATCAAAGCGCTTGGTGAAGTGTTACAAAGGGCACCAGAAACAGCAACTTATCCAACCACCACCTAATTCATGCAGAGGAAATGGGATTTTGGCATCTTCCATGTTTCCATGTTTTCTCTTCTGCTATCTCAAGTTACAGCACATCAGCACAGGTCAGAGAATATCTTGCCCAGGAACTATCCAGTAAATATATTTTTATACTTCCTTCTCCTCTGCTCCCTCCTGACTTCTTTGAGTTGGATGGACAGTGAGGAGAAAACCTGTTTGAATAGATGTGTGGGATGGTTTCTGTTGCTTGTTTGCCAATACTCATACATCTTTTCAAAAATGCCACAAAGTACTTAAAGGTTGATTCCCTGAGAAACTCCTCATTACAGCATATTACTAAGCTCACACTTTTCCTTGCAACTGTAATTTTAGTTTCTTTTCATTACTTAAAGTACATATCCGCATGTCTTGGGTCAAAACAACATCCAGTTACATGTACATTGTAAAAAACCAGTAGCTCCTGTGTTTAAAGGAACCCTGGCTACGAGAAAACAAAAACCCTGCAAAGATGCTTATGGCTGCTCACCACCGTATCACCTCAAATGAATTCTTTGCCAACAACATGGATAAAATCCCAGTGTCAGTGATTTTCCTTATCGTGTGTACATACAAAATTGCAGAGAAAGTGCATTTTAGTCTTTTAAACTCCATTACGAAACCTTGCAGAAGTGTTTAGCTAAGGTGTATACCCAACACCACTGCAAAAATGCCTCTTGGAAACAATAAAATGGCTACTGGACATGTCTCTGGATTTTTGGGAAATGATACCACACGCTCCATACGTTTTAGCCAGGAAGCAACACCTGGGTGATTCCCTTCATGCCTCTGGCAGTGGAGAAGGAAGGAAGAGCAGGCAAAGGTATGATTCAGGAGGGGATAAGAGCTCTATTCACATCCCGTTCAGAAAAGAAGTATTTTAACCCAGCACCCCAACCCTCATGCCCCAGGCAAATTCCAGTTTGGGTTATTCCATCCTGCCCACCTAAAATTCCTCTGGGCAGTTTCCCTTCCCCTTTCCCACAACAGTAAGTAAAACAGAGTTGTGTGTTGTGCTACTAGCAGACAAATAGTTATCAATCTTCTCCCTGAAAGCCCAGTGCATTTCTGTAGTGGGAGAAGAATGCAGAGATGCATTTCGGAGATGCAAAGGGTAGAGCTGACAATCACATATTAATCTGTTGCAACTGCCTGCAGGGTATTTAAGTCCAAAAACTGCTTGCTAAGTCAGCTATAGCAATCACGCTAGTGGGAAATTCCACGTTTCAGACACAATCAAAAGCAATAATTCTGCAGAATTGATGGCACCAGGAAAGCCTACATATTGCCAAAATGATAAACAAAATAATGTTGTTCTCCATGGAAGATGGAAAATATCCCTTGCTGCAATCTACCCTTCTATGGGGAACAGTACTTTAAAAACAAACAAAAAAACACAGTGATGTTTAAGGGAAGACTATAAAACCTGTACACAAGTTCAAATGCACCTATTGGATACACCATAATACATTATAAAATCTCTCTTGCACCCAATGAAGTAAAGCTCTGAAATGTTACCCAGCTAACACAGCACACCACAGAGCCCACCAATGAACCTCTGCTCACACAACAATTTAGCTCTTTACCTCTTTGTAATCTGAGTAGGATCCTGTAGGCCCGGATCCAGTTCAAAGATCTCATTATCCAGCAGCCTTCGGAGTGTCACATCTGCCAGTTGCTCCATGATCCTGAAAGCCTCAGTAATATTGAGGAACGTGGAGAAGTCACGCTCTTTATTTGGGGTGGTGACACGGACCGTGTCTGTCATGAAGACGTTGGAGGTTCTTTCCAGCTTCTGGACCTCAACCCAAGGAATGATAAGTTTCACTGACATCAGAGGAAAAAGGCAAAAGTGGGTTGGAAACTCTACTTACATTTTTCAGATCTGGGAAATAGGCAAATTAGGAATGAAATGCAAACATTTTGGAAGAGGAGAGAGAACCATTTTTGCAGACAAAGTCCAAGCAAAAGCTGAAATGCCGGTTACTACTCTACATCCATTCTCTCCCACTTCAAAAGGCTGCCTTTTTCAGAACCTCTCCCTCAAAATTTTACTTCCTTTCATATGAAGCGCTGGACTGGGGAGTTCTGCCTTTGCAGAATACCTGCCATACACTGTGCTCTAACTCCTTTACAAGTTGCTTCCGCAGCCTGCTTCATTACTACCAGAAGAAACAATTTGTTTCAAGAGCACGAAGGTAACAGGGAAAGGCTCTGTACTCTAGAAATAAAACTGTAGGCAGGTGGAAAACAAATTACAGGCATGGTACTTTAACTTTTATTTTAAAATAAAGCTAACTTCCATACACAAGGAGGCTTTTGCACATGGACATTTGTATAAAGTTTACTTACTACTATAAACAGGGTGTTCAAAAAAAAAAGCTGCTTCGGCTTTGGGATCTTCCCATTTTGGTTACTTATTACTGAAAAGGTGCACAGCCAAATCTGTCCTAAACATTAACTGTAGTTGGACTTGTTCATAGAAAAGAAAAAGTGTAGGACACTGTTCTCTATACTTAAACATTGCTGAGTCATATAAATACAAATGGTAAAAAGAATCGGCTTATTTTAGATAACCACTGCAGGATGTTACTTGCCTCTCTCATACAGATCTCTGGGTTGAAATTAGGCTGAAAGGACTTTAAAATAGATTAAATTTCTTCTTAACAACTGTTGCAAGCTTCCCAGGATTCTCTGTGCCAGTAACATCAAGGATACACCCCCTAACATCCCTAGCAGGTCTCCTGGTGCCAATAAAACAATAAAAAAAGGCCGTGATAACAAACTTTGTCATATATATATGACACTTATCCACGATCATTAATTACCTACGGAGCCACCCTCAGCAAGTTTTCTGTACTACATGAACCACAGCTGTCAAGATTATTTGCAGATTACATTTTTTCTTACTTAAATAAAGCACAGCTGCGTCAACACGCACAAACTGTTGCGAATGGTCATAAAATCATCTGTACCAGAACAGCCAAGGGAAGAAAGATTAAACAGCGCCATAGCAATAGCACTATTGTTCAAGCAGGTCGGCATCACATAGGCTCTACAGTGTTGGTTACAGAAACAGCACAGCGGACTGTAAGGGGCCCAAACAACTGATGAAAGGTACAGAGTCTTCAAAGTCTTAGAAAAACACAAGTTTAATTAATAAATACAAAGAAACCTTGGCACACCCTTTCAAGAAACCCGGTGTTCTCAGCCTCTGAAATCCTGCAAATACTTCGAGGCTGAGACAAAAGGGGACTTGTCCAGGAAAAGATGTTCCATGGAGTTTATACTCTCATAAGCCAGAAGCTAACTTTATGAGAAGCTGAAAACAGGTTCCAATACTGCATTCCAGGTCATCTCAACATAAAATAAAACAAGGGGAAGGGGACAAACTTGCCAGAAGCATAATACTTAATGCTTTGCCTATAAACAGACTGCAGTCTAACATTTGGGGCGGATTTTTACAGAGTTAAAACACATTCAAGAAATATTTTTATTGCAACCCATATATCATTTTTTTCTTTCCTATGCTGTATTGAAGAATGCAATAAATGTGATTTCTTAGCAATATTTCCAAGAGTAGATTTAACCAGATTTAATTTCTGATTGCTACCTCAGAAAAAAGAGACAATGAACCACTTGTTCTACATATAATCAGCATCAGCTTCTCAAATAGTAACAACCAGAACTATGGTAAATCTGGATTATTCGATGTAATACAAGTATTTTATAAATGTGACAAAATATTAGCTTTGAAACAGCAGCAATTTTCTTTACCAGAATTGAAGAAATGGAAAGCATGTCATCATGTAATGCTTCCCACTGAGCTATGGAAATTTGTTTAACGAAATCAAAAATAACCCAGGTTTTTATTTCAGATTTCCATGCAAATGCACGGGAACACAAAGGCAATGCAACTGCCTGCAACAGAGAATGAGTGGTGTATTTCCCACAGTCAAAATGAAATTTGCAAACATGTCATTGTTTGTGGGGGTTTTGTATTTTCACAATGAATTATTATTGAAAAAATGAGAAGTGATTTCTTTTTAAATAATACAGCCTGATGTTGTACTTCCAGTATCATTTAACAACCTGTGGCATTGCATAAACAGTATTTTTGGAGCAATATAAAGGGTTTCTCTCTCTCCCTCCTCCTTCTTCCATTATCTATCATTATTAAGCATTGGTTTTGCTTTGTGTGCTTTGGCAGACTGGATATATCAGATTTAATTGGAGAAAGTCTGCAAGAAGAAATTATTGAGAAAGGATATTATTTAATACTAGCCAGAAAAAAAGGAGATTAAACAAGAACTCTGATGTCTTGTACGTTTCAAGAGATTCTATTCCAGTCTTCCTAGAAAAGCTCAACTTCTGTTTTTATAACAAATAGCAAACATTTTAAATCTAACTCTGCCACCTTTTGCAGATATAACAAAATAATTGGCCTGAAATAATACCAGGGGGAAAGAGGACCCCTAGCTCTAAGCATGTCTTTGTATGTTTTAAGTCTTAGAAATTACCAATTACTATCTTTCTTATCTTTATATGAATGTACTTTATTTTTGAATCTACAGTTTTATTTGACTAGCAATCCCAATATTAAATCCAGACAGTAAATGGTAAAGTTCTTGCTGTATTTATAGCAGTACAGGTTTATATTACTGTTCTTGCTGAAATTCTAGCAGGATAAACAGGGCTTAAAACGTGCAGTTCATGCACAATTTTACTAAACAAAGAAATGCCATAGAGTTTAAATGGCTACCTTCATTTTTACCATCTAATATCTATTCTGACAGGCTTTTCATAACCACTCGAGCCTTCCTTTGTAGAGGAACACCTTGATCAAAGTCTTACAGCTCACTGAACAGTCTGAAGGTCTAAAAACCCCAGGACACACTCCTTGTGACCTTCCTGCACTGCTATTCAGAAGCACAAAGGAATCCCTAAATTGCTGTTGTTTTCCCTTAAAAACTCTGCATTTTCACCTGGCTCTCCAGGACACAGCCTCGTTATGTTTCCTGGGCTATTTTCAGGCAGGCAGCCGGCCCCAGCAGCCCTTCCCATTCTGTCCGGCAGGAACAACTCTGCTTCCTTGCCTATGAGAGGGACCCATCCTCACTCTCCATTTCTGGCACTAAAAGTCTATTTCAGAATCTGTAGAGATCTGTTATTTTTCAAGGCTGCTTCACCCTGGCAAGAAAAAGAAGCAGATAGCAGCTCTATCTGCATGCCTCATTTTTATTACTGGATTCATACTAAAACATAAACATAAAGGCTGAAGTGAATACTAAATTACACAGGATCTTTCAGCTGAACAACAGAAAACCCCTCAGAAACTAAACCTTGGAGGTGAAATATGCTTTTCATAAAAATCCTATCTACTCTTGCCTTGAAATATAGTTATATTTATACATCTCCCTATCATTAGATTTCTTACGCATTTACACTTACATTCTTTGCCTAGGAAGAAGGAATAAAAGCAGAGGTGATTGATGCTCAAATAAAGCCAGCCTTGCCGAGGAACTTTTCCTTTCCAACAGCAACAGGAATAATAGGTGATCAACTTCTCTGCTTCAGGGAAATTAAATCTGGATTCAAATTTCACCAGGGCTTCTCGGAACTTCTCGGGGTCTTCCTCCTGCTCAGCGAGCTTGCTGCTGGTTTCCTCTGCAATCAGCGCCTGAGTCCATAACGAGATAATGTATCAGGACAAAGCTATGGTATTCACACTCCAGCAAGTTGCTACAAGCTTACCTATTCAAATTTTAGTAACACAACTCTTTCTTGCACGGAAACTCAAGTTGATTTGCAGTTATCACAAATGGAGAAATTTCTGGGGTGTTTGCATCTCTCATACTGAATTCATTCAATCTGAATGCTTCCAAATCATGATTTCTAGGGCCCTATAACTTTTTCAATGACTGGCAGAAACACCTATTTACAATTTCACTGTGGCTTACGATTGCCGTCATTTGGTGTATACAGAGCAAAGGTACTGTTACAACTGTGCGTACTGACCAGTACTATTTTCCAATGAAGAGGCAATGCAGTGACATCTGTCAGCAAGTCGTAACATGCTTGGAACCATTAAAAACATGGCTTCAAGAATATTTACATAAATATAATTAAGTGATCAGAATGTGAATAGTGGTATTACAGCAAGGGAGTTAAGTATCACTCAGACTTAACTGCATGTTACAGCACCTGGTATAATTTGCAATTACCAAGCAGTCCTACTATGCCAAAAGTCCACAGCAGAGGCAGGGGGTCCAAAACCTGGATTTAACAATAATTAATGAAACCTGAAGAATTTTAAGTATGTGCTGTGCTGGGTAACAGCCACAGCATTACCAAGAGAGATTAATTGTATTTGAGCCTTTCAATGCCCTTAGACAAAGTGTAGGATAAACACTAAGATTTGCACGGTGATGTTTTGCCTCTCCATCCCCTTCTTCCCCAACTTCAGAGCCCTCTGAGATCACAGCAGCAGGGTTGAAATTCACCAGAAGCATTATTATTCCTACAGATTTCCCAGACCAATACAACGGGAGTATTGGGGAAGAGCATCTCATTAAAACTGTTAGTAAGGAAAAGCTTGCAGCAGAACCGGAGGTGCAGTGGTCACCAGCAAACCTGGACCCTGGACCATCACTGAGCTCCTCAGGACACCAGGTTTTCTGAGTTTTACTGCACATGCCATTGTTATTTGAAATGTGGTCATTAGTCACCAAATTCCTTTACTTTTAAAATTCTTAGGTATCCAAAAGGACACTCCTTTCTGCAAGCCTGTGTCCAGCCCCATAACCCTCACTGCAGTGCCCTGCCATGACTCCCATATCCTGCAAAGCCATCACCAGTTTCCATGCCAGATCCATATGATGCAGGTGATACTGCGCAGGGCCTTGTCCCCTGTCCCCGTGCTGTGGGGACTGCGTGTTTAAACCACAACAGGAGGTTTAGAAGGACAAAACCAGATATGAATGACAACAGCTTCATGCTATTATTTCTAATGAACCTGTACTCATGCAGGGAAGGGTGAAAGTAAGACAATTTCCTTACCTTCACTTTCCCTTTGACAAAACTAACAATATCTTCTTTATTGTCAAACACAGACAAAGTATGGAGCAAGTTTTGTTCCAGCCATTCCCAGTGCTGATTTATCTCCTCTGCAGTGGCACCTAGAAAAGCAATAAGTAATGTATTGAAATTCATCCTACGAAATAAAATTGAAAGGAAGGAAAGAAAGTAATGAAACACACTATTTCATAAATTCATTACGAGAAACTGAACTTTCAACCTCAAAATTCTTGGTAGCAAACAGGTCAAAAAGGTCTCATTCACAGCCGTATAGTTAGAGAAAAACAAAAACCTCATTGTTTTACAGAATTAGTCTTAGTGCTTTTAGTTTTATCTTCTCAAACACTTTCAGCCAGCAAATGCTGCATTAAAAGTTGAAGCAGAAAAACCAGCAAAACTTCATCCTGAGCTGCCAGAGTGCAGCTTATTCTGACACCACGTTCCTTAAGTAGCCACTGGAAACCTTTGATTTACGTCCTGTTCTGATCTTCCTTCCTCCCTCCCTCGGCGTGCACATGCATACACACACCATCCACCCACGTGCATGCACACCCTTTGAGAGGAATATACATGGTCATGATCTGCATCCTATTTGAAAAGCTCTCTAAAGTACCTAAACATCAAAGAGTTTGCTTCAGAAACACCTACAGGGTCTCAAGAGCAGTCTGGGGAAGAAATACAGTGAACACAAAATCTCGGACAAACAGATTTTCACCTCTTTAAGGCTTCCTTCTCTAAGGATATATTCGAGGGTTTTGCTGTTGTTGTTTTAAATGTAATGTGTTCACACTAACTCCAGAAATAATATTTGAGTCACCACCTATTTGCTTTGGCTCTCTCTGTTTGAAACTGAACTGTCACTGCACAATACCATGACAGAAGAGTCAGATCAAGACAGGCAACATACAGGGCAATCTGGCCCCTCCAGATCTTACTGGAGATTAAACATTATAGGTGAAAAAGTAAAGGCCACAAAAGTTGCTTTTCCTAGTGCCTCGCTAGTGGAAGAAACAAGAGACATATAAATCACAGATGGATATGATAATAAAATGAATCTCAAATAGAAGACCCATTTTCTCAAGATTTTATCTGTGTGTACAAATAAAATGTTTTAGAGATGCAACATGTTGCCTCACAACAAAAAAATGATATATGTAGCCAAGGATTTTCCACTTTCCCCTGCTCTGTTTTCCATGCAGAATGCCAACTGGCAGGGAAACCTTCCAAGCTTTAACTTCCTTGACAGGAAGGTCTTGTGATGGAACTTCATAAATATTATTAATCAAGGTCAAACAAAAAAAAATCATGAAAGAAGAGACTCTTTGATGCCCTTTAGGTAAAGTAAACAAACTGTATCAATGGTTAAGAACACCAGAAATACAGTAATTTTATACTAAAATGGCTGCACAGAGCAAATACTGAATTGAATTTTTATTTCTGAGCAACCTAAAAGATACCAATCGTATGTGAGTGCTGGTGGGCTCCTCTTGTGAAACAGGCCACGAGCAAGAAGCTTTTCACAGCAGCATCCACACTGTTCACACTGCTCTGAGCCTGGGATCTGGCAGTGGCCTTCTCCCAGGGGATCCTTATTCCTCTTCCTGTGCCAATGCTCTGCATAGCATTTTATTCCACCTTTTACCCGTCTTCTTCATGTGCCTGTTTCAAGTGTATATGCAGTTTAACCACAGCCTCGCTCCTCTTAATCTCTTCTTTAAACTCACTCTTTGCCAATCCCTTTGGCTCTCCCTCTCCCAAAAGTTACTTCACTTGTTTGGGACTTGGGGTTTCTGTTTTGTCCACAAGCCTTCTGAAAGGAAAACTGTAAGTGACTACACTGAGGCTGAGGTTAACCTCTTTTTTTTCTCCTGTACTGGTATAACATGATTAACCATCTGGATTGAAACATCTCTGCCAGAACAGCCGTGCTGGGCAGGGACCAGACTTCCTAGCAGCCCTCATTGATTTGCAGAAGATCTGACCCTTACACATGTATTATCATTTAAGCCTACAGCTCCTGGAACAGAGGACTGCCAACGTACGATTACAAAATGTCATTTTAATTAACAGCCTAATGACATGATGACCATCCCTAATGAAGTTACACCAGGAGACTGGCAGGAGCTCCTGGAGCTGCTCCTTGTCCTTGCTGTATTATACAGCAGGGACCTTAATTTGACTCACTGCTTCTCCCAAATCCAGTAACAAAACTCTTAACACCCTGTTTGAGCAAAGCACCTTGCTCAGAAAGGCCAGAGCTGGGCAAGCAGCGATGGCCACTTCTGCACAGGGAAAATCCTTCCAGCTTTCTAAGATCAGGTGATGCTGTTCTCCCAATTCCTATTGCCAGCACCAGCCAGAAACAACGTCTGCTACCACGGTTCTTCATTTCTGTGCAGCAATGGCAACCATGTACATCCTACCCACGCAGCATACAAAACAGAGCCCTCTGCTTTCTGTTCTGTTGATATGAATCTCATTCTCATTTTTTTTTTAATGTTTTTTTAGAAAACATTAAATCAGGTAAGTTTATCTCAACAAAAATCCTGAACCATTCCAACCAGGCAAGTTTTTGATTTGTAGTTTCTTTAATATAAAAAATAACCCCTGTGGACAGTAAGAGGCTGGACAAGGCAAGGATCAGCCCCAGGAAGGAATTTACATATATTCAAACGATCAAAAAGCTCATGACAGCAACACTGGGTTTACTTTCCCAGTGAAAGCCACCTGACTTCATAGAGGACTGTAAGCCTCTGATGATTGTAAGCACAAAGCTCTTAAATTCCTCCATGAGATGGCATTGTTTAAAGAGGACGAGGCAGGGATAGATGCAACTGCATAGAGCAATTGCAAAACAAAGAAAACCTAGCCACAACAAAAATAGCACAAACAGACTTTACGCAAGCTTCTTCAGACAAATCTGGCACAAGGAAGAATTCCCAGTATTAATGGGAAACACGCAGAGGGATCTCTGCTGAACTAAGGAATAAATGCTGAATGAGAACGTACAGAGGAAGGGGGCAAATATATAGATTGCCCTTTCCATCTACGGGACTTCCATATCAAACACTATCAGCAACATGTCAACACTTACATTAGCTAACTATTTCATGGCTTGATATATGTAAGAAACGGTAGGGTAGAACATTCTCAGTTGGAAGGGATGCACAATGACCATCTAGTCCAACTGCCTGATCACTTTAGGCCTGACCAAACGTTAAAAGTATGCTGTTAAGGGCATTGTCCAAATGCCTTTAAACATTGATAGGCTTGGGACATTGACTGCCTCTCTAGGAATCCTGTTCCAGTGTTTGACCACCGTCTTCGTAAAGAAATGATTCCTAAAGTCTAGTCTAAACCTCCCCTGGTGCAGCTTTGAACCATTCCCAAAGGAAAACCTGCTGTAAATTTCAGTGCTAGGATTTTATAGGCTGGAAAAGAAGGGATAAGAACAGCCCTGCAGACTTGCCAAGCAAGAACAGTTTAATGGAACAAAAGCACTCAGGTGGTCTTTACTGTGCCATGGCAAGGTTGCTGCAATTCACATCATTATCACTGTCCTAAAGATGAGCTCGACCTTTAGAAGTTGCAGAAACACTGCAAAAGGGATTAGGGCACAACAGACCAGGCAATTAGACATTCTCCCATGACAACTTTATCTCCTAAATCATGTAGCATCTTCCAAATGTTCCAGTCATATTTCATTATACCAACTGCAGGAAGACATTTCACGGTAAGCAAGTAAAAGCCTAGACTGGTGAAAGCCTAGAATAAGTGGTTCCTTGCTGTAAGGAGCTATTACTGATGTAGGAAAAGATACGCTTATGAACAGACCCACACTACTTTGCAAAAGAGAGAAAATTAGTACATAACACCCTCAGCTAAACAAGCTTTCTATAGAAATGTAATGCTTCTAGTTAACACTTTTTCATAATTCCTATCTGGACTTTAAACCAGAGATTAATTTGGTAGTAAAACAAGCTATAGGCAATAGCTTTCCACACACACACTACTAGCTGGGGTTACCTTGAGCTTCTTGGACATGCAGACACTGACCATGCTCAGAATCAGTTTGGGGTTTTCCGTCTGTGACTCACCAATAGCTATGGCCCAGTAAACTTCTGATCCGTTCAATAACTCACCACATGCAATGGCAGAGTAAACCTGTGAGCCTGGAACTTGAAGTAAAATTCGAAACGGAGCAACACGTGCATTAGAGTCTAACACGGCATCCAGGGCACCAACCAGGCGACCTGCAAAGAACAGGAGGGAGGGAAGAGAATTAGCACCAACTTTCACTTCTGCTGCCAGCAAGTCTTTTCATGTCTGAAGCCGTAAAATTGAAATATAGAACATAATGATAATGATTCCTCTCCATTTTGTGCTGTGATTGTGCTCTGATGCTCAAAATGTGAAAGGGAAACCAGATTAGAAGATCAAAAGCATATGGAAATCTTTGTGTTTCTGGTTTTGCCTCATATATATGTATATAACCACAGAATTGAAGTGGAAAGACCTGAGGGCACCTTAAGAAGTTACCGTTCCAGCTCTGCTCTGAAGCTGGATAAGTAACACCTATGCCATAAGTGGTGTTTGTCTAACCTGTTCTTCAAAACCTCCCACAACCAAGATGCAACAACTTCCCCAGCAAGCCTCTTCCACCGTTTTCATTAAGTATTCTTACAGAAATAAAACTACCCCAAACAAACAAGTCAACCACCACAATCTTGAACTTTCTTGCTGGAAATTAATCCTACTCCCTGGAAAAGAGCAATTAGCCACGGGCATTTCTGATGTCAATGCTTGACATACTGAAAAAGTATCAGCATGGTTGCCCGCTCTTTAAACGATTTCTCTTTTTTTAAAGAAACCCAAATCACCTCATCTCTTCCTCATGGGTCACGTTCTTCAAACAGCTTATTGTTCTAGAGCTTAAACTGGAATCTCTCCAGCTCATCCCTAAGCATGGCACTCCAAACTGGACACGATGCTCACTTCTAGTGAAGTTTTAGCCATAAGAAGAGTGGAAAATCTCCTTCTGTTTTTTGCATACACACCACTGTATCCAAGAAAGCTTTCAGCAGTACCCACTGTAAACTGGCACTTCAGATAAATATAGGCAAACTCATTTTGGAGAGTTGGAGCAATTGCTGCCCCAAAAAAGACATTCCAGTCTGAAGGCCAGCTGCAGTTGCTGGCCTTTCTTGCTACCCACATCCCCACAGTCCCCCCTGCCAGCAGGCAGAACCAAGCTATGCATGAAAAAGTTATCCAAATGCCATGATTTGCAAGCTAGCATACTAAAGTAACTCCAAATTGGTTTACAACACCTACAAATAGCGATTCAGAAGCAGTTTTATATTCAGTTCCTTTATATTGTACATCCTGCAGAGAACGGTGGCAGACAGCAGGGAATGGGTCTACTATGTTTGCGTACATCACTAGAGTATCTAGGAAGTTTCCTGCAATACTATATTTTCCCTTTGCACATGTTAATTTCTCCAACCTGTTGTATTTTTGTTCCTTCACCATTAACCCAAAGCAAAAGGAACCAGTCTCAGCCTCCAAAAGTTTCACCGGCCTTGCAGTTTTTATAATTACATTCTCCAGTTCATCACCTAAGAGACTAATGGAAACAACCACCTACAAAGACCTACAAAGTCCTCATCTGAAATGCCTTCTCATTTGGACAACAAACCACCACTAATTAATTTGAATATGGCACAACAAAGCATCAGTATAACCATTTTCTAGTCTAGGAAGTGTAAGAAGCTCACGTGGAACAACATCAAAAACCTTCCAAGTACAAAGAAACTTACACCAAGTACTTCCTCCTTGCATTCACACACACTGTTGATCATGCTTTCAAAGCCAAGCAGAAGTTGGACACAACATGTTTTAAAACTGTACATGAGCTAACATTCAGCACCAGTTTGCTTCTCAGCTATAAATATATGCAGATATTATAAACATCTATTTAAAACAGAGACCTGAATTTGGAGATCAATAATACATACAGTATCAGAAAGCACTAAACACTATCCTGTAACTGTAAGAAAAAGACAAAAAAATTCATCCAAGTACAAAAGGTAGCAAATTATCCGTGTTCACAGAAAACAGAGCACCAACTTCAGCATGTGGTCTTCAAAACAGCTGGATTAAAGCCCATAAGATACCATCAAATGATGCAGAGAACGAAAACAGGGTTTAACTTTCAAATTTCAAAATACTTGAGACATTACAAGAAAGCAAAAGAAGAAGAAACTTGTGATGTGCTGAGCATGTTTTCCCCTGATGATAAATCTAGGAAAAAGATTTTGTTTTCATTTCACTAAAGTCATGGAAAAAAGTCAACTAACAGTGAGTGCTACCCAGATCCCAAGAGAAAGCTCAGTGATTTGTGAAATACTCTTTTTTTTAACCCCTCAGAAATCATGGGGAAAAAAAAAAAAAAAAAAGCACAAAAAACCAAACCAAAAACACACAAAAGTAGCTACAAAATTTTGGTTATACTTCTTAGCCTGTGCAAAATTAATTCCTTTTTCTGTTCCTGAATAACTGACCAGAAAAGCCAATTCCTCTTCTCACTGGTTACTTCTGCTTACAATTTCTATTTCGCTTACCAACTATTAAAAAGTTTCCTCCTTGCAAAGAAAAAAATCACCTCCCTTATCTAAACTACCCATAGCTAACATATTAACTAAGGATGACAAAGAGGAGACGGAACTAAGAATCAAAGAGAAGAAAGAAAGAGCAAGGTCACTGGGATACCTGCCAGAGTAAAGCCCAAGTGGCCTGGTCCCCCTGTGAGGGCTTCACAAAGGCACAGCAACCCTGCACCTAAATCACCCTAAGCCAATGCTGTGGTTGATACGGTGTCCCATCCTGTCCTGTCCCACCTCTGCCAGGAGGGTTTGCAGTGGGGCTGCTCGAGAAGACACATAAGGAGAGCAGGGGAACATAAAAGCAAGTACTACTGAAGTCAAGCAAGCACCAAGTGTGAGTTCTGTTTCATGTCTGGGTCTCATCCTACCCCCCTACAAGGCCACCAGCCATCAATGCAGGCTGTGCAGCAGTCCCCCTGATCATCACCTTAGTTTTCTCCTGCCAGACACAGGAGCCCATGCCTGTGATCTAGCACCTGCCCTTCTGCAGTGGTTCAGCAGCACATGAAGTTGATGCTTAAGTGCCGAAACATGGAGAGACTGACAGAGGAAAATGGGGAGGAAAAAGGGAATGACTAAGAGTGCATTTGCAGGAGCATGAAAAGGATTAATCACTAATAAATACACCCAGGCCTAACACGATGATTTAGTTGAAAATGTAGTAGCATGAAAATTACTCAAACTAGAGGCAGAATTTTTCCAATGTCAGTTGCCTCCTTTGGCTCCTTCGGAGTAACTTTCGAATCACAACACTTGCGTTAGGTTTCTCACTGAAGCATGGAAAAACAAACAACTTAAGTCCCTGAACAAACAAACAAGAAACTTTACACAGTACACTGGTTTTGAAACACGCTTTGAAACACACCTAGCTTGTAAGCAAGCACCTTCCTAACAATAAGACCTTGTTCCACAGAAGGGGCTCTTATAAAATAGGGCCTGTTTATAAAATAAAAGGGTCTCTGACTCTCAGGTACATATAAATTACATAAAGGGTCCCTGGCTCACAAGTTGATCCATCAGCATGCTTTCAGTAGGATGCAGCATATCACAGGCAACACTGAAACCATTTATACTACAGGACAGTCCAAAATTGAAAGGAAACAGAAGCAGAGGCGGGGGAAAGAGAAGAACTGCTACACCGGTTTCCCTCCCAGAATTCCCATTGTTTTTCTTTTTACTATATATGGGTTAAGATTTTTGGGAAGCACTTAAAACTAAGTGCCTCTTTCCCTTTAACAAGCCACTCCACCAGCTTCTCATCCGCTTTTTGACCTCCCAAGGCGCAGAAGTATTTCAGGAAAGCAGTTAACTGCACAGTAACTGCACTAAGGAAAGCTGCAGAAGTAGGTTTGCAAAGCCTCCTGCTAAAGACCATTGACGGAACATGGCAGGGTCCTCAAAAGGTCCAAGTTTCTTCATGCAGAAAGAATACTCCCAAGGTAAAATTCATATTCCAGTGTCAGGTGTAATGCACACTTCTGACAAAAATGGAGGGGAGGACAGAAGTGGAAACAGACACACTTCTACAGAAATTATATGCCTCTCCTCAGTAAATCAGATCACACCTGCTGTAAGCTGCATTTCAGGTAGAGGGAACATCTACCTGTACTTTTTCAGAGGTAAGTCTATAAAACGAACCTGGAAAACTCACCACAAATCCCACACTGTACTTGGTAGTTTTTATTTCATTGAAACATCTACTTTTGTGCACACTGTATTGCTTCAACACTGGAAACTCGAATACCTCTAAGTAAACCAGACCGTTGCACCTCTAATTGCAAATCCATTTTTATCAAATGTACATGCTTATTACGGATACAATAACACAAATAAACTGAAGCATAAAAGTTAGCAAGGAGCCATTTCAAAATCTGCAACAGGTAGGGAGTGTCTCCCCTTTACAGAGGTCAGCCTGTAACCAAAGGGGATGCAATGCACATCATGCACAATGAATTTGTTCGGCTTTTCTTCACAAGAAACAAAAATAAGTCAAGGATATTTCATAACGATTGGGTTCTCAAATGAACTATCACCAACGCACCACTCTTTACCTTTAGAGACATGGTTCCTTATACCCTCACAGGAAGATAAAAGGTCTCATTACAAGTTATCCTGTGCCATGTTCATAACTAATCTAGAAAAAGGAACATGTTTACAGTAAGTTAATCCAACACCAATTTCTCCTAAACGTACCTTATCTTTCAAACTAAAGAATGCAGGCTCCTTTCCTGCATCGGTCTTACTTAACCACATAGTATTTTTCTGAGACACTGGCCAGAGGGTGATTAAAGCTGAACTCTTAACTAAAAACTGGAACTCAAAAACTATCTGATATTTCCACCTTTTAGGACAACACTCAAGAAACGGTCAAAAGCACTAACAATTATGCCTGGCTCAACAGCACATGAATTAAGGCACCCTTTATACAGGGCAAAATGATTTCTGCTTACCTCCATCATATTTTAAAGACCTTAAAGGGAAATTTCCCAGAACTACTCAAATGCCTTCCCATAAAAGGGGTGGTCACTTCAGCAGTTAAGCCATGCTGTAAGGCAGAGGTACTTGGACTGACCACTTAAGTGTTCAGGACCAATTATTTAATAAAACCCTCAAAAAAGAAAACAAAAAGGCAAAAAGACAAAGCTGCTACTAATTTTTCTTTTTATTATTATTAAATGTTACCCTTTTAGCTTTACTTTCTTTTTAAATAAGATACCACAACCAGTGACTGTGGTTTCTACAATCAGATGGTAAGAAATTCTGATGGCATGTTTAAAACCTGGGGAGCAGCAGAAGAGATGTGCACATGGAGGCATCTATTCCCATCCATGTGCCACAGCCCTGAACCTCCTAAACCAAGTGCTTACATTCCCAAGACCAAAGGGATCACACAGAAGACAGAGTCCCACCTGTATCTCCTGTACCCTGGGGAACAGCTTTAGGCGCTGTACGAGCAAACTGACTACTGAAGAAGTCTGAAGCAGAGAGGAAGCTGTCCTTCCACTTCTCCTTGGTCTACCTGGAGTAAAGAAAAGACTTGAGGTTTCCACTGCACCTCAGAGCAGCACAGCTGGACAGATGTGCAACAAAGCCTGCCTTGAGAATATCTGCCAATAGAGCAATTCTGGGAAAACAGGCAGAGGATCACCACAGTACCCAGACCCAAACCAGTGTGCCAAGATGCTCAGCTCCTCCAAAGCAGAGGCTGCTCTCAGCTGCAGGCACCCAGCACTTTCAAGTCAGGGAAGTGGAGCACGGCGCAGTCCCTACGGACTGTAGTGACTCCTGCTCTACAAGGCCCTGCAGAAGAACAGTTGGTGCCTGTGCTCACCCGTATTGTGCCAAAGGTCTGTTTTAAATACTCCTACCTTTTTTTTTTTTTTTCAGACTAGGTTATTTTTGTAAGACAAAACCACCAAATTTATGATTACAGCCACAGCTCAGTATCCTGTCAGGCTCCCGCTTCAGTGCAAAGCCATGAAGCGTAAAGCATCCTCTGAATTCATAGAATCATAGAATCACAGAACAGTTTGGGTTGGAAGGGACCTTAAAGATCATCTGGTTCCACTTCCATGGGTAGAGACACCTTCCACTAGACCAGGTTGCTCCAAGCCCCGTCCAACCTGGCCTTGAACACTGCCAGGGATGGGGCAGCCACGGCTTCTCCGGGCAACCTGTGCCAGGGCCTCACCACCCTCACAGTGGAAGAATTTCTTCCTGATATCTAATCTAAATCTCTCCTCTGTCAGTTTAAAGCCATTCCCCCTTGTCCTGTCACTACACGCCCTTGTAAAAAGTCCCTCTCCAGCATTCATCCTCAGGAGCTCACTGCTGCTTTTCACTGCTGCTTGCTATTTCTGCTCCTCTGTCAGAAAGCTGAGGGCTGAAATTAAAACAAGCCCAGGATGCAAAACCAGTGCTATGACAACAACAATACTTCACTCAGAAGGAGAAAACTGGGAAGTGCTTTTTAACAGTACAGGTTGCTTCTCAGCTGATGCAGTTTTGCAAGGAGACTAAACAGCTGCAAGAGGCACACTAAGCTGCTCAGGCATGCTAATTGTGAGAAAAGAGCAAATCAAACAATTCGGATGATCACAAAAATAAACCTGAAGTTTTGGGGGTTTTTAGGACAGTGAAACAGAACTAACAGCTTCAATAACGCAGAATTAATCTCGGCTCTTTGAAGCAGAAAACAACTCCATATCCTGAATCCTAATTACACATCTTCACATAGTTCCCTCCAACTCACAGCGATTTGCAAACAATGAGTCTCACAATAGTCATGGTGTGCAGCAATTAGCCACGCTACAGGAGGCAAACAAACTGAAGAGCAGCCCACCACCAGGCAGCAGGACCCATTCCCTGGCCCCCACTATCCCTGTGCTCCAGCTGGAGGAGAAAGGTGGTTTTCATACCAACCAGGATAAGCTCAGCCTGCCAAAAAGGCACTCCCAGGATGGCACCAAATAGCAGGGGTTGCTCGCCTGGCTATGCAACGCATCTCAGGAGGTCTCCATAGAACCAACATCCTTGCCGAAAAAGGGATGGAGGGGTTATGAACCTGGCTTCCGCCAGGAGCCCTAGCTGGTGACCACAACCCCGTGGCTGGCCCAAGGCAAGACCCAGAGCTGAGATGCACTGAGGATTATCATTGGCTTCACCCTCACCTCTTACAGCCCTGCCAGACAGCACCACTCATCCCACAGGCACTGGGCATTACAGGCTGGGGTGGAGGCTTTTGAGCCGCACCAAGGTAGGATATGGCCCAGGACAGTGGGCATGAAGTTACTGCTGGCCAGCGGCAGCCATCAGCATGAATGTTTGGGGACACCTCTAGCTCTTTCATACCATCTTGATCTGATTTCTCTAAGAGTTCAAAACTCAGTTGCTACTTTCACCCAGGCCACCCTAAAATCCATGGGTTTGCTGCATAAACCCACCATCAGTTATGCAAGGCCACTAACGACAGCAGCTTTACACCAGCCACACTGTCTTCACTGAGTTTTGCAAAACCATATAGATAGGATTTGATACAACACAGCACCCATGAGAAATTATTTCTCATTAGGCTTCCCCTAATTTCACTGTGGACATCAGTATCCTACGGTCCCCATGACTCCTGCATCCTTGGGTGTGATGATGAGATCCTGCTCCTGCATCAGACCACTGCATGGGGAGCGAAAGACCACATCAAGGAAAGAGAAGTGAGCGAAACCATGCCTCGGCTCTCCCGAGATGGTAGAAACTGCCCCACAGCCCTTGGGCACTGCTAATTTCTCCTTGCCCTGCTTCCCTATGGGCCACTTCCCCAGGCGGGCACGCTGCCACGGCAAGGCTCTCACAGCTGCTTATCTGTCCTCTGCCGCCAGGCCAAGCCTATTTTCATAGCCCCAAAGGCTGCACAGCCAAATGCTTCAATTCTCATGTTACAAGTGAAAATACTTGAAACTATTTTCCACCTGACAATGGACAAGAAGGTGGGATAGTAGCTGCTGCTGCAGCCCTGTAAACTACTCAGACACAGGGCACTGCCTGGGGCAATACACAAAAAGTCCCTAATTTTTAGTGGGTGCTGCAATAACGCTGAGGAAACCAATCCAGTATTACTTAAACTGTGCCACCACAGACATGCTCAATGATTTTATAAAGAAGACATTTTTCCTGGGAGGGTGGTAAGGCCCTGGCACAGGGTGCCCAGAGAAGCTGTGGCTGCCCCATCACTGGCAGTGTTCAAGGCCAGGCTGGACAGGAATTTGAGCAACCTGGTCTAGTGGAAGGTGTCCCTGCCCACGGCAGGGGGTTGGAACTGGATGAGCTTTAAGCTCCCTTCCAACCCAAGGCATTCTGTGATTTTCCTGCCTTTTTCTGTGCCATCTGGCCTCCAGAACATGAAAATAAAAAGCCATCGTAGCTGCTCACTTGATTAGTGTTGCACAGGCTGGCGGTCACCCTCAAAGGAGACACAACCCAGTCCCATCTCTCCATACAGAGGTACATCCTCCTCTTTAATATAATGATTTAACCCAATGTTAGCATTTCAACACAAGCATCTGTGGTTTTGCTTTATCCATCTCAGCATGGCTGCTCCTTAGGAGCAGAAAACCCACCCCAGAAAGGCAAACAGAGGGAGCCATAGCAGCACACACAGTTCAGGAGGCAGGAATCTGGGTGCCTGGCTTTGCACGCAGCAGCCTGGCCCTCCTATCCTATCCCTCCTTCCCACTCATGCCTCTTGGAAACGCTGTAACGGAGAAGCCACCCTCCTGGGGAAGAGCTTATAAGCATGCATTCTCCTTAAAAAATCTTACAGTAAAATAAGGAGATAAAAAAATAAAAGGAGAAAAAAAACCTGCTGATCTGAATTCCAGTTGTGGGCAAGGCTAGATAACATTTTGACAAGATTCCAAGCTTTCAGTGAAGTATTTGGATTTCCCCCTCTCCTTGTGCAAGGCTTCAGAGAGCTCTTCCTTAAGAAAACAAAAACATGAATGCAGACAGTGAGCATGACCAATATCCTTTATTAGCACCATTACTGTGGCGTCTTCCTCTCCACGATCCGCTGCACTTAAAATAAGAGCACTTCTTTTTTTCCCCCCCTTTTTCTTCTTAATCAGAGCTCTGATTGAGCCTCTGCCTATCAGCATCTCCTTTTGGTATCTTGGACAAAAAGGCAAGCTGTTTTGAAGACTGTATTGGGACAGATCTTTTAATATGATCCTATGAACACAGTACACACTTTGCCTTTCACCCCTCCAAACGTAAAAAAGCTTATCAGTATATCCATTTCATTCTCTACAAAAAATCAGTCTTCACCATGTATTTGACACTCCCTTGCTACAGTGTAATGAACAGGAGCAAGGTAGATGGATTCCCTGTTTAAGTCACAGGAACCCCCAAAACTCTGTGGTCCCTTCACCGCCTCTCTCTGAAGTACACTCTATTATGAAATTATTTGCCCAGTCTTTTGGAGATGTACACGGCTACTAAAAGCTAATGTACTTACAATGATTACAGTACTGTTTGGACTCGAGAGTATGAAAGAGTAGCAAAAGATCTTTTGCTTTTTTAATTTCCAGAAAAAGCCATTATCAATAGCCTTTTTACTGTATGCATTAAAAACTAAAATCTAAGACAGGGGAAAATAAGGATGAGAGCTCTTATCATGTAACTGGTCACATCTCCATTCACAGCCAAGAGGTACTCTATAGATCAGTCCGAAAGCTACCACCCTGCAAAAATTTTACTTAGAAGAAATAAAATTCTGAGATGGGAGTTACTCCAATTGCTGGCATATAGCTCAAGGAAGTGTATTTATCACACATAACACATTTATTTATATTAAACGAATAATAAAGGTCAGATTCATATACAGAAGATGCTTCTTTTTGCCAGTGTATTGTATTTAAAGTTGTGAACCATAAAGGTTTATATGAGATGAAGGAGAAATCCATTTCTTTTCAAAATGTTCATCCTCTGCAAGTTGTAAACGACGTAAGACCACATCCAGCTTAGAAAGTGCCCTTTCATCCAGCTGAAAATGAAGGCTCGGAAAACAGTAAGGGGAAATAACGTAACTAAATTAAAAACACAAGTAAAACAGGAACAAGACAATTTTTATTGATCGACTTCAGGCAAGCACTTAAAGCAGCACAGTATCTCAGAAAAAATGAAGACAAAAAGCTACTTGAAACAAGAGTTCATTTTAAAGTTTTATTTCACCTTATTTTAAAAATGGGAAATTTACAAGTATTTAAAAGAATCTTAAGTGGGTTTTTATGTACTAAGAGTGTGCGATGTGAAGTACTATGTAAACAGCAACTGCAAAGCCAGCTGCTTGGGAAGAGTGGAAAACCACTCTCAGTCCAGTGCTTGTGATGAAATCATTCCTAATACCTCCCAAAACAAGTGGTTTTGCTGTCAAAATTCACAAAACTAATCTAATCAAACAGGAAGGTGAGTGAGGCTTTCAACATCCCCTCATAAAAATGAATGTATTGATTCACTTACAGGCTAAATCATCTTGCTGTATTCTACCATAAGGAATTTTACTGTATTTTTTACTACCATGCCAGCATCTCAAGCTTATCATTAATATATAATCTCAGAACTAAAGATATCTGCAAGTACCAAATCTAACCAACTTTGACCTGTTAATCATGCCTACATCACAAGCCTTTTAGTGGGGATAAAGAGGCCTCCAATCATGGGGAAAAAAATCCCAAACCAAATCAGACCAGAATCAACAGAAAATGCTGAGCTAAATTTTTTTTTTTTAAATCTGTAACTTAAAATTAGTTTTAAAATTAGTAAAAAAAAAAAAAAAAATCAATTCAGTTTCTATAAAGTATTTCTAAAATATTATCCATTTCCTTCCTAAGTCTCTGACCCAAAAGAGCTCTCAAGTAGAGATCCAGGTAAACTGCTAAGCTAAACATTTACTTGAAAAGCATATCCCTCAGGAAGACAGAAACCGGGATGACACTGGTCAGGTAATGAAGAGTTAAACACAGCCTCCATCATTTTTTTGTACCCACTGCTTGCAAGCCCAGCCTGGATTCAGTCACTGCCCTAGGACGCAAATTAAATAACAGTAGTAAATACAGTCTCTTTCTTACAAACATCTGCTCCGAGTCCAACTGAAACACAGCACTCAAAGAAACAGATACGGAAGAAAAGAGCTTTTGTGTGAGAGATCTTCTGTAGCCCATCCTTCAGCAATTAAATCCACATAAAATATACCCTCCAGCTGTGCTAACTTACACTTACATAATGGACAAAATGCCCTGGCAAGGAGAGAGAAGCATCCAAGAAGAAAAAAAGACACAAAAATATGAGAATACGGCCACAAAACATTTGCACTGAACCTACATGAGGACGTGTCATAGTAACAGGAGGGGCAGCTCAGGCATTGCACCCATCCGCTCTGTTTAAAGCTAGTCAAGTCACGGGTGGTCCACTGCCCCATCTACACTCTTTACTTATGAAACCAGGTCTCCTGATGGCTTTGTTCTGCTGATGCCACCCGGGTCTAACACAGCCTGAGGATATGCAGCTTCCTCCTCCTCAGTGGAGGAGCTATGAGATTCTCTCTTATCATGGCACTTGCTTTCACATATAGGATCTTCACATCTTTGAATCTTCTACCTTTCCATCAAACGTAACTGCAGTGGCCAGGGTTCAAGTTACTAAAGGGAAAAGAAGAGAGATATGGAGATTTTTCTCACTTAAGCTTTGCTTCCACAGTAAAACAAAATCTTCTAACTTATGGCTCTACAGCTTGGCAGACCATATCTGAAATACGGTAGTGCTGAACTGCCCTTTGTCTGTTTGGAAAGGGCAGGTACTAGTAAAAGTGTCTCTATAGCCATGTAAAGCAAGAATCAGGAGGTAAGCTTTGCTCTGAAAGCAAACAGTTACCAGCAAAGCCCAACTGTTTCTCAGCGCAGGTCTCCATTTCACTTATCCCAAGTAAAATCCGAGGGAGGAGAAAAAAAAGCTATCCATCTAACTCCAGACATGCTCTGTGCTCCCTCACACTTGCTTTTTGGTTACAGGACTCTAATTTCTAAGCTCTTTTAAATACAAACATTTCCAAATGTTTTATGAGACTGTCAGAATTTACAGTTCCCTTTGAAAACATTGCCGGAGACAGAAGCAGCTTTCCTTTGCCAGCCAAGAGATTTGTGCAAGCCCGTGCACTGTAGATTCAGCAAAATGATTCACCTGAAACTTAACCAGAGAGAAAAGCTGTTTGTTTGGTTTAAGCTTGCAGATTTCTGCCTCGGAAAGCTCAGGCGCGAGGAGTTAACGTTTGTGGATCTGAACCTCATGATTGCCCTGGACCTAAATCAAGCAGCTGTAAACAGCTATTTTTAACTCTGAAAATTAATCCACATCGTCCTTACAATCACAAAAGACTGGGTTATGACTTCCACACAGGCAGCAGGGGAAAATATGAGCATAAACATTTAACTTGCTGGCGAAACTTCCATTAACTATACCAGTTAACTATACCAGTTATTTCAATAGTAACACAGTGACAACACGGGATCAACCATGCCACAATTAAGTTCTGTGTTCCTTATGACTCCACATCCAGGAGAAGCTCCAGCAGACAGCAGTATTATCAAGTGGCAAGGGTCAATGGTTCGGGAGCAAAAGGTCTTCATAAAGCAAACACTCCCTTTGAAAATACCCAACCATCTCTTCAAATATATGACCCACCATTAAAAATCCTCATTATAAAAAGGTGCAAAACAACTTCATTTGCTTTTAAATAAGAATTACACTGTTAAACTGTATTAATTCTTCAAAGTATTGTCTGTTTGCATTCAGATACTGATGTCTTTGAACCAAAAGTCTGGCCCAGATTCCTTACTCGGTTACTCTACAACATCAACGCCCGAGTATGATAAGCGCAAAAATAAGTCGGAATCCACTTTTCCACAACGCTGAACTGACAACCTCCTTCCCGTAATGTCTGTATTGGCCAAAAGCCGTACGTATACTTATGACTCTATTATATATAGGGGGGAAGCCGTGCTTCAGCACAGCTCGCGGCCGGTCGCGGGGGGCACAGCCCGGCTGGGGTGCCTCCGGCAGCCCCCTGCCGAGCACAGCGGCCTCGGCTCCATCCCGGCACGCGTTTCCGCGGCCAGCTCCGCAGGGAGCGGGGCCGGCCCGATCCCCCGGCGGCTCTCCCCAGCGGGCTCCGGGCCCCGAGCTCGCCCCTAATCGCACTGAAGAAAGCCACCGGGAGGCGAGAAGGGAAGTAAAAATAGAAGTGGCTTTCGCGGTGCTGGAGGCTACAGAAGCACGAAGCTACTCCCGAGGCAACTCGGGGGAAGCGGGGCCGCTCTCACGGCCCGGCCGGCGGCAGCCTCCGCGAAGGGGTGAGATCCACGCTGCCCCTCGCCCGCCCCGCACTGTCCCCCAAGCAGAGCCGGCCAACCCAGGGTCCCCGCCGCAGTCCGAACAAAGAGGCCGCTCCCGCCTCCCGCAGCCCGCCCCACCGGCGGGTCCCCCAGTCGCGGCTAAGTTCCCGCGGGGCAGAGCGGAGGCAGGGGGGGACCCGCTGCCCGGCCCGGCGGCCAGCCGAGGCCCCCGCGCCACCAGGTACCTGTGAAGCGGCCGCCGCCGTCTCCGTGGCCCCGACGCCGCTGCAGGATGAAGTAGCCGCTGCTCTTCTGCGTGACCCACAGCTTGAGGGCGTTCTTCAGCAGCACCTCCTCGGGCTTCAGCCACATCTTACCCCGGTCCGGAGCGCTCTCGCACTCTCTATGTCCTCCCCAGCGAGCCCGCCCGCCGTGCCCTCCACCCTTCACCGCCGCACCGCGCCCCGGCCGCCCAGGTCACATCGCCCCCCGCGGGCTGCGCGCCGCGAATCTGCCTCCCTCCGCGCGGGCCCAGCCGCCGGGGAGGGGCGGAAGGCGGAGCCCGGGGGCGGGCCGCCCTCCCCGCGGAGCAGGGGGCTTTGTGCGGTGGAGGACGCTGCGATCCTAGCCCGGCACTTAGCGAGAGGGAGGGTTTCCCTCCCGGCAGGAGCGGGGTTCCGCTTGCCCCTCTCGGAGGTTCCATGGTGCCCCGAGCCCCGCACACAGCGCAGTGGGGTTCTCACGGCATCCCGGGGTACTGGTGACCTGCGCTTAGTGCAGCGGGTTGCGCCAGGATCGGGCTCTCAGGTCTACCCAGCCTGTGTAAGCACCCTCGGAATGTGCCCCATGTCGAGGAAGCACCCCCACATCCACGGGTCTGCGGCCCCGCAGAGCCCCCCGGGCTAGCAGGCAGGAAAGCGTGCCCGGCTTCGGCGGGGGAGAGGGAGGCAGCTCTGCTTTCCTGCTTCCTTCAAGATCAGAGCCTGAAGGGTGGGTGAGACCGCGGCTACTTACTTTGATGTTTGAATTTGAACGCCAGTGCTTGAAGCTGCGTATCTGGATTGAAAAGTCAGAATCCTAATTTTACTCTTCCCCCCCCCCCCCCTTCCCCCCCTTATTTAAGAAATAATCAGGCACTGCTTGTAGTTGAGCTGGTGGTGGGATCGTTTGCAAACCTGCACAAATGGTTCCTGCCGTAGCACCTTTATATTGGTAATCTTCTAACGCTGTATTTTACATTTTCATTAACCCAGATTGCCATTAAAACATAAAAACTTTCTTGCAGTCAAATGCACCGCTTCCGATTACAGCGAATATTAAGTAATTTCTTGATAACTGCTGCAGCAGCAGACTGCTAAACCTCACGCACTCCTCATTCAGATTCAAGACCTCAGTCACTGTGTGTTAAATCACATCCTCATAATTTGGCCAAAGATCCCTCTGTGTAGAGAATTTTGATTAGAGGAAAAGTCCCGAGCTTCACCTTACCAATCTCAACCTCTTGCTCCATGAGTTGTAAACTTCCCAATTCTCTGATGCTGCAGTGTGCTGCTCAGCATAGCCAGCAGCAATTATTAACTGGGAACTGGAAGGTGCCCGTGGGGACGGGTTTCCAGCTGCCAGTGGGAACATTTAGCAGGCAAAATTCTGTACCCAGTCTAGTACACACTGTGTGATCACTGTGTGATCGTGTTCTTTACAATTTCAAAGTAAAGCAATGATTTCATTTCCATACCTGGAAGAGTGAGCCAGCATTGTGAGCAGACGAGTTGTCTGGTACAAAAATAAAAGCTGTTAAAAGGAGAAGATGGACATGTACATAACAATGTGCTTAAAAATTTATGGGAGCGTAAGAGGGAGTTATTTTAAATGTTCTTACAGGATAAGAATAGCTCAGAGGTTTCCCCTGCCCCCAACACAATCCTCTGAAGACATGTAAGTCTTGACAGTTTATGTGTTTTTTTCCAGCTATTTGAATATTAATCTCTGTTACTGTTTTTGGAGTGGTTTTTACACTCCGCCTTGCATTTTGGGCAAGCTGATTTGAGACATAATTGAGAAGAGGACCAAGGAGATTGGCTGCCCTCTGAGGTGCTGTTGTGCTCAAGAACTAGCAAAAGAGTGAAGCCATTGGTTCCAGGATCCGGTGCCGTGCACACCTGCCTCTGTTAGTTGCATCTCCAGGTACACTTCTGGTTGAACCCCACCAACAGTATTGCTTCAGCACCATGGGCTTTGTAACCACATCCACGCTGGCCCAACAATCACTCAATCAAAATGGGATCATTCATGCTTTTTAGATAAGCAGCTTTTCCAACACACGAAGCCAGTGGAACATAATGAACAAACAACCTCCGAGAAACGGCTTCGGAGGGGGAAGAGGGAGATGGATGAGATGAAGGAAAACTGATCCATGACACCAAAGTAAACCAAAGCCCTTTGTAATATATGTTGTAATAAACACACCTACGGAAAGTAGGAGCGCAGTTCTTTCTCCACGTGGCATTTGTGCACAGCATTCCCTGACATCCCGAGGAGGCTGCAGAGACGCTCGCTGCCAAAATGCCTGTGAGTTTTAGGATACCACCACTCTCACTCCCACCCCCTGAGGATCTCATTTCCCACAGAAGTCAGCAGGACATGTGAACTTACCAGAGCCATGAGTATGAATCCGTTCAGCATGCACCATGTCATTGATGCTGCCAGCCTTTGACAGGGCCAAAAAGGCTTGCAGAAAGAAGTTAAACATGTTTATTGTATTATTTAACAAAAAAAAACCAGCAAGGCAAAATCACCCTTCATGTACACACCTCATCATCAAATGACACATCCTCTACCTGCCAACTAGTCTCTGGCAACAGCTAACTAAAGGTTTATGTTCATGGAGAAAGTCCTGCATCGATATGCTGGCTATTTCCACAGCCAGTGTTTGATCAAGATTTGGGTGACCTGGGGATCTCCTGTGAGGCAATAGTTTTATAATTCTGATGTTTAGAGAGGCAAATAAAACCAGGGAGGACAGGAATCTAGTAGATTGTTAGTCAAAACCAGGGTGCACTGCCTTTTATGTGTCCTCTGATACAGTCTAGAAAAGATAGGACTATCTTACTCAATTGCTTGAAGGTACTTAAGGTTAGTAGGCAGGAGAAAATAGCTTTAGAAAAAATGAAGATGCATTTGAAAGCAAAGAATGGAAAGAAAATGAGGTTTCTGGCCTCATGCCACCCTTAATATGCACTCTGAAATGACCATGTTTGGGTTATTTATGATGCTGTGCATCTCCTAGATTTCAGAACCAAACAGCACAAGGCAGGGAGTCTGCCGTTCAGACTACATTAGAGCACAGCATCAGTCATACCTGGAATAAACTGCAGATATTCTGAGCATCCATGAGGCAAAGTACAGACTGCATAGGGTGCAGGGAACAGCCATGGGGAAAAGTTTGCTTTCCCACCTTGTCTTTGTCACTGACTGCCTTCCCAGCCTGGGCATGCCCTTTAATTTAACACGGCTTCATCTTTTTCATCCATCAAACATGTATAATTTTTATTCTGGATGTTGTCGAGATGCTTGGGGAACTTGGATTTCTCATGAACATAAAATGAATGAGGAATGATGGAATGGGCCACAGTGGTCCCGGCCTCCTGTCTCTGCAGAGGGTCCCAAGCCCCCTGAGCCTACACTGTGGGGGGGGAGTGTGGAAGGTGCTCTAGGATAGGCTTCAAGGACTGCAATCACACAGTTGAACCTGATGCATGTATGGGCTGCCACCAAAAACAGGTTTTCCATGCTCCTCCCAGCTCCCCAGCCTCCTGTAGTGAATTGCATTAACTAAACTAGTAAGAAACTAACTTTTATTTAAGTGTTTTGAATAGGTTAGTTCTTTAATCATGTTTTCACTGTAGAAAACTAGGGTGCAGATGGATGTCATGGGCTGGGGGAAAGAAATAGGCTGATCTTTCAGACAGGAGACTGTAGGGAGATTTGTTTGCATTTATCGTGAAATGAGAGCCTAAAGATGGAGCTTAATTTATTTATACTTATAACAAAACATTAGCTGGAATTTGGCCAGCATTCTGGAGGTGCACAGTCTCATCATCTCCATGTTTCCAGTTCTGAGTCTCTACCTAGTGTCTGTATTAGTGTCTGAAAAAGCCCTCATCAGTGAGCTAATTCAATTCCCAAGTCACAATTGATCAAAATCTCAGATGATCCTGAATTTGGATGTATTAGAGACAGCAGTGAGTGCAGAGAAGTAATGTGTAGGAAGCTAGGGAAATAATACATATTACTGAATATAACATTGGAAATTCAAACTGCTGGCTAATACATTGAGGGGGGAAATCACTAAAATATACTGATTCCAGGGGAATTCACCTACACAGAAGTAAGGAGCAGATGTGGTGACATACTGGGTCAGCACCCAGCTGCAACCTTAAGCCCTCAGCATGCTGTTCCAGGCACGAGGTCATCCTTGAAAGGACCCCCACGATCCAAAATCCCCCACTGCTAAGACTGCCAGGCTTTCCATGTAACATAGGAATATATATTTCCTGCACTCTGGAGACAAGTCACAGACCAGGTAGGTAACAGTCCTCCTCTACAGAAGTCTGAAGGGACCATTCTTGAGATTTCATATTAATTTCAGAGTACTTCAGTGCTTGAATGATGTAGATCTAGTGGAGACAGTTTAAGACAAGAACAAGAGACATTATTGAGGGTTTAAAGCTGACCTGTGAGCTCAGACTGGATGGGTTTGATCTGTGTATCTCGGCTGAAAGTGACAGCTGAAATGAAGCACAAAATAGCTGCTTACAAGTACCAGTGAGTTAAATACAAAGAAGTTGATGTATTTATTTGGTTTAAAAAACAATTCACTAAAAGCAGTAAGAGATTTTTTTTTTTCAAGAAGGAAAGGTTAGGTTAATTACTACGCAAATCCTGCTGACCAGGAAGTTTTTTACTATGCTGAATGGTGTACTAGCACCATTATATATTTTACATATTTTATATGTATATAAAATATATATGTATTTTATATATATCATTTTATATAAGATAGAGTTACTTTGTAATGTAACTCTGCGATTTGAAAGATTAGGCAACCAAGCAAGATGCCTTCTGCCTCCTATGCCCAACCAATGACTTTCTTCATTATGAGAAATCCCCCACAAGAGGAGATTTTTTAAGATGCTTTGAAAGGCTCCTCTGCAAGGTTTTACACATCAGACACCCTCCCAGACCTTGTTCTGTTGGAAGGGGGCCATGTTTGCTTCTCACTTGCAGAAAGTCCACTTCAAATTTGGCAGAAATGAGAGGACCCAAAGGGAAATCACGGCAATTCACACGCAGCTCCCAACTCCTGGCAGCATGCCTCCATTGAAACCACACTACAAAGGCCCTTGCTGCCAGACATATCAGATCCTAGGAATCTGCAGAAGTAATCCTTAAACTTAGATCTTTTAAATAGATTCAAACACAAGATGCATTTAGGTTTGAAAGGATCCAGGAAATGGCAAAGGTAGTCAAAGTCTTCCACACTGAGAACTCCTGTGGAAATGCCTGAGCATTCTTGGCTACCTTTCCAAGTAATTTAATGTTCGTCATCTTTCTCCAGTAATGACTGGATTGCAAAAGCCAGTTAATGTTTATGGGTCCACATGTTTTTGTCTTCCCACCTGCTCTAGTAAAGTAATAATACTGTTACAACCTGTAATTAATTCCAGAGGTTTCACTTATTATCTCTGATTATATTAATGCCTGTGTAATAATAAAGGTATAAGGAGACATAATACAGTATCAGGAACAACTGCAATTAAGCTACAGGCAACACTGTAAAAACACATTAGAGGTCCTGACTCACAGTTTTATGCAATAATATTTCACAGCTTTTTCCCTGTCAATAACAACATAATGTGCATTTCTATATTTCCACTGGCTGAACTCATTCAAGTACTAGGTCTTTTGATGAACTGTTTAGGACAGTGATGTCCAAAATGTGCTGCTGATTCTACTTCTTGTTTTGCTTCCAGCATCACTCCGTGACTTCCAATTGCAAAACTCACTTCTGCAATTTAGGACTGCCAAAACTCTTCTGGGAATCACACAGTTTCTGTGACACTGGAAGGGCTATCACATTTCAAGGTGTTTGACAAACATTTCTTAAGACATATATGTGGTTTAAGGCAGTAATTCTCTAGCTTTTTTCTTATCTCACTCAACTTCCAGTTCTCTAAAACACTAGAGGAAAAAACAGTCCCTTAACCTATACTCACATACAGCAAATCAGTGCAGAGGACACAAGAGACAGAAGGGAAACCAGGCTTCAAGGCCACTGTTTCTGCAAAGGATGGCAGAGGAGTGTGACAATGACTTGTCCTGCCATTCACTTAACAATCCCACCACCACCACCAGTGCTCAATAATGTTTCTGCACTCTGCCAGAGTTAAGCCACAACTGCTTTCCTCTCCACCTTCTGTAGGTGCAGAAGACCCCTCTTCATCACAGCTTGCCCAACCCCATTGGTAATGACCCTGGGAAGCCAAGAGAACATGCTGTTGATGACTTCTGGTACGATGGAAAGGAGAAGGTACTTCTCATATTACTGCCCAGGATACCCTCCCTGTCCATCCTCCAGGGGCCTCACCCCTTGTCTCAGAGGCATTTTCATTCTCAAAGACATAGCTATGGGTAGACCCCATCCTCTCTGGCCTTTTATATATTGCCCAGTTTGACTCTGAAATAAGACACTAAAATTACCCTGGTACAAAAGGAGAGGAATGCCCAGCCCTAGATAAGAAACTGCATTCCAAGAATGCCATTTATTTTGGGCATGGCATAGTTGCTATACTGTAGTGGGAATGGAAAAGCTGGCCTTCTAAAATACATTGGCACTCTTTAAGGAGAATGAAGCAAACAGCCAGCAGTTTTGATACCTTTTGGAACGTAGTGAATAAAACTTGGTGATACGAGCTCTGAGATAACAGAGCAAATTAGCAGTGCCAAGAACAAAGGTGGCAGAATCAGAAGTAAAAGTGCAAAGGGTTTGTAAACTGTGACATGGTGAAAAGCCCAGAGGAAAGAGGACAAAACTTCCTAAACAGAGGTTGTGACCTGCCCATTTCCTAACTGCAATTTTCTGTACAGCAGTGGTGTTTCAGCAGCGAAAGCAAATGACCTTGGTAGGAAAAAGGTATTGCTGCACGAACACGCTACTGAAAGCATAGCTGCTGGCATCCACTCATGCTAGGCAGTCTCAAAGGAAGCCTGAAGTGGAGTGGCCAGTGTTAGCAGCAACTTCCTCCAGGGCTGTTTCCTGATCTAAAATCCTCATGCTAATTCATCTTCCAAGATCAAAAAGTCTTCATGAGGCCAGTTAGGTGACTTTAGGAAAATAAACCCCAAAAGTACACCAACATTGTTTATAGTGCCCCATCTTGTTTCCGTACGAAGGTGAGCAGCGGTATTTTTACCATAGCTGTCTTTTGCTGGACTTGGGTATAATCTGCCTTGGCTAAAAGTACGGCCTAGGAAGCTGGCAGAATTTCCATTTTATTTTGCTGCACTTGGAACCAGAGGTTCTTGTTGTTTTAAAGATTTCCTTTAGGTGCTTACCCTGCTTTTCCTTTAGGTGCTTACCCTGCTTTTCCTTTGAACAACCATCCCCATGGACTGCTGTCCATGCAGACAGTAAGAGCTTTTGGAAATCATGAAAGAACCATGTCTTTTTCTCAGTCAGAGATGACTCAAGGCACACAACAGTTGCAGAACAGAAACACACGAAAGTATATTATCTCCTTTAAAGTTATTATGGTCTCCGCTCTGCCTATATGAGGTGTGATGCTGTACTCCTCCTGTTCCATGGAATTTTTCATAACCCTGCACACGCAGGGACCCTACGGCCAGCTTGAAGCCACATAAAACTCTGCTGCTCCCCATTTTCCTGAATCCTGCCCCCCTGTTTGACAGCTGTGGAGAGTTGGCATCTCCCACCACAGGCCTCAACGCCATGTTACGACCCGAGCAGTGTCAGGGTGAGCATGTTGGGGCTGCTGGTGGTGCCAGAGCTGGGTAAGGCAGTGTGGCAGAAGGCGCAGGGGGAAATCACCATTTCTGCTCACCTCCTGAGGATTTCGAACAACCTATGGGAAGCTGCAGCCGCAGAAGTGGCAGAACTGTGTCACAGCACAAACCTGATTGTCACCAAAGTGTCAGCGCTTTGAGACAAGCTTTAAAACATGAGTGCCTCTAAGGTACCCTTTAAGATGATTTTTCCTGGCAATTTTTTACTCATTTTTTGTACTGGGGGTCCCCAAAGGAGCATTTCTGTTGTGATTCTTACATCTTCCCACTGATCTGCCATGACTCTCAAGGTTATTCTGAGACTATACTTGGCATACTGCTGATTGTGCCTGGCAGGAACTGTGCTGCACATGCCTAGGACTGGGTTTGAACTTGCTCTCTTTGATCAGCACTGCATTTCTGCTTCTACCTGACTGCTGTATTCTGTTTGAAAGCTCTGTGATTTCCTCCTGTTTTGGCTGCTGGCTGATTTGAACGTGACACCTGCCATTTCGATGGAACCTGGAGGCTTTTCACCACCCCTGTTTTTGCAAGTAGGCAAACGAGATCGTAGTCTTTGAAACAAACATGGCCACAGAACAATTAACACTGGAAATGCATCATTCTGAGGAAATAACTATCTCTCTCTCTTCCTTTTTTTTAATTATGCTGCCATGAACAAAATCTGTGGGGATTTTCCTGTTCTGGACTACCAATTCACGCAGTTTCTGGAGAAGTCCTGTGTTGTTTCTCCCTCGTTTCAGTGGAGCTGGTAACTACCTACACGTTTGTGTTTTCTGTTCCTTTCAGGAATAAAATATTCATCACACGCTTACAGAAATGCACCCAAACCATCTGCCTAGTCTTTACGGGAGATTGAGAAAGATTTGAAAACATGCCTTGCTTCCCCTTCCATTTGCACGGATGAATGGATTTACTTGGAAGTCTTTTCTTCTAATCTTTGTTTTACCTTGCCCTTTTTATAAGTGTCTTGAGCCCACAAAGTCTTTGTTTCCATTCTTGTCATGGCACAATGGTAACCAATTAGGATGTTTTTAGATACCTATTTCACTCATAAACTAGTCTCTTCTTATATACTTTGGGAAAACCCAGCAAGCCAACAAAGCCTGAATTTCCAGAAGCTATTGCTGCTATTGAGTGTACAGGTTTAGACCTAGCTTTGCAGAAGGAATCAGCATACAGTTGACAACAATAGCAACAGTGAAATCAGTCCCTTTGGAGTTCTGGTGCTGAGCATCAAGGAGAGCTCTTAAAAGTAGTTTCTGCTTTTGAAAGCTTTGGACTTAAGCCAGAGCTTTCATCTCCTTATCGATGAAAATGGAATACAGCTTAAACACCTCTCCAACAGCTCATGAAGCTCATTGAAAAGCACTATCACTGATTATTTACTAATTCCTGTTGCCTTGCACCTTCACATTCCTTTCACATGTCAAAGAAGAGGATTTTGCAGGCAGCAGAACCAGCAAAACCTGTAACAGCCTCTGCTTTCCTCTCTGCCTTCCCTTACTGTAATAGTCTGCCTGTATCCTCTCTGCAGATCCCCACATTGCCTTTACATCTTTTATTCCCCCTTCCCATAATGCCTCCTGTATCCCCTCCTTCCAGTGTGGTCCTGGGTTCTCTCCCAAGGCCTCTGTGTTGAGGCTGGCAGAGCCCTTCTTCCCCACCAAGTTTCCATCTGATGGAGCTTGTACACCTCCATCTCTTCCAGGCCCCTGCCCCTCTCTCTCCTTTGGCTGAAATTAGCCACAGGTTTAAGAGTGGTTGGGAATGGGGAGGTTGGTACGAGACTGAAATACAGAGTTGGTTTCTTCCTTTGTTGATCAAGTAGACTTTGAAAATGCTCTGAATGTTCAGATCATAAATAAACTGCACTGAGCAAACTCACTTTTCCCTGTTGAAACCATTTATCTAAGTACACTACTGACATTTCTCTGTGCTCCTTTTTGCAAGGTTGTACTCACAGTGGTAGGTGTATGTGAGTTGTTCCATTCATGGCACAGATTAAGTCTTCTGAAGGACATAGTGGCTTGTCTCAGAATTGCTTATGTTCTCCAGCAACAAGACTCAGAACCTTAACAATAAAAACCATTTTCAGAAGCATTTTCATCCTATCAAACTATCCTGTAGTAGCTCTCAGCTACCTTGTGCCTGGCATAGCCTGTAGAAGCTGCAGTAACTCCTTGTGGCCAGGGGAAGGACGCTGTGAACTGAGGAGCTTGCTGGGGCATGCCGTTCTCTAAAGACAAAGAACGTATCTACAAAACTACAGGAACATGTACATCCATACAGGCACTTTCTATGCCTACATAGAGAAAGCAGTAAGGTAACAGAGGAACTGAAAGCAAGCTAGTTTTGTTAACCGCTTTGGCCCTTTTTTGGCTGAGAAGCAGTGCTAGGACTCAGGAAAACTGATGCTTTCAGTTCTGCCATGCATTTGCAGCTCTGGCAAGTTACACCTCTGCCCGCTTCTCTCTGTAGGACTTACTCTGGCTTACATATGTGAGTGTGGATACCCAGACAAACCAAATTTGCCTGAAAGCACACATCTGAGTCACAGTTCTATATGCAAGTCCACGTGAGGGGTTTTGGGAGGGTGGCTAGGACTTCAAAGCATCACCGGTACGAAGTATCTAAGGAACTGTTTCACCATGTGCTGCGGAAAGATGTGTTTGTCTTTCCTCGGTTCCTGATCACAGATGGTCCTAGACCATTATTAAACTACCAAAAATAAAATACTTCTGATTCAGCATTTTCTCCCCTGTGTCCTATTCAGCTGCTGCCCAGGCATGGATCCTGCACCAGTGAATGAGCTGTTCCTGTTTTGGACGGTGATGTTATTTCAGAAGGATGCGCACAGAAGGCCGTGGCCATGAAGGGTATTTCAACAGTGTTTCTTTTTAACCCTTACTGGATGGTGATAGTTCCCGGCAAAGAATGGTGCTGCTGATGTAGCAGAATGGAGACAGCTGTTGTTTTCTTCAGCCCTTGCCAGCTGAGGTTTCTGGTGCCACAGGGTTGTGAAATTGCATCAAGATCTAGAGTCAGGGTGATGAGCTGCAGCTACAGAGGTATTGCATAGCAAAAGCTGCCTTCGTGGAGCCCTGTGAAGAGCTTGCTCTGACCCACAGGTGCTGTTATGCTGTTATAAACCAGGGAGGATCCAGTGCACTAATGTGTCATCACTACCAACTGGGAGATGGCTGTTCCAGGCTTAGGTAACCATTTTCATGTTGATTAGACAGCTCTTAATGCTGTGATAGTAAGATGTTTGTGCTGTGGTTGCTGATGCTAAACCACAGGCTCCGGTGGCTAATACATGTGAAATAGTAGCTGGCTGAGGGAGAGTGCACTTTTCCAGCTACACTGACTGCATGTGTCTGTCCTTGGGTGATCTCTGCAAGAAATACAAGGATGATTGACAGTCAGGGACATAGATCTGCAGATGGTGGCTGATCACAGGGAAACATTTATGAACACAAGCATGGGATGTGTAGCGCATGAAACAAGGGAAAACCCTAGTTTTCCATTTGGAGAAGAGACTCAGTTTATTTCCAATAATATACTTAAAAATAGAATGTTTCTGTCCATTATTGCATTATTTGACCCATCTCACCATCTTTTGTCCTGGCATGCAAAGTTACATGCTGAGCTCAGATCACCTGATGGGGAAAAGAAGGTTTAATTATATATTAAATACATGCAGAATGGTTTCAGTTGCTGAAGGCAAAATGGCTTAGCCTTCAGACTCATTTGGATGCCAGTGTGCTCTGTGTCATTTGTGTTAACACAGCACTTTGCCCCTTCACAGCTCCTGTGAGGGTCTCAGTTAAGGATGCCAGTCTTCTGTGATAGGCAGGGATGGCAAGAGAAATCAGGGGTGCCACAGGGTCTCGTATCTCTGTACTGCAAGAGGCAAGCCTGTGTGCATCTCCCTTTGTGTATGTGAGAGGAGGACTTTCATGCTGCAGGTACTTGACTCTTTTTCCTTTCCCATTCACTCCAAGGCCAACTACGTTTAAAAAATATCTGGATCTGTGTCCAAAATCACTACACATTTGCAGGATAACAGGGAACCTTTATTTCCTCTCTCCCCCTCTCCCCAGATTCCTGCCTTGATACCTTATCTAAGAAGAAAACTATTCCTTTTTGTTGTTGGTGTTAATGGGGGAGGATAAAAGAGAATTTTGTTATTTAGATTGTTCATCACAACAGGCTCACCACTTTTGTGGTATTTTTGTTATCTCATCTCTACCCATTAGCCTGTTCAGAGTTTCTAGCAAGGCAATAGTTTCCAGACACTCAGAATTAAGCTTGAAAGAGTTTGGGAAACAAGTAGCTAAGGTTTAGAGAGGAAGGGTAGGGCAATTGAAGAAAAGGCATGTCACCAATAGTGTTTAAAATATATTTTTAGGGTACTGACTTTCTGGAATTCCCTAACAGAGGCAGATGCTTCCCAGAACTGTGACAAGACACTTTATCTCTTTGCTAAAAAGATCTGCTGGTCAGCATATTAATGAACAGGGAGGAACTAAAGCTGGCTTAGTTTCTTAAATGATCTTACCAATTTCTCCACTAAAAATTCCCAAACATCACAATAAGGATGTTAGGAAGGCATTAATAGATGTCAGACTAAGTTGGAGAAGTTGTCTGAAAACCAAAACTGCTTTTCCTTTCACCTGTGCCCTTCTTTCATTATGTGGCATCATGCTACGTATCTCCAAATGGCATTTCCATTGCCACTCAGACTTCAAATACAGGTCACCGGAGACAATGCTGTGACGCTGAAATAGAAGAGAATATATATCCCACAATGGAGAAAAGAACTCATGTTTGCTAGGCTTATAATCTTAGCTTTATCTTCAGACTATTTCCCAAACATCTGGACTGTTTCCAGACATCACTGCAAACACAGGCAAAGTAAATAATTATGCTACATACTTCCCTCCAGCACAGGAACACACGTACACTGCTCAGGGCTGTATCTTACAGCAGAATAGGCAGTGGTCAGGCAGCCAGGGGACAGGCTGGGCTTCTGCCTTGGTTTGAATATACTTGGTATATTCGGCAGGTAAAAATGGAAAATCCCAAACACTGCCCACAGCTTACTATATGGGCAAATCTGCACTCTTCATTTGAGACAGCACACACACTTGCAGTGAGGTTACCAACTGACCAGTTAGATGTGACCCTGTCCCTATTTCTCCAGCGTATATTATTTTCCATGACAGGAATTGTCTGGGAATCACTGGTCAGGTAATGGCAAAGGCAGTGAAGACCACTTCTCTAGTACTGGCTTTGCATTTCTTTTCCATCATGTTCCTTGAGCCACCACTGAGAAGCTCCCCAGAACATGACCTTAACATTCAGCCGCTTTGGGATATAAAGAACCCTGTCTCCTACATGTCCAACAACCCCGCTCCTTCCCTTCCCCTGTGCCGCCTCTCTTTCCCCACCCTGAAATCCTTCCAAGCACCCAGGAGAGCCCCCCCAGAAGTACCTCTGAACTGCCATCCCAGACCCTCTTGTTCTTCCACCATGTATCACAGTAGTGTTAAAGCTATGCACAAGGTGACTTGCTAGCCTGTGGCCACCTACCTGCTGAATTCAACCAGTACTTACTTTTCCAGTGAGGGAACCAATGAGATCTCTCCTCTGGCCCAGCCACTGATTTTCATAAAACTTATGTTCATTTAACACTTTTGAAATAATAATTTTCAGTCAGATCCCGCTGGAAAAGATTAATGGTGAGAAGTGTATGGGGGGGAGGGAAAGGGGGAAGGGGGCTTATTTGATAGACAGACAAATAGACAATGTGATTGCATCAGTCTCATTTCCTTAGGAAACTAGGCTAAAAATAAAAGGCTTTATTAGCCCCTGGGAATAAAGCAGAATGCCTCTCACATCTTTACAAAACGTTTGTTTCTATGTATACTTATAAATAGTCAGGATGAGAGAGGAAGTTTGAGCTGGATTTTGAGCAAAGAATTAAAAGGAAGAGCAGGAGGTGCATGAATTTCAAAACCTGGGATCCTTTTAGGCATGCAACAGCATAGAAATGAATGCAAGGTCTTGTACACTAACACCATATTACCCATGTGTGTACATCACTGGCCTGCAAACCAGCTGCCTGTTGGGCAATTTTTCACACCATCACAGAATGAACACACTTTTTCTGCACCCATGATGGATGATGTGCTTTAGACAAAACCCATCGTGCACACTGAAGTCAGCAGACTCTCTCACGTGTGAGTAACACAGAAATTGCTATAGTTCATTAGATTTATGGTCTAGAGATTCCTGTCTGCCGGTGACCAAGACTAGCTACTTCAGACGAAATAGTCCTCAGAAAGGTCTCATCCATCATTAATAGATTGTGTAAGCTGAAGAGGCACTTTTACACCTTCTAAATTTATCCTCTCCCGCATTAACTCTAGATATTTTCTCATCTTTGAGTGTTGTGTGACTCCTTGCAACCTTGGCCTCAGAGATAGTCTGTGGCAGCAAATTCTTTTTACACATGCAGGATATAAAGTGCTTTTTGTTTGCAAGACTTGAATTTACTACCTCTGCGTTTCATTGAACTGGCAGCATTGTGGACTTGGGCTTTTATAGTCATACTTAACAGACAGGGAACAAGGTAGTTCCACATCCTCTAGAAACTTTTGATTGTTGTGAGACACAAGTGCAAGCATGACATCAAAAAAAGAGAATGGTTTGTGCAGGAGAAGCAAAGGGGGACTTTCCTCATGGCGGCTGGCAGAACAGAAGCAGCTGTCCTGTCCATCTCCTTTGCTTTTGCCCTAGCTTTTAGTTTTTGCTTCAATGGTCTATGCACGGAAGCCCCTTCTTCCTGAGATGCGCTAGAATTTCCATTACAGGGATACTTCGCCGTCTCAACAAATGCTGTACTTAGAACTGTCACTAGAGGCAGTTCTTGTCCTGAAGAATTTATGTTTAAAATATGAAAAACCAGCACTGCCTGGGAAAAAAGGGATACAGCTCCACTGGAAGATAAGAAAAGGATCATATATCTTGCCTGCGGGTATAACTGGGGCTCTTGCCAGGAGTTAGCCTCAACTCAGCTTCAAACTCGATCTTACTCCCCTAGGGGATGGGATTGACCTGTCCTAACTTAGAGGTCAAAAACGAGATATCTGAGCTCATCGTTCTACAGCCCCTCCACCATCAACCATGCAAATTAGTATTTCCAGGACTAGGATATGTTCATGCGACCTATCTCAAGTGAAAAGATGACAGCCATTTTTTCTGTCTTCAATTATATGCATTTGAGATTTCTGCTCAGACCGTTTTGAAATCCATGCTCTGCTTCACTGCTTTCAGCAGTTACTCATTCCTACCACCGTCTATTCCAGATAGACTATTTTTCCCCATTTCCAAATTTGTCAGCCAAATGAAGATGGTCTTTTTGATCACTTCTGTCACTAGTTAGAAGTCAGAGTCTCTGATATGGGCAGAAATAGAACTTTACTTACATTTTAATCACAAAACATGTGCCTATGCCTGTCATAAATACCTTATTTGTGAAACAGTTTTGGATTTCTTAGATAGTCTCTGAGAATCGTGTATCTTAATTTCAGCCTAACTTGCATGCTGGGAACTACTGCTAATTCAAAAGCACGTTCAAAATCACTTACATACTCTTAGAAATTTTGCTTTTGAACTCACTTGCATCATGATCTTGAAAGAAAAGCACAGAGACTGGGAAAACATCTGAACAAAATGGCAACCTAAGCAGCTGGTTTGGTTCTTTTTTTTTAAGCTCAATAGCAAACCCCTTGCCTAATTATACTCAACTGCAATAAAGTCTGAGTCATGACTTGTCAGATGATCCTCTTGGTTGATGTGGTTACAAACCAACAGCTGCACATCAGGAAAGCAAGCAAACTGAAGACCTTACAAAAGTGTAAGTCTTCCTTGTTTCCCTGGTCCTTTGCGTTTGTTTCTTCTTTTCTGTATTACCTTATGTTCAGTCAGCACATAGGGCAGAAACTGTATTTCTTAATATCTTGATAGTGTCATGCACATTTATGTTGCTGCACAGATAACTGCTGTGTAAAGAATAGTGATGCTGTGAAAAGCCGGAGGGGGTAAGGTTAATACCTGATGTAAACATGACTTGTATTCATTTATGATAAACACTGCCTGAAAAACACATGCCACAGCACTGTAGAAAGAATGTCTTTACTTACAACACGAGGAAAATCTATGGCTGGTGCAGCCTGGCAACCCTGCTGTCAGTTTTATGTCCAAGTTGCCACACACACAGCCTAGTCAGGGCACGGTATGGCTGCTGCACAGCTTGATCATTGGCTTCTCAGAAACCTCTCCTGAAAACAAAACTCCCCATAGGATGTAGTTCCAGAGTTACTCATCAAAAGGGAACCTGCTGTCTTACGTTGATGTCTACGTTTGCTGGTGTGATTTTTCTCTTTGTGTTTCTTAGTCCACCCACTTAGCCTGAGGTAGGGTGTCTCCTAACTCAGCTATTTCCTATTTAGAGGGCATCCTTGTGCAGTTTACTTTGAGTTTACTAATGAGCTAATGAGTTGCATTCTCTGATGTGGATCATTAATACCTTCGTTGTGACCAGAGCAGATAAGCAAAGCTGTGTCTGGATAGAGCAATTTTGTGTTTTTCCCTTTTATTTGCTTGTACCGAGGATTATGGCTTGCTTGTTTTAAGACACTGAGAATGATATACTTCTAATGCAGCCGATTGCAACAGATTGCAGGGGTGGGGGGGGGGTGGGGGTAGATGTTCAGTAGATGGAGATTGTGGAACTTTTTTTTAATAGAGAGATATTGTGTTGCATTTAAATCATACTAAATATACACACTGTTAAAAGGCTATTGTAATGTTGAAATGTCAGTTTCAAACGAAAGTCAATAGCATGCTATTAGGCTCATTATATTGCTGTTATGCATCATTAAAATGCATTTAAAAGCTTTCAGCATAAAATAGGAGACAGGATGAATAACAAGACACTTTGAGAGTATGCAACATACTTAGGAGGCAATAAAGAATCAGGCACAAGAGAAACTTTGTAGGCACTTGGAAAGAAAGCACTGCTAACAGCTCACTGGCTGTTTGAAACGTATAGGAACATGAGAAAATAAATGACGCAGAACTCAGGATGCAAACAAATACGTGGAGCTGCACCACTGCTGGAGGAAAACAAAATCATCAGGTATTTTTAATGATACTTTTATAAATGGGTCTTTGTGATTTGAGGTTCTCTCTTTACCTGGTCTATATATAACACTGTACCACAATGCTCAATGATGCCAGTAGAAGTACCACTGACATTTTGTCTTCTTTCACAAAAGGATTGTATTAGGTCCTAAAAGCACATTTACAAATTAGCTTTTCCAAGCATCTTTCTGGTCAAATGTCAAACGGAAAATTGTCACATCATCAGGTACTCTAAACCTACTTCTTCCCTATCTGAAATAGATTTCTAATGAGAAATTTTTGGTTTAATATTTAAATATGAGTGTGCATGTTTACACATGAATAAGCACGAACATATACAATTATATACATATGCGAGAAAGAGAACTTCCTTACTCAGTTTCTGAAATTTTGTTTCTAAAGGGAAAAAATGGGAAGATGTGACTCTCTAATGACTAGGAGTTTAAATAGGCAAGAGAGAAAACAGATTTCCAGCCCCTACACGCATTTATTTTTATGCTTTTGTACCTGATTGCCATTGAGCACATTTGCCTTGCTCCTGGAGCAGCACTAGAGCACCATCCTTCATCTCAGCAAGCACACTCTCACTAAAACTACAAACTGCTTTTTCTCCCTTTCCCTTGTGGTGAATCTTTGATTCCTATAAACAAAGCAAAGTAACTTCAGCCAGAGGAAGTAACACTCTGTGTGGCTCCTAACAGCCTGCGCTGAAGTTTAAAACCATATGGGCAGATAAAGAGAACCTGAATCTCCTACTTCCTGGACAAGAGCTCTCTAATCAGCTCTGAATTATTGAATGCTCTTTCAGAAGATGCATTTCAAATTTGTGGTTTAAGCATAAAGTCCTTCCTTTATCTGCATAGGTAAAGATTCAACTGAAATTGATTTTGGATGTAAACAGAAGCATAAAGCATAAATAGAGTTATTGAGCCAGGGAACAGAAATAGTCCTATTTGAGTTAGACGTGCAATTGCATAGCTAAAATTAAAAATGCTGAGTGCTCAAAGTTCACAATGAAGAGTTCCCAAATGATGCACATACTGAATGATTTCACACAAAACATGTGCTCAGCTATTTTAGAATTACAGGTGGATTAAAAAAAACCCCAAAACCTGTCTCATTAAACAGCAAGAAAAAAAGAACAAATGAAAACATCATTGTTCAAATAATTTTTTGAGTAAATAAATGCTTCTGAATTATCAGGGAAGGGTTTCTTTGTCAGCAGGGTCTATGGAAAGATACATATGCAAATACCCATATTATATGCTGCTTTTATGTACCAATATGACCCCCGCTGTGGAGTTTCACCACTGATTTTAATTGGGACCAAAATGCAATCTCTTCTCAAGTGTGTAACACTAAAGAAAGCAAATGAGTTGACTAACATTAATTCACACACGTGAGCATCCGCCCTTTGAAAACTGGCTTAAAATGCAGAGTTATCACTAAAATTCGTAGTAGTTAAATAATTCAGCAACAAACACGTTTATTTCCAAGCCACCCAGTATCCATCACTTGTTAACCTACTCATGTGATGATATTTTTGGTGTTTGTTAAGTGCTCTTCCAGCTGTATCCAAGAGCCCTTGGCGTCTTTGAGATCTGACTAACAAGTGAAGATGTGTTCTCATGCTCAGGAAGGCTTTTAGGCACTGTTAGCATGCCAGTATTGTTGACTACTCCAAGAATAACAACATCTTTTCTGCACTGGTGGTCCTATCTTGTGTTTTGAACTGAACAGATGAACTGGGAAGGAAAACATGCAATGCTCACTAGAAAGATACAAATGAAGAGATGCACACTCATTGCACCTACTCCTTCCTCTTTCTGATATGTTGCTGTTTAAAATACACTGTAGACTGTGTCGGTTAAATTATTATGGAAAGAATTTGTATATGAGAGGGAATTCTCATGAGAATAAACAGAACATTCTGGAAGTGCTTTAATCTACCCTTTGACTTTAAGGTGTGATTTAATTCTTTCCCACTGTGTTCTTCCCAAATGAATTGTGGGACAAAAGATATGCCGGTGAGAGTTGTTTCCCAAATATTCAGCCTTTTGGTAGATGAAACTCTTCTTGCTGCAGAGCAAGTCAATTTAATGTATCTTCTTTTCCACTTTTTTTTTTCTCCTTCCAAATACTGTCTTTTCCTATTGATTCTTCACTAGTAGGTTTTTTTTCTAGTGCCCACAATGCAGTACGTGCTTCTTGGCTGTCATCTAAAATGCAATAGCAAACAATAATATAATCAATTTTAATATGGCAAGAAGGAAAAACAACTTTTACAGTTAAATTACTTGGCCTTTCCTTTAGCTCAGGAAATCAAATCAAATAAAACTGAACGTGCTCCTTTGGTCAGGGACCTAGTTTTCCAGTAATAATAACCATTTATCAAAGGCTGGTGTTCATTTAAATACAAAAACAATTGCATCTAATGGTCAAATCATTTGTAAAGGTTTATTTGTATTTTCAAAGGGTTACTTGCCAAAGTAGATTGTCTGTGTCACTTTTAGTCTGGAATCTCTGCATCTGTATTAGCATTTATGAGCCAACAGGACAGAGTTAGATAAGACGACTGATAAGCATAGCCCAAATCCCTTTATCCCTGTTTAAGAACACAAAGCATGATTTTTACTGAGGTTCTTACTCAAACCCAAACATTAAGAATGATGGGTATATTTCATGGTTTTATTGACCATTTAATAGCTATTCTATAAGCCATCTAAAAGAAATGGAATATGCTCAGCCTGCTCCCAGAGGAGCAGTTCCGCAAAGGCAGAAGACCAAACTCTTCCCTTTACACCATGAGACTGTGCAGCAGTGATATATCTCCTGTGGAATCCAATCCCCCCAGACCCACTGAGGTAGCTGGGGCCCCAGCCTTCCTCCTCGAGTGCAATGAGATCCACTTCAGAAATCAAATCTGGCTGAGAACTCATTTTATTTGAGTGTGCACTAGTATCACATACTCTCACTTCTTTATCACACAAAACGTAAGTTTTGAGAACAGACACACATGTGCCCACAAAATGAGACCTCACTTGGAGTATTGTGTGCAGTTCTGGTGTCCTCAACATAAAAAGGACATGGAACTGTTGGAACAAGTCCAGAGGGCCACGAGGATGATCAGGGGACTGGAGCACCTCCCGTATGAAGACAGGCTGAGAAAGTTGGGGCTGTTCAGCCTGGAGAAGAGAAGGCTGCGTGGAGACCTCATAGCAACCTTCCAGTATCTGAAGGGGGGCCTACAAGGATGCTGGGGAGGGACTATTTATCAGGGACTGTAGTGACAAGACAAGGGGTAACGGGTTCAAACTTAAACAGGGGAAGTTTAGATTGGATGTAAGGAAGAAATTCTTTACTGTGAGGGTGGTGAGGCACTGGAATGGGTTGCCCAGGGAGGTTGTGAATGCTCCATCCTTGGCAGTGTTCAAGGCCAGGTTGGATGAGGCCTTGGGTGGCATGGTTTAGTGTAGGTGTCCCTGCCCATGGCAGGGGGGTTGGAACTAGATGATCTTAAGGTCCTTTCCAACCCCAACTATTCTACGATTCTATGATTCTAAATACAGCACCTTGTGCAGTTACAGAAACATTCTTTTGCAGCACATTTACCATACTTGCTGCCCCAAAAGTATTTTACCCCGTCTTTTTCTTAGATTAAGATTTTTGCTACCCTGAAATATCAATGTTTTAAAATCTTTGTGACTTCAAAATTCCCTTTGTCAACTGACCCTTGTGCCCGTGCCACTTGTATAAAATATTCCATCTTCTAAACTGCTAGCTTTCCTGTTCTCACTAGAAACTTTTACTTTGGATAGAATAATTTCAGATGGCTGCATTAGCCATGTATGAGTCACAATATTTTTTTTTGCCATCAGTCCCAGGGGAAATTTTTTTATTGCTCTGAAGTCCATTTCTGCAATTCTACATTCATTATTCCAGTCAGTGCGATATCCAAAGGTGGCTTGCATTTCCAAAATTTATAGGAAAATAAGAGGCAGCCTTCTCCTTCTGAACATGTTCATTCTTTTTGTTCCTCTGTCTTCAGCAGAGTTTGTTATCAGGAGCAGGCTGTACAAAAAAGACTATCTGGACAGAGGCATCACAGGTCTATTTGACTGTGGGTTAGCACCCAGCAAACCATCCTCAATTTAAGGCACAATTTTAGGCATGATCTTTGCCAACCATAAACTTCATCCCAAAAATGAACAAATACGATTTTTGCAAGCACACCAGAAACAGAAAATCTGCTGGTCAGTCCAAGGTCAACAGATAAGCACAACATACAAAATCCTCAGGGAAGGATTAGGAAGAAAGTTAAATTAATTCTTTGCATCTCTACATGGGATCTTGGAGATATTCCCAGACTAGAACTTTTACTGACAGGGTATAAGTGAGAAGAACTGCCTCACAGTGAAGTGTTAGTAAGTGATGTGAAATGAAATGTGTAAAATGAGCCGCTACTCATCACCAGGAAGAGATGAGATTCACCCAAGAGATTTGTACCAGCTGAAGGATGAAGATGCTAAACTATGAACTGTGATGCTCACAGAAACAGCCTCAGTACTAAAGAAATAAGGGTGGCAAGTCTGATACCAACCTTTAAAAAGGCTGTGGAGATAATCCAACAAACTATAAACCACCAAGTCCAATTTCGGTACTGAGAAAATTGCATGAAACTACAGCAACAACCAGAGCGTGCATGCACAAAGGTGAGACAGTTGACTAAAACCTCTGTGTGTGCGTAAAGGGATGGATGATGCACTCTTCTCAGGAACATGCTGCTTCCTGGTGAGAAAAAAATCATTCAGGACTGTAAGAACTAAAACTGGCAGGCAGGCGCTGCAGAGGATTTTGAGAGTATTGTAACACTGAATTAAATGGCGGTGATACCAAATATTTGACAAATGCAAAGGAAAACACTGCAATGAGGGTGGGTGGAAAAGGAAGAAATCCTCCTTTTTTGTAGTGGTGGGTGTTACTTATCTATTCCTGATGAGGAAGTCATGGAGGACAGTTCTTCCATAGCGTCAGGTTCGTGGCTCAAAAGAGCAAACTTGAAAAAAGAAGAGAAATAACAGACTTGTGCCAAAACAAGGTGTATGAATCTATGGGACACTCGCAGCTTGAATACCAGATGCAAATTTCGTCCCCCCTTCTCAAAAAGTATACAGCAGAAGTAGAAAAAAGGGCAACAAGAATGGCACAATGAAGATGTCAGAGAAGAGGACATGTCATTAGAGAGAGACAACCAAGATAAGACATGATAAGAGATGCACAGAATGATGACCAGTGAACAGCATTGGAACAAGCACTGGTTTACACAGCACGGTTCTTAAACTGCAGAAATCATTGCCACAGGGTTTATGCATAACAAAATTAAAAATGGGTTCACTGAGCACTTGAGATGAGCTCAAGGAAGAAAATTTCCATGGGGCCTGGAATCACGGTGATGAGCATTCAACCTTCGACTTGGGAAGTATCTGAACAGCAGATGGCCAGAGGCAAAGTGCACACGTGGAAAAGCAGTATGGCTAACTAGAAAGCCAAAGGTCTCCTGGGCTGGGTGACTCTGGAGGAGTGCTGGGACTAAAACAAGCAGGCAGCAGCAAAAGCGCCTGTTGTCAGGACTTGCCAGGGCCTTCTCCAGCACACACCATGGAAAGCTCTCCCTCCGCTCTGTGCCCCCGACACTTCTTCAGGCTACACCTGATACATCTCCAAGTTGCCATCTCCAGAGATACCCTCCCATATGGCAGCCAAGCTGGTGAAACAGACCATTGCACTCAGGAGGATGTTCTCTTAGCCACACACTGCTACTGCAGCTCACTGTCCTTCCACTCTGTCGAGAGCACCATCAGTGAAGTGGGCAGTTCTCAACTGGACTGGATCACTGAAGAAACAGATGGACATCATCCTTTGGGACAGCCAGCTGTTCGTCCAGGCAGAGACAGCCAGAGCACCCTTCCATCTTAACATGAACTGAGGTGCATCCATGGTGTATCTTCCTCTTTCCATCCCTCTCCCAGGACACACAACCTCTCACAGTGTCTAGAACATTTCTACACTCCCATTTGGGGTGATGGCAGGGGAAGTGGGGGGTGTGGAAGCTTCCCTTAGAATCGTAGAATGGTTTGGATTGAAAAGAACCTTAGTATCATCTGGTTCCAACTCCCCTGCCATGGGCAGGGACACCTTCCACTACAGCAGGTTGCTCCAAGCCCCGTCCAACCTGGCCTTGAACACTGCCAGGGATGGGGCAGCCACAGCTTCTCTGGGCACCCTGTAGCAGTGCCCCATCACCCTCACAGTAAAGAACTTCCTCCAGAAAGCAGTGGGATGATCTCGTAACGAGATGCACTCAACCACGTCACTGTTCACGCCTCTAAGCGAAAGAGCAACGAGGAAGAACGGCCGAACCCAAACCAGGAATCGCGAGGGGCAGGGGTGCCGAGCCCGGAGGCGGGCTCTGCTCCAAGCCCCTCACCGTCCCCCGAGAGGAAACCTGTTGTTCCCAGCTCCACACAGGGCCACCATCCCCAGTTGTCCCGCTAGAGGCCACCGTGCCCTCCCGGCGAGGAGCTGGGCTGCAGTCCCCATGCCGCTGCCAGAGTCCCACTATGCCGCCATAGTGACGCGCAGACCCGAGCCCGGCTCGTCGTCGCCGCCGCCGCCACCGCCACCGCGCTCCCCCTACCGGCCCCAACAACCCCGGCACCCCTACCCGGCTCCGCAGGACCCGCGGGGCGGCAGCCAATCCCGCGTGCCGGCCCCGCCCCCGGAGGGCTGCTAGGACCAATCGCGTTCAGGAGAGGCGGGGCCGCGAGCGCGGCCAATCGCTTGTGCGCTTCGTCGTCGCCCCGGCTGCCGGGCCGGAACGCTCGGTCGGTCCCGTTGCCTTACGGCCGCGCCGTAAAGCGAGGCCGGCGCGACAGCGCGCTGGTGGCGTTAGGGAGTCGGGGAGCGGCGGGGCCCTGCCGGAGCGGGCGGATGCCCGGTGGCGGGGGCAGCCCGGCGCCCGGCACTCACGGCGGAGCGGAGGCCGGCGAAGCGGGCGGCGCGGCGGGCGGCGGCCCGGCGGGCGGCAGGATGAGCCTGTCGCCGAAGGAGCTGTCGAGCCTGCTGAGCATCGTGTCGGAGGAGGCGGGCGGCAGCACCTTCGAGGGCCTCTCCAGCGCCTTCCACCACTACTTCGGCAAGGCCGAGCACTTCCGCCTGGGGTCCGTCCTCGTCCTCCTACTGCAGCAGCCCGACCTGCTGCCCAGCCCCGCGCAGCGCCTCACCGCCCTCTACCTCCTCTGGGAGATGTACCGCACCGAGCCCCTCGCCGCCAACCCCTTCGCCGCCGTCTTCGCTCACCTCCTCAACCCCGCGCCCGAGCGCGGCGGTGACGAGGCGGAGCGCACCCCGCTCTCAGGTGCGTCCCGGGGCCGAAGGAAAGAGGGAGGAGGGAGGGGGGACAGCGGCACCGCTCGGCGGCGTGGCTTGCTTACGGCAGCCCCATCTCGACTTCCCGCCCACCGGTCGCTCTCCGCGTTTGGAAGACGCAGGGGGAATTCTACATCGCAAGTGTCTCTGCGCTCGGTGTTGGATAGGCCCCTTGGTTGAGCCAGAACGCCGTTTCTCTGCTGGAGAGAAAGCTGTTACAAAACCCTGGACCTAATAAGAGGCTTTTGGAAGCTTTAAAGCTGTGAAACAAATCTCTCAAAGAAATACATGAGGGTATTTTTCCCACTTCAGTAAACACAAGAGCGACAGTGATGAGTAAATCAGTTTTTAAAACAAACTGCTTTTATAACTTGCCTTGTGATATCTGGTGATAACTTAATAGCGCACTAGTTGTCTAGATTGGGCAGTGTGTAAAGAAACCATTGTGGCTGCCTTAGCATCACATGTTGTGTGTTGAGATGCACAGCAGCAGTCATAGAATCATTTGGGTTGGAAGAGACCTTACAGATCATTTAGTTTACAATCATAGAATGGTTTGGGTTGGAAAGGACCTTAGGATCATCCAGTTCCAATCCCCTGCCATGGGCAGGGACACCTTCCACTGCAGCAGGTTGCTCAAAGCCCTGTCCAGCCTGGCCTTGAACACTGCCAGGGGTGGGGCAGCCACAGCTTCTCTGGGCAACCTGTGCCAGGGCCTCACCACCCTCACAATAAAGAATTTCATCCTAATATCTAATCTAAATCTCCCCTCTTTCAGTTTAAAGCCAGTTTCGTTTCACTGCCTGCTGTTGTCAAAAGTATCTCTCCAGCTTTCTCATAGACCTTGTTTAGGTATCCATCAGTATATCGCTGTATTTTACATCACTGTAGGAGCCGAGTATATCATAGTTTTGTATGTACTCACAAAGACTCATCAGCTGCACTCGTCATAAATAACACACTAGTTTGTGTTTTAGTTATGCTTGTTCTGCATGAAGCATATTGAAACTATTAATCCTACTGCCTCAAAAATCAGGGTTTGTTTTTCATTGTGTCTCCACAGGCTTCTTACCTCCTATAACTCCTCCAGAAAAATTCTTTCTTTCTCAGCTGATGTTGGCCCCCCCTAGAGAACTGTTTAAGAAGACCCCTCGGCAGATCGCTTCAATGGACGTGGGGAACATGGCCCAGTCAGTGGACATAAGTGGGCTTCAGCTGGCACTAGCAGGTAAGAAAGATTTGTAGCTGTGCTTCACTTGTGAATGGAAGTGCCACTTGTCATGTGGCTGTGAGTTACCTGAGAAACACTCCTTTCTATCCTTAATATGAAAAAGGCTCAACTGTGCTTTTTAGGGTCTTCAAGCCTGTGTTCAAAAACGTAGAGAAACTTCAAGTAGAGATCATGTCTTAACTGTTTTATCCCAGTTATCAAGCAGCTTTTTAACATGTATGTCACTGCCTTAAACATGAGAACGTTTTGCAAGTATAGGAAGCCTTTCATCTAAAGTTTTGTGGGTGAGGGTTTTGTGTGGCTTTTCATTTTTATCCCTTTTCACTCTTTGCAGTATTTCTAGTATGAGAGAACAAGCATAACTGCCATGCTGTCATGTACCAATACTTCAACTGTGCCTGGCAAATTGGCTATTACAATTACATCTTCAATTCTATGCAACAGAGTCAGATCTTACAGCATTAGCTTTAGAGTGGAAAGGTGGTCTACTTCACTGAAAAGAAAAGCAATGTGATGCTTACCCTCTGACACGAGAAAAGCAGCAGGAATATGATTGCTGTGATCGTGTTAACTGGTGAGCCACACCTGGAGCTAAAACTGAAATAGAAAATATTGTTTGGAACAAGGAGCCAGTTTGAACACCAAAAATAGTGGGGGGGGGTTTCTGAAGGACGTGCAAATGGACTTTCTTGCTTGAAAACTGACCATCCTACTTCTGTACCTGTATGATGTGGTTTATTGCTCCAAGGTCAAGAGCTAACTAGGCTTTCTCCATCCTGCAGTTGTATCTTAGTATTGTCATTTTTTTCTGTAGAACCTGACATTGACTTGTAGTGCTGTGGTGTAAAAATGTGTAAATATGTCCCCTGGTGTCCCCCTTAGTTACTGTTTCCAGATTGTGGGATCTTTTGAAGAGTTAGATTGAATAACCTTCCTTCACAGGTGAGATAAACCCTTCTGGTTTCTCTCCTGTTCATCCTGTTTATGTTTTATGGAATACTTTAGTGAATTCAGATTTTGTGAAACTTCAGGTAACTTGTCATTTTTAGCATAAGGAATATGTGAAACCTGGAGGTTTTTTTAATTTGTTACTTGTTTTTCCCTTTGGTACTGTGTTTGCCTTCTGAACAGTTTGTTCTCATCAAAAATGAAACATGTAAAGAACCTCAAATCTGTAGTTGTATGGATGTGTACTCCAGGCCATGCATTTTGATTTGTCCTTTTTTTTAAAATGCAAGATACTGATGGCTTAAAATACAGTACAAAGCTATTAATGATGCTTTGCAAAATTAAGCCCTGTAAGATCTGCTTGTATTATTACTTACATAATCCAGTAAACCTGCACCATTAATTGCTTATGAGCAATTGTAGGAGTTATGTAACAAAGCACTTGGTGGCCCTTCAAAACTGTGGTCCCTGGGACAAATTCAGAGCTATGTAGAACAGGGTGATTTTAGAATATGCATGCAAAATGAACCACAATATTTTATAAAGCATTATTTATTTATTTTTCAATCAGTGTGTCTTTCCCAATCCTTTTTTTGTAAAGGGAGGAAAAAAGTACTTGGCTTTCTTCTGAACTTGAACTCATTGTGACAATTCACTTGCAGCTGTATGTTGGGGTTTTTTTTCTAGTTTTGGTTTTCTTTTTTATTTGTAGGGTTGTTCCCCCCCCCCCCCCAAAAAAAAAAAAAAAAAAAATAGAATGTTGGAATAGAGCATCTTAGGAATGAGTATTGAAACTTGCTTTCTTCTCTTCTCCCTTTGGTCTACAGAAAGTTCGTTCAGACCTTGGTCTCTCCCTGTAACTTGTTTTTGTTGATCCAGTGTGTTACCATATCAAAGATACCATTTTCTCCTAGTTGCTCCATAAGGGAACTTAAGTGATAGTATTCTATTTTTTTTTTAAACTTAAGTGACTTAGTTCAAGATGCTGTATTCTTTCCTGTTAAAACACCATGTTCTAATTCTTGGTTCTGCTTACTTGAAATTTTTGATCCAGCCCTAATTCTTGAAGCAGTGAAGGAGAGTTTTTGAACTTCAGTGTATGTAACTAAAGGCTCGTGCAGGCTTCTGAAATTGGTGAATTGAAGGACTGTATCTTAAACTTCCATATTTCTAATTAAGCATCATTAATCACTTAAGCTTATGAGGATACACACAAATCAGTAACCAACTGATGGATTTAAGTTCTAGACTATAAATGAAAAGACAGAAAAAAGATACCCAGTATTCCCCCCTGCACCTTCCCCATGGAACTTCATGTGTTAAATCAACTCTCCTGTTCAGTAGCTAAATGAGGGTACTTACAAGATGGAGCTTGAAACAGTTTATAAAGTAGAAAACGTTTTATAAAATGGCTCATTTGGACTTTGACTTTAAAATTGGGTTTTTTTGAAAATAGCTGCAAAGTATGTTAGTTGTTGCATTTAAAAGAAAGCCATACCCTGTTGTGCTGCTTCAGTGGGCATATATGCAAATGTTTGCATGATCTGAAATCATTGCATAAAGTTGGACAGAAAAGCAAAAAAGAAATTGGCAGTGGTGGTGTTTTGTTTTGATGATCGCAGTTTCAGCGTCTTGTGGTTTTGGTTGGAGTCATATGAATAGCTCATATGCATGAGAAGCTGGGAAGGGTCAGTAGGGTTGCATGAAAAGGAGCAAGCACACTTTGCTTAGAAGAGATGGGGACAGAGAAGCTTTTTTGCTGAAACAATGGAAAACATGAGCTCTCAAAATAGTACAGAGAAGGTCAGCCATTAATTCTTCAGATACAGAAGAGTGATAGATTGCAACAGAACACCACCTAAATATCCGACAATGCAAGTATTGAGCCCTGTAGTTTCTTTTTGGCCAGTTTCTTCAAGTCTTTAGCTGTATATATGCTAAGCTAATACTATTTTGATATAACTTTTTTATGTTCTGTAGTTTGACCTTTAAAAGGACACTTTCAGCTCCTCTCCGCTTTGCTTTAAAAGATGATATATGTAGAATCACATAACAATTCAGTTTTTCCCACACAAGCACTTACTGTAGCTTGACAGTGAATGCAAAAGTATCTTACACAATGCCACTGAAATGCATTGGATAAATCTGAATAGCTCACTTCAGGTCTAGTATAACCAGTATATTGAGAAGTCTGTAAATGTATCTGTGTAGATATTTCTATTCCCTGCCTTGAGAAGAGATTGCAAAACTAGACATAGCATATGAACTTACTAATGTGCTTTTAGATGCAGGTTACATCAGTTAATTACTTTTTCTAAAGCCAAGACTATATTTCAGGTTGATTTCTTCTTTATCCTTGCTGCATACCTCTGTCCTTTGTGTGTCAGTTGGCACTCTTGAGTACTAGCTGCCTGACACAGTACTAGATTTCTTGTTGATCTTGTCTGTGGTTTTTTTTAAGCTAGCTGTTTGTTTCTCACTACTCTTAGTATTCCAGGCATTTCTGTTTCAATTTTATGCTTTAATATTAAGGATGGCCCTTCTTTCAGAACGTCAGTCCGAGTTGCCAACACAGAGCAAAGCCAGCTTTCCCAGCATCCTCAGCGATCCTGACCCAGATTCTTCCAACTCTGGTTTTGACAGCTCCGTTGCCTCCCAGATCACGGAAGCCTTAGTGAGTGGACCAAAACCTCCCATAGAAAGTAAGTGAATTTTCACATTTTTGGTTCTGTAAGTCATAGAATCATAAAATAGTTAGGGTTGGAAAGGACCTTAAGATAATGTAGTTACAACCCACCTGCCATGGGCAGGGAGGCCTTGTACTAGATCATGTTGCCCAAGACTCTGTCCAGCCTGGCCTTGAACACTGCCAGGGATGGAGCGTTCATGACATCCTTGGGCAACCTATTCTGTTGCCTCACCACCTTCACAGTAAAGAACTTTCTTCCTTATACCCAATCTGAACTTCCCCTGTTTCAGTTGAAACCCATTACCCCTTCTCCTGTCACTACAGTCCCTGATGAAGAACCCCTCTCCAGCATCCTTTTAGGCCCCCTTCAGATACTGGAATGCTGCTGTGAGGTCTCCACACAGCCTTGTCTTGTCCAGGCTGAACAGCTCCAACTTTCTAATCCTGTCATGACATGCTGTGTTACTATATTTCTCCAGATGAAATGTAATGTAATTCAGAATTATGTTCAGAGTATGAGCTGGGAATGAATATGAATAAAACAGTGCAAAACTGTCAGGGTTATCTCCAGATCAGACTCCATAGTGCTTACATTTCCAGACTTTTAAAAATCTGGAGCCTATATTCAAGCTGTTACCCATGTTATCTGCTGGCTAAAACACTGGGTCTAATGCCCCTCAGATCTTAGTCCCCTGCACTGAGATCTGCATTGACTGTTAACACCTTCCAAGAACCAGTTACTGTGGAAGGAAAAAAAGACCATGAAATCAGTAACTTAATTATCTGAATCAGGCCAATCACTGAAAATCAAATAAATGTTTATGTGGGAGGCAAATAATATTGTAATGCTGTTATAATAGCTTAAAGTAATGTGGGCTTTGGGGGCCTGCTTTTTGTACTAATGTAAAACTGAATATCTGAAGCTTAAAAACCATTTCACATTTTTGCCATTTTAGGTCACTTTCGACCAGAGTTTATCCGACCACCACCTCCACTCCATATATGTGAGGATGAATTGGCATGGTTAAATCCAATAGAGCCAGATCACACGATTCAGTGGGATAAGTCAATGTGTGTTAAGAACAGCACTGGAGTAGAGATAAAAAGAATTATGGCAAAAGCTTTTAAAAGCCCCTTGACTTCCCCACAGCAGACACAGGTAAGTATCATGCACTTTTCTGCCAAAAATGGTTTTCTAACAAGCTGTCTATTAACTCGTATATTTTAGAAAACTTGAATCACTTTAATTTATCTGTGTTTGGATTCAGGAAACTCCAAGGACTTTCAAGTTGTAAAAACCTAAGTTTTGACTTGGGTTTGTATGAATAAGGAAGAAGTCTTTAAACTTCATAGTATTGACTGGACATAGTTACAGTTGATCAATAAGTGACACCAGTATTTTTCTGTGTGGAAAATATAACAAAGTCGTTCATGTTTCTGTGGAAGCTTTTGATAAGTAATTATTTCAGAAATGCTAACACAATTTCTTTTTTTCTTAAATTTCGTAGTATTACCCCTGATTTCAGTGGGCTTTTTCACTAATCATTATGCACTATAAAATATCGCTTACTTGCAGAACTTTTTCTGACCGCACTGAACTCGAAACACTTTCTGCTGGACAGGAAACTGAAGAAAACTGAAACTTCTCATGAGTTTCTTCCTCCCTTCCTTGCCACCCACTGATGAAAGACTGCTAAATGCTTTATTAAAGGTTTTACGGGCACAGTTGTCTTTCCATAGAAATGTTCAAGTATACCTCCAGTGTCTTTGAAGTAGAGATGTCTAAATCTAAAGGGTTACCATTCTCCTGTAGCTTAGATATAATAGAGCAGTTTCTTCAAGCAGTAATGTGAATAGCTAATAAAAAATGAAGTTTTTCTTTTCTTTCTTTCTTCTTTACAGCTCCTTGGAGAACTGGAAAAGGACCCCAAGCTTGTTTACCACATTGGTCTCACTCCTGCCAAATTGCCAGATCTGGTTGAAAACAATCCTTTAGTAGCTATAGAAATGTTGCTGAAACTGATGCAGTCTAGTCAGATTACAGAGTATTTTTCTGTCTTGGTCAATATGGACATGTCCTTACATTCAATGGAAGTTGTAAATCGGTGAGTACTATCTCAACTAGAAGGTTTCCTTAAGTATGTAAAAGAAATAACTGAACATTTTTTAAGTGATTGTGAGGCAGGCCACAGGGCTATATTTGGATATGTTCCAAAGACTACCAAAAATAACACGAATTGAAGAAATGACTAATCAGATTACAGTGAAGGAAGGATACTATCAAACTGTCATTCCCTTTCCAGTTTCTCTATCCTGTTTGTGTTATTTAGGGTTTTTTAAATACTATTTTAATAGTAAGACTTTTTACTATAGTACTTCCTTTTTCGAACTAAGGAAGCTAATTTTTGGCCATAGTAAGTTCATTGCTTTCTATGACTACTGGACTGCCTCTTTCTTCCATAAATGCTTTACTTGCTTTTCATGTAGTTCCTTATTGGTGGTGCTTGTAGTTAAAGAAAAAAACCCCTCTTATTTTACTCCAGACTAAGTTTGCAAAAGCAGCTGTGGGTTGGTAGTAAAGAATTGACCCTCTCTGAAATCTTCAGTGCTAAGTTCAGAGAATGCTGCCATATTTTTAGTTCCTTTTTACAGCAGTGCTATTTTAAAATATTACTGTAATGTTAACAGCTTGCTATTTAGCAGTAGCAAAACTGCAACTTGACAGGAAAAAATGCCCACAATTTCCCAGCATACATATTACATTTTAATTATTATCTTTTGGTTGATTAACATTAACATGTATTTTTATTTATAACGTACCATATTTTACCATGTTAAGTATGGTAAAAAGCACGTTTCTTGCACAGGTGCTATGCTAGTTAATCTTTAAGGCCCTGTTCCGAGTATGGAGAAGTTTATCCAAAAAACCCACTCTGTTACTCTTATATTATTAAGAGTATATTATCAATATTATCAAAGTGTCTCTACTTCAAAAAGAATGGGGAAATACATACTATGTTGTGGATAACTTCAACTGGAGTTGATAATTACTAGAAAAGAATTTTATCAAACTGGTATGTTCAGCTCAAAACAGTATTTAAAATGGTTGTCACTTATGGGAGTCTGTCACTGGAATCTGTGATGTCTAAACTTTTATTCAGACATCAGGTTCCTGGTTAATAGATGAATTTCACTAGCAAGTTCATATGCTGTGTCCTAGGAAGGTGCAAATTTTGTTACTCACTCTACACATTCAGTGTGTTGTGAGGAATCCTCCACAAAAAAGTTAATGCCGCACAGCTAATCTGCTTAAACACAACTTGCAGTCTTGACGCAGCTTGAGTGACGAAAGGTGCTGTTGTTGAACAGCCATCCTGCTTTATGTTCCTGCCCTGTCTTCACTAAGAATAACTTCTGCATATAGAGACAACCCATTTTCTTAACAGAATGCTAGTCCCTTCAAAGGGAAAACTTCAGACAGCTGTTCTCCACAAGCTACAAAAGTACATCTCCCCAACTTACTTTCTTCCATTTCTGGGCAATTGCTGAATGTGAACTACTGAATCAGCCTTGTTCAGCAGTCTCTTTGCAGCAGAGTTGAATTGCACCTTAAATATCAATTGAGGAAAGAAACATTGCTGAAATAAATCCCTCCCTACTGGTGCAGACTGGCAATAGTTACTGCCCTGAAGTTGGGCTAATGATGACATGTGGCAATAGTGGCAAGAAAAGAGCTTTTATCCCTTTCCGGAATAACTACACCACCAGTTGGGCATATTGGTATTCCAACAGTATAGGTACCATAAGAACAACTTTTCTCAAACTACAGTGTGTCTGTCAGTGCAAACAGGTAGACGCTGATTTCTAAGGGAAATAAGGCAAAAACTTGAATAAAAACATGGTCTAAACCATGCAGTTTTCCCTTTCACTACTAGAGATTGGAGTGGTTTAGGGTTGTTTTGATTAAGTTCTGTTGTAACGTTATGGTGGTTCTACATTTAGAATCATAGAATAGTTACGGTTGGAAAGGACCTTAAGATCATCTACTGCCAACCTCCCTGCCATGGGCAGGGACACCTCACACTAAACCGTGTTACCCAAGGCCTCATCCAACCAGGCCTTGAACACTGCCAAGGATGGAGCATTCACAACCTCCCTGGGCAACCCATTCCAGTGCCTCACCACCCTCTCAGTAAAGAATTTCTTCCTTATATCCAATCTAAACTTCCCCTGTTTGAGTTTTAACCCGTTACCCCTTGTCCTGTCACTACAGTCCCTGATGAATAGTCCCTCCCCAGCATCCCTGTAGGCCCCCTTCAGATACTGGAAGGCTGCTATGAGGTCTCCACGCAGCCTTCTCTTCCCCAGGCTGAACAGCCCCAACTTTCTCAGCCTATCTTCATACGGGAGGTGCTCCAGTCCCCTGATCATCCTTGTGGCCCTCCTCTGGACTTGTTCCAAAAGTTCCATGTCCTTTTTATGTTGAGGACACCAGAACTGCACACAATACTCCAAGTGAGGTCTCACGAGAGCAGAGCAGAGGGGCAGGATCACCTCCTTCGACCTGCTGGTCACGCTCCTCTTGATGCAGCCCAGGATACAGTTGGCTTTCTGGGCTGCGAGCACACACTGAAGCCGGCTCATGTTCATTTTCTCATCGACCAACACCCCAAAGTCCTTCTCTGCAGGGCTGCTCTGAATCTGTTCTCTGCCCAACCTGTAGCTGTGCCTGGAATTGCTCCAACCCAGGTGTAGGACCTTGCACTTGGCATGGTTAAACTTCGTAAGGTTGGCATCAGCCCACCTCACAAGCGTGTCGAGGTCCCTCTGGATGGCATCCCTTCCCTCCGGCGTATCAACCAAACCACACAGCTTGTGTATGTTATCTTGAGAGCTGTATTGCTTTTTCAATTAAGAAACAGTGTCAGCTCAAATACTTCAGTAGCAGGTATTGTTAAACCAGAAACAGGTGTGCTTTGCTGCTAACCCTTGAAAACACACTAATACCATTCTTTGATGCAATAGTTCTCCAGTTCTGTAGTAAGATGCTTTTGAGATTATTGTGCATCATTAATCTCTAGTTAAGATTTCTATCTGGTCAGGATCTCTTATTGGAGCTGTAGGTATTCATGTTGTTTCAGTTCCTAGGGCTAAAATTGGTATCTGAAGGAACTAAGGAAGCTAATTTTTGGCTGTAGTAAGGATACGACTGGAATAATTCCTTTAAGGAAGGAGTTCAGCATTTAAATTCAGTTCTTGGAATTCAAATATGAATAAGCAAAATTGTATTGCAGTGCTTACTGCAAAAGAATTTTGGTATTTAGATAACTTGGGGCTTCATTGTAAATTGGAAACTGGCATCATTGACTCATTTGTGTAATACATAGCAAATTTTTGTAGGTGTGTCAGATATACTAGAAAAAATCAATCTAACTTTGCTTCTGTATTGTGTCAGAGTTTTAAAAACAGAAAAGGTTTGGACTCTTAATTAAGACATTTAAATGATTAGAAATGTGTTTGTGGATGTTGTCAGAAATCAGCTCTGTATGACATGCCTGGGAATAAACTAATAGCACAGGTCTAACTCATCTGTTTGGCAATGGAATCACTAGATTGATGGTTTCATTAAAGTACTGGATATTTTTAATTTGAACAGGCTTACTACTGCAGTTGATCTCCCACCTGAATTTATTCATCTTTATATCTCCAATTGCATCTCGACCTGTGAACAGATTAAAGACAAATACATGCAGGTGAGTAATAATTTGGTTAGGAAAAAGGGTCCCATATGATGCTCTGTGTAGTATGTGCTGAGATTTTACAAGGCTGATAGCATGAAGCTGTTCTGTCTTGCTGCTTCTTTATTTCAAAGGCACTGTCTTTTTTCCTAACACACTACGCAGTTCCTTACAGTGTTTAAGAGATGTTTCTTCACCTCTTCACATGACTTCATGAGGAATTATGGTTCCCTGTTTTTCTGTAGACATAATACAGTTCCCCCTGGCAAAACTGCAGTTTTGTGTCACTTGGGTCCTTGCATGCAAAAGGTTTATCTGTCACTCAGTGGGTCTTTTCACCCCCTGTATTAGTTGTTTGCCTTCTACTCAGTTTTAAGCTTCAAGATTCTTTCTTCACAAGTGTGCCTACCAATTCCAGACCTTTGATATGATGTTACAAAACTCACATGGAAGTCTTGCCCTCAGTCATAAGCTACAACAGCTTGCAGATCTCCTCGAAGACCTAAACCCTTTTGTTTTGTCTTCCTAACACCATACTCTTCGCTTGTGAAGCCTGTCATACCTCCTCAGCACCAGCATGCAAGTTGTAGCCATTTCAAGGATCTCTACCCCCTGTGGAGGTTTTCACACCTTTGGCATAAAAGGTTTACTGCATGCTGTGCCAGGTACTCCTTCTGTCCTAAGCTGATCTGTTGGTTTCACTGGGTTCCTAGTAGAATTTTCTCTTGGATACCTCATTAGTGAAAAACAGCTGCATGTTCAGTTTACCCAAGGCTTTGTGAATCTTAACCAAGTCCTGCCTCACAGCCCTTCAGTACTGAGAGGACAAAGCTAACCTCTTAAGTCTCTTGCATCAAGGCAGCTGTTCCTTTCCCTTTAGCTTTTTTGGTGTCATTCTTTAGTGCCTTCTTTAGCTCTACTATATCTTTAAGCTTCAAAGATACAAATTGCATGCAGTATGCGGGATGCCGTACAGGGTGCAAATACAGTTTTAGATAGCAGGAAAAAACCTGTATCTTGTTCTCTGTACCCTTCCAGATGACAAATAACCATTCATTATCTTTTGGTGGCTGCTGATGCTTCTCTGCTTTGGGACTCAGCCAGATACACATGGGTGGCTTGATCTGTGACCTGCTGAATAGCTGTGCCAATTGCATTTGGTAGCAGAATAGGAAAATAGCAGCAGACCTGAGATGCAGCTGAGAGTATGTCCAGAGTTGGGACACTGTGCTCAAAAGAGCTGCTGAGAGCATATAGCGGCTGTGCTTCAGGCACACAGGGGACAAAAAAGAACAGAGGGTCAAGGACACATACTGATCACGAAGTAGAATGCAAAGCTTGTGAGATCTAACGTTTGTTAATACTGTGTTTGAGGCCCCACAGCAACCAAGACACAAGATGTTGGAAAAGCACAATATAAAACCAATCCTCTTGGAAGTGAAAGAGGCCCAGTTCTCAGAGGTTGTTAGTCAGCTGCTATGTTGCTTTTGTACCTTTGTTCTGAGTTTCACGTTCCTCGATTATTAAAGTTACTCTTGTAATTAATTTGTGTTGCAGAGAAAACGTGATGCCTTTTGATTGCAGTGAGGAAATACCTTGTTCGGTTTCTGAACTCTCTTGGAATGGGTAGCAAGTTCTGCAGTAGTAAGCACAGGTCCTGTAAAAACGGTTCATGGCTTCTTTTTGGTGTCAAATAATCTAAAATGCTTTGGACATTTAATCTATCAAGTCCCCTCAGTTCTGTCTGATGAACCTTGTTCATGTTACTTTTAGAGAGAGGTTTAGCTTCAGCTCTTTCTCCCAGTGTGAAGTATGAGACCACCTTAGTCGTAAAGTAAGATCTGGTTTTGGCCTTGAGGAAAAATGTACCCCGTATAAAGTGACTGGATCTGCATATGACAAACTGTAGGTGCCAGTTCCTAGATCTCAACTTCCCAATTCCCAGTGTGCGCTTTCAAGTGTTGACCTAAACAGTGCTTAGGAAGGAAGAACACTTCAGAGATCACATCTTTTCACTGCATCAGGCAGGAAATGAACCATGAGCTGTGAGGCCTGATCTTGGTTTATGTGTCCCTCGTACTGTCTTTCTTCAAAGATGGGGTAAGAGAGGCATGTGCTAATTCCGCAATAGAGCACTTCCTATAAAACAAGTTGGGGATCAGTTCTGTTGCTGTCACTTCCCCTCTGGAGTGCCATAATCATGTGGTGACTAGGGAATTTTGAGATGGGAAGCTTGTTCATTTTTCTTTATAGTAGTATTGTAGAAAATAAGACTAAGCAAGACCCTAGAGATGACATCATCTTAAGATATGATCCCTTCCCTCTGACTTTATTCAGAGGTTACATAATAAGGAAATTAAATGCACAGGTAGATCTGGTGCTTCACTTGTGCATGGAATTAATCTTGAGAAAGCTCTAGTATCCAGAGGCACCCTACTATAAAGTAGAGGAGTCCATTTTTTGCAAGCAGTAGTAATATGGGAGATGGAAGAGTAGGGGCAGCGCCTGTAAAGCTTGGGAACAAGATTACTGCTGAAGCTGAATTGCTGCTGAAATGCCTCGGTTGCACTGCTGAGGGCCGAGAGTCCTTTAACTGACTTGGTTGCTAACATTTTTTGGCTTATGAGACTGTATCTCTTGTTTCAGAACCGCCTGGTACGTCTGGTTTGTGTCTTTCTTCAGTCTTTAATCAGAAACAAAATTATTAATGTACAGGACTTGTTTATAGAAGTGCAAGCATTCTGCATTGAGTTCAGTCGGATACGAGAAGCAGCTGGCCTCTTCAGATTGCTGAAGACACTAGATACAGGGGAAAATCCATCAGAGACAAAGACATCAAAATAAAACCACTGGATCACTGGCAGAAAAAAATCCTCCCAGTGTTCTATACCAATCAATTGTATATTTAAACATTAAATCACTGGATTAATGATGTGATACATTATAAATAGTGTTTTATTCATTTAAGCAATAAATAATGCTTTTTCTGATACACATGCTTGAAGTTTATGAAACATGTTAGGCCTTACGCTTATTTTTGACTATGGGTTAAACTCGTATGTCATATGCATATCCTGAACTCCAGGCTCCAATTCCAGAGAGAATGTAAATGATACTTGCCATTTCACAGCAAGTTGAAGTATTTCATGAGGTAGTTGCTGTCTTTGTGTCCGTCACTATCTGAAGTCAACTTCTGTCAAGGTAAGTAACTTCAATTCCCTTTTGCCCTTTCTTTACTGTACAAGACCTTCTAGAAGCAGGATAAACTTACACCTTAATGCTTTACTTCTAAGTTGAAGTACAGTTTTACTGTTTTCTATGTAACTAGTACCCCCTTTTCAAAAACATGGTTAAGAAAACACCTCTCATGGACTTTAGACCTTTGTACTGCAGCTTATGGCAAAGTACTGTGTTCCATCAGCGAACTAGCGAACTAATTACAGGTGGTTCACGGCATTGCACTTGACCTTATGATTTACTAAACTAATTTAAAAGAAGTTAAGCCTTTGCCAATAACTGGCAAAACCAAACTGACTGCCAAAAAAAACCAAACCCAGGTTGCTACTATGATATTACAGCAAAAGCCTGGCTGTTCTGCCTCTTCACAGTGTTTTGAGTTGTACTGACATAACTCCCCAATCCCTGGATTTGTCCTGTAACTATAAAAAAAAAGCTAGCAGTTTTGAGATTTTATCGTATTTTTCATAGTATAGTAATTTCTGAACCCTGTGCGTTGATGAAGACATTCACACTTGTTACAAATCTGCAGTATGTTTCAGCAGTGTGTGTTCTTTAGTCAGAAAGGTGAGCTTGATGGGGCTTATGTGGTCAGGTTGTGGTAGTGGGGGGGGAGGCTGTAGGGTGACCTTTGGGAGGAGAGGCCAAGGCTGCCCTGTGCTGGACCAAGCTGGCAGATAAGCCCCTCTGCCAGGCTGGTGGCATTTCTGTGGTAACACTGGAGCGGTCTGCACCCCAGAGAGAGGGGCCACATTGGAGCAGTTCTGCACATTGGAGCAGCCCCTGGGAGCAAAGCTCATGATGAAGCAGGAAAAAAGGGGTGATGAAGGAACAGCAGCAACCACCCTTCCTGCCCCTGCCCTCACTCACAGAGAAGGGAGAGGCAGAAAAGTAAAGCTGAGCCTAGGAAGAAGGGCAGTTTTAGTTTTGTCTTTGTTTCTTACTGTCCTACTCTAACCCTATTTATTGCCATTTAAAAATAATCTTCAAGTCAAGTCTGATTCTTATCTTGACCCATGAGTTTCTCCATCTTATTTTCCCTTCCTCAAGAGGGCAGAGGAAGAGCAGCTGATGGGGCATCTATCAGCCAGCCATGGTTAACCTACCACCTCCAGGTACTGGTTACATGGGGAAAACTCCACAACCTACAAAGGATCTGCACCAGACTGCTCAGCATGAAGTTAAGCTTGTTTTGGGCTAATGCTGAGTCTCTTAGATCCATTTACATAAGGACAGCAAAGAAAACAAACCCCTCAAGATTCTCAGGCATTGCTTTTAAAAGGTCTGTATAATTTATTATGGAATTTGAGCTTTTAGCCATTAAGTTACAACAACAATGCATAACTTGACATTCTTACAGTTGTACATACACAATGGAAAAGACATAGCCCAGTGCTTAATCCAAACAATGCAACCAAGTACAAGGTTACCATAAAAGACAGTCGATTGTGAATAGCTGTTGACAGACCAGCAAATTCAAATGGTTCTCTGCAGTTATGTTTATAGTAGAAATAACTGGCTTCAAAGTTTTGGACTTAAGCTTCAGACTAACAAAATGATGTAAACTCAAAATTACTTTGCTCTCCTGAATTAAGAAGGATACGCCATTTAAAAATGCAGTATCATTACCATGTTTCAGATGATGAAAAGTAGCTTCAGATCCAATGGAAGTATAATGGACAGTTTCCAGGCAATGTATTCTTCACAAAAACACATGCAATTATAGAGACATTCTATTTTAAAACTTTCTCAAATCAAGTTTTGCAATACAGCAGGATAGCTGAGGAGAGAGATCAGGACCCACACTGAACAAAACCTGAAAAGTCTTCAGGTTGACTTGTGCATGTTTAATTTACAATTCCAATTCCCAAATCTTCACGCATCACCTAGGAGAGAAAAGAATCCATCTAGTAAAAGATCAGGCTCCAGGACAGAAGTAATTTTTACAACCATTCTGGTTTGAAAATAAAAACGCTGCCATCTTCTATGTTAGAAATCCTAACTCACTATGGTCCTATTATAAAAATGCATTTCTTCAATTTGCTCAAGGGGAGAGTCTTGCTCTTCCCTCCTTCACCAGAACTCCCCATCTCCTTAGTCCAGCTCTCAAACTCAGTTAATTGTCCAGTGAGGGATACTCAGTTTCCTAGCTTGTCAAAATACAGCTTAAACAGATTGAACTTTCTGTCACTTAAGCTGAATGCAAGAAAGAGCAGAGTAACGAGAGCAGAAAAGAAAAAACAGAAAGAACCAGTTTATCTCTTCTTGTAACAGCAAGCTATTAAATCAGTCCAAGCCATTGTGCAAAGTCTCACCCAGCCTGGTGGCTGAAGGGAGACATAAAACACAACAGTCCCTTGTCAAGCTGCCAAACACATTTGATTCACCCAGCAGCCCACACCAACAATTCCATTTCCTCCAGGTTAAGCTGATGAGATACTGCCAGTTGACTCCTCTACTAGATTTCAGTTCTGCCTCTTTGTAGAGCTGCTGCGTCAGGACATTTTTATTGATCTCAGTATCTTTGTCCTGCACAAAACCGGTGTTCAGTGCCAAGTGCTTAGAACCAAACCAATGAAAACCACACGCACACACACACAGAGCCTCTCCACTCAAAAAAAACCCACCAAGAAAAAAAAACACCCAGAAAGCAAACAAACCCCCCCACAACCCTCCTAACCATTGCCCCAATATCATCATTACTGTCCTGATTCAGGGTGCTAAAGGCTCTGTTGAGGAAGAGTTCCCAGTTCTCCCAACACTTGGGATGTCAAGGTGTAACAGAAACATGTTTTTATTACAAATTGTGGCAGCAACTGAAAAATGCTCCACAAATTCAGAAAGCCATTCTAAACCTACTGTTGTATACTTCAAGGTACAGTTGGTATTGCTGACAGTAGCCGCATGTCTAGACTTGTGTCTAGGCAGGACAAGTCTGCTTTTATGGGGCAGCTAAATAATCAGCTCAACCTGTTGCATCCTATCTGCTGCCACTGATCAAGCTCATCACAACCTGCAAGTGTAGACACTGCCTCTGCCTCAGCCATCCTCAGCCTAGACAAGCTGTGGGTGCCCTCTCCCTGGCAGTGTTCAAAGCCAGGTTGCATGGGGCTTGGAGCAACCTGGTCTAGTGCAAGGTGTCCCTGCCGATGGCAGGGGGGTTGGAACTGGATGAGCTTTAAGGTCCCTTCCAACCCAAACTATTCTGTGATTCTATGATCCTATGGAACACCACAGGGCATAGGAAGTGAAGTAACCATCACTATAGATTGCTGGGCTCCTCTCTGCACAACTACTACTGTCTAGTCTTAGGGAAAGCTTAGCAGACCAGGCAGGAAACCTGGAAGACCAATCCTGAATCAGGAAGTGATGAAAATAAAGCTATTATGTGTTTGACAAAGTTGTTGCAGCGGTGTTTCTCAGTGCCAGTTACACCCTGGCACAGAACTGGAGTTCCCCAGGTGTAACAACCCAGCTTTGGCAGGAATATACTGGTGCTATTTTATTAAGTCAGAATAGATTAAAAGCATTCTCAATGTAGTTAAATTATCCTACAGCTCCTGTGGCATACCTCCAGAAACTAGCACTAACTACTGGCAACAGGTTACTGGGCTACATTCACATACTTGGGGGGCAGGAAGGGCGTTAAGGGCAGGGGAAGCAGTTACTGCTATCTAATATAATTTCTCTAGTACATGCACAGAATCTCCTCCAAGCATTGCTTACAGCCAAAGAAGAATCCACTCTAGTAGTCATTAAAGAAAATTCTGATTTTCTAGTTAAACTGATACTGCAGGTCATTAAGCTCATTGTTAATGTGCATTTACATCCGAAATGTCTACAGTTCGTTGTTTCTTCCTAGTTTAAGCAGTTATTTACTATCAAATTCCTTGTCCAATTTGGCATTTGTAGAGTACTAATAAACTAAAATTTCTGAACAAAGAGGCACTTCCAGTCTTTAATCAGCCCATTTAATATGCTCATTCCTCCTGTTTAAAAAGAACTCAAACTTAACAAGTTTTCTCCCCTAAAAGTACACATCAGAACTACCAAAGCCATGCGAGTGGACACAACTTACTCTACAACAGTTACATCCCCTAGTCCTGTTAGGGATATTCCCCAACTGATGTATTCAACATCACAAGGGGCTGTCCACTTCACATGGGCACTGTGCTTTAAGCTTTGTATAATCATACCATATTAACGCCTGTAAGGGAGAAACCTTCTGCCTTATCACAGCAAGATCTGACAAAGGGACAGAGGTCTCAGAGACAAGTCCCTGCATGTTTTATGAAGAGAAAATAGATCAGGGCATAGGGGGGAGGGAGGGGGTGTGTGTGTGTAGGGGAGGCAGACAACACAGAAGGAACCCAGAACACAGTGAGCATCAGCTCCCCCAAGAAGCAGGCCATAGCCTGAGCAGAAGAGCCAGATTAAAGATTCTCCAAAGGGCAGGGAAGGGAGTCACAAGGTACCTACCCTGCAAAAACATTCATAGCAGGGGAAAATAAAGACTCATTAGTTCTGGCCTTCATATAAGCTTTTGGTAGGTGAAGTGCAAGAAACTAGACATACCAGTTTGAACCAACATAGTAGGTCCAGATCAACAAAGTCTGGGAACCTGTATTTACCTACATCTGCCTACACCTGTTTACTCTAAAGTTACATATTAGATGAGCTGTACCAGTAGGTCATGAGCTTCATGGTTTTAATCCTCTCTTGCAGTTGTTTCAAGCTTCCTAGGTTGTCTTTTTCTTGTCCTGTACTTTTTGTCCTACCACTCTTCTTGCTAATGCATGTCAGCTTTTTGACTGAGGTCAGACTAATGATTCGCTTCGGAAGACTTTTGTCATCGTGCTTCCAAGGAGAGCAAACTGCTTGCTGGAGGCACTGCAATTCGGCCTTTTATTGTCATCATTCCTCAGCTGACCTTAGGAGATCAAACTATAGCAAACTATGCACAAACCAATGTGACTGAAAAAACTGTACCTACTCTTGTGAAAGCTGAAATGAAACGGGTACAGCACCACCATTAGAAACATACCCTGTCAGTCTTCACATTCAGGTATTTTTCTGTCAGTACACTTCAGATTTGTAAGCACACTTTTTGGCTTGCAGGTCCCAGCTTTCTGACAGATCCCAGCTTTGATTCTTAAGAAAAGCTGTTGGTTTCATAGGTATTACACAAAAGCTGAAGTACTTACCATATTTCTCCTCTCCAGCATGAATACTGTGCTGCAGGTATCATCAAGACACAATCCACAGACTGACAAGACTTCTCTTGGTAACGCCTTTTGGTTCCTCCTTGAGCTAGAGTTTAAACCCCCTCAACGTTTACTACACCAATGTTCAGTTTTGTGTTAAGGAAGAGGGAGAAGACTTAGTTTCTTAATATTGAAGAGACAGTTAAAAAGGCAGTTCTGGAAATGCTGATAAGCTTCTTTTGGAGACATAAGTGTCCCTACGCATTGTTTGGTTTAGTTGTGGGTTGTTTATTTGTTCAGTTTTGGAGATGGTTGTTCAGTCATATTCCATTCTCATGTGCTTCTTGTAAGATAAAGGCATCACAGAAACTTGCACCTGCTGGTGACATCAGAACTACAACCTGACAATTTTCCAGTAAACCTAAAAGTTACACTCCTGTAGGGAAGAGGCAGATTTGTCTTTCTTTAAAACAGGCATTAACAGGAATCTTTTGGAAGGAAATTAAGGATGAAACATCTGCTCTGCAAAGTAGAAGTTCAGATTGTATTTCCCCAGCTGAAACCTCTGACATTTCTGGAACACTCATTCTAAAATTAAAAAAGTTATTGCTTCTATTGAAGCTCAATATAAGTTAGAAAAAGAATTGCATATTTTCTTAAAAACATTCCAAATACACATTTTAAAAACAAAATGCACTCTAAACCAAATGTCTAGTAAAAGACACCATTTTAAGCAACCTGTAGTAACAGCTTTACAAAAGAAAATTGAGGAATGTAGCATATTATTTAACATGACAATGCTAAAATTCTAAACAATTCACTTAACACTCTTACTAAGTAGTGTTTTAAATATACATGTTTCTTTACAAAACAGCTTAGCAATTCCTTATACCACTTACAGTATATAAATATTTGAATAAGAGGTCATAGTGGGAGATGCCAGGGTTTATATTTACTCTCAGATGCTTCAGGTTTCTTAAGTGTTTTACTATAAGGCACAATACTGCTAATCTAAAAGAAAGGAATAAAAGCTAATGGCAAACCCAGTCAAAACTCCTAATGTGGAATACCCAAGAGAAGAATTCCAGCATCCTTATGCAAAGGAAAAGAAAGAAAAAACAAAACCAAACTTTGTAGATCCTAAGAAATAGTTTCAATTGGTACGTAACAAAGTGGGACAGGATGGGAAACAAGAAGAAGGAATTAAGTAATTTCTTATAAATAGACTAATAAATATATTTTAGCCATAATTAGCCCTTTACCTCTGTTCTACTGAGTTTAAGATTGAAAGAGGTAACCAGTGTGCATATACCTAAATAAGTCTACATGCTCAGCACGTGAAGACCACCTAGAACAACCTATTACTGCCATATTCAGTATAAAAAGCTGGCAAAGTGGAGAAAGTCTCCTTTGTTCTCAGCATCCACTCAGAGTAGAACACATTACAAGATTAAATTAGTATTTCTTACATGTACAGGAAGTTGCAACTAGCAACTTTTCATGACAAAAAAGGATATGCAACATATCTGTGAAGTTATTTCATTCCTTCAAGGTCATATTATGTCTTTTCTAAGAATATTCATCTGTGATTACAACAGATCAGAACTTTCAGAACATTTTAATGGCTGTAGTCTTGTGAGTGTTCTCCACGTGTACATACTGAATGTAAATAGTGCATCCAAAATATTTACCAGTTAGACATTCTACATTGTTTTCACTGCCTAGTCTTCATCTTTGTTAAACCCTCTGGAACACAATGACATTGTAACAATGCTTACAGAAAAAGGGTTATTGCATCTTTTTTTTAGGATGAGACATCCAGAGGAGATCTTATAAAACCCTCCTACGTACAAAATTCTTAGTTATTAGCCCTTTTGGAACACCAGCTAGAAAAGTTTGAAAGGTAAAATAATTTACATTGTTATTTTTTCCATTAACTAGACAAAAGTCCATACTAATTAAATAAAAAATAATAGTTCTTCAACAGTCTATTCAAGGTATCTTCCACAGAGCAGTTCAGTGGGCATTTCCATTAGATAGATGTTCTCCATGACGGTTATTACTGACATCCACATCTAAAAAAGTCAGGAATTAGAGGAAAAATTGTTTGTTGATTTACCATTTTAATATGTTTTATCTGTTACACTAATCCAAACTCTGGCAACAAATTTCATATTCATATGTATCTAAGGTTCTCAAGATTCTCTGGGTAAGTAACCCTCCTATAGCACTGTTTACATCTTTCCCTCTCCTCACCCTCCCAAGACCAGTTTTCTCCAGCTCAATAGAATTTTCTCAAAATTTACCTGCTTGTACTTTTTGATCAGTAGTAACATCACCCAGTCTGGTCCACACTGCAATATTATTAACATTAGACAGAGAATGGTTTCTTCTAATGCAGTGAATGGCATTAAGGATTGCCAAGTGATAAACTGAATTATTACTTACCAAGTAATGCTGTAGTTTCACCTGCATCCTCTTTCAAACTGGTACACTGCAATACAGATTCATTAGTGGAGGAAGCTGACAACTCGCTTACTTCATTTCTGTCATCATCTTGTAAAGCAATACTCAGACTTCCGACTGAAACACTGCCACTTATTGATTCAGGTATTGGAACTTCAAGTACATCTTCAGGGTCCCCCTTCAAAATTAAATATATTTAACTGACACTTTTGTCTACCATTAGGCATCAACATTCCTCCACATCACCACTTTGTAACCTCACCTTATTGGAAAAAAGATCTATGTGCTCTGGGTAATGTGTTGAGCAGTTTTTGCTTTCACTGTTATTGTCTGACTGCAAAGAAACAAAGCTGAGCAAAAGAAAAGCCACTTTTCCAAAATCACCCCAAAGCCAAGAGCAGCAACAGGAGTCATCAATCCAGCCAGCACTTTGGATGGAATATTTCAACACCAGCAACAGTATTGCTGCAGTCTGGACAGAAGCAGGCTCAGCACATACGAAGTATTCACTGAGTAAACCTATTGATCCCTTATGAGTTTGTGGAAGCCTCTGCTTTTCATTGCTGTAGTTGGGCAAACTTGGACTTGTTCTTTTTTTTACTGGGGTGAGCAAACATTTGACATCAGAACAAACTTCCCTCCTCCTCTACCTCCAGCCTAACTTCGACTCTGTTCCAAAAATGCAAATATGCTGGCTTCTCACTTTGCAGGAACACAACATCTGTAGCACAACCACATTAATTTATTTCACCTATTGTACAGCATGAGCTATTTCTGATCCATTCTGAAAGTTAATTCAATGTCCTACACACACAATTCTTTTCTTAAAATTAAACAGACCACCTTCACTAAGCCAATGCCATTGATATACAAACATTATTTATACATAAGTATACTGCAGTACATGTAGCTATTCTGTGGGCTTCATAATGAGGATTTTTACCCTCCTCAAACCATTAACAAAGGCCCATCTTAAGATTTAAGAAATTCTAGGCTGATTCTTTCTTTAGCACCAAAGCAGCACATTTTAAGATGTACTGAATTTTAATAAGCTATAGAACTGCTACAATTGAACATAAGTTAAGACACATGTGAATCGCTAATATCTATATGTGGGCAGGGGGCATTAATAACTTTAGTTTCCAAAACTCAGGCATTTAAATAAGCACTGAAACTACAGGATTCAATAGCGCTCTACCAAATCACACAGACAAGCTGACTGCAGTTCTTTCTCTCATAAGAAATTGCATAATGCAGAACTAGACCACTGATGTCCAGTCTTTACAAAACAAAAGCCAGGTAACAGGACTTAGTGCCTTCTTTCTACTTTAAGCCTTTAAAATTTTTGAAGCAGCTGAAGTATTTTTCTCCATAAAACTGAACTGAGCCTTCAGCCTCTTTGCAGAAGGTTTAGCAGATTTCTCTAAGGCTGCACATTCTTGTCTGCAGTTATGTCACTCAGCAAGCACACTGCTGACAAGCTGCCTTGCTCTTCTCACTTTTTCCGTTTTACATCAGTAAAAAATTTACACAATCACTCTACAAACTACATTGGGCAACCCTGATCAAGCTGTAAACTAAGCCAGGAAAAAAAACCTGAATGATTTCCCACATTAGCTTCAGTGGAACATGAATGACTGATGCATAAGCAGGACACATTTCCCCTATTCCATTAGAAAAAAGGACTAGGCTTCTGTATTTAATGCAATCCCACTTAACCTGCTTTCCAACGTTCATTCTGTCTTACAAACAGAGAAAGTATTACTCTTTCCCAGTTAGGTTTGGCATCAGTATCCTTTGCCACAGCATGAATTTAGGAAATAAAATTGTTCTGAAGGTTCTAGTATTTCAGTTTCCAGCATGTATACAAATGGATATATCCTTTTGCATGTAACACAAGTTACATCAATCCAAGAATTCAAAGTGAGCAAAAAAATAAGCTGCTAACATAATATTAGAGTAATAATAGCTATTTCACACATCAAAAAGATTGCAACTCTTAGGTATAGTCTGACTCAACACACAGAAGTGCCACAATCTGGTGTGTGTATATATATATATATTACATAGCACAAGTATTGTCACCTTTGACAAAAAAGTAATTCATGTATGTCTTCCACAGATCTGCAAAGTCTCTGCAATGAAGAGAAAAGCTAGTCAAAACACAGACCTACTCTATGAATGGAAGGTCCCTGAAAACCAAGGAATACTCCTATTTTCTAAAGATCTCTGTAGAAAAGCAGAAGAGAAGATTCATGTATATAGCATTTTAGTGGAACTCAAGACTATTTATCAACAGTGATTGACTAACCTACCACGTCTTCATCTCTCTTTTCTGGTGTTGTCAGAAAGAAATGAGAGCACATAATTTTATCTACTTAACCAATGTCTGGTGAATGTCTTTAGGAAGGCTGCAAGTAATGGTTCATTTATAGGGATAACACACTGGGTGTATGTGGAAGTACAAAAACACTCAAGGTAGAAAAACTTATTTTCTTCCTTTGAATCACAGTTCTCAAGATCAAATACATGCTCTAGATCTACTGAATAAAATTGCATTTTCACAGTTTGGGCTAATTGCCTCACCTTTGCTTCAACTTCCTTACTATCATCAGCTAGAGATAGAAAAAATTCATTATCACAGAAGATTAGACAGAGGATTCAAAAGCTGCTTCATACACTGTTTAAGCTCTTACCCATTTCCCTTATTTTTCTGGTTCTCTCTTTATTCTTGCAGCTTTGCCCAACTTCTTCAGTCTCATCAAGTAACAACTGTTCTCACTCTTAACAGTTACATGAAGTCTTTCTTGCCTCCTGCACTGTACTTCTACCTTGAAGATTAAAGCAAGTGTGCAACATACCCAGTATCCCAGAGCTTTGATAACGTCTAATTTGCACATTGGACAAGTTCGGTGGTCCAAAAGCCAAGGGTCAATGCATGTTCTATGGAAGATGTGCCTAAAGAAAAGAAATGCCCTTTAGAACTTACCATGAAAGCCATATACTATTCCTTCAAACAAGGTGCAAGTCACTACATTAAAAAAGAAACTTATTCCTTTAGAACCTTGACAATTAGTTACTGCTTAATTTACTAGGGCAGACATGGCTCTGGAAACATCATCTTCCATGCTAGCTTTCTGAAATAAGAGACACTAGCCACAAGGACACCATAGAGTTATCAGTTCAACAGTGTAGATCTCTACCCTAAGAAAGCTCTAATTCACCCCTATACTTCTAATTCTTCTTTTTCCCTAAACATGAAGTGTTTCCCTAAATATGAAGCGCTACATGGTCTCCCAAGTGCCTTTCAACATGTACAGGCCATACAGATGGCACAGCTTCAGCTCTGACATCAGATTTTCAGAAGTGTTTCCAGAAAGCTCATTACATATTTCTTAAGGAAAACATGTTAAAGGGGAAAGAACAGTTATGGCAACTTACTTGCAAGGCAGAATTCGGACAGTGTCTTTCAGTTTATAGTTCTCAATGCACACAGCACAGTTTTCCACATCAACATCTAAACCCTGAATATGACAACACATTTAAATGCATTACATCTATATTTCATTACAAAACAAGCTTTGTGCAATAGCTAGCTTCACATAATGTAAAATGCATGAAGTGGTTTAGCAAGCTAAAGTACCTCCCTCATTTAATTCAAGATTCAATCAAGAGGTGATATGATCAAGTGATATCAAATACTAAAAGCAACCAAACACAGATTTTCTAATTCAAATAGCTGTACAGGGTACCTTAGGTAATTTGTTAAGCCTCAAACATTGGCTTTGCTCATGGGAGCCCAGTAAAATTTCAGTTTAAAATACCTATAAAATGAAAACATTAAGAGGCCAGCACAAACGAAAGCACACAACCTAACTCTTAACTGATGGTTCCAAAGACTTCCAACTGCTCAAGTAGGAAGATGTTCCTGGGGTAAATACTCCAAACCCCTTCCCCACTTCCCAGCCCCCCCTTTTTTCTACCACATGCTAGCTAGAAGACAACTGAAGTATGCATTTTGGGGAACTCTCCAAGTTCACAACAGAGGGACAATCAAAACGCCATATTTCCCCACCTCAATTTGTTTCTTGCTAAGGGTTTAATATCCTTCCTAACAGGTCTTGCCGTCATCTTGAAGACATGCTTATAGTTGCAGTGCAAATATGATGATTATCTTCAGATGCAAGCCTTTGGGTTGTATAAAACTTAAATATTAGAAAAACAGAGAGAGGGCAAACTTCTTCCTTTTCATCCCCCACAAAGTATTTTTGTTTACTGCTTACTGAAGCACTTCGCTTTGATTACCACAAATGCTCACATGAGTTAGTACTGCAAGCAACCTTTTAAGTTCAAGGCAAATTTTTCCTTCCTTTGAATGCTATCAATTTACATAATTAACATCTTAAATTCCCCAGTAAATCAAATTAAGACTTTTTTTTTTTTTTTTTACACAAGCAAAGTTAAGACAAGTACTTGTTCTATACCAAATACTTTTTTTCAGTCTGTACAAGAGGCAAAATCCAAGCACACCGTATGTATCACATACTCAAATGAGTGTCCATTTTCCAATAATCCCATAAGCTTCTCAGGAAAGATCTACATGATAGCAAATACACTTTTTGACCTATTTTCAGTTAAATACCCAACCCCAAGTGAAGTGATAATGAAAGACTGCACTGGGTCACAATAAAAGAAATATACCCTATTAAATGGCTGAAAGGAAATATTTAAAGAAATGAACATTTACAAAGTAGACAAAACTTATTTCCTGATAAATTTACATTAGTTAATGAAAGCACCCTCTGCATCAGTAAGTTACATAAATTTGCTGATAGCAGGCAGTCAAATCAAATTAGAAGACATGATTTACCAAGCAGAACGATATTAATATTTAACATGCATTCATAGCTACAACCAGCATACTGTATAACAACTTAAATTCCTCATTTTCTTTATTTTAGTTAAGGGTATATCAATGTGAAGGAACTACCTGGTACACTGCAAAAAAAAAAGAAGAATCCCATAATACAAATCCTTTTTAGAGGTTTACTGAACAGCTGCTTAAAAGCAGTTAACATCCCCCTTGCAGTTGTCACCATAGGTTTCATGATGGCCCTTTTACATTCATTTCTTCCTACATTACATCCATTTCCTCCTACATTACATCCATTTCTTCCAACACTGATCTTATGCTTTGATACTGCTTTATAGAAGTTCTGATTCAACTCCATCTTTCTTGATCTCACCATTGTATGAACAGAAGTACGAATATGCCTCTGTACACAGCCTGAAATAGATTACTTTTTGATGGAATTCAGAACATAATTAAAAGTAACAAATATTTGCAATGTGCTAAACATGCTGAACGCGTAAGAGGCAAAAAGGTAAGTTCAAAGACAGTTTGCTAAATGAAGGACATATTCTCTGTAGCATGTGACCTGAGCTGAGCAGCTTCTGTTCAACCACAGCTTCTCAGGTTCTTACACTAAAGTGTCCTTCCTCATTTCAATTTTACTCATGGATTAAAAAAAACAAGTAATGCTTGTTTTTACCTGAGCAAATCAGTCCTTAAGTAAAAACCAACCAAACAAGACAAAGGTTTGGGGAAAAAATGCCTATAATGGCAGAAGCTAATTTAGCATCTAGGATCAGAGCTGCCTGAAAACTGTAACTAAAGTTACAGTTTCTTTCAAAACCTTAGCTTTTTCAACTTCAGTTATTCTAACACAGCTATAAGTTTAGACCATATGGTATCAAAGCTAACTTTTTGAAAGCTGTTTTAATTTTTTAGAACAGCTTTAACACATAGAAATGTACTTCTAAGAAATTTTCTAAAAAATTTATGCTTCAAGCCTATACAGCTCCTTAATGTATTTGTATGTCAAAAGACAAAAAAAGTTTTTCATTTTCCAAAGCTTTTTAGATTTCTGAGGCAGCCTCAGATTACATCAGCTGTAACAACTGTGCAATCGATAGGTCCTGGGAAGTATTTTGCAATCCACTTGTTGATGTTTACGAGTGCTGAAAAGATTCATTTCCTCATCTTTACTGTATCAGCCCTATAGTCTCCTGCAACATTTTGTATAACCAGGTATTATTTGCAATAAAACAGCCTTACATTTCATAAGTAATTCAAATTTGACTTGCCAATTTTCAATTCTGCCTTCTAAGCAAAGGCCATAAAATGAGCCTGAAATTGTAAGTCACACTCCAATTATGTCATGAGAACTCTATAAAGACATTAAACCAGTTTTTAAATCATACAGCAATAATCAGAGCCACTGAATTACCTTTTCTCCACGTTTCACAGTATGCAGCTGAAGCTGGCTGATTGCTTTCTTGGTTTCTTTCCTATGTCCCTTGAATAAAGATTTCAAGTATTAGTCCACAAGTTAGTTTTAAGAGTTAGATTTCAAAGCTTTTAAATACTTTCCATGTGGATTACTAAGTCTTCTGAATGCATCTAAAAAAACAGAAAATAATCGCTGCCTAACTATTTTGTTTTCAAAATATTTCCAGCCCACAGATGTTGAAGAACTGCAAGTCTTGCGTTCTTGGGGTACAGCAGCAAGCACCACCTGTAAGCGTACTGCTTTACAATGGACTCAACTGGTGTAGAACTACACAGACCAAGCTGAGATACGTGGCCTTATACTGTGACTGCCTGCACTAAGGGCTTTCCAGCACAGAAAAACTGAAATCAATGTAGGCTTTGGAGGCAATCAGAGCCAGAACAACAGCCATATAACCAGACCTTCTAGTTAGTCAAGCCCATGAGCAAGCACATGGTACATTTTGCACCAGCTTAAGAGAAGGTGGAATCCTGCTGGACAGCCTACAGCTGGCCACCAGGTCAAAAGGCTGCTCATAGCTATTAATACTTCCCTTCAGTTAAACACTGTCTCACACATTATACAAAGCTCTGCACTGAAAGGACACATTCTGCAAAGGAGATGACAAGAAAGGCTTAATAGACATAAGATACGATACTGGACTTCGATACAGTAACAGTCCTAATTATGCTTTGAGGGGAAGCAAGAAAAGAAAGCAGTACTGTATTCCAAGACAAAGTGCTAGCTGCTGCTAGAAACTGAAAAACTGAACACTCCCAATTAACAGATGTTGATCCATCTAGCAGCAATCCTCACCAATGAAATACCATAAAGGAATAAAGAAACCTCATTATGGCAGCTGTACTCCGTAATTATAATTACAATGCTTACACCGTTTTACAAACTTACAGTATTGAAAATTGGGATTATTTTTTTATGGTGTTAATAAGAACCTTAAAGTTCTCTCAGAAATGGACAAGCAGCAGCAGTCTGTTCCACCTTCTCTGTCAGCTCAGGGTTTTTTTGTAGTCCTGTTTTATCTTCAGTAGCAAGGAGGTCTTCCAAAGTTTTACTGCTAAACCAATGTTAGAATAAATCTTAAGACACCCATTTTCACCTTCACTTAGCAGCTGCACAGTAGCTTCCTATAAAGTATAGCTTTAAAACTCTCAAGTTTAAATTATACTGGAATCAGTAAGACGAGCAAAATAAGATATGGGTTAGAGAAGTGGGTTATTTTGTTTCCAAAAGTCTTTTAGGACTCCTAAAAGAGTCTTGACCAAAATCCTTGACTCCTATCTTGTCCAAAATTTTTACAATGTGTTCAAATTTCATGCATGGTTTTGTAAGCTGCTGTTTTCAATGGCCATTTGAGGAGGGAGAAGTGAGAAAGAGGCATAACCTCCTAATGCTAGGCAATTTCATTTAATTAAGAAGCACTTACATGACAAGCCTAATGGCAAAATTTATTAAGAATCTGTGGTACATATTTCTGGGAAACATCACATTCATAAACAAACAAAAAAATGCTCTTAGAAGTGTTACTGCTCATAAAGCATGTGAACTTCCCTTAGCATGAATTATCCTGAAGCCAAAAGGAAGAAGCAACTTTCTTCAAACAACTATTACAACACAAAACCACACCCCCTTTTCTCTATAAACACTTCTCAAAAAATTTTGTTTTCTTGACAGTATTCTCAGAATGTAAGTTTTAAGACTTAAAGCCTAATAAAAAAGACTCTAGGGAACCAAGATTTCAAGTAGATTGCAAGTTTAACCAATACAGCAGTCCCATGTGTTACTTTCAGTTACTCAAAAGAGAAATTAAGCATTGTCCTAGAAGAGTCCTTTAAGTCTAAATCAAAGCTTAGAGTCCTAAAGGCAAACTAAGATTCCATTCCTTCCTCCCCAAAACTAGAATCTGAATGTTCAAGCAGAAGGCAGGGGAAATCCACATGACAACCAGTCATTTGAAATTACTTTTTCTTTGTTCTGAACTGAGGATTAAGAAGAAAGAAAAAAAAAAATAAAAAAAGAAAAAATAAAAAGAGAGAACTGCCTGCAGAGCAACAAGTACAACTTTAGTAGAAAAAGATGGTAGCACTGCTGATGACCACGGAAGGAACCTAACCTGTTTGCAAGAGTTGAAAGGCACAGGGAAGTGCCATCCTAAGGTATTTTCAAAACTCAGCTAGACTAGGTCCTCAACAACTCCATCTAAGTTGCTTTCTTGAGCATAGGAGTTTGAACCAGATAGCCTCCAGAGGTCCTATCCAACCTAAGTTATTCTGTGATGAAGTATTATCCCTGGGGGGGGAAAGTAAAGCTGACTTTTTTTAACCTATCAAACAACAGGAATGTGGAGGAGGCAAATACGGAGCAAAGTTACTCCTTCCTGATCTTCCCAGTACTCCCACAATGCTCAGTGCTCCATGTAGTCTAAGAGAGCTGAATCTCACCACACATGCTGCTGCAATTCTGTACTCTACAGTGGAGCAGTAGGATTACAAGTATCAAAAGCAGTTTGTATAAAGCTTCAGAATAAAAAAAATTAGCCTTAACTTGTGGGTCTTAAAAAATTTACCGTGGTTTCTTACTATTAAAGAGTCTAGTCAGGGAAGTTAGTACTTTCATCATGAAAGTTACTGAAGAATGAAAATAATTTTTAATGTCAAACAGAAGGAAGTTAAGCTAGGTGACAAATCACACAAGAAGCTGCCTTTACTCAGGTGTTGACAAGTGTCTAAATATATTTCTGAGTATTTACGAATATATAATAATTATAACGAGCCAAACTCCAATGTCAATTAGCACACTGCTTATTAGCCTCACTAACCATTACTGAGTGGCATTCACAGATACTAAAGGAGCAAAAAGCAGATCCTCAAGGATGCTTCAATAAATAAGCAAAGTTAGGCAACTGATTTGACACGAGAAGACTGTAAATACTCAAGCATTATCATCTCTAATTACCTGGTTTCCAAACTGTGATCCTGTATACAGGAAGCGCTGTATATAGTAAAATATGAGCCAAGCGAGTGATATAATCATCATGGTGATGAAAGCAATGGCTACAAACACAACCGACTGACCGCTAATATATTCCTGCACATGTCGTGTGCCAACAACAATAGTCATTTTTACTGGAATCCCTCTTCGTACTGGCTCCAGTATCTCTATTCCTTTTGGATAGCCAACCATTATCACCACTGTATTTCCTGTTCCTGTTGGAGGAGAAAAAAAAGAGGAAAGTCAATACAGTAAAAATTTAGGCATTCTGGCTTGATGGTAATTTGGGCCTCTTCAGTTAAGATCAGCTAGAAAATTCATAGGAAAACCTCTGAGATTTTTTTCAGGCATAGCATACTTGATACAAAGGTTTTTACTAGTAAACTTTATTTACTTTATGAAACTCTCAAACACAAGATAAATAGCAAAGATACATCTGTTGAAGTTTAAGGCCCTATACTCATTCCACACAGCGAGGTGGGCTAAGGATGCCATGCAAAAAAAACCCAGACAGGTTATACACATCTCATCTTGAAGTTGCTGAAGTTCTAACATGCAACTTACGAACAGCTGATCCCTATTTGTCAGTGGGGAAATCTTAGCTGCAGATGGAGACAGTATGTGAATACTATGAAGACACACAATTTGAATGTTTGAAACTGAATCCAGAGTAAATGTCCTATGGATATGTGAACAAAATAAAGATTCAGGTATGTAATATGAAATTACATTAAACACTGGTGAGACAATGGAAAAGAGGCTGTAGACACCCCATCCCTGGCAGCGTTCAAGGCCAGGTTGGACGGGGCTTGGAGCAACCTGGCCTAGTAGAAGGTCTGCCTGCCCATGGCAGGGAGGGTTGGAACCATTTGATCTTTAAGGTCCCTTCCAACCCAAACCATTCTATGATTTTATGATTGAAATACACAAAGATTCTTCAATAATAAATATTCAAAATGTAATGAGACTTCACAACAAACACTTATCAAGAAATACTTTAGGACTGTCTTGGAAGCATGGAACCAAAGGATTTTTCTATTACATTAGAACTCAAAAGCACTCAATCTAAATGATAAAGCACCTAATAACAGGAGAGGGGAAAAAAAAAAAGGCAAAATAAAATAAAACCCAAACCACACACACAAAAAAACTCTCCACAAAAACTTTTTACCTTTTCACTGGTCTATGCTGTTTTTATTTGAATAGTTCTCACTTTGTGTGTACCAACACTGCTATATGCCCTTAGCAAGTCATGCCTTTGTAGCTTACCTGCACTCCTACCTCTAAGAAAAAGTGAGCCTAAGTTTGATTCAGAGAGAAAGTAGAGGAAGAAGAAAGAATAAAGCCGTTTTCCTAGCCAGAAAGCTAAACCTGTAATGTCACAGCTACTTTTTTAAGATCCACAAAATTACCTACCTGTAACAAGACCTCCCACTGAAAACTCAAAGCTTTTTTCCCTCCTGGCTGTATTAGATTCACTACCAAGAAGCTATGTCAAAAGAAATGGTTGTCTAATTAATAGCATTACATAAAGTGAGTATTTTCAAAACTCAGTGCAGCATTCCAGGATCACTCACCTCCCTTCCTGCTAAGAAAAAAAGTTATTTGCCTGAAATATTTAAAACAAACTCCTTTAGTTCAGATGGTCCTGCCTGTGACACCCTACCAACCTGATCACTCCATGCCAAGAGGAATTTACAGAAGTTTCACTTCTGTATATAGCACAATGAAGTGCAGACCATTTGTTGTGGATGAAACATCAAAGGTTCCAATTATTAGCTGAATAATGCATCTCAATGCCAGTTGCTCTTTTTCAGCTTCATCTTACACAACCATCCCACTTTTGCAAACCTATTATACAAAACATTATATACAGATGCCAGACACAGACCCAACAGAAAAGCAGATTTTCCAAACAGGACTACATTTATGTAAATTTTGAGGATGGTGTGGAGAGACAAGTAAGAAGATGCTACTAGGACAAGGCCCAGCTCGTGCCTCCTCTCAGGCACCTAACAGCTCAGTAGCCAGCCTGCATTACTTTGCCTTGTTGGTACATTAGGAGTCACAAAGCAGCAAAAGTGAACAGGATACAAACAACTAGGCTCCACTAATTAGTTCTACTCATCAACAATGTGCCGATCCACATGATACCACAAGTCCAAGCATACTGAGAGACTGTTAATTAGTATTATTCTCCTCTCTGAACCAGCATGAAAGCATTAACAGAGAGACTCATGAATCTTACAAGAGTGTGAAACACCCCTTGCTGTCTGACCCTGCACAATGCCACAGGGAGTTAACAAGAAAAGAACTTATGAAGGGAGAAAGCTATCTCACATTGCTGAGAACTGTTATCCACATACCTAAATCAGGAGATTAGGTCCTATGTCCTTAATCAACTGCAAGAGTTACAAATAACAGGATGGGTGACTAAGGATGGCTAGCGAACAATACAGGAGCTCTGGAAAGATTTACATGGTTTCATTCAGGCTTGAGGAAGAAAACTTCAAGATTTGAGGCAGCCTGGATTTTTCAATCAATAAAGGTTTCTTCCTCAATCCTGAGTCAGTTTAATCCTGCTATCTAGTTCTCTGCATGATTTCTAACAAAGAAGTATTCAAAAAAACCCGCAACAATCAGTAATGCCTTTCTCTGTTTTGTCACTAGCAAGTCCCACTATCACCTAGTTACTTCCTTGAAATGGAAGCCAGGCTACTTTTGTGCAATGGCTGCTACACACTGTGACACCTAGTTTTAGAACACAAGTATGCCATACTTAAATAAATGTCCTTTAAAAGCATTTTAACAGTTCTAAAGACTTGGTGATGAACCTGCCATTAAAAATATACGCAACTAAACATGGTGGCCTTGAAGGTCACAAGACAGAAGGAATAAAAAATATGCAATCCACTACTACAAAGGGAACATGAGCAGTCTCAGAGAAGCAGTTGCCCTGAGCAGCCTGTAAGACTAAGGGCTTTAACTCATTCCTCACTAATTTTAGACTTCTGTTCTGAAACACGTTATTCAAAGACTGAAATGCTGTTGAGTCATTCAATCAGCTTCAACTGCAACACAACTCGGAGACCTCAAATCCCATTTATAAAAGAACTTCAAGTGTCACATACACACATCTACTGAGAGCATGTTTGGTCGGCTTTACCCTTCTCTAACTTTCTAATTTTGCAATAACTAACTCTGCTAGAGTAAACTTGTTTTCTGTCCTAGATTTAATTAACACTTCAGTGCAATGATGTAGACTTGAAATCTGGTATGTGCCTTTTTTTTTTTTTGTTAACATTATCATAACACTATCATCACAGATATACTCTAGCTTTTGTCCTTGTGAGAAACACCAGAAAGCTCCCAGAGTTTGAGCACCTCGGTAAAAATGTTTGAGATTAGTCCTTAGATCTATTTAAGCATAGGCATCCTGCTAATACTGCCACAATTAACACTGAATGTTCTATTTAGCTCCTGGTCCAAACAAATGTCTCTGACCTTTACCAAACAGTTAACAGTACACTAACAATCCATTGACAAGCTTTGTCTCAACCATCTATTTCCCACCTCATCCCACCAAATCCCTGGTGCACATTGTGTTTTCACCTGAAGGAGAACGGGTAACCAGAAGAATCAAGTAGTCAAGCAGTCACCACTGGTACACATTCCTCTTTCTGTATAGGTTTCCAACAGATATGCACTCTTACCTATAAAACAGGTGCAAGCATCTGCTTCAGAACAACATAGCAGATCAGCATCATGCAGTCACTGTCCAAGGTAAGCAGGTAGAACTGATTTCAGTTCTACCTTTTTAATACAGTACCAGAGGCTTTCTGTAGAAAGCTTCAGTAATATAAAAGTTATGCACCACTTCAGAATCTCAGGTGGTGATGAAAGCAATGTAGCAAGGAGTTGAATGTGCCAAGATTACCCTAACTCAGCCACTTTGGAGCTGGCAAAGAGCTTATAGAGGTTCAAGTACAAAGTTGTTTACATTTGTTTTGTTCAATTACCTGCATGAAAGAAATTACAACAATGAAGGAAAGAACTAGTTGGGTGTATTTTGGCAAAGCTGCAGCAAATCAAAGACCGTTTCCTTAACACAGCTAAAGTAACACGCTCAAGTTAAGTCCCAAGCTTCCCTTAAATACACAAGCCATGCAACAGAGCTCCACTTCAGACCTATCTGAAACTGCTGTAGCCAGTCTGCCTTCTTCTGTTCCCGTGTCAAGCACAATCATTTATTTTGTAGTCCTCAAGGTATCTTGACACTTATGTTCTGATCAGGATCTGAAGTCAGAGCTTGAGAGAGGATTCAGAAATGGCTGGATGCCCAGCCTGAAGTGTAACAGGAAAAATACAGAACCAGTAAAACCCTTTTTTCTTACCACTACGAATATACCTCTGCCTCCCCCTAATCTCTTAACCAGCACTGAAACTCACACCCTCCTTAGCCTGCTCTCCACAACACTCCACACCTTGCCTCTCTCCAGGCTCCTCTCCAACCCACACTCAGCTAATATTTACACTCAATACTTGGTTTCAGAAAGGAATTTGAAGCCTCTGTACTTACTATATGAAGTTCACTGCCACCAAAAATGAAGAGAGTTAAAACTGCCTGCAAAGCCTATATTCCTGTAAAAGTGAAGTCTGAGTTTATACTATTCATATTCAGTAATTTCACTAACATCTTTGAGTCATTAGGGCAAAATGAGTATGCTCCACTTGAAAAAGCCTCCTCAGCCACATGTGAAGTTGTTTCATTATGACTTCCCTTGGAGTGAAGCTAAAAGGTCAGCTTTTTTTCATAAGAAAATAAAAATGAAAGAAAAGTTACCCATTTATCATCCTTACATAATTCAGGCTGAGCCTTTATCAGCCATAACCATTGTTCCATCTCACACCATTTTCAGTGCCACTAATTGCAAATCCATTAAGAGAATGTTCTTCATGCATGTAACTCCATTCCTTAGTTACAGCACTGCAGATTTCCCAGAGTATTTATACTCAGCACTCCTCCCCGAAGTCGGTTTTGTTCCTCATGTGTCAGTTCACAAATCCCTTCACAAGAAGGGCAAACTTGGCTCGTGTAAAATGCAATTTACCTTCCACATTCTTCCTTGCCTTTCTTCTACAGACCCCCTTCCCCAAAAGATTTAAACCAACAGTAATTCTTCCCTGTATTGCAAATTCAAAGTGCAATGAAAAAAAATTAAACATTTACATGCTTGAAATTTTCAACCATGAAACAAAGATTTGTGACGCCACAGTACTAACAATAATTATATTATTTTATTCCTGCCCCATCCAAACCATCCTAGGGTGCAACCTGCATTTGCAGTCAGTATAAATAAGTAACAATATCTTCTTGTATACATACTACACTAAAATCTCAGACCTTACACAGGCAGAGCTTTTATGAGCAACATTCTGCCAATTTAATAAAAAAACCCAACCAACCAGCAGTAAAGGATCAGTTCTCTTCATATCAATGATAGACGTAACTACACTAGCAAATCCAAACCTAAGCATAAGCCCAAGGCTTTTACGTGCTGCTGCCAGCTCTATGCTGCAGAGATGAAAGAATTAAAAAAAAAAAACAAAAAAACACACCAACCCAAAATTATAAAAATTTGATAAAATAAGCTTGTTGGGAAGAAAAACAGATTCCACAAAAGAGCAAACAGAATTTATGAGAGGCTATGATGGAGCATGGAAAGGAATGTGGGAAAATTCCCACAGGGATGAAAGAAAATTTCATAGTTGCTGGCCAATACAGTGACAGCAAGAAAATAAGCTAACAGCTGGTAAAGAAAAAAGAATTATTACCCAACAAAGTACCTTAAATGCCGGCTCAAAATCAAAGGTACACCTTACCTAGCATCCCACCTCCACATTCACAGCAGATAAAGAACACAATAGATTGGCCAGGCTGATCTACCCCAGCAAGCAGCAAGCTATGAGGAACTGTAATCACGCTTCCAACCCCCACAACGGTGCCACTTGGCATTCCAAGAAGAACTTGTTTTCTGTCCAATATATACATGCTATGAAGCAACAGCTCCTTGAGATTTTTCAGCTCATTAAAGTAAATAAGTTTTTTTTTTGTCTTTAGAAACGCACTGTGGTTCTGCTTCAACCAAGTCCCTTTCCCCTTGCTCAGGAGGCAGGAACAGCAGTCTGGGCATTCACAAACTCGTTGTACCAGGGCCATTTGAAACAGGCATTTGCAGCATTTTTTATTAGTTTGCTCTGCACCCTCCTCTGAGGACCTTCCAGTTCCTCAGAAATCTAAAAATGCAAACAGATCTTATATGAGAGTTTTGAAGGGTTTTTCTCCCCTTTAAGCATTTGATGTTGTCATGCTCAAAAAAATTCATAAAGACTTTAGGGTCATACCCAAGCAGACTGCAGTGTCAGAATAGCTGGGTTCTTAGCAAAAATCAAAGATCCCTTCTGTAGACTACAGATGATCAGCACACTTAAGACAAGCCAAGCCAGCATCCTTCCCTATGCTTCAGGTTTCCTACGGCATCCACAAGCGTTTCAGAATTACCTGATGCTTACAACTCTCTCTCCCATTCTTTACAGACCTGCGCAGGAGAGAACGATGAAGCCATTGCAATGAAGCCTGTACCAAAAGCTACCTTCAAACAGCTTTTGAAGGCTGATGCCTTCAACGGCACCAGAAGACATCTTCAGGATACCTGCTGTGTTTCTGCGCAGCCTGTGGAACGGGGCCTACCTGCAACTACTGTAGCCGTTCTGTCAGAGGGTACAAAGCCAAAAAGGGAGCTATGAATGAACCGCTGCCCGCACCCCCCGCGGTCTGTCACACGGAAACCGCTTCGATGGCTTCAACTCACCACCTCCAGGATACCCGAGATGCAATTTGTAAGACAGAAGACAGTCCCAGCGCTTCCCCAGAGCGGTTTAAAGGAAGAGGAAAGAAAATCCCAGCTCTCTGCACCATTTTTAAGGGGACCTATGCCTCCCTGCACCTCCATCCCTCCCCTCGCAGACCCACAGGCGATAGACAAAGCCACCCCGCTCCCCAATCTCCCTCCAAAGGGCGGGGAGCGCCCAGCCCCGTTCCTCGCTCACCCAGGTGGGACATGGAGACGGTGCTGTTGCCGAAGCGCGCCTCGTTATAGATGACCACGGCGGCTGCCCGCTTCCTCGCCGCGTTGGTGACCTTGTCCTTGAAGGTGCAGCCGCCGCGGGCCACCAAGGCGATCCAGGGCGGCGGGTCGCCCTCGGGGGGCCCTCGGCCGCCGGGCGGCAGCGGCACGTCGTAGTCGGTGTCGGTGGCGCAGCCTTCCATGTGCCGGGGCGAGGCGCCTCGGGGGATGCCCACCAGGCCCTGGGCGCTCTCCTTGGGCGAGCTGTCGCCATAGCGGCCGCTCTCCGTGTTGCCCCGCACTGTGCGATTGCTGAGCGGCTCCACATAGGCCGTGCTCACCCACGCCGTGTACCACTCCAGGGCCCGAGCGCCCTGGACCACCGGCGCCAGCAGCGCCGCCAGCGCCGCCGCGGCCACCAGCGCCAGCCGGGGGCGGTAAACCATGGCGCGGCCGCCGCCAAGCACCAGGGAGCGGAAGGCAAGGAGACCTCCCAGCTCCGCCGCAGGGTCAGCACTACTCTACCCTACAACCGCCCTGTGCCGCGCAGGTAACCGCCGCTGCCCGCCCCGGGCGGAGCCCGCCCCCCAGCACTGCTAATAGCGAGGAGGAGGCCGGGCAGCCCCGCCCTGCGCTACCTGCCGCGCATGCGCGGCTCCGCCCCGCAGCCCAGCAGCTCCTCCCCGTCTTACCCCGCTGTTGGATATTGGGAGGTTTGGGTGTGCTCCCTTTGTGGCGTGTGGGGTCTCGGTGCGCTTCAGGCCGCTGGTGAGGGTCACACGCTGAGCGGGGGGAGCCGGCTCTCAGCGCACAACCGGTGCCGGCGGCGGGGATTAACCAAAACCGTTTCCGCGCGCCGGCCTCCCTGTACAGAGCAGGCCTCGGAGGTTGCATGGCCTTTAACCTCAGCCATGGGCTGCTGCTGTAAGCCCAGTCCGTCCACTCGGGCAGTGACACACGCGTGGATTTGAGTTAATGAATTTAATGCTCCATCCGCCGGGGCACGCCTCACCCGCCTTCAAGGGTGTTGTGTGTGTGGCGGTTGTGGGGAGTAGGGGTGGCTAAGGGCTCGCCAGGGGTGGAGAGGGGCACAGTGACACCGGGGAAGGGGATCAGCAGCTCAAGCTAACATAGAGGACAACAAGCTAACAATGAGGGGAGCTCATTTCAGAAGGATGAAAAATGGTAAGGGGCTCAGTACCATGTAAAAAGCAGGAGAAAAAGTATATGAAATAAGAGGTGAAGGAACTTAATAATCATGATCAGTTTATGGATTTGTTTTCCATTAAAAGATCTGATACATACCTCTCCTTAAATAAACACATTGAAAGTCTTACCTGTGTTTTCATGCAAGACATCTCTACCTTCTTCCAGCTTCCAAAATGGATTGCTTGTTTTTACCAGCTACCAGTCTTACTTTAATGGTCTCATACACCTCACGCACCTTCCTTCAGAAGTCAGCAGTGGTGTGGTAATACATTGCTGCCTATGTCACCAAACAATGTTGTCAAACATAGGTAATGACCTTCCTAATCATGATTATGTATTGTACCTGCTGATGCAGGTGGAATCTAGTAGAGCCCGGAATAGTTTGTATAAGAAGGTGTCATCAGACAAAAGCTGCGAGTTCAGTGAACTGCGCTATTCTGCATCAGCACCAAGGCAAATGTTCTCATTTGGCACAAATATGTTGCTCTAAGAAGTTGTAACTGCCCCATCCCTGGCAGTGTTCAAGGCCAGGTTGGACAGGGCTTTGTGCAACCTGCTCTAGTGGAAAGTGTCCCTGCCAATAGCAGGGGGGCTGGAACTAGATGACCTTTAGGGCCCCTTACTACCCAAACATTCTGTGATTCTATGATTTCTGTTCCAGAGTTGGTGTTTAAACATGAAAATAATTTAGACCTGAAGTACTCTTTAAAGTAATTCTTCAGTATTCTTCCAAAACACTTAGCAATGTTAAGACTCTCTCCAAAGATGCTGAGCATTGTGAGAACAAGGTTAAAGTAGCAAAATCAAGAAGACCGCCAAGACTGAGCAAAGTAATGTGGAAGGGGCTGCATAGAAGGAATTGGAAGTTGAGGGAAAAACACAACAAAACTAGAGTTAATGAAGAAAAAATTAAGAAAAAGAGACTAAGGCAACAGAAGACCAGAAAAGTATTAGATGGGAGAGTGTGTGTGGAGTAGTGGTGGAGTAGAGGCAGGTAAAGGTGATCTGTGTTGAAGGACGCAAGTGACAATTCAGAAGGAGCATGAATTCAGCATTTGGCAAAAAGCAGATAAAAAAAAATGACAGTACTTTAGTGAGTCCAAAAACGTTGTTCAAATGAAAATTTTTTGGTAAAAAAGTGGAAGATGCTCAGTGTAATCAGAATAGATATTACTCTGGAAACGGGGTAAACGTAAAAAGGGTCAGTACAAAGGAAAAACACAGCTGCAGGAAATATTCTTTTAAGAATATAGGGTCACTGGAAATAGGAAACTGATGGTGGCTGTGGTTGGTACAGTTTAGGAAACACTGTCATGGTCCTCAGAGTGAATGCAGTCCAACCAGGTGAGGTGTAAGTAGGAAATACAGGCTGTTTCCTATAACCTTTATCAGATATGAAGTGGGAATTTTAGTGAGAGAGCCTGAATTCTGTTGAAAGGAGGTGGTGCGGGAAAGCAAGATGAAAAGGTAAATTATCAGCTTCAGCTTAAGGAAACGTGCCAGGGGAGAGCAGACAGCGGAGAACAAGCTGTAACATGAATTTGTAAGAGTAAGGCAAAAAACAGCACCGAGGAAACTTCCAAAACACCATTAGTGCACACCTGAGAGATGAATGCTCAGTCCCCACTTGCAGAAAAGAAGAGCAAACATTGTTAAGAGTGACATTTAATTGCCACGGTGAAAGCAGAAAGCAAAGCTGACAGTAATGAGAAGACAAAGGAAAGATAAAGGCGCTTGGCTAGACTGTTCTCAGATAAAAGTGAGGCTGTACCAAGACAGATGTTCAGATCAGATAGAAATTATAATCGCTGTCAGCAAAAGGTCATTTACTCTGGCTAATGCTGTACTGCAGACTGAAGAATATTCCAGCTGTAGTTTCCACTTTGAAATGTATTTTATTTGCATTTCTTCTCAATAGACATTTTGTTAACAACATTCAGTATCTTTAGAGGTCAAAATACATTGCAAATTGCAGTAAACATCCAGAAATGAGACATGTTGTATTTCATTCACTGGTGTGCTGAAAATTTCATCAGAAATGGAGCATTCTTTGGTTAAATAACAACAGCGGTTCCAACTGTCTGTGCTTAAATTCTGTTCATGCAATGCCTTTGCACAAATTAGCAAAAAGTGAGAACCCAAGTTTAGAACTTTGTCTTCCTTTTTTTCAGCAAGTATACAGACATGACTAAATGCATCTCTTAAATATTGCAAAACCACAGTTAATGTTTTAAATAATACATATTGCTCAACAGACTTTTTTGGGGAAGCTACAGAAATAACTAAAATGCAGAACACATGGAAATAAATTACACATCAGGTAGTTGAAATGTTTAATAAATTCATAAGGGCTTATCAAGACCTTTTATTAAAATGCTTATTTCATCTCATAATTAAAGCACAGAAAATAAATAGGATTTTTGCTATTGAGTTGGAACTGAAGCAAGATCAGACCCTTTACAGTCTCAAAGGACTACAATTTTATTAGGATATCTCAATAACATTCTTTGGGTTAAAAGCTTTAACAAAGATCACTTACCATATGATGACCAATATCACTTGATACATCTGTCACTTTAAAGAAAAAATGGAGCTAGTATATAATTAATAATGCAAAGCCCAATTAAGACAAACTGCCATCTCCTCCCTTTTTTAGTCTAGAAAATGCCGTTCAAAACCTACAGGTCATATTTTTGATGGATTTCTACAGACTTTCAAGGACTTTTATGGTAGCTGTTCTTTGGGAGAAGGAAGCATAAAATGAGAATAGGTGCATAGTATTTATTCTTGAAGCCCCTTTTTTTACTTTATATGCTATCACCATTTTATGTTTTGAGGTTCTGTCAAGAGCCTCATGGCAGGTCCATATAGAAAAACTTCTTGATGAATGTGTCAATTTACAATACAGGAGTTACTCCAATTAATCGAGGTGTGCAGGGAGACAGCCCACAGCACATAGGGTATTGTAAATTCAAAACTTCTTGAACAGTTAAAGCTCTACTGAACACCGTTGATATAATCCCTTACTGCTTTAAGGCAAGAGCATTAATAAGTTAATGGACAGAACTATGTGACCATGTCACTGCTACCACGCTGTCTATGGATATAAGTGAAATTGAGAGTATAGTAACAACAGCATTTGTAAAATTCTTCCTCTCTTCTTCAGTTCAAACATTAAGCTTGTATACTGGATTTGTTTAATCTGTGTGTGTCTGTGTGTGTTTAGAGGCATGGGACAGAATAGGCAGGTCAGGTTTCTCTAGGAATAGTAGTGAATTTGGATAATGAGACATGTAATTAGACTTGCACTGAAACATTGAACTCTGGAGATTCCCTTACAGGGTCTAGTACTCTGCCTGTTGATGTCGAACTTAGAAGTCCCATTAATCCTAATGGGCAAAGTATCAGATCCATAGTTGACATCTCCATGCCAAAATGATGTGAATTAAGGAGGATTTCACTTGATGGTATTCTATAAATCTTGCAGGATGGGCTGTTTTGCTTCAGTACTACACAGTGAAAGATTTGGGGCAAACTCAAAAGGGAAAATGCTGTTCATCAGCCAAGAAAAAAAAAGGGGGGGAAATAGAAGCAGCCAGGACATTTCCTCCTTTTTCATATACCTCTGCAAATATCTGCACTGCTACCAGAGTCTATGGTAATGAGACAAGAGAAAAAAGGGCTTAACGAGTGTCTAAACAAAGTTTTCCCCCCAGCATTTGTCTTCATTTCTTACAGAATATCAGTAATGGTCATGATGCCCAGAGCCTTGAGCCTGTCCAAGGGCTAAGTGGTCCCTGGTTAAGTTAAACCAGCATGGTGCCTAGCTCTCCTCTGGGAATGACTCCCTTTTTCCATGCCTGAAAAAAATAAGATCAGCTACACTTAACTGGTTTCCAGCTGGTCATAGCTCACGCAGCTGCCTCTGAGCTTTACCCAGGGATTAACCTGTACAAGCTCAGGTCACTTGCCCAGGGACTCAGGCTCTTCCTCCGACCTGCCATGGTGTGGGCTGGTGTCCAAAGCTCAAATGCTCTTCCAGGGATGCTGGAGAGCCTTCCTTCCCCACAGGCACAGAAACCCCATCTCAATCTGTCTCTTTCTTAATATAACAGGGAGAACAGTCATGTAATTTTCAAACAGTGT